>NC_044551.1:10486346-11093489 GCF_007565055.1 Rhinopithecus roxellana
GTTGTAACTGAGCCCATGTTCAGCTGCCACTGCTTGAAAGTGAGACACGAGAAATGAGGTTGGGTATGCCTTGTTATCCCCCCTGCCTTTATAGTTTAGACGCAACAACAGCATTAATGTTAAAGTAGAGATCATGAGACTGGCAGCACAGCCTGCGGCAATAAGATACCAAATTATAAACAGGACCTAAGGCCATACCCGGCAAGGGTTAAGTCTCCACCCCAAGATAAACGTGGGTCATGTGTTACATGCATGTTTGTTCAGTACACATGTGTCAAGACCACCTTCATAAATACGTATAGCTACTTCTGTAACCTGTTAAATATGTATGTTGAGCCAATCTATCATCATATCCCCACAGGAGCCCTAGATGCAACTGACAGTAGGGAACAAATGTATTGATTTTCTTGCTAATATGGTAGGCCATTCCAGGTTTCTGCCCTGGTGTGAGAACCAACCAATGCTTTAAGAGATTTAACAAGTGCAGAATATGTTAAGACACTAGGTAGTATATTAAGTTTTGTTTATAAGTTTGCTTCTAGCAAAATCACTTATCCCATGGACGTGGACCTGCATCCTTTTCAACCAAGAAATAGGTCCTCCTAAAGACCCGGAAGGAACAGGGGCCTGAACATCAGCTCACTGCCAGGTCAAAAAGTTTCATTCCACAGTTGCCTCACATTGACCCTGTTCAGCAGGAAGTAGCCAGCTGAGAGATGACATCCCATTGTCCCTAATCCCACAGAATTGTGGAATGAGCCTTTGACAGTGGGGAATTGTAACAGTGAAACAGCAAAAAAAAAAAAAAAAAAACCTAACATAACTAATTCCATTTTTATTTAAGGGGCCTTTACCCATTCCTGCACGTCGGGTAGGGTAATTTTAGAGCACTGAGATAATATGCAAAAACAGCAACCAAATATTTTGTAAATGGAACTCTGGGATTAAAGGGGAAGTATATAAACAACTAATTATGTTTTGTTAAACATTTACAGGAGGATTGTGACCCGACCAAGGACAAAGAAGTTCCCAAGCCTCCTTCTCTCAGACCTTTCACGGTTCCTGATAGTTGGGGAATGAGGCGCTGTGCTGCTGCTGTAGCATCGGCAGATCATATACTTCACCAGTCTCCTCCATTTCTAATCCTAGTACTCACTCAGGTCCGTCCCTCTGTCCCAGAGACACTGTCAGCCTTTTATTATAAAATCACCGTTTATGATTTTTCAAGAAGTCCTTGAATAGCTCTTTGGTTAAGTAGATCTAAGGCAAGTTGCCACCAATCATTCTGAAAGGAAGTATGGAAGAGAATATTTTTGACTCAGCAAGGAACTGGGGCATGGCTGCTCTTGGTGGGAGGTGATAAGCAATGCTGCTGCATTGCACCTCCCACTCCCACACACATACACACACACATTCAGCACCCATGATTTCATAAGGGGCTAAGGAGCTTGCAGGAAAATGAGGTGCAGCAAAGCGTCCTCCTCAGTGTGACTCTGTAGTTTCCCTGTCACTTCTCAAGGGATAAAAATCTTTCTTGTGCTATGGGATAGTAGATACTCAAAGCTCTTTGAAAACCTTTGTGGTGCACCCTCTGCAGTGCATGCCCAAAACCCTGAGTGCAGTGCCCTAAAGGTGCTCTTCTCTGTGGGTGGCTAGGTTTGAAGACCCCCCAGCCTTCCCTCCACTACTCCTGGCAGAATGGCTCCAGCCCCAAACCACGCCAACTTCAACCAGAGAGCTCCTGTTTATTTTATGTGCTGAGATTCCAAACATAATTATATTAATTTTTTTAAAAAAGACCTCTTTTAAAAACATTTTTGAAAGCTACTGGTCTCTTGTATCCACTGAATTTGGGGAATATCACATCATATATATGTGTTTATATGTATGTGTGTGTCTGTATGCACACACATACATATACATATATATTATAATATGTAATAATACAACATCTTTGTAAAAATATATCAGGATATGACAATACGGAAACAGCAGTGGTTGGTGCACAGGTCACACCTGTGAAAGGACAGTCTTGCATTTTTCCGGCCTGACTCTGGTGAAGAACAAGGTGGTACTGAACCTCTGGGTAAGTTTCAAGAAAAGAAACAGAGTGATGGGACTATGTCAAACTCTCAGAACTTCTTTATACTCCTTCCTAATTTTTTTTTTTTTTTTTTTTTAATGAGACAGATTCTTGCTCTGTCATCCAGGCTGGAGTACAGTGGCACAATCTCGGCTCACTTCAGTCTCCGCCTCCCACATTCAAGCAATCCTCCTGTGTTAGCCTCCCGAGTATCTGGGACTATAGGCACGTGCCACCACACCCAACTAATTTTTGTATTTTTAGTAGAGATGGGGTTTCACCATGTTGGCCAGACTGGTCTCAAACTCCTGACCTCAAGTGATCCTCCCACCTCGGCCTACCAAAGTGCTGGGATTGCAGGTGTGAGCCACCACACCCAGCCTCCTGATTTTTTTTTTTTTAATCAATCTGATTTTAATAGACAGATTCCCAAGCCTTGATTACGCCTTCTCCCTCTACTGTAAGGCCCTAGGAGAACCCTCTTTTGAGTTGTACCCACAAGCTCCTTTTACTCAATATGATGGTCAAAGAGAGGTTGTAAAGGGTGCACAATTTTATGAATACCTTTTTAATCTATCCAGATGGTCTCCTGCTGGGAATTACTATTTCGTCTTATAGGCCAGAGCATAAGATGAGACCCTACTCTGGCAGGCACAGTGGCTCATGCCTTGTAATCGCGGCAATTTAGGAGGCTAAGGTAGGTGGATTGCTTGAGTCTGGAGTTTGAGACCAGCCTGGGCAACATGGCAAAACCCCATCTTTAAAAAAAAAAAAAAAAAAGTACAAAAATTAGCCAGGTGTGGTGGCACATGCCTATAGACCCAGCTACTTGGGAGGAGAAAGCCGGAAAGTCGCTTGAGCCTGGGAGATAGAGGTCGCAGTGAGCCGAGATAGAGCCACTGCACTCCAGTCTGGGTGATGAGGGTGAAACCGTGTCTCAACAACAACAAAAAAAAGACAGAGAGAGAGAGACAGACTCTGTTTCTACAGACAGTGATGAACTTTATTCCTCCATGTCACGGTCCTTGTAGCTTAAGGAGGTATTGAGAGGTGACAGTGTGCTAGCAGCCCTCACTCTCAGCGCCTCCTCGGCCTCGGTGTCCACTCTGGCTGTGCTTGAGGAGCCCTTCGACCCACCAAGGCACCCTGGGAGCCCCTCTCTGGGCTGGCTGAGGCTGGAGCCACCTCCCTCTGCTTGTGGGGAGGTGTGGAGGGAGAGGCGCAGGCGGGAACCGGTGCTGCACTCGCGGGCCAGTGTGAGTTCCAGCGGATGCTGGCACGGGCATGGTCTAGGCCCCCGCACAGGGAGCGGCCAGCCGGTGCCCCTGGCCCAGGGCAGTGAGGGGCTTACTCTGCGGAGGTTGCGCCGGGTCCCCCAGCAGTGCTGGCCCGCCAGCGCTGCATTCAAATTCTCGTGGGGCCTTAGCTGCCTCCCCGCAGGGCAGGGCTCAGGACCTGCAGCCCCCCATATCTGAGCTCCTCCCCCTGCGGTGGGCTCCAGCATGGCCTGAGCCTCCCCGAGGGGGGCCGCCCCCTGCTCCGTGGTGACGGGTCCCATGACAACCCAAGGGCTGAGGAGTACAGGCGCCTGCTGGGGACTGGCAGGTAGCTCTGCCTGCAGCCCCACTGCAGGATCCACTGGGTGCAGGATCCAGCTGGGCTTCTGAACCGGATGGGGACTTGGAGAACTTTTATATCTATCCTGAGGACTGTATGTGCACCAATCAGCACTCTGTGTCTAGCTCAGGGTTTGTGAATACACCAATTGGTACTCTGTAGCTAGCTAACCTAGTGGGAACTTGGAGGACTAGCACTCTGTGACTCTGTGTCTAGCCCAAGGATTGTAAATGCACCAATCAACACTGTGTCGAGCTCAGGGTTTGTAAATACACCAAACAGCACTCTCTGTCTAGCTCCAGGGTTTGTGAATACACCAATTGGTACTCTGTAGCTAGCTAACCTACTGGAGACTTGGAGGACTAGTGCTCTGTGACTCTGTGTCTAGCCCAAGGATTGCAAATGCACCCATCAGCACTCTGTGTCTAGCTCAGGGTTTGTAAATACACCAATCAGTACTCTGTGTCTTGCTCAAGGATTGTAAACACACCAATCAGCACTCGGTCAAAATGGACCAATCAGTTCTCTGTAAAGTGGACCAATCAGCTCTCTGTAAAATGGACCAATCAGCAGGATGTGGGTGGGGCCAGGTAAGGGAATCAAAGCAGGCTGCCTGAGCCAGCCAGCGGCAACGCTCTGGGGTGCCCTTCCACACCCTGGAAGCTTTGTTCTTTGGCTCTTTGCAATAAATCTTGCTGCTGCTCACTCTGGGTCCATGCTGCCTTTATGAGCTATGACACTCATTGCGAAGGTCTGCAGCTTCAGTCCTGAAGCCAATGAGATCACGAACCCACCGGGAAGAACGAACAACTCCAGACATGCTGCCTTTTAGAGCTGTAGCACTCACCACGAAGGTCTGCAGCTTCACTCCTGACAGCGAAACCACGAACCCACCAGAAGGAAGAAGCTCCAGACACATCTGAACGTCTGAAGGAACAAACTCCAGACACACCATCTTTAAGAACTGTAACACTCACCATGAAGGTCCGCAGCTTCACTCCTAAAGTCAGTGAGACCAAGAACCCACCAATTCCGGACACAGTATTTGAGGTTAGGCTTCTCTGACCTTTTGCCCATTCTGTCAGGGGTAAGATAATGAACACCACACTGAAGTTAAATGTTGAAAATTGAGGATCATAATCCCTATATGTTCAGTCTCATTCACTTATCAAAGAATATTTCTAACTGGATCCCCAACAGAATCCTTATGATGGAGTGCCATCTCCATTGGCCTCAAGAACTGATGATTCTTTTAATCCTTTCCTTATAGTACCTGGGCCCATCGCTTACTTTTTCTCATTGCCCACCTGCTTTTGCTGAGATATAATACCTTTGCATTACCTCCTTGGTCAGCTTAATCACTTAACTCTAGGAGGCCCCTTCAGAAAATCTGCAAATAGCTTCTCCTCTGAGAATACTTGAGCATAGCTTATTCAGGCCTAGATAAGCTTTGTTTCTTTGAGAGAAGGCTTGTCCCTGTTGCTTCCAGCATAGACTCCTGGCCACAGGACCCAAGTCTGAATTTTGGGTGCATAACTTACTTTGAGCAAGTTACTATTTCAGGTCCTCAAGATTCTCCTGTGAAAAATGAAGATTAAAAATAGTCCTTACCTCCTAGCATCATTTGAGAGTTAAATGAGTGAGGCCATTCTATACATTTAGACTATACTTGGCATATAATCAGCTATCAATAAATATTAGATATATTATTTTGGCAAGAACTGGAAGTGACATTGGCTTTACCAAGTTCATTTGTCCATCTGTTCATTTGAAATATATCTACTGATCCCTTATGATATGCCAGCTATTGTGATCAGCCACAATTAAGAATAGCCACTCCATGCATTCTACAAACACATGTATGGATTCTAATGCATTGCTTTTTCCGAAGTTTTTTTTTTTTTTTTTTTAAACATGGTATGCCTTCAAAAAAAAAAAAAACTGGAATTTTAAAATGCTCATGTCCCCAGATTCCTGGTTATAAACTGTAAGTTCTCTGATTGGGAGAGCATTTGGTGGCCTACCTATTGTTACCTCTGAAGGCAAATTTTTACTGTCAGCATCAAAAGGACTAAGTTAGGAAACTCATGGCAGGACATTAAAATTTTTTTTCTAATGAAGTTTTCAAAATGTAGACATGATTTTTCTCCACATTTGTATTCCTCTCTATTGAAATAAATACAATCTAAAGTGAGGCCTGTAGAATGAATAAAAAGTAAATATTTTAAACAAGACCTTATGTCTGAGCAGAATTACTGCACTAGTAGCTGGTCCATGGAGTGGAGGTGCAGAGGGTCCCACCTCAAGCCTTCAAAAGATGATGTTACGGGGTTTTGAGATCAGGCCCTGAAGGGGTGTGGCCAGGGTTCAGATCCAGCTTCTACCATTTCTCCTGGCTGACCTCAGGCAAGCGGCTGGCTCAAGTGTCTCTATGTTTGTTTTCTTATCTATAAAGGTAGACAATAAAAATACATATCTTGTAAGAGTGTTATGAGGCTAAAATGAAGTGATACATGTAAAACATTTGTACATATGCAATAAATATTATCAGTTAGTGCCAGTCATTGATCTCTATTTTTTCCTCATGAGCGATCCTTTTAGATACCAATACCCTATATCAGGAAATGGGTGTAAAAAACAAACAAATAAACAAAAAAGGTACCAATGCCCTCTTAGAATAAAAATTCTTCACCAAAAAAATTGTTTAAATGTAATCTGCTACAATTTAGCTGTCTCAAGTTTCATTTAAAGATGAGGCGTAATGTGACATCCATTTTATAAGTACAAAAACTCAGGATCCAAGAATGGTTCTCTAAGTTTATAAAACTCATAGGTGTCAGAAAAACATAGCATAAGCTCAGGATATCTGTCTCCAAGTCCCTCCCCCTTTTATTTTTTAGCTTCATATATCTGTAGACTGGGGTCGAGGGGAAGATCACTGTCTTTCAAAAACCACAAATTCTCAGAAAGTACCATTAACTGTATCTAAAAATGCACCCTGGCAGCTATTTTTAAGTTACTAAAGTCAGCGTACTATCTATGCAGCAGCCATTCTTAAAGAAAGCTTCATGTAGAGTTCATGAATATCAATGGGGAATGATTTCCAAAAGGAATGATGGGGGCCTGCACCTTGGTGACCACTGGACAATTACATGAGGTGCAGGAATCATCAAACCAGTTTTGTACAGAGATTTTGAAATAGGAGAAAATGTTTCTCTCTCTCTCTCTCTCTCTCTCTCTCTCTCTCTCTCTCTCTCTCTCTCTCTCTCTCTCTCCACCCCCCACCCCTCTCTCCAGTCCAGCAGTTTGAAAGCTGTGAGAAGTCTTGCAGAAGCTGAAGAGCAGCCCGAGGTTTCCTGCTGCGTGAAGGTGAAAGCCTAGAGCTCATTGGAACAAGCCCCTCTCACTTAGGTTTCCTCTTCTGGAGAGCTGTGGAAGAGAAGCCATTTGCAAGGTCATGTAGAGTACAGACCCTCCAGAGGACCAGGCACCATCCCAGGCATTTCACACATCTTACCCCACGGAGTTGCTATGGAGGGGATTACCAAGAGACTATTTTGACACAACTGTTTTAACACAGAGCTTAAAAAATAAATTATCAGGTAATGTCAACTGCCCTGTTTTGACCCTCACGTCACTCTGGCGTATCTCCTCAATTATTATTTTTGTTGAAACCTGTTATCTACTATGTACTAATTTTATTATCTTTTCTAGCGCCCCTCTTTCCACTCCCTGTCCCTGAACCTAGCCTACCCCACCCCACCACCACTTCATTCCTCCTTGTTGGTACCAGTTGGCAAAATCTATATTATTAGAAAATTTGTTTTGATAAAATCGACACTAATAAAATATCTGAAAATCCACTTTTCTCACATCAAAGGATATTTGATTAAAATGAATTATGATGACACTTATTCAAAATGTACGAAAGGTTGAAAGATAATATTGCATTTATGATTAATTCATAAGAAAATTATAGGAAATTTCTCTCAGATATTTGGAATTAGTTCTGCCTTTGTACTCCTTTTTCAGGCTCAAAGTCTCAAAATTCTTCTCTCCATTCTCGTACATTTAAGCACTTCTATGATGGCTCTCCCCTTTACATGTTCTGCTCGTATTCTTGGTCTTTTCAAGATTGAATAAATAAAACTCATTTACCAATTGTCGCATATCCACTGTTCCATGCTGAACTGGAATTTGCATTTGTCAATGTGCAAACTTTGACCAAGTTGTCTATTTGGCCATTGCCTCATTAGTCTCTTAAACTTTATATTTAAGGTAAAAAAATAACATATTTGATGAAGTCCTCACCATTTGACTTGAGGACACATGTGGAGATGGCATAGTGGTTAAGAAAGAATACAGGCAACCTGGTTTTGAATCCTGGCCCCATCCACTTGCACTGTAAAGTAATGTTAGGAAATTCATTTAACTTCTTTGTGCTGCAATACACTGTGAGGAGTAAGTGAGTTCTATATAAAGTGCGTATTATCTGTGCCAGACATTATTTAAAGTGTTATATACATATTAGCAATTATTTTTTCTAATTTAAAATTGTGTGCATTATCTGTTTAGATGAACATTCCACTTAGTAATAATAAGCAGTTTTCTTTTTTCTTACTCAGTTTTGATGCAACTCTAGGAATAGAAATTGTGGTTGTGGAAAGAGGCAGGTTTGGGGCAAGAAGCAGAGTAGAGGTTGGGAAAAGTTATAGAGGTTGAGCCTGGCTCAGGCATGAACAATGTACAGGTTTACTGGGTAGTTTTGTAAAAGTGCTATTAAAGGAGAACAGAAGAGATGAGATGATGTTTCCGTTATGCATACAACTGAATTTTTTTTTCTTTGAAGGTTTTATTGCTTGATTTTTCTCCCCATAGCAAAATGCTCCAGAGATAAAAAGGTTGCATCAGGAAGACTTCATCAAAATGTCATGTGCTTCGTTGTTTAGCAGGTAAAGTATTGTTGTGTTGTGAAAATGAAAAAGTGAAATGAGTAGACTTAAAAGCCTCATCCCAGTTCAGGCCCACTTCTGAATGGGCCTGATGGGGAGAGGGAAGAGGAAGAGTGGACGTCCCTGACTGAGCATCATGGAAAGTTTCAGAAGCTTAGGAAGGCTAGAGTCTAGCATCTCTTAGACCAGAACAAAGAAGTGAGTGGGCCCAGAGGATTGGAGCACCCAACAAAGCCTTTCTTCTAAGCTGGTGTTTGCCCCAGTCAGCCAGGGGTGGGAAGCATTTGGCATCCCCACTGCCCCTCACCTCTTCCCACATCCATGGTAGGCAGAGCCAACACATCAGAGCAGTCACTCCTGATGAGCTCAGGGAACATTTCAGGTTTCCACTGCACATGATGTTCTAGGTAGGTTTCCCCTTGAGTGCGGTCATCAGGACTGGATATATAATTTGTAGGGCCAAGTGCAAAATGAACATGTTGAAGCCAATGTTCAAAAAGTATTAAAAATCTCAAGATGGCAGCAGCAGAGCATTAAATCAAGTGTGAGGCCCTCTGAGCATGGGGCCCTGTACACAGGTTGTAAGCCCATGTAGTCAGCCCTGTCTGCCCTAGATCAGTTCCCTGGAAACAGACATTGAATGCCTGAGATCAGCATGCCGGAGGCTCACTGGGGAGTGCTCTTGGAAACGCATATGTGAGGAGATGAGGGAAGCAGGATGGGCAAGGGGAGAAGCAGAACCGCAATGCAGTTGCAACAGAGACCTCAGTGATCTCACAAGAAACCCTGAACCCTGGGGCTGAGGTTGCTCCTATAGAGACAAGGGACCAGAATGTTTACAGTTTCACCACACTGCACACCCAGCAGTCACTGGATGCAGGCCACTCTAGGGAGAGGGCATGGCCTTGGGCAAGGTGACTCTTTTTGGCCAAGGGCTATTGCCAGGGAGACAGAGACCAGCACTTCAGCTGCCAACTCTCCCCATAGTTGGTATATGAGTACCTCGTCCTGAAAGATCTGTGCTGAGACCACAGCATCCACTACATATGCTACCTCCAGCCCGTAGATGGCCATTATTTTCCATTCCTGAAATCAATGTGGCAATTGATTGACCTGCTGGGACCAACATGATGAGGTCACTTTAATAAAACAAGGCAAACAGCAAGGAGAAAAAAATGCCAGGAAATGCACCAGGGAAAATGGTGCCACTCCTTAAAGCCTGGAGCAGAAGATCTGAGGCACTGATTTTACAAGGAAACATGTAAGCCCAGCAAGTATTTTAGAAACCTGGTGGCTTTTCTACTGTTTTTATTATCTGTAAGAATTTTCTTATATTTTCCCTTTTCACAGCAAAGAGAACCTGGCATTTTCAAAATGAACTCTGCTAAAGACTAGAAGGGAAAACATTATGTAATATAATAATGTCAATAATAATAATTAAGGCTTATGATTATAATAAGCACTACTTTGGGACTATTCTCCATCAAATGGCCCAGATCAACACAAATATATTTTGAGACTCTAGAAAACACAACGTGTGTTTATGTCTACCAATAAGAGGACATAAACACATTTTGAAATACGTATTCTAGACACAAATTTCAAAATATATTTTTCTGGAAAAATATATTCCGGACACAAAGTTCAAAAATGAATCACTATAAAATTATTTTCTGGCTGCTTTAAAATTGCAAAATTGTAAGTTCAATAGCTTGTAGTTCTATTTGTAACAAAAATTTAGTTTTTAAAGGAAATTCAGTTAATTTCCAGTGCACTGAAACAAGTATGCCGACAAATATTAACTATCCTAAAGATGCTTATTTTATGAATAAGAGGCTCAATTTTAAAAAATATTCCAAACAGTGTGTGTTTGTAAATGTATTATATGTCTTTCAGACTTGTCATGCATTTTTTTTTTAATTTGGGGTTCTTTTCCCCTATTTCATCATGATATTTGCAGGGTTTATGTGTGTAACTGTAAGGGAAGAAGTGGTGCTCAGAAATTATTTTAGTGGGGTCTAAATTGTTGCAGGGGTGTCCAATCTTTTGGGTTTTCTGAGCCACATTGGAAGAAGAATTATCCTGGGCCACACATAAAATACATTAATACTAAGGCTAGCTGATGAGCTGAAAAAAAAAAAATCACACAAAAAAATTTCATAATGTTTTTTTTTTTTTTAATTTTTTTATTTTTTATGTTTTTTTGAGACGGAGTCTTGCTCTGTCGCCCAGGCTGGAGTGCAGTGGCCAGATCTCAGCTCACTGCAAGCTCCGCCCCCCGGGTTTACGCCATTCTCCTGCCTCAGCCTCCCGAGTAGCTGGGACTACAGGTGCCCGCCACCTCGCCCGGCTAGTTTTTTGTATTTTTTAGTAGAGACGGGGTTTCACCATATTAGCCAGGATGGTCTCGATCTCCTGACCTCGTGATCTGCCCATCTCGGCCTCCCAAAGTGCTGGGATTACAGGCTTGAGCCACCGCGCCCGGCCAAAATTTCATAATGTTTTAGGAAAGTTTATGAATCTGTGTTGGGCCGCATTCAAAGCTGTCCTGGACTGCATGCAGCCCTTGGGCCACAGGTTGGACGTTTGGTTTATAGGTTCCTATTCACTGAGAATAACCCAAAGGGAAGCAGATACTAAGCTCTGCCCCTCTTTCCTGAATATATCAGTTCAGTGGCATGGTTCCTCAGAAGTCCTAACTTGCCCAGGACGAAGCCACACCTTGAAATTCTTCTTCCACCCCACCCTCTACACCCAGCAGGACCCTGATTCAACCATAGCCTTATAAGGAAATCCAATAACCATGTTTGAAGAGAGGAATTCTGGCTGGAGAAAGTGCGTATATGGGGGAGGAGGGAGACCCTTAAATCAATTTAATCTGCCACCCTTGTTGGTTTCCAAGGACCAACAAACTCATTAAGTATTGAAAACCACTCTCCAAAGTACTGCACACTTTGCTCAGGGCTGTTGTTTGGGGTCAAAATGAAATTATAGCCATGAAAGCAACGCAGAAAGGATTCCAAGTACTGACAGATGCTTCTCTTGTTCATAATACTTTGAATGTTTCTGGACAAGTAAGCCAACAATAAAATAAGTATTTCCCAACAAGATGAATAGCTCCATGAAGGCAAAACACCTTTCCTCTGCACCTTTGCACAAGGTAGGGCCTCAGTAAAAATGTGTTGACTCTGAAGGAACATGGCTTACTATCCCAGCACACAAAGTGAAATTTAATGTTCAAGCTCCATTAAGTTCTCACAGATTAAGCTGGAAGATCTTCCAAAAGATCATTAGTGCAATGCAAAATGCATAGTAACAGGTAACATTCGTTGAGTGTTTTTCTACCATGCGGCACTGTTCTAAGCACATTACATACCTATAGTACCTATGAGGTATATAATATAACCATTTTTAGATGGAGAAACAGACATAGGGGTGTTAACTAACTTGCCCAATATCCTACAGCTACTAAATGTCAGAGCTTGGATTCAGATAGGATCAGAGCCCAGGTTCTTAAGCGTTAACCCTCAGAAGGATAAAAGCAGATGGTTGTTACTGATACAATATGAACCTGGTTCCTGGAGTCCATTCCCTTGTGAGGTCCTATGTTTAACCCAGACAGAACCAGGCACACTTTTGGTTCCAGCTTTATTCAGCCACCCAACTCTATCCTTTTAAAATGCAGAAACCAAGGCTCAGATGTATCAACTCTCTTGCCTGAGATAAGAAAACAAGTTAGGGTAGGAGGGATGCCAATGCAGTTACTAAACTGTTTACTATCTAAATTACCACAGCACCTCAGCTTCAGGATCTAAGTATGTTTGGGGAAGTGGGTGAATGTCTTAAATTCCATTTGTGTCTTCTATGATGCCATCACCCCCTGCTTGGGATACAAAACGCAAGCTTCTCAGTCCTTTGCCCTTTCTCTTTGCAACTTGAGATACTATGTCACTGATCTAGGACGGAAGACTCTTTTGAGGCATTTCTTAAATTGTGCAAATTCTCCGTTTCTATCCTCCGATTTGGGTTGGAGACCAGAAATCTCTTTTTAGCGAGCAAACCAAATGATTCTGATATCAGAGAGATACTGCCCTGGGCCGGGCGCAGTGGCTCACCTATAATCCCAGCACTTTGGGAGGCCAAGGCGGGCAGATCACGAGGTCAAGAGATTGAGACCCTCCTAGCCAAGTTGGTGAAACCCCATCTCTACTAAAAATGCAAAAATTAGCTGGGCCTGGTGGCGGTCACCTGTAATTCCAGCTGCTCAGGAGGCTGAGGCAGGAGAATCACTTGAACCCTGGGAGGTGGAGGTTGCAGTGAGGCAAGGTTGCGCCACTGCACTCCAGCCTGGTGACAGAGCAAGACTCCGTTTCAGAAAAAAAAATTACTGCTCTGGGTTTAGAAGGATTATTTCTTATCTGTGGCTTGGATAAATATAAAGAGTGTGTATGTGAGGAAATCACAACAAATCCCCTCATCCCTCCCTAGCCTGGAGCAGACCTTGCTGGTAGTTGGAGCCCACAGGTCCTCGTGTATGTCTATGCTCCCTTCTCAGTGGTTTGACTGGGCTTCTAGGAAAGACCACACCACAAACAGGGAGCCCTGCAATATCCTGCATGGAGCCTTCACTCAGCCTGCGTGTGTGCTGGGCTGGGGGTGTGGGAGAATGTGATTTGACTGTGTTCAGGCCGCCATGGTGCACAGACAAGCTGGGACTCTGTCTGCAAGGCCCAGTTTCCATTCCTGCTGGTGCCAACAGCTCAATGTGGGCAGTCAAAACTCCAGATTCTTCAGGGAGAGCCAGTTATCTGCCAAACTTCCTTTGTTTTCCAGGGCTCTGTCTTGGCATCTCTGCCAAGGACATGTTTTGGCTGGATCCACTCCCCTGGCGTCTACACATCTCTGGGAAGCTATGCTAAGAGAGCGACATGGCCCAAGTGGTAGCAGGGGAGCCAGGGTTCTTGTCTGGTTAAACACAGGACCCCACATGGAAAATGGGCTTCAGAGATCAGCTCCTTATAGGACCAGGGACCAGCATCTTCCCAAGACTGCCATGCACCCCTCAACCTTTTCGGAGATCAGACTGCTGATGGGAGCAAGGACATGCCAGGCTTCTTGAAATCTCTGATGAACTCCTCTCTGTTCCCCAGGAGAGGAGGTGCAGGGGATAGGAGTAAAGTTCTTCTTGTCCCTATTAAAGAGGGTCAATGTTTAGTGTAATCTGCTCTGGGCCAGTTTGAGGTTTTGCAGTGGGGTTGAAACAGACTTCAGCATTCATTGACAAGGAATGGTTATAGTGAATGTGGCCATTCTCCAATCACTTGTACGACATAATCATGTACGACTCTTCTGATCTCACATCTACTCAAGAAAGCCTTGCACATAATTGTAGGTGCCATTCGAATTCCCATCCTTTAAGATTCTTCCTCTTGACTTCTAGGGGATCTGTCAGCTAGTACTGACTGTAACGTGGTCCACTGAGATGTTTCATTTGTGACAATATCTTCTCAGTCTCCTCCAGAGAGGCAAAAGAGTGTCTTTTTCAACTTTACATTTGCCATGGCACCCAGAATAGAGGCCTACATACAGTAGATGCTCAATAAAAGTTATGTGAATAACAGCTTGGTATAGAGGAGAATAAACTCATCATGTGGACTATCATATCCAGCTTTTATTTATTGGCAGAAAGAGAGGTTAAAAAAAGCATTACCAAATTGTTTTATTTGAAGCCTTTATAATGATATAAGCTAAACATCTGCTGAAATAATAGCCTGGTTTAAAAGTATGAATTTTTACTCTATGATAATTGATTATCCTTGCAACCATCCTGGATTTATTTTCCTACAAAAGAGCAGGATGTTGAACATAGTTCTATGAAACATTCCTTTAGAGAGGATTTCTCAGCGCTAAATAAAAGAGTGCCTTCTAAACATTGCAAAAGAGGTCCGGCTGTTAGTTGGCTGGGGACAAGCCCTGAGCTGTCTCCAAATGGAGATGGCAGGATGATATAAACGTGGCTGTATGATGTCATTGAAATGGCCTTATTTTCATCAGAAGCTAAATTGAAATACCCTCAGGGAGATGGGTTGTTATGGCTGGCTTTGAATTTCTACAGTTTGCTAGAATTCATTTTTGCCTCTGTAGGTGACCCAAATTCAGTGAAGAGAGGCTTGAAAACCTGGGTTCAAGCCTCAGGCTTGAAAAAGCCTTTGCAGGCTTCTCTGGGTGCCTGCAAAGAGAGATCAACAGTGACGATGCAGTGGCATATCTGTAGCCTGAGCTCTGCTTCCTGCACCAGATGTTGGCTGGTATGTCTTTCCAGGAGGTCTTTTTCTTTTTTTTTTTTTTAGACTGAGTCTTGTTCTGTCGCCCAAGCTGGAGTACAGTGGCAATCGTGGCTCACTGCAACCTCTGCCTCCTGGATTCAAGCAGTTCTCCTGCCTCAGCCTCCAGAGTAACTGGGATTACAGGCACATGCCACCATGCCCAGCTAATTTTTGTAGTTTTATTAGAGATAGGGTTTCACCATGTTGGCCAGGCTGGTCTTGAACTCCTGACCTCAAGTGATCTGCCCACCTTGGCCTCCCAGAGTGCTGGGATTACAGGCATGAACCACAACACCTGGCCTCCATGAGGTCTTAAAGGCCATGAGGTCTTTAGTTCAAGGGCGAAAGAGTCAGTGGTTATGCTTCACTCTCAGTAGAATCAGTGGATCCAGACCAGAAGCAGCACTTTCACCAAGATGGTGGGTCAGCTCTCAGAATGAGAAGACGCTCCAAGAGCAGTGAGGGTGGAGATACTCCAAGGGGTCTCCCTGCCTGTTTGCCTCCCCTCCCCACTCCCCTGTACATGCACATGCACACACACACAGGTACACAAGTCTACTCCATTTCTCTCCCAAACTCAAAGCCATCCTGTGTAAGTAGTCCAGGACTTCCAACTTTGGAGAGAGAGCTGATCCAGACTCTTCCATCAATTTTCCCCACCATGTTCACAGAACAGGGACTGGGGGCACTGAGTACAACAGAGCTGGGGCACATTTGTCAGTTATTCACTTGCAGAGGTGGGACCTGATGCAGTTATCAGAAACTGGCAGGTGTTGTATAGACAATGAGTAAATCGAAAGGAACCTGACACCAAACTCTCTGGATTCAAAATCCCATCACCGCCACTCATCTGACTCTGCTTCCTTGTGCTTTAGTTTCTTCCTCTGTAAAATATGAATATAAATACCAACCTCATGGAACTCTCAAAGATTAAATAAAATAATCCTTTAAAGTGTTTAATATGATAAGAGCTCAATAAATATCAGCTAATATTATTTCCTACTTGTTCTTAAGGGAAAGTCTAATTTTCCTTCCATAATGCAAGGGTGGATTGATCTCTCAGCTGGGCATGATCTTGCCTGTTTATGCTCCTAGTTTCTAATCCTCTCTTTTAGTAATGGTCACATTTAAACTACTCTTTTAGTTCTAATCTATAAGAAGGATGAGATGTCCACAAACTCTTCCAGAAAGAGCCAGGAGTTCTATAACTCAGATAACAACTTTGTACAAAGCACTGTGAAAGTTGCTGTGGAAAATACACAGTAAGTACTTAATCAATGTTTTAATTGAATTATTCCTTGGCTTCAGTAGGAAGGAAACTCACCAAGGTAAATGCAACACCCTAGGCACAATGGTAATCATATTCATGCCATAGTAGACTTGACCTGCCTTGAAGCTTCAAACATGGGTCAGAAATCGAACTGTCCATCAGAGGTATTAAGTTGTATGCTTGTTATCTATTCAGATTCATTTTAAAAACTTCTACAGTGAGGCATACTCTGCATGAACAACATCAGAATCTGAGTGCACAGAAAAGTGGAAATTGAAATGTGTATTTGCCTTTCCAAGTTGGAGCTAATGATGATGAAAAGTTTTACATTTTGCCTGGCAGCACTTGAACTCACTAACATATATAAATGGTGGCTCCTCTTCACATTCAAGAAGCAACTGCAGGACTGAGAACATGGACCTTAGTCCACTAATAGCTGTGATCATACCCATGTAAACATGGACCTTAGTCCACTAATAGCTGTGGACTGGGACACTGAGGTGCAAGATATCAGGAGACTTTCCCAAGAGCCAGGATGCAAGTTTCCAGGAAAGACCTTTCAAGTGAGACAGTGTTTTCTATAATGAGCAATAAAGAATGAAATAGTGTTCTGTCAAATCACAGGCATTTAATAAGCAGCCACTCAGCCCTCGGGGCCATGTTGGACATTGTAGGTTGAAGATCTCCCAACCTTGAAGAAGGACTTTCCGGTGTAGGGGACACAGGTGTGCTGGAGAAGTCTGTTCAGGTTCCGGCAGGGAGACACCAATTCTGGAAAGGTGAAAACAAAAGGTTTTCTCGAAGGGGAGACACATGAGTGGACTTGTATGGTCGAGGAGCTAGATGCTCATCAGAAAGATGGGCAGAGAGGAGGCTAAGGCCAAAGCTGCAGCACAGGTTAAAGTACAGAGCCATGAGGCAACCTGGTTGATCCAGAACATTGCAAGGTGTTTCCCAGGCCAGACTGCAGGAGATAGGGGCTCAAGAGAGATGAGATAGGAAGATTGGGTGGAGGCCAAGTCATAGGCACTGTCCCCGCCAGGAAATGGATGATCAGATTTGTGTTTTCACCTTCCTGGGGGCAGCTGCCTGGAGAGGGAATTGGAGGTGGGGACACACCACACTGTAATAGGCCAGATGACAGATGGTAACCAATAGACTGAGGTGGTGAGGTTCTGAGGGTGAAGAGGTGGGGGTGATGAAGAAGGCACTAAGGAGGCAGAGACAGATTCTAGTCACTCTTCCAGCTTAGAGGGAGGGAAAGCGGAGGCCAGAGTGATAACCAGGTCTCCAACTTGAATACTGGGGAGAATGGGGAGAGTGGCGGTGTCACTCACTGAGTAGGGAAACCCAAGAGGGAGGAGAATGGTGCAGTGGGCTTGGAACAGCCTCTCTGCTTCATTTATTGGATCTGGGTCACTGCAGATGACCTCTCAGACCTCACCTTTTGATTCAAAGTGGTTCCCTTTCACTCACCTTCCTGGTTAAGCGGCTTAACTAATTATTAACTGCAGGAGGTGAAGCACAACATCCCAGCTCTACTTCCAAATGATTACCCTGCAGTAAAACCTAAAGACATCCTGGGCCTCAAGTGGAAGACACAGGCCCCTGCTCTCAGTACAGTGCCCAAGTAATTTGTCTTTGGGTATGTGTCAGGGCCTAATAAGTACCTGCCATCTTTTCCTGGTTGGGTAGTAGGACTTAATAGGGTCTCACTGCAATGATAATTATACTGCCCATGAACTAAGATGTAGATGTGGGTAATGGAAATCTGCAATAAGGCTCCAGGAGCTCAAGAACACCTGCACACATGTTGAAAAGTCTTTGCCAAATAGCCAATGGGTGTTTAGTTACGGGTTCTCATCCTTACAGGGCCTCCTCTAGCCTCCACTGAAAGCAGGGCACCCTTATGGAGGGATATAGTCCTATAGGGAGCGTGGCTTGGCCAGTGGTCAGGATCTTTGGTGAACACAGCCCCAGGTCAAGCACACAGCTTGGAAAGGGGAGCATGGGCTGGAATCTGCACTCCCATCACTAGTCCCCCCACATGCTCCCTCCTGCTTAACACAGCTTCAGCCACCGTGTGAGGCAGCCCTGGATCTTGAATAACAAATCTTAAGCCTCCCAAGCCCGCACACCCCAGGAGGGCCCAGACTTATGAAGCTGCTTTTCAAGATTGGAGAATCTTTATAACAAAGAACAGTGTAAACAGTATTGAATACTCACTATGCACTAGGCATTCCCGGTGATTATGCAAGTGTGTATTAAATAAGTGAATAAACAAATGAAATAGCATGTCTCCATTAACAGCAATACTCGATGGGCCTCAAAACATATCCCCAGGAAAAGGTAAGAAGAAGCATTAGAGAAGCTAAACACCACCAGACCATGCAAAAATTAAATTTCCTACTAATAGGAAGAGTACGATTATATTTTTCATTCTCAGTTTTTCCATTCAGATCTTAATGTCAGATTAAAATATTAATTGCCCCACTTTTCAGCTACAACAGAAGTCCTTCATTGTTAAAATCAGGATGTAGATGTTAATTTACATTTGTGAGCATGGTGTAGAACTAGATCCCATCAAGGGGATCCTAAATCGTTTATTTTTCTTACTGAGCACACCAGATCATCCTGAAATGGACATTGCTCTATGAGAACAGAGCAGAGAGCATGAAGGAATATACATCAGAGGAATCCATCAGTGAACAGCTATTGGAAAACATTAAGAACCCATTCGCTATTGTGCCATCTTCCAAGCCTTAAGGCCCACCACGTGAAGCAGAAGGACAACAGATTATCCTCCAAGCAACATGTTCTACATGCGTGTTCAAGCCTAGACCTCCTTACATTACTAGTTAACCATAAACAAGTGAACACAACCTCCCACTGTAGTTTGCTATGTTACCCACAGATAGTTTAGAGCAGCAGTTGTGAACCTTAGCACTACTGACATTTTGGACCGGATAATTATTTGTTGTCAGGGCTGTCCTGCACATTTTAGGATGTGTAGAGGGATGCCTGGCCTCTACCCATTAGATGATGGTAGCACACTTCCCACTCCGATGTGATAACCAAAGATGTCTCCAGACATTGCAAAATTATCCCTGGTTGAGGAACACTGATTTATGGTAACATTACCTTTCAAACCAAAGTTCATCCAGACACAGCAGCCAACTAAGCATCAGAAGCAAAGCAGAGAGCTGCTCTACATGGTGTTACAATGAGACAAGAACTTAGGACAAGTGAACTGAAATTCTCTTTGCTGCATGCAGTGGCTCATGCCTGTAATCCTAGCACTCTGGGAGCCAAGGCAGGAGGACCACTTGAGCCCAGGAGTTTGAGACCAGCCTAGGCAACATATAAAAACCTGTCTTTCAGAAAAAAAAAAAAAAAAAAGAAGAAGAAGAAGAAAAGAAATTATCTCACATTTAGGGTACTGAGTGAATAAATAGTTTACTACAGTCCTGAGAAGTCATTTGTCTATCATCACTCCAATCACACCAAAGTTCTTGCTGATTCTTTTTTACCAGACAGAAATTTTTAAAAGGTAATGACATATCTTTATTATACTGTATCTGTATATCAGACATCTTTCAGTAGTAAGTGAAATAAATCCAACTTAAGGTAGCTTAAGTTAGCTTAAGCCAAAAAGAGAAGTCTTTTTTATTGGATCATGGAACAGAAAAATCTAGGGATAGGCCTGACTCTAGATGTATCTGCATCAAGTTGTTGAAACAACGGCACCAGCAATATTTCACTTTCATCTTTTGATCATATTTTCCTCTATTTTGCTCTTATTTTTAAGGTGCTTTTTCCAGATGGTGACAGAGTTGGCCACTGAGGCTCCATGCTTACATCATACAAACTCTAGTAAAAAGAGATTTCTTTCCCAAGAGTTCCAGCCAAAGTTCCAGGGTGAAGTCTTGTTGGCCAGGTTTGGATCATGTGCCTATCCGTGAGCCAATGACTGCAGTCAGAGAAATGGAATATTCCAGATGATTTCCTCTAGACAGCCTCCAAGATGGCCTCCATTGGTTCCTGTCTCCTAGTCTTCATTGTGTACCCTTCTCTACTCAGTATGGGCTGGACTCATTTCTAATAAATAGAATACAGCAAAAGCAATGGGATGCCACCCTCTGAGATTAGGTTACAAAAAGAGTGTGACTTCTGCCTTGCCCATCCTGTCTCTCTTCCTCTCAGAGCCTTCACTCTGAGTGAAGCCAGTTGCCATGTTGTGAACTACCCTTTGGAAAGATCCAAGTGTCACAAAACTGGTAACTGTGTCCAAGATCCAGCAAGGACCTAAGGGCTGCCAACAGCCATACGAGCGAGCTTAGAAGCAGATCTCCCTGCTTCTAGGTGAGTCTTGAGATGGTTACAGCCTTCGCTGACAACTTGATTGCAGTCTTGTGACACACCTTGAAGCAAAGGTGTACAGTAAGGCCTGGCCCGCAGAATTCTGACCCACAGAAGTTGTGAGATAGTGTTTGTTGTTTAATCTACTATGTTTTGGGGGTGATTTGTTATACGCAATAGAAAACGAACACTACTATCCCCTTCTCCCTTCCCCTCATACACGCTATGGCCTAAGAATGGGGAAATCACAGCCCCAGGGGAATTCTGGCACTCAAAAACACATATTCATTATAACATCCTATGTAAGCTCTTTTAACTGAATATATAAGTTTCAAAATATAAAAGGAAATTGCTCACTCTTCTGACATCTTACCCGTAGAGGGAAAAAAAATGTAAACTTTCATCAGGAATAGATTTGTACCGACCTGGCTTCCAAGAAACTTTGCAAAACCACATCTTACGGGGTTTGGGGGATGCTGGCACAGTGCTGACAGCTGTTTACCCTCCATTCACTCCCTAAGACAGAAACTGCTGGAGACTGAGTTTGAGTGGAACTTTTCTATTGCTTTAGACCTGTCTGCTCTGGATGCCTAGCTTCTATCATTCTATTAGCTTTGACATACTCTCTATTAAAAGGGATACTTTATTTCCCTTCCCGATTAAACAGGAAATTGAACAATCCAAGAAGCAGCTGAAATATCCATGAACCTTTTGCCACGGTATCATGACTGTGCAGTTCAATTTTGAAATATTGGCTTTGAGGTCTTGATTAAAATTTTTCTTCCAAAATATCCCTGAAGTACTAAAATACAGTACTTGTAAGCTCTGAATTGCTTCAGGTGCTCCAAGATTATGTTATATGGAGGACTGCATTTTCCTGGTTTTGCTCACTTCTATATCTTCATTTACTATACCTGGCTCATGGTAAATATATCAGGAAAAGTAAAATCCCTGTAAAATATCTGATCACTAGAAAGAGTGAAAGCAAAGTACTAAGGAGACTGTGGCTTGCTAATGATAACCCCCTGGAGCCCAAACCCCTGCTAACTGCCCATGATGAAAAGTCATAAAGTGGTGAGAACTTGAATACCAGGAGAATTCAACATCATGACACTATTACCTAGGACCATTGAGAATATATTATTTTGTGCAGTTACTGCATAGTGTGGTATATAATTGATACTATATAGTATGCAATTGATTGATTAATTTATTTTTCCAGGCCGTTTGATCTTGTAAGATGCTGAATGGGACATTGATGGATTCAGTCAGTATGTGCTTTCAGATAAATAGCTGCTCAGTGATCTACTGGATAACTGTAATCCTTCCATAAACCTTGAGATTCTTACTAACTACATTTATTTATAATGAACTGAGCACACGTTAAAAGATATGCTTTCTCATAACTGAGTTTAAATGAATTCTATTCTCCAACCTCAAAGTTGGAAAGTTCCAAATTCTGAAGCCATGGGGAAGAGTGATGCATCTAATGAACCTGCTGAAGAGTGAAGGCAATGAGAGTCTCACCTGTTTAGTAAGAGGCTTATTCGTCTTTCTTTACATATTTCTCCCCTTAAAAATATCTAGACCATCACAGTCTCACTAATGGCAATAGGACAGTATTTGTCTAGCTCCAACCCATGTACCCCATGCATTTTGGGGAAGTCTAGCTCCCTCAAAATTCTCCCAAGTAGTTACATAAGCTCCTGGGTAGATTAACTGAGTGTGGGAATGGAGAGGACTTGACTGTGAATAGTGAACATTACTCCTCTGGTAAGTTCTTGTAGCTACAATGTAGTACCTGCTAGTTCCCTTTCTCCTGCTTGGAGACTACTACCTCTTTCTCTATGCTGGATCTAGGCTGGTCTGATCCATCCACCCTGCCCTGTTTCAGAGTCATGCAGCCCTCTGGCCTGTGCTCAGGCAGTCCCCTCACTGAAGTGCAGCAATACTGGGCTACACTGCCCCTGCCATTGAGCTCTTGAAGACACCAGTGAAAAGGCTCCTGGCTCTTTGAGTTTTACTAGTTCTTCTCCCTGGTGCTCTGGAACATGTTCTGGAGGATTCAGAAAAAGAGCAAAGCCTGAAAGCTCTAATTGAACTCCCTTCTCATGCTGCCTCCTATTCTTAAACCAAGTTTATGCTAACGACTCTCTCTGCCCTCAGGGTGAGTCTTGCCACCCCAATGGCCATCAGTCTTTGCCCTCAAAATTAGACACCCTCCAGTACTCACATAAGCAGATAATCACTATAGATACTAATCAAGTGAGACTGAGCCAACAATCCAAAACATAATGTCATGTGTTTGAAAGGGGATCCAAAATGATTTTTATTGTATTTATATTTATAAGCACTATTGATACGAATGAAAGAACACTCAAGAAATGATTTGCATTAACTATGGTGTGTAAGAAAACTAAAGGATTTGATATTTATTATTTTCTGCTTCAAACATGTCTAACTTTGAAGTATATTAGCTTGCAACGACGAACTAGACTCTGAAATCAAACCACCACTTAGAGAGTGTGTTAAAGTCACCACGTCACTTAATCTTAGAGTCTCAACTTCCTTGTTTGCAAAATGGGGATAACACCATCATTACGAATTGGCTTCTTGTTAACATTAGATAAATTAATAGATATAAATAGAGCATAGTACCTGGCACAGAATAAGCACCTGGCCAAGCTTTTAGCTAACAGGTATGTGACTGTGTCAAGATTTCCTTATATTATATATATTTATTTAATATATATACTTGTATGTATTTATATTTATTATATATTATGTTTATATTCTAATACAGATGTTTAAAAGCATTTTCAGAGCCCTACAGTGGTCAAAATATTTATGAAAGAGCTAGTTGCTTTTTTTTTTTTTTTTTTTTTTTTGAGACAGGGACTTGCTCTGTAGCCCAGGCTACAGTGCAGTGGAGTAGTCATGGCTCACTGCAGCCTCAACCTCCTGGGCTCAAACGATCTTCCCACCTCACTGTCCCGAGTAGCTGGAACTACAGGTGCATACCACCACACCCAGATAATTTTTGTATTTTTTGTAGAGATGGGATTTCACCTTGTTGCCCAGGTTGGTCTTGAACTCCTGGACTCAAGTGATCCTCCCACCTTGGCCTCCCAAAGTGCTGGGATTACACGTGTGAGCCACCACACATGTCTGGCTCTGGTTGCTGTTTTTCACAACTGGCATCAAATCTTGGTTAAGGGTGGCATTTCTAACATTTTCCTCCTACGATGTAAATAGCACAATATTCTCACAAATAAATAGCATCATTTTGTATAAACAGATTCCTAGTTTTCTTTGCAGCCAAGGGCAGCTCCTCTCGAATTCTTTTGAGAATGCTCTGGCTCGTCCCAGAATCGGCCCATGCTGAGTTTACTATTCAGAACGGATTATTACCAGGCAGTTGGAGCGGTCAAATTCCCACAGCCAATTTTCTATAAAAATCTCAAGTAATTGAAATGGGAGGAAGGTATCCAGTAAAAGTCAGGGTGAATAATTTAGCACAGTGGCTGTCTACAGCCTCTGAGACAACGTATTCAGGGCGTTTTATTGGAGGGTTGACTAAGCTGCTTTTGTCTCCAGGGCATCCTGGAGACAACCCATCCATCTCATAAAGAACAAGGAGTGTGGCTAAATGAGCAGCCAGAGGGATCTATCTTTAACCCTTCTTTGATACCTGAGTAATCTGTGAATGCCCTTTCATTGCACTTTCTCGTTTTTCTGAATGTGAACAGTAACGTTGTTGTGCTTGATATCTTTCTAAAAGTCCCTGTTGAGGAACATCATGACTGGCTGCACTGGTCACTAAACAGGGGTGTTGTGTCTCCTCCCTGGCTCTGTAGATTCCTTGAAGGGGTAGACCTATCTGCTAGGGGAAGGGATAAGCTGTTGCTATTTTAGAACACTAGCCTCAGGGGGGGCGGAGCAAGATGGCCAAATAGGAACAGCTCCAGTCTCCAACTCCCAGCGTGAGTGACACAGAAGACCGATGATTTCTGCATTTTCAAATAAGGTACTGGGGTCGTCTCACTGGGGAGTGTCGGACAATCGGTGCTGGTCAGCTGCTGCAGCCCGACCAGCGAGAGCTGAAGCAGGGCGAGGCATTGCCTCACCTGGGAAGTGCAAGGGAGAAGGGAATCCCTTTTCCTAGCCAGGGGAACTGAGACACACAACACCTGGAAAATCGGGTAACTCCCACCCCAATACTGCGCTTTAAGCAAACGGGCACACCAGGAGAATATATCCCACACCTGGCCGGGAGGGTTCCACGCCCACGGAGCCTCCCTCATTGCTAACACAGCAGTCTGCGATCTAACTGCAAGGCAGCAGCGAGGCTGGGGGAGGGGCGCCCGCCATTGCCGAGGCTTAAGTAGGTAAACAAAGCCTCTGGGAAGCTCGAACTGGGTGGAGCTCACAGCAGCTCAAGGAAACCTGCCTGTCTCTGTAGACTCCACCTCTGGGGACAGGGCACAGATAAATAACAACAACAAAAAAGCAGCAGAACCTCTGCAGACGCAAATGACTCTGTCTGACAGCTTTGAAGAGAGCAGTGGATCTCCCAACACGGAGGTTGAGATCTGAGAAGGGACAGACTGCCTGCTCAAGTGGGTCCCTGACCCCTGAGTAGCCTAACTGGGAGACATCCCCCACTATGGGCAGTCTGACACCCCACACCTCACAGGGTGGAGTACACCCCTGAGAGGAAGCTTCCAAAGTAAGAATCAGACAGGTACACTCGCTGTTCAGCAATATTCTCTCTTCTGCAACCTCTGCTGCTGATACCCAGGCAAACAGGGTCTGGAGTGGACCTCAAGCAATCTCCAACACACCTACAGCTGAGGGTTCTGACTGTCAGAAGGAAAACTATCAAACAGGAAGGACACCTATACCAAAACCCCATCAGTATGTCACCATCATCAAAGACCAGAGACAGATAAAACCACAAAGATGGGGAAAAAGCAGGGCAGAAAAGCTGGAAATTCAAAAAATAAGAGCGCATCTCCCCCTGCAAAGGAGCGCAGCCCATTGCCAACAATGGATCAA
Source organism: Rhinopithecus roxellana (assembly GCF_007565055.1). Taxonomy (NCBI): domain Eukaryota; kingdom Metazoa; phylum Chordata; class Mammalia; order Primates; family Cercopithecidae; genus Rhinopithecus; species Rhinopithecus roxellana. The sequence continues at coordinate 10,512,012 of NC_044551.1, forward strand.
AGCTGGTCAGAGAATGACTTTGATGAGATGAGAGAAGAAGGCTTCAGTCCATCAAACTTCTCAGAGCTAAAGGAGGAATTACGTACCCAGCGCAAAGAAACTAAAAATCTTGAAAAAAGAGTGGAAGAATTGACAGCTAGACTCATTAATGCAGAGAAGGTTATAAACGAAATGACAGAGATGAAAACCATGACACGAGAAATATGTGACAAATGCACAAGCTTCAGTAACCGACTCAATCAACTGGAAGAAAGAGTATCAGCGATTGAGGATCAAACGAATGAAATGAAGTGAGAAGAGAAACCAAAAGAAAAAAGAAGAAAAAGAAATGAACAAAGCCTACAAGAAGTATGGGATTATGTAAAAAGACCAAATCTACGTCTGATTGGGGTGCCTGAAAGTGAGGGGGAAAATGGAACCAAGTTGGAAAACACTCTTCAGGATATCATCCAGGAGAACTTCCCCAACCTAGTAGGGCAGGCCAACATTCAAATTCAGGAAATACAGAGAACGCCACAAAGATACTCCTCCAGAAGAGCAACTCCAAGACACATAATTGCCAGATTCACCAAAGTTGAAATGAAGGAAAAAATCTTAAGGGCAGCCAGAGAGAAAGGTCGGGTTACCCACAAAGGGAAGCCCATCAGACTAACAGCAAATTTCTCGGCAGAAACTCTACAAGCCAGAAGAGAGTGGGGGCCAATATTCAACGTTCTTAAAGAAAAGAATTTTAAACCTAGAATTTCATATCCAGCCAAACTAAGTTTCATCAGTGAAGGAGAAATAAAATCCTTTACACATAAGCAAATGCTTAGAGATGTTGTCACCACCAGGCCTGCCTTACAAGAGACCCTGAAGGAAGCCCTAAACATGGAAAGGAACAACCAGTACCAGCCATTGCAAAAACATGCCAAAATGTAAAGACCATCGAGGCTAGGAAGAAACTGCATCAACTAACGAGCAAAATAACCAGTTAATATCATAATGGCAGGATCAAGTTCACACATAACAATATTAACCTTAAATGTCAATGGACTAAATGCTCCAATTAAAAGACACAGACTGGCAAACTGGATAAAGAGTCAAGACCCATCAGTCTGCTGTATTCAGGAGACCCATCTCACATGCAGAGACATACATAGGCTCAAAATAAAGGGATGGAGGAAGATCTACCAAGCAAATGGAGAACAAAAAAAACAGGGGTTGCAATCCTAGTCTCTGATAAAACAGACTTTAAACCATCATAGATCAAAAGAGACTGAGAAGGCCATTACATAATGGTAAAGGCATCAATTCAACAGGAAGAGCTAACTATCCTAAATATATATGCACCCAATACAGGAGCACCCAGATTCATAAAGCAAGTCCTTAGAGACTTACAAAGAGACTTAGACTCCCATACAATAATAATGGGAGACTTCAACACTCCACTGTCAACATTAGACAGATCAACGAGACAGAAAGTTAACAAGGATATCCAGGAATTGAACTCATCTCTGCACCAAGCGGACCTAATAGACATCTATAGAACTCTCCACCCCAAGTCAACAGAATATACATTCTTCTCAGCACCACATCACACTTATTCCAAAATTGACCACATAGTTGGAAGTAAAGCACTCCTCAGCAAATGTAAAAGAACAGAAATTAAAACAAACTGTCTCTCAGACCACAGTGCAATCAAACTAGAACTCAGGACTAAGAAACTCACTCAAAACCACTCAACTACATGGAAACTGAACAACCTGCTTCTGAATGACTACTGGGTACATAACGAAATGAAGGCAGAAATAAAGATGTTCTTTGAAACCAATGAAAACAAAGATACAACATACCAGAATCTCTGGGACACATTTAAAGCAGTGTGTAGAGGGAAATTTATAGCACTAAATGCCCCCAAGAGAAAGCAGGAAAGATCTAAAATTGACACTCTAACATCACAATTAAAAGAACTAGAGAGGCAAGAGCAAACACATTCAAAAGCAAGCAGAAGGCAAGAAATAACTAAGATCAGAGCAGAACTGAAGGAGATAGAGACACAAAAAAACCCTCCAAAAAATCAATGAATCCAGGAGTTGGTTTTTTGAAAAGATCAACAAAATTGACAGACTGCTAGCAAGACTAATAAAGAAGAAAAGAGAGAGGAATCAAATAGATGCAATAAAAAATGATAAAGGGGATATCACCACCGACCCCACAGAAATACAAACTACCATCAGAGAATACTATAAACACCTCTACACAAATCAACTAGAAAATCTAGAAGAAATAGATAATTTCCTGGACACTTACACTCTCCCAAGACTAAATCAGGAAGAAGTGGAATCCCTAAATAGACCAATAGCAGGCTCTGAAATTGAGGCAACAATTAATAGCCTACCCACCAAAAAAAGTCCAGGACCAGATGGATTCACAGCTGAATTCTACCAGAGGTACAAGGAGGAGCTGGTACCATTCCTTCTGAAACTATTCCAATCAATAGAAAAAGAGGGAATCTTCCCTAACTCATTTTATGAGGCCAACATCATCCTGATACCAAAGCCTGGCAGAGACACAACAAAAAAAGAGAATTTTAGACCAATATCCCTGATGAACATCAATGCAAAAATCCTCAATAAAATACTGGCAAACGGGATTCAGCAGCACATCCAAAAGCTTATCCACCATGATCAAGTGGGCTTCATCCCTGGGATGCAAGGCTGGTTCAACATTCACAAATCAATAAACGTAATCCAGCATATAAACAGAACCAAAGTCAAGAACCACATGATTATCTCAATAGATGCAGAAAAGGCTTTTGACAAAATTCAACAGCCCTTCATGCTAAAAACGCTCAATAGATTCAGTATTCATGGAACGTACCTCAAAATAATAAGAGCTATTTATGACAAACCCACAGCCAATATCATACTGAATGGGCAAAAACTGGAAAAATTCCCTTTGAAAACTGGCACAAGACAGGGATGCCCTCTCTCACCACTCCTATTCAACATAGTGTTGGAAGTTCTGGCTAGGGCAGATCAGACAAGAGAAAGAAATCAAGGGTATTCAGTTAGGAAAAGAAGAAGTCAAATTGTCCCTGTTTGCAGATGACGTGATTGTATATTTAGAAAACCCCATCGTCTCAGCCCAAAATCTCCTTAAGCTGATAAACAACTTCAGCAAAGTCTCAGGATACAAAATTAATGTGCAAAAATCACAAGCATTCTTATACACCAGTAACAGACAAACAGAGAGCCAAATCATGAATGAACTTCCATTCACAATTGCTTCAAAGAGAATAAAATACCTAGGAATCCAACTTACAAGGGATGTCAAGGACCTCTTCAAGGAGAACTACAAACCACTGCTCAGTGAAATCAAAGAGGACACAAACAAATGGAAGAACATACCATGCTCATGGATAGGAAGAATCAATATCGTGAAAATGGCCATACTGCCCAAGGTTATTTATAGATTCAATGCCATCCCCATCAAGCTACCAATGAGTTTCTTCACAGAATTGGAAAAAACTGCTTTAAAGTTCATATGGAACCAAAAAAGAGCCCGCATTGCCAAGACAATCCTAAGTCAAAAGGACAAAGCTGGAGGCGTCACGCTACCTGACTTCAAACTATACTACAAGGCTACAGTAACCAAAAGAGCATGGTACTGGTACCAAAACAGAGCTATAGACCAATGGAACAGAACAGAGTCCTCAGAAACAATACCACACATCTACAGCCATCTGATCTTTGACAAACCTGAGAGAAACAATAAATGGGGAAAGGATTCCCTATTTAATAAATGGTGCTGGGAAAATTGGCTAGCCATAAGTAGAAAGCTGAAACTGGATCCTTTCCTTACTCCTTATACGAAGATTAATTCAAGATGGATTAGAGACTTAAATGTTAGACCTAATACCATAAAAACCCTAGAAGAAAATCTAGGTAGTACCATTCAGGACATAGGCATGGGCAAGGACTTCATGTCTAAAACACCAAAAGCAATGGCAGCAAAATCCAAAATTGACAAATGGGATCTGATTAGACTGAAGAGCTTCTGCACAGCAAAAGAAACTACCATCAGAGTGAACAGGAAACCTACAGAATGGGAGAAAATTTTTGCAATCTACTCATCTGACAAAGGGCTAATATCCAGAATCTACAAAGAACTCAAACAAATATACAAGAAAAAAACAAACAACCCCATCAAAAAGTGGGCAAAGGATATGAACAGACATTTCTCAAAAGAAGACATTCATACAGCCAACAGACACATGAAAAAATGCTCATCATCACTCGCCATCAGAGAAATGCAAATCAAAACCACAATGAGATACCATCTCACACCAGTTAGAACGGCAATCATTAAAAAGTCAGGAAACAACAGGTGTTTGAGAGGATGTGGAGAAATAGGAACACTTTTACACTGTTGGTGGGATTTTAAACTAGTTCAACCATTGTGGAAAACAGTATGACAATTCCTCAAGGATCTAGAACTAGATGTACCATATGACCCAGCCATCCCACTACTGGGTATATACCCAAAGGATTATAAATTATTCTACTACAAAGACACATGCACACGTATGTTTATTGCGGCACTATTCACAATAGCAAAGACTTGGAATCAACCCAAATGCCCATCTGTGACAGACTGGATTCAGAAAATGTGGCACATATACACCATGGAATACTATGCAGCCATAAAAAAGGATGAGTTTGCATCCTTTGTAGGGACATGGATGCAGCTGGAAACCATTATTCTTAGCAAACTATCACAAGAAGAGAAAACCAAACACTGCATGTTCTCACTCATAGGTGGGAACTGAACAATGAGGTCACTTGGACTCAGGAAGGGGAACATCACACACTGGGGCCTATCATGGGGAGGAGGGAGGGGGGAGGGGGGAGGGATTGCATTGGGGAGTTATACATGATATAAATGATGAATTGATGGGTGCTGACGAGTTGATGGGTGCAGCACACCAACATGGCACAAGTATACATATGTAACAAACCTGCACGTTATGCACATGTACCCTAGAACTTAAAGTATAATAAAAAAAAAAAAAAAAGAACACTAGCCTCAAATCTTAAGGATGACACTTCTAATTTTTCCTGCTACTAGAACAAAATTCTCACAAATAAGTGCCCTTTATCCCTGGTCAGGAATAGTCAGGACTTGGGGACACAAGTGGCAGGTACTGAACTCAGATTTTACTAAATAGACTTAGTAAAAAAGGGAGACTGTTGATTCACAATGCTGGTAAGAATGCAAAGTTACTCATAGGACTGAATGAAATGCTAGACTAGAATGAAGTTCTCCGGGTTAGCACCTGGAAATCAATAACCCAGGTCAGAGTGCCTGTGGCCAGAGGGTTAGAAGTGGACATCCAATACCAGAAAAAGGAGGTTTGGAGGAATAATGTGATGAACAGTCACACCAGAATGAGAGACTTTGGGAGTCCATGGGCTACTCCAATTACATACTCATAGCAACCATAAAGGGCTTATTGGGGGTGTAAACCCCATCGCCAACTGTTATGGACTGAACTGTGTTCCCCTGCTAACCCCTAATGTGACTGGATTTGGAGACAGGACCTTAAAAGAGGTAATTCAGGTTAAATGAGGTAAAAGAGGGGCGGGACCACAATCCAATATGACTGCTGTTAAAAGAAGAGACACCAGCAATGCATGCGCACGGAGAAAAAACCATGTGAGAACACAGTGAGGTGGCCACCTGCCAGCCAAGGAGGGAAGACTCAAGAAACCAAGCTGGCCAACACCTTGATCTTGGACTTCCAGCTTCCAGAGCTGTGAGAAATACATTTTTGTTAAGCCACCCAGTCTGTGGTATTTTGTTATTGCTACTCTACCCAACTAATGTACCAGCCAAATTCTAGTTCTTTTCCTATCTGGCTCCTCCTCCACCGCAACACATCTGTTCTTATGTCAGATATTTTCTGTGGTCCCCTACAGATCTGCTGACTGCCTGAAGGCAGGATGGGCTACATCAATGGGCTCCAATACTCTCTGCCTTCTGGCTGGGTTTGGCAAGTGGGAGGCCACCCAGGGAAACAGTAGGAAGTCGACAGTGACCTCAGTATATTCACTCACCTGACTCCTTTCTAACAGGTTACCTCAGGCTGACTGCATCCCCCAGTTGAAGATGACATCTTCTCTTAAGGCAGCCTCCTTTATGTGACTCTCCTTCCAGGTTCTGGTAGCTGTTTCCTTCCCTAAAGCTCCAGGGATGACAGTAGCTCTGCTGATATTTGCCCTGGGATACTGCACCATCTCTTATGCCTCCTGTATGTCCATACCTCCCCAAGAAGTCACTCTGTAAATAAACCCTTGCAAAATCACGCCAGTTTGCCTGTGACATCTGCTTCCCTAACAGACAGAGCTCTTTATAAAACAGGTAGAAAACTGAAGGACAAAACTGTTGTTAAAGGAAAGTAGAATCCCAGGACCCCAAACTCACTATGCCAAAGAGAAAGTTAAGCTTGGGAATTGAGTCATATAAAAACTGCCTTCCTTTTGTTCCCAAACAAATAGCTGTAATTTCACATGCTTACTTTAGCTGATGTAAAATGTAGATTTACTGAGCCCCAGATGAATCCTTAATTGACTTTTCCTCTACTCACGTGTAAAATGTAGATTTACCACGCACTAATCAGAACCTCACAAGAATGTAACCACTTGCCTCATTGCCTACTTTTTTCTCTTCCCTCTTGCTTGCTCTTTCCCTTTTAAATACTGAAGTTCCCAAAACTCTCTTTGGAAAAAGCACAGGTCACAAATTCTACTATGGGCTGTATTTGTTTTTCCTGGGTATTTTCTCAGCCTTGGCAAAATAAACTTCTAATTGATTGAGATCTGCCTCAGTCACTTTTTGGTTTGCACTTTCTTCTCTCCTCTACCTAGAAAAAGAATCACAGATAGCATATTCAAAGTGTGTTGTGCCCTAACTCATAAAGTACATAAGAGGTTTTTTCATTTGTTCGATTGAATTTGGAGACAGGGTCTTGCTCTGTCACCCAGGCTGGAGTACAGTGGTATGATCAAAACTCACTGCAGCCTCGACCTCCCCAGGCTCAGGCAATTCTCCCACCTCAGCCTCCCAAGTGGTTGGGACTACAGGCACGCGTCACCATGCCTGGCTAATTTTTGTATTTTTTGTAGACATGGGGTTTTGCTATGTTGCCCAGGCAGGTCTCAAACTCCTGAGCTCAAGCAATCCACCTACCTCAGCCTCCCAAAGTGCTGGGATTATAGGTGTGAGCCACTGTGCTCGGCCTTTGTTGTTTTTTTAATGCACCATCTGTCATCTGAAATCGCTAAGTTAAACAATAACTTCTATTTTCTTTGAGGGTCTTCCTTTCACCTCTGCTTTCCAATTATACTTATATCTTAGAATCTTTGAGATCACAGTGTCAATGTCAGCTTATTAATGGAAACCGGTCTATGCCTAATAATTTTTACTGCTCAATATTACTACCTACACCATGATCAGCAATTTAATGTGGTTTGTTTTGTTTTGCTTTTTTAGAGTTAAATAGGTTTCCTTTTTTTTTTTTTTTTCAGATATTAAACTCGAATTCATTAGGCTTATGCTTTGCTTATAGAACAGGTGCTATAAAACTTGTCTCCTTTATTAACTACTGAGATGTATATCTTTTTACTTATTGATTGTGTTTAGCACACACTTTAAATTATAACTGAGTTGTTCTGTCTGGTGTATTTTAATCCTAAAAGCTTCTGTATGGAGATGTTAATCTTCTAGGAAGCAATACAAAGGTTAAACATTTGGGGTTCCCTTTCATTTTGCCAGTGACCTCAACCCCTTCTCTCACCAGTTTCATTTAGTAATGTTCTACTCCAAAGGAAAACTGCACATTTATTTAACATCTACTCTTTACCAGGTATTGCATGTTATTTTATTTCATTCTTAAAGCAATACTATGAGGCAGATCTAATGATCCCATTTTTGTAGTCAAGGAGACAGGCTAGAAGTGATCTAGCGTGACACAACTGGAAAGCAGTGAAGGATGGCAAGGTCTAAGTGAACCTAAAGACCATGACCTGGGACTCTGCTGGGGTTTGACCTGCTTATGTCTACCTTTGTGAACCTTCACCTTACTCTGGAATACTAACTCTGTGTGTTAGTCCATTCTCACACTGCTATAAAGGACTGTCCATGACTGGGTCATTTATAAAAGAAAGAGGTTTAATTGACTCACAGTTTCACATGGGCGGGGAGGCCTCAAGAAACGTACAATCATGGCAGAAGGGGAAGCAAACACATCCTTCTTCACGTGGCGGCAGGAGAGAGAAGTGTCAAGCAAAGGGGGAAAAGCCTTATAAAACCATCAGATCTCATGAGAACTCACTATCATGAGAACAGCAACATGGGAGTAATGGCCACTGTGATTCAATTACCTCTTACTGGGTCCCTCCCAAAACATGCGGGGATTATGGAAACTACCATTCAAGATGAGATTTGGATGGGGACACAACCAAACTATGTCACCCTGGAATGCTGTTCCCCTTCCTCCATCATAATCCTCGCATCCCCCAATTTAGACCTTACCTCTTCCAGCATTTTCTCCATGGCTGACCTTACCCGAAGATAGGACTATTAACAGACTGATCAACGGAGATTGAGCATGGTGGCTAATTCCTGTAATCCCAGCACTTGGAGAGGCCAAGGCAGGAGGAATTGCTTGAAGCTGGAAGTTGGAGACCAGGCTGGGCAACATAGTGAGACATCTGTCTCTATTTTAAAAAAAAAGAAAGAGAGTAGGGAAGAAAGAGAGATTCGTCAACAGAGACATGAACAAATGCTTTCCAGAACTTCACTCAGTGCTATAATTATCTTCTTTGTGGTGTGTCTCCTAATCTAGAACTTGTGTTTCTTGAGGGCTGAAACCATATTTTCTGTCTCTTTAGCACGCCTGTCTCCATCCCTCCCACAGTCTATTTCAATTCTCTGTTAAACACAGGACATCTTTAATAATGCCACGAACAGACCAGGAGAACCTGAAAACTGAAAATTTTGAGAAGTTTTACTTGGGAGGGGGAAGCACACCATTTTTACCTTGCTTTTTAAAGAAATGTTTTGTAAATATTACCTTGCTTTTTAAAGAAATGTTTTCACTTGTTATTTTCCTGTGGAACCAAACAGGAGCTATAAGAACTACTAGTGGACAGGTTTATTTGCACTCAGTGTTCTGTTCTGCTATGCTTTTATGAATTTTAAAGGCAAGGAATTGTTCAGGTCAGGAATTCATCCCTCAAAATGCTTCATGCTGGAGCCCATGGAAAGGAGAGGCCTTGCGGCTTCACTGGTGAATTAACTGAGAGTTGGAACACTGCTGGTGTGTTTTGCTTTACCACTGACTTTCTTTGAAGGGGCCTTTGACGAAGTTGTTTACTCTCATTCATTGCCTCAGTGTTTATATCTCAAAATCAAGAGACCTCCTTCATGTCGAAGGAACTAGGGGAAGAAAGCTAAGTCTGTGACTCAGAGATAAAAACCAGCTTGATGTGATTGCAGGGTCCCTGGAGAGACTTCCCTGTCCCAAAATGTCTCCCATTGGCTTGTCCCAGCACAAGATAAGAAACCCCACAGTTACCTTGCATTTGAATTTAGGCAGTGAGCACCTGGTTAAAACACAGTCATGCTATGAAGGCAGATCTGACACTGTGTTTGCTTTTATTCTAAGATGGACATTTCTTTTTTTTTTTCTTTTTTCTTTTTTTTCTTTTTTGAGATGGAGTCTTGCTCTGTCATCCAGGTTGGAGTGCAGTGGCATAATCTTAGCTTGAATCCGTCTCCTGGATTCAAGAGATTCTTGTGCCTCAGCCTCCCTAGTAGCTGGAATTACAGGTGCCTGCCACCACGCCTGACTAATTTTTTGTATTTTTAGTAGGCACAGAGTTTCACCATATTGGCCAGTCTCAAACTCCTGACCTCAAGTGATCCATCTGCCTCAGCCACCCAAAGTGCTAGGATTACAGGTGTGAACCACTTTGCCTGGCCAAGATGCACATTTCTCTCATCTTTTAATGCTTCTGAAATCGGGATGTGTTTTTACAATCAGAGTGAATAGTTAATGTAATAATGCAATAGTCTATTTCCCCTAAAGTAGTTGTTATTAAATAGATAAGAACCACCTGGAAAATAGGGAAGCAGTATGGACACACTCCAGTGAGTGGGTGTTGAAAACTGACCCGAGCCAGATAGGTCATATGTGAATGATTGCAACCTAGGAGTTGTTAAGCAGAACTGTTAACTATTCTTCTCCACAAACGTTATGCAATCATGAACAAAGCAAGCCACTGGCCAAATTCTGCTGCACACACAGACACTTGTTAACTAAATATTTGTTAATAAACCAGCAAAAAAGTAGTTCATATAATCTTCCTTGCAAAGTTCTCTAAGACAATTTCTGGAATTCCAGAGGCAGCATAATGCTGCCAGTTTAGCCAGCATTGAGCAATCAGAATCTTTCATAGTTTATGGCTAGGCCCAAGACCAGGTAAAGGCATCACTCTGAGAGTGCTGGGTATTTTATTCATGCAAGAGTGGAGATTCTCTAAGCTCTTTTAACTAGTCTACTTATCTTTATATTCACCAAAGAGATCCTATTTCTAACTTTCATCATGTTAATCAACATGCCACCAATTTCACCTGTAAAAAACAATTCTGGCATTAACTGTGCTAATTGGCAAAGCACCTGTTATTGAAGATATGAATAACAGATGTGCTTTACTTGAGGCTCATGCACATTTTTTTTCCTCAAGAGCTACCCTATTAACTGAAGGATTGTGCACTCTTCATTAGAGTCTGGAAACATTTGGTTAAAGCCCAAACTAGGTGGCATACCCAAGATAGGCACTGTATTTTTAGAAGTTTTTTAAAATCTTAAGACTGCATCAGACTGAAACACACGTTGTGATACAATGCAATCACGTCGCTAAGAGAAATGTGCCATGGGGTTTGAAAGCACGAAAGCAGTGATGAATTCTGTCTGTCAGACTGGGAAGTGAGGGGGCAAGGGTACAACACCCTTACAGAGGAGATGACCCAAGCTGGATTTTTAAAAGTGAGTAAGAATGCATGAGGCAGACTTGGGGTACACCCAGTGAACGGAAGCAGTAGGGACACAAGCCCAGAGACTGGAAGCTAGTCTAGGGTGGGTAGACTACAGGCATGTGAGAGGGGAGACAGGCTAGAATTGTAGCTGGGAACTAGACAGAACCTTCTAGATTGTGTTCAAGAATTTTCTCTTTACCTGGTAGGCATCCGGAAGTCAAGAGACAAAAATATTTTACGTACTCCAATTTTGGCTTGGAACATGAATGATCGTATTGTTAGATCAAAATGGATCCCATAAAGGTCAGGCTTCTCCCAAACCTTTCTAACTAAGCTCCAGAGCCCTGAGCATCCCCTCCGTCTATACTGTTTTTTCCATAAAAACCAAAGCAGAAAGGGTATGGCCCCTAGAGTCATGTACTGGTTGGGTGAGTTGGACAAGTTTCTTAATCTCTCTGATCCTCAATGTCCTCATCTATAAAATGTGAATAATTATAACTTTTTCTTAGGGTGTTGTTAAGAAGTTTAAGTTAGTGTGTAAGACAGTTTAAGTTAGTGCTTAACACGGTACCTGGAATAGAATACTCAACTAGTTTTATTTCTAGTGTCTATGTCTTTTAAATTTTTTTAAAGATTTAATTGCCCAGGCTTGGGTGATGTGAACTCAGCTCACTGCAACTTCCACCTCCTGAGCTCAAGCGATCCTCCCACCTCAGCCTCCAGAGTGAGTAGCTGGGACTATAGGTGCACACCACCACGACTGGCTAATTTTTATTTTTTTATTTTTTGTAGAGATGGGGTTTTGCCATGTTGCCCAGGCTGATCTTGAACCCTTGAGCTCAAGCAGTTCGCCTGTCTCGGCCTTCCAAAGTGATAGGATCACAGTCATGCGCCACTGCGCCTGGCCCTTAAATCTTTCTTACTGTTTCTCCTTGTTCATGAATTCTTAGAACATGTATATTATACAAGTAGTACTTGATCTCACTATAATTAGACATTACTAATCACTGATCTTGTTCCATAAATCTTACTCTAAACTGTTTAAAATCTAGAAGTTTAGCTCCGAGGCTTCTAATCCTAATAAAATCCCACAAACCACTCTTATATGCCTACTTGGTCTTATCAGGGAGAGGCTCTTTTTGTTTCCAGCAGGGCCTACTTTTCCATTTCTAGTCCCAGAACCAACAACAGAATGGCAGATTCCAGCTCCAAAGTTTTTTCTCCTCCCTAAGTCTTTGAGAACCATGATGGCCAATGGGCTGGCAGGGCTGCTTTCCATTATCTTTATCAAAGCAGTTTAACTTCAATGCCCTTAGCAACTTCTGTTCAGGAGAAACATTTCTTTTGCTAATGAAGACCATGCTCAAAATTATCCCAAACATATTCTTATCTCATGCAGCCGTTCACCTCAGAACACTAAACTTGGGTTCTTAAAAGAGGGAGCAGTGGTTCACGCCTGTAATCCCGGTGCTTTGAGAGGCCAAGGCAGGCAGATCACCTGAGGTCGGGAGTTCAAGACCAGCCTGACCAACATGGAGAAACCCCATCTCTATTAAAAATACAAAATTAGGGCGTGGTGGCACATGCCTGTAATCCCAGCTACTTGGGAGGCTGAGGCAGGAGAATCACTTGAACCCAGGAGGCGGAGGTTGCAGTGAGCCGAGATCACACCATTGCACTCCAGCCTGGGCAACAAGAGCGAAACTCCATCTCAAAAAAACAAACAACAAAAAAGAGGGCCTTACCCTTTTACTGATTGATTAAAACAAAAAGGTTCGCAGTTTCATGTGGGACAGCAAACTATAGCCACCAGTGTTTTGAATCAAATTTAAATTACTGCTTGGGTTTGAATGTGTCCTCCAAAGTTCTTGTGTTGGAAATATCCCCAATGCAACAGCACTGAGAGGTAGGACCTTTAAGAGTGAGTAGGTCATGAGGGTGAAGAGGCAGAGACCTCCCAGCTGGATTAAGGCCTGTATTGCAGGAGTGGCTTCCTGATAAAAGCATGAGTTCAGCCCCTTCCCTCTTTCATGTGCGTGATCTCTTGACCTTCTGCCTTCCTTCATGGGATGATGCATCAAGAACCCCTTGCCAGATGCCAGCCCTTCAACCTTGAACATCCTAATCTCTAGAACTGTAAGAAATAAATCTCTGTTCTTGTAAATTACCTAGTCTCAGGTATTCTGTTATAGAAGCATAACACGAACTAAGATAATCCCTATAGGCAGAGTTTTTGCTGCTACCCAAGTTGCCGTTAGCCCAGTATCTCCCAATTATGGCATACCCAACATCTCACATTGGTACCCACCTGCCCTTGAAGGCATCTGAGCACCACCCCCATCCCAGGCTCTGGCTGTTACAACCCATTGTCACAATACAAGCAGCTTATCCCATTAGTCAGTTACTTGGCAAGGCCAGGAATGTTTAACACACAAGATGACAGTTTTGCTGTGGGGGATGGGATGGAAAGGAGGAAGGGAAAAGGTCTCCTATTAGATGCCCTAGGTCTGGATTAGCTGCCCTAGGGTGGGAATCTAGTGTCTGGGGTGAGGGTGGGTCGAGGGATGCTGGTTGGGAGAGTGTCTCTGACTGAGAAACATGACAGATTGCCTCCTGTCACTGTCCCCTGAGTCAATGTTTGCCTCTGGTGAAGACTGTAATAGAGACCAGCTAGGAACAGGGCTCGGGTGACAGTGGAGAAGGAAGAGGGACCTATGGCTGCAGCTTTGGAAAACAGATGTCTTATAGCCTTGAAATTAAATGGGCAATATTTTGTTTTTTCTAGTGTTTATGACAAATGTAAGCCCCAGTGCATATACCAATAAAATCCAAGTTTAAAAATCCCACTCCCAGCCAGGCACGGTGACTCACGCCTGTAATCCCAGCACTTTGGGAGGCCGAGACGGGCGGATCATGAAGTCAGGAGTTCGAGACCAGCCTGGCCAACACAGTGAAACACTGTCTCTACTAAAAATACAAAAAAAAAAAAAAAAATTGACTGGGTGTTTTGGCATGCATCTGTAGTCTCAGCTACTCTGGAGGCTGAGGCAAGAGAATCGCTTGAACCCAAGAGACCCAGGGAGCCAAGACCATGACATTGTACTCCCGCCTGTGTGACAGAGTGAGATTCCAACTCAAAAAAAAAAAAAAAAAAAATCCCACCCTCTAAGAGGAAAATTGGAAATAATCTACTCTTTAATTGCTCCTCTGCCAAAGCAGTAACTTGAATGGTCCTTATTAGGAATAGCTCATTACTAACAATAATATTAACTATTATAACAACAAGTTATCGCTTGATCCCAGGAGTTCAAGATCAGTCTGGGCAATATAGTGAGACATCATCTCTACATTAAAGAATTTAAAAATTAGCCAAGCATGGTGGACCACACCTGTAGTCCTAGCTACTTGGGAATGTGAGGCAGAAGGATCACTTGAGTCCAGGAGTTTGAGGTTATAGTGAGCTATGATTGTGCTACTGCACTCCAGCCTGGAGTACAGAGCAAGACCCTGTCTCTAATTTTTAAAAAAAAAAAAAAAAGAAGAAGAAGAAGAAGAAGAAGGAGAAAATTCCAGAATTCACAATGTGTTGCTCCAGGCACCCTGTCTCACCCCAACACTGTAAACATCCCCCCGCAAACCAGTCAAGTTGCTTTCCCATCACTTCCAGCCCCCAGTCCCACTTCTACTTTCTTTTACTAGATAAAGGCTTATGTGAGTGGGGTTTATGCTTTCAGGAATAAGCTAAAGTAGGTACAGACTGAAATCTCTTGGAAATATCTGGGGTTAACATTCCAGGCAAGTGAAAGAAAAACTAGGAATCAGTAGACATGATTTTCTAGCTGGCATCCTCTTCTTCCTCCCCCTTAAGTTGTTCCTGGAGAGGAAAATAATTTCTAGAATGTCACTCCAGACACCATTAGTCAGCAGGAGAATGGAATCTGGAAGGGGACCTGGAGGACAACAGACAGCAGGCTACCCTGGGGCTCACAGGGTAAAGTAGGGGAAAAAGGCCCAAGGGTTTTTTTTTTACTGTAGAGTCAAAGTCATGTTCAGGAGACAGGACATGGTGATTCTCTCTCTGGGTGGGGAAAGGACTATCTTGGGCATGTTTCCTACTGGGGCAGGTGAGGCCAATAGGCTTAGGGCTACCTTGAAGATGTTCAAGGGACAGCAGATGATCTTAAAAACCAGAAGGAAGTGATATGTTTAAAATATATCTCTCAGGGAAGTGCATCTATCTTATCAAGGGACTAGCAGCAGCCTGAGACTGACAGACTCTTCAGCAGGTCAAGCTCAAAACCTGGAAAGTAAGCAAAGATTATGGGGCAAATGCTCCTAAGGAGATTTTTTAAAAAGCAGGGGTTGAATGAATGAACTGAATTTACATAGGATGATCCCTAAATATTCAATCTGTTCTGTTCTGGATTAGAGTAGAGGGTGACCACACAAATCAACTAAAACATTTGTAAATGTAGCCAATAGATGATTCTGTATTTTCCTAAAGAATCAGACAATGTTAGGGAAATTTGGATGTCTGATTAAGGGTAACTTCTCAAGTACTAATATCAGACTGCTAACTGACTGTGCTCTTAAAGAGCTTGTATCTATATGTTCCCCTCAGTCAGGGTTGCAACAAGGGTTAACCCCCTCCCTGTTACACACCCCTAATTACTTCAAGACCGCAACAGGACGTGAAAGTATCTTAGGGACCACATTCTTCTGCTGGCAGAGGAAGAGCTGACTAATAAACATTTGTAGTTATTTAACACACTCCAACAAATAACACACCAAAGCAATAACATTATGCAAATAATCTCTTTGGTTATTTGCCTGATCAGGTTATTTGCCTGGTTATTTGCAAAAGAAAATATGGCCAAGAGAGGAAGCATCTGAATCTCCAATCTTGGCTGAGTGGAAAGCTGTGCTTGTAAATCACACTCCCTCTGCCCTGCAGAGTGGCCAGCCCAGGATGCTGTGTAGGGGTGGATTCAAGTCTCACCATAGCCACAGAAATCATTTGCTTAAGCTTCTGCTAACTGCTCCCAACCTCCAATCCTTTGTGTGTAAAGTCGGAGCAATGTAGCAACATGTTCAGTGGTGTGAGGTTTGGTAAACCACAGAGTGCTACACACACATTAGACTGAAGCTCTTGACAGATGTGACACAAGGGTGGTGTCACATCATTGAGATACCTACCTAAGTCTTACTGTATTACTGTGTGTGTTAGTCTGTTCTTGGACTGCAATAAAGAAATACCTGAGACTGGGTAATTTATAAAGAAAAGAGGTTTCATTGGCTCACAGTTCTGCGGGCTATGCAGGAATCATGGTGCTGGCATCTGCTCAGCTTCTGGGAAGCCTCATGAAGCTTACAGTCATGGAGGAAGGCAAAGGGAAAGCAGGCATGTCACTTGGTGAAAAGTAGGAGTAAAGGAAGAGAGAGAGAGGGAAGAGGGGAGGTACCACACACTTTTAAATGACCAGATCTCACGAGAATTCGCTCACTATTGCAAGGACAGCACCAAGCAGATGGTGCTAAACCATTCATGTGAAATCCACTCCCATGATCCAATCACCTCCCACCAAGCTCCACCTTCAACATGGGGGATTACATTTCAATATGAGATTTGGGCAGGGACAAACGTCCAAACTATATCACCATGGCATGGCAATTTATTGACTCGTGTTTGTCTTCCCTATACTTCTTTCTTCTCAATTTCAAGGAGGTAGCCAAATCCTCGGCATTTTTTTTTATTTCAGCCCTTTTGCAGGGTAGGGCAAACAGAGGGATTTGAGGCTCTTTCCTCTTTTATGAAAGCTAAGCTTTAGGGGGCAGAGGTAGGAGATCACTTGAGGCCAGGAGTGGAAGCCAGCCTGAGCAACATAGCAAGACTCTGATTCAAAAAATAAAATATTATAAATAAATGAGTAAATAAATAGAAAATGAATACCATCATAGAGGTTGTGGCTGATGCCCCCAAGGAAAGATAAGATGTGTTTTTGGGGACAACAAGAAAGGCAGGGAGATTTTCTTCAGGTGCTAGAAAGCCAAAATAGAAGGATAAATCATAACCAAGAATGTGGCAGTACCCCCTAGGCTGTTCTACCTACCTCAGTAGTTACTATCAATGTGTGGTTTTTAAGTTCTAAATTAATTAAAATTAAATATAATTAAAAATTCATCTCCTCGGTGGCACTAGCTATATTTTAAGTGCTCTATAGCCTCATATGTCTAGTGGCTACCATACTGTACAGAGTAGTTATAGAACATTTCCATCATTGCAGAAATTTCTACTGGACTGTGAGAAGATGTCAAGACCACAGAGGCTGTGAGAAAACATGGGAGATTAGATGCTCCCAAACTCATCCCAGAGTCCTGTGCTCTAAGAATGGAGAATTAGTAGCTGAGCTACACAGCATGAGATACACAGGTTGGAACAATGGACTGGTGCTTCAGTCGAAAACAGTGTGGATCCACAACTGTAAACTAGAGTGACAGCCTTCCCTGTGCCAGAGTGTTTAATAAGACCTAATGACCTTTACACACTTTGGAGGGCAGGGAGAGACACCAAGGGCTGAGTGTGAATTTCCCACCAGCCTAGGAGGATTTAAGAGGATTTAAAGAGAATAAAGTGAATAAAGAAAACTAAATGATTTAAAAAGAATAAAGTGATGCACACTTGAATACAGGGAACTAAGATTAATATCTGCTGCAGTCATACACAAGTATGCGTACACATATACACCCCCACACAGACACACCAGTCATCCGTCCTTCTTTAACTGTTTTCTTCAACACTGATTTCACAACACTATTTAAACAGCTCAGACTACCTCCATATCCCAATAAGTACTTGTCAGTACACAAACAGGTCACAATCCTTTATTTAAAAAGCATGGTGGCTGGGTGTGGTGGCTTATGCCTGTAATTCCAACACTTTGGGAGGCCAAGGTAGGAGGATCACTTGAGCCCAGGAGTTCAAGATGAGCTTGTGCAACACAGTGAGACCCCATCTCTATTTTTAAATAAGAAAACTTTAAAAATAATACAATACAATAAAAAAAAAGCACAGCTCATATTAGAAAATGGACAAAAGACATGAAGAAGCATTTCACCAAAGAGTCTATACAGATGGCAAATAAACACATGAAAAGATGTTCAGTACCATTAGCCATTAGGGAAAGGCAAATTAAAGCCACAATATCACCACACACCTATCAGAAAGACTAAAGAAAACGATAGCGACAACACCAAATGCTGATGAGGATGCAGAGAAACTGGATCCCTCAAACATTGCTGATAGGAACACAAAATGGCACAACTACTCTGGAAAATAGTTTGGCAGTTTCTTTAAAAAGCAAATATGTAAGTACCATATGATCTAGCAATTGAACTCCTGGGCATTTATCCCAGGGAAAGGAAAACTTATGTTCACATAAAACCCTGTACATGAAGTTTATGGCAGCTTTATTTCTTTTTGTTTTTTTGTTTTGAGACAGAGTCTTGCTTGGTCACCCAGACTGGAGTGCAGTGGCGTGATCTTGGCTCACTGCAAACTCTGCCTCCCAGGTTCAAGCAATTCTCCTGCCTCAGCCTCCCGAGTAACTGGACCTACAGGGATCCACCACCACAACTGGGTAATTTTTATATTTTTTTGTGGAGATGGGGCTTTGCTATGTTATCCAGCCTGTTCGCGAACTCCTGACCTCAAGTGATCCACTTGCCTCGGCCTCCCTGGGTGCTGGGATTACAGGCATGAGTCACAGTGCCTGGCCCATAGCAGCTTTATTTGTAATAGCTAAAGACTGTAAATGCCAGAAATGTCCTTCAACAGGTGAATGGTTAAACAAATTGTGATGCATACCTACCATGGAATACTATACAGGCAACAACTTGGATGAATATCCAAGAATTATGCTATTGTAGCCATTCTGTAGAAATAGGATAAATTCCCACCTCAAATACAGTTCAAATGATGACACTAGATAGACATCGAGAGAGTGTGAAAAGGTTTATTATGCACATAATGAACTTTTCTGGAGATAGCTGGCAAAGTTTCCCAAACAGGTCCAAAAACAGCATGAGAGAGCAGGGAAAGAAAACTGACTTGAAGTTTTCTTAGGCTTTGGGGAGTGGGGCTGGGGGGAGGGTTCCTGTATGCAGGCGGGAGCCTACTTGGTTGGAATCTCAGAGCCAACGGAAGAACCCGGGCTTTCTTATCAGGTTGCCCAGATGTGGGGCAAAATGAGAAAAGAGAAGAGTGGTGTATAAAAGCTACTAGCAAACATCAGAAAATGGAGTCAGACTCATTATTATTACATAGGAACTATAAAAAGGCCTTTCTCAAAAGAATGCATACTGTATGCATCCATTTATGAAACATTTTTGAAATGACAAAATTTCAAAACTGGAGGACATATTTGTTAATAGTTGCCAGGGTATAGGGATGGGGTGGGTGAGGAAGGTAGGAGTGGTTGTAAATGGGCATAATAAGGGATCCTTGTGATGCTGGAACTGTCAGTATCTTGACTGTGGTGGTGGATACACAAACTTATACAGGTGATAACATTTTATGGAACTGTGAAATTTTCACACATACACACACATGTGCTTACAAATAAAGCTGGGAAAATCTGAAAAAGATTGATGGATTGTAGTAATGTCAATCTCCTGGTTGTGATAATATACTAATGTTTTGTAAAATGTTACATTGGGAGAAACTGGGTGAAGAATACACGAGATCTAGCCGTCTGATTTCTTAAAATTGCATGTGAACCTAGAATTCTCTCCATTAAAATTTCAAACTGAAAAATGCTCAGATCAGAGAGGGAGAGTTCATTTGGATTACAGGACACTCTGGGCTGGGACGAAGGGCAAGAATGAGTGAATGCCTCTGAACTGAGCCAACTGACCCAGTGAACTACCTGGTCTCCCGAAGTCCTCTTCAACAATGTAATGGCCAGCCAGAGGTCAGATGCCTTCATTATCATAAAGACCAAAAGCTGGGTAAATGTTTAGAGGGACTAACCTGGAAACACAAAGAAAGGCAAGAAAAAATTCAGAGGCAGCCTAATAACTTGAAAACTGATTATTTTTATGATAGACGAATCAATAGCAAAAGAAGATTCACATAAGAATTATCTGATAACTATTTATATAGGGATGTCATTTACAATTCAGTCATTCACAAACTTTTTCAATGAAATGTTCCTTAACAGTAGATGTACGAATGGATGGAGGTCTGGTGTGTAGCCACAGGCAGCCATCCAAAACCTGAAACACCTGGAAAATCTATACAAATAGTACATTACACTGCATAATACATCTTTATTTATTGCAATATAAAAGTACGGTTTTCAATATTGAATTTTATACCATGTATATTTTACCACAATTCAAAGAAAAGGAAGAAATGACTGTTAAAAAATGGTGACATATTTTTAAAGTGTCAAAATTAGGCTGGGCGCGGTAGCTCACACCCATAATCCAAACACTTTGGGAGGCAGAGGCAGGAGAATTGCTGGAGCCCAGGAGTTCAAGATTAGCCTGGTCAACAAAGTGATAGATATCCTGTCTCTACAAAAACGAAGTTTTTAGATTTAGCCAGGTGTGTTGGTACATGCCTGTAGTCCTAACTCCTTGAGAGACTGAGGCAGGAGGATCCCTTGAGCCCAGGAGTTCAAGGCTTCAGTGAGCCGCGATAGTGCCACTGCACTCCAGCCTGGGTGACGGTGCAAGACTCTGCCTCAAAAATAAATAAGTTTCAAAATTGATGATAAAAAATCTCAATAATTTTTATGTTGATTATGTTAAAATAATACTATTCTGGATATTTTGGGTTAAAGAAAACATATAATTAAACTTTAAAAAAATATTGTTTTCAGTTAAAAATTTTTAATTAAAATTACATGAAAAAGTTCAGTAATCTAAGCAAAGTTTACCTCCAAGAAGATGATTACTCTGGCCCATGTGGTTCCTTATTCATAACACTACTGTGATAAGCGTGGCTTTATATTTTCTAAGATCTTCAAATTAAATATTTCTTTAAAAAAATGTCTAAGCCCCTAACTCTGAGTCTCTGCTGGTACTACTCTGGAACAATTTTGCTAGCTTTTCTCCCCATGAATGCCTATGACTTAAGTTCCAGGTAAAATGTTACCTCTATGAATCCATCTAAAATTACCCAAGACAGAATATATTTCCTCTTTCTCATGTTACTCAACTGCTTAAAATCCTCCAGAAAGTTCCTGTTAAGGTAGAATAAAGTCCAGTAGAAGTCAGCCCTCATGCTGACTGGAAAGTCTCCTGCTTACATCTTAGATCTTACATTTGACTCACCATCCCTCCCACTTCCTCCACCAGAGGAAGACCAGAGGGTCTCCTTTCTGTTCCTCCAATATCCAGCCTATGTCTACCTTCAGGTATTTGATCTTACAGTTCCATATGCTGGGACTGCTTTTCCTTCTGATTGTGCATTACTTCCTTCTTATTCTTGACATTCAGATCTCAGTGTGGATGACACTCCTCGGAGAGGCCATCCCTAGCCACCCAATCTAAAATCAATATCCAGTCATCCTCTTACCTTACCAGCATGCCATTTTTGGTTTGTTTGTCTGTTTCTTATGGCAGAATATACATAACAAATGTTACCATTTTAACCATTTTTTAAAGTATAAAATTCAGTAACATTAAGCATATTTACAATGTTGCACAACAATCACCACTATCCATTTCCAGGACTTTTTCATCTTCCCAAACTAAAATTCTGTAACACCATATTACCTGCTTCCCCCAGCCCCTGGTAACCTCTATGATACTTTCTGTCTCTATGAATTTGACTATTCAAAGTACCTCATATCAGTGGAATGACACAATATCTGTCCTTTTGTTTCTGGCTTATTTCACTTAGCATAATGTTATTACAGTTTACTTATGTTGTAACATGTACCAAAATGTCATTCTTTCTTAAGACAATAGTATTTCATTGTATGCACATATCACATTTCATTTTTCCATTCCTGTGCCAGTAGACATTTGGGTTGTTCTCACCTTTTGGCTATGATGAATAATGTTCATATGAATGCCAGTGCCCAAAATATCTGTTTAAATCCCTACTTTCAATTCTTTGGGTGTTATACCTAATAGTAGATCATATGGTAATTCTATGTTTAACTTTTTGAGAAGACATCACACTGTCAGCTGGATCATATGGTAATTATGTTTAACTTTTTGAAAAGCCATCATACTGTCAGCATGGCATTTTTATAATGTGTTTGTCTGCTCTACTAGGATGAAACCTTCACGAGAGCAGGGACCACATCTGTCTTCTCCATTCCTGAATCTCCAGTACCTTGAACAATATTTGGCACGTAATGGACACTCAGAAAGTTTTTGTTAGATGAATGAATGCGGTAGATCTTCAGTAATTATTAGTGTTCTTTCTCCTTTCCACTTTGCTCTTCTTAAATAGATTGCAAACCCCCTTGAGGGCAAGGATAGCTATCATTAACCTGTGTAACCGCAGCATTTAGCACATTGAAGGTACTCAATACATCCTTGTCCAGTTGAAGAAAATCCCCATTCTTTGTTGTAGTTTGGTGTTCTCAGCTGAACTCAGTAGGACTGACCTGATAATTATGTGTTAGTAAGAATGGAGGATGTTTTTTTAGTAAGAATGGAGTGAGCGAAGAAAAATGCCCAATGTAGCCCCAGGACAGTGGCCTTCCAGGAAACTCTGACTTTCTTTTTTTCTTATTCTTTTTTCTTTGGCTTCTGAACTATAGCATTTTCCAGAGCCCAGATTGAAAGAAGCAAAAACAGCTGAAAAATCTCTTAAATTACATCATCTGCCTCTGGGAATTCAGGCATGTTGGCTGGGTTTGACTAAAACATAACCAGGATTTGAGTTTTGGGTTCAGATAAAATATAAGTTCAAATCTCTCAAGGCTTCTTAAAAGTTCAGATAACAGTCCTTAGATTAAAAATTCTTTAGGCCAGGCTTTGTGGCTCATGCCTGTAATCCCAACACTTCGGGAGGCCAAGGTGGGAGAATTTCTTGAGCCCAGGCATTTGAGGCTCCAGTATTCTATGGTCATGCCACTGCACTCCAGCCTGGGTGACAGAGTGACATCTTATCTCCAAATATATATATATATATGTGTGTATATATATATATATATTTTATAACCCTACGTTATATGAAATAAATTATACACACATATTATTGTTACATTTTATGTGTAATAATTGGTTGATGAATGCAGTTGAAATAAATTATACACACACACTATATGTTACATTTTATGTGTAATAATTGGTTGATGAATGCAGTTGGCAAAATCCAAGTTAAAAAAATGACCAAATAGTACTTGGAACCATTGCCATGAGGTTTCTCCCCGAGTTCAGTTACAGCAGATAGCTAGTCATGTATGAGCAGGACAGAAGAGAGCTCAATATACACCAGAAGTGTTGGGTGACCATCAGGTAATGGTCAGGCAGTTGTTAACTGCTTCGCTAAAGTAATAATTGCTCACAGCTAGTGCCAGGGAAAGGCAGTCTCCTAACGGACAGAAAACACCTGAAACTGATCAGCAACTTCCCAATAAGACCTCAGGAGTCAGGAGAAGTAAGGCAAGATCCCAGAAGGAGGCCAACATATAAAACCCCAAGTCAAGAGGTCAAGCTGCATACTTGGTTTCTCAAGTCACCCACTTGGCCCTCTTCCAAGTTGTACTTTCCTTCTTTTCTTTCCTCTCCTTCCTGTTCTAAAGCTTTTCAATAAACTTTCATTCCTGCTCTGACACTTGCCTCAGTGTCTTCTTCTGCCTTATGCCTCTCAGTCAAATTCTTTTGGGGACGTCCAAGCTGAAGTTGCTGCACATCCGTATGGATTCACCTCAGGTAACTTGGATCTCTGCTACCGGTAACAGTCCTGTCAGTTCCTACTACTTAGAAACACTCTTTATTTCAGCCAGCAATGTTTGAGGCAAAGGTCAGTGAGAAGACCCTCCTAGAATCTCAACATTTGCAGGCTCCAAAAGCCTGCTAGACTATGGCCATTTTCCCAGTGACCCCTACCTATCCTCCTGGCCATTGCCTGCCCTCTCTATTGGAGCCAGCTGCCTCTACCCAGCTGCTGTCTCCATATTATGTGGCCTGTGTGATTCCCAGATAGGCAGCCTCAGGTCTTCAGCCTTTGCTTACAGAGCTTCAATCACCCCTCCAATTCCACATCTCTCTGAACTTAAAAATCTCCTAACACTTTATCACTGCTAGGGCTCTGCCTTGAGGGATGGCCATTCCTGTAGCCATGGCCATTCCATGATTCTTGAAGGGACTTTGCTCACTTAGCATGTACTGCCTGACTCTTGGGTGTAAGGAGGGTGTGGGAGATTACTGTCAAAGGAAACACCGGTTTCAGGAAGTTGGCAAGTAGTGCAACAGAGAATAGGGAATTGTGAAAAACTCCAGACATGTCTTAAAACCACACCAAAGTCTGCTCCAAAGTCCTACTTTCTAGTGTGCCCTTTTTTTCTTTAAAAAAAATTTTTTTTTTTTTCCCAATCATGTGTTGTTACCTCATGGACTGAAGCAGACAGGTGAGAAATGAGGAAGAAGGAGCATCAACCCTAGTGCATTTGATGGAACAGTGAGGAGAAACTGAGCAGAGTAAGAGAGAAGGCTCAAGAGAAGCAGGAGGCAGAGTTGGAAACCAAGTGGGGACTATGGGGACAATAACCTCGGGTGGAACTTCATCTGCCATCCTTCCTCCCCCCACTTTCCTGTGCTGATGCTGGTCACTGTCCTAGAGCAAAAACCACCTAATATGAACAGGAGGGAAGACGTAGTTGGCTCATCCACACATGCTAGGCTGCTCCCTGCCTCAGGCCTCACGTAGTGTCTGATGTAATCATGGGGACGGAAATTCTTCCCAGGATGTACCAAAGCAAAGCAGTAAAACAAAGACTCTCCTCATGCTCTTTCACTGTTAGAGTCTAGCAAACATTCAGGCTCAGAATAGAGATACAAAGGGCCTCAGAGTGCCTGGTACATCCTGGGTTGCCAATTCATATGAGTCCCATGAATGCATAGATAAATGGTTAGATGGTTACGTAAAATAGATGGATAGATAGAATCAGTGGCATGCTAGTGAAGGTTTAACAACTGGATCTACAAAAAAGGCCATGATTTGTGATGTTTGCCAACTTGATTTTCAGGATATTTATACTGCCACCATGGCCAGTTTCAAGCCATTATTGGATACAGAGTTGGGAAGAGGTGTTCCAGCACATCACTACATGGATTGATGGATGGATGGGTGGACAGATGGACAGAGGGAGGAAGGGAGGGATGGAGGGAGGAAAGGATGATTGATGGACAACAAAGTCTCCATAGTTCATCTTTTTTAATCATTTTTAGTTCTGGGGTACATGTACAGGATGTGCAGGTTTGTTACATAGATAAACATGTGCTATGGTGGTTTACTGCACGTATCAACCCATCACCTAGGTATTAAGCCCAACATCCATTAGCCATCCTTCCTAATAGTCTCCCTCCCTCCACCCCACCCCCACAACAGGCCCCAGTGTGTGTGGTTCCCTTCTCTGTGTCCATGTGATCCCATCATTCAGCTCCCACTTACAAGTGAGAACATGTGGTCTTTGGTTTTCTGTTCCTGTGTTAGTTTGCTGAGGATAATGGCTTCCGGTTTCATCCATGTCTCTGCAAAGGACATTATCTCATTCATTTTATGGCTGCATAGTATTCCATGGTGTATATATACCACATTTTCTTTATCCAGTTTATCACTGATGGGCATTTGGGTTGATTCCATGTCCTTGCTATTGTGAATAGTGCTGCAATGAACATGCATGTATCTTTGTAATAGAAAGATTTATATTCCCTTTGGTATATACCCAGCAATGGGATTGCTGGGTCAAATGGTATTTCTGGTTCTAGCTCTTTGAGGAATTGCCATACCATCTTCCACAATGGTTGAAATAATTTACATTCCCACCAACAGTGTAAAAGTGTCCCTATTTCTCCGCAACCTTGGCAGCATCTGTTGTTTCTTGACTTTTTAATAGTGGCCATTCTGACTGGCATGAGATGGTATCTCATTGAGGTTTTGATTTGCATTTCTCTAATGATCAGTGATGTTGAGCTTTTTTTCATATGTTTGTTGGCTGCATGAATTCCTCTTTTGAAAAGTGGCTGTTCATGTCCTTTGCCCATCTTTTAATGAGGTTGTTTGTTTTTTCTTGTAAATTTGAGTTCCTTGTAGACACTGGATATTAGACCTTTGTTGGATGGATAGACTGTGAAGATATTCTCCCACTCTGTTGGTTGCCTGTTCACTCTGAGTTTCTTTTACTGTGCAGAATTTCTTTAGTTTAATTAGATACCATTTGTCAATTTTTGCTTTTGTTGCAATTGCTTTTGGTGATTTTATCATGAAATTTTTGCCCATGCCTATGTCCTGAATGGAGTTTTTATAGTTTTGGATTTTACATTTAAGTCTTTAATCCATCTTGAGTTAATTTTTGTATAAGGTGTGAAAAAGTGGTCCAGTTTCAATTTTCTGCAAATGGATAGCCAGTTATCCCACCACCATTTATTGAATAGGAAATCCTTTCCCCATTGCTTGTTTTTGTCAAATTTGTTGAAGATCAGATGGTTGCAGATGTGTGATCTTATTTCTGAGTTCTCTATTCTATTTCATTGGTCTATGTGTGTTTTTGCACCAGTACCATGCTGTTTTGGCTATTGTAGACTTATAGTGTAGTTTGAATGAAGTCTGGTAGGGTGATGCCTCCAGCTTTGTTCTTTTTGTTTAGGATTGACTTGGCTATATGGGCTCATTTTGGTTCTGTATAAATTTTAAGATAGTTTTTTTATAATTCTGTGAAGAATGTCAGTGGTAGTTTAATGGGAATAGCATTGAATCTATAAATTATTTTGGGTAGTATGGTCATTTTCATGATATGGATTCTTCCTATCCATGAGCATGGAATATTTTATCATTAGTTTGTGTCCTCTCTGGCTTCCTTGAGCAGAGGTTTGTAGTTTTCCTTGAAGAGGTCCTTCACTTCCCTTGTTCACTGTATTCCTAGGTATTTTACTCTCTTTGTAACAACTGTGAATTGAAAAGGAGGGACTCCTCTCTAACTCATTCTATGAGGCCAGCATTGTCCTGATACCAAAACCTAACAGAGATACAATTCTCTTTGTAGCAATTGTGAATGGGAGTTCACTCACAATTTGGCTCTCTGCTTGCCTGTTGTTGGTGTATAAGAATACTTATGACTTCTGTATATTGATTTTTTGTTCTGAGACTTTGCTCAAGTTGCTTATCAGCTTAAGAAGTTTTGGGGCTGAGACAATGGGGTTTTCCAAATATAGTATCATGTCATCTGCAAACAAAGACATTTTGACTTCCTCCCTTCATATTTGAATACGCTTTATTTCTTTCTTTTGCCTGATTGCCCTGGTCAGAACTTCCAGTACTAAGTTGAATAGGAGTGGTGAGAGAGGTCATGCTTGTCTTGTGCCAGTTTTCAAGGGGACTGTTTCCAGCTGTGGGTTTGTCATAAATGGCTCCTATTAGTTTGAGGTATGTTCCTTCAATGAGAGTTGATTGAGAGTTTTTTTAACAAAAAGGGATGTTGAATTTTATCAAAGGCCTTTATGTGTCTATTGAGATAATCATGTGGTTTTTGTCTTTAGATCTGTTTATGTGATGGATTACATTTATTGATTTGCTTATGTTGAACCAGCCTTGCATCCCAGGAATAAAGCTAACTTGATCATGGTGGATAAGCTCCTTGATGTGCTGCTAGATTCGGTTTGCCAGTATTTTAATTGAGAATTTTTACATCGATGTTCATCAGGGATATTGGCCTGAAGTTTTCTTTTCTTGTTGTATCTCTGTTGGGTTTTGGTATCAGGCCTGGCCTCACAGAATGAGTTAGGGAGGAGTCCCTCCTTTTCGATTGTTTGGAATAATTTCAGAAGAAATGGTATCAGCTCCTCTTTGCATTTCTGGTAGAACTCAGCTGTAAATCCATCTGGTCCTGGGCTTTTTTTTGGTTGGTGGGCTATTTATTACTGCCTCGATTTTGGAACTTGTTATTGGTCTCTTCAGGGATTCAACTTCTTCCCAGTTCAGTCTTGGGAGGGTGTATGTGTCTAGGAATTTATCCATTTCTTCTAGGGTTCCTAGTTTATTTGCATAAGACTGTTTATTCTCAGATGGTTGTATTTCTGTGGGATCCATGCTGATACCGCTATCATTTTTTATTGTGTCTATTTGATTCTTCTCTTTTTTCTTCTTTATTAGTCTAGCTAGTGGTCTATGTATCTTATTAATTTTTTCAAAAAACAAGCTCCTGAATTCATTGATTTTATTTTGAAGGGTTTCCTTGTGTCTCTATATCCTTCAGTTCTGCTCTGATCTTGGTTATTTCTTGTCTTCTGCTAGCTTTGGCATTTGTCTGCTCTTTGTTCTCTAGTTATTTTAGTTGTGGTGCTAGAATGTAGATTTAAGATCTGTCTCGTTTTTTGATGTGAGCATTTAGTGCTATAAATTTCCCTCTTAACACTGCTTTAGCTGCATGCCAGAGATTCTGGTACATTTTCTTTGTTTTCATTGGTTTCAAAGAACTTAATTTCCACCTTAATTTCATGTTTTACCCAGGAGTCATTCAGGAGCAAGCTGTTAAAGTTTCATGTGGTTGTGTGATTTTGAGTGAGTTTTTTACTTTTGAGTTCTAATTTGATTGTACTGTGGTCTGAGAGACTGTTGTGATTTCAGTTCTTTTGCATTTGCTGAGGAGTGATTTACTTCTAATTATGTGATCAATTTTAGAGTAAGTGCCATGTGGTACCAAGAAGCATGTATATTCTGTTCTTCCGGGGTGGAAAGATCTGTAGATATCTATCAGGTCAACTTGGTCCAGAGCTGAGTTCAAGTCCTGAATATCTTTGTTAATTTTCTGTCTTGATGTTCTATCTAATATTGACAGTGGAGTGTTAAAGTCTCTCACTATTATTGTGTGGGAGTCTAAGGTTCTTTGCAGGTCTCTAAGAACTTGTTTTATGAATCTGTGTGCTCCTGTATTGGGTGCATATATATTTAGGATAGTTAGCTCCCCTTTACCAATATGTAATGCCCTTCTTTGTCTTTTTTGATCTTTGTTGATTTAAAGTCTATTTTGTCAAAAACTAGGATTGCAACCCCTGCTTTTTTCTGTTTCCCATTTGCTTGGTAAATTTTCTTTCATCCTTTTGAGTCATTGTGTGCCCTTGCATGTGAGATAGGTCTCTTGAATACAACACACCACTGTATTTTGACTCTTTATCTAGCTTCCACTTTGTGTCAGTACATGCTTTTTTGATCCACTCATCTGCATCTTGGTTGAGAGACCTCTCTGGTCACCAGTCCCAGACATTCACCCATACCCAAGTACACACTGCCCAGGGAACCAATGTAAGAAAGGGAGGGGAAAGGGGCACATCCATTCTTACTACAGGTTCCCTCATTCTGATGGCTGCAATGCTGAAAAATCTATAGAAAGGATAGAGTAGATGCTATCTGTCTCATGGACAGATAAGAAAATTGAGATATAAGCAGAATATGACTTGCTAAGGGTACAGAACAGCCAGTTGGTGGCTGTGGAATGTCATAGAATCTAAGCATCTAACCCCTAAAGTAGAACATTCTGCTACAGATGCCCTCTGCTGCTATGGTACCAGAGCTAACAATGAGTATGAACTTCACTTCTTCATTTATTAATCATCTAGTTGATGTATTGGAGAAGAGCCCTTTCCTTCTTGTCCCAAAGTGGGCATGCAGCAACCACATTAGCAAAGCAGGCGAGCTCTGAACAAATGCCCAATGTAGATGAAGGCCTTTTTAAAAGCCTCAGCTTAAAAGCCTCAGCCTCTCCTAGACCCCTTTTCTTCCATCAGGATGCTCTCGTTCTTCCCAAAGAGTCTGCTTTGGTAGAGATGGTAGGGAGAGCTACAGTGCTGGCCCTCAGATGAGAGGACACCACCATTACCTCATTTGTGTTATATTATACAATTCCTTTTTCAAATAGGACTACATCATAAGAAAAGCCTTATACTTTACACATAATTTTGTCCTATTTTTCACAGGCATTTGCATTTTAAAAGGGGAAGACCAAGACTCTGGAATGGTTCTCTCCAGTAGCAATGCTGTTGGCATTACCTGGAAATGACAAGGGACTCTGGAGATCAGAGGTATTTCCAGCTGGTGGTTGACACCCGCTCTGACCACAAGGCCAGCCTAGTAGCCAAGAAGAGATTTGGAAGGGAGGAAAGGGCCAGAGGGATCCCAAGGCTTTCCTTATAAATGGAACACAGGGGAGAGACAGGCACAGAGAAAAGGAGGAAGAAATGTGACTATGGAGACAGAGATTGGAATGATGTAGTCACATGCCTGGGAAACCACCAGAAATTGGAAGAAACAAGGAATGGAATCTCTCCTAAAGCCTCTGGAGGGAGTTCAGTCCCACCAATATCTTTGTTATAGACTTTTGGCCTCCAAAATTATGAGAGAATAAATCTGTTTTAAGCCACCTACTTTGTGACAATTTGTTACAGCAGTCCTAAGACACCAATACAACGTGTGTCCAGTTGGAATGGTTATTATTAAAAAGTCAAAAAAACAACAGATGCTGGTTGAGGCTGCAGAGAGAAGGGAATGTCACACACTGTCAGTGGGAATATAAATTAGTTTAGTCACTGTGGAAAGTAGTTTGGGGATTTCTAAAAGAATGTAAAGCAGGCCAGGCGCGGTGGCTCACACCTATAATCCCAGCACTTTGGGAGGCCAAGGCAGGTGGATCACAAGGTCAGGAGTTGGAGATCAGCCTGGCCAATATGGTGAAACCTTGTCTCTACTAAAAATACAAAAAATTAGCTGGGCATGGTGGCACATGCCTGTAGTCCCAGCTGTTCAGGAGGCTGAGGCAGGAGAATCTCTTGAACCCAGGAGGCAGAGGTTGCAGTGAGCCAAGATTGTGCCAATGCACTCTAGCCTGAGTGACAGAGCGAGACTCCATCTCAAAAAAAAATAAAAATTATTTAATTAAATTAAAGCAGTGCTACCATTCAACCTAGCAATCCCATTACTGGGTATATACCCAAAAGAAAACAAATTGTGTAATAAAAAAAGACACATATTTTTGTATGTTCATTGTAGCATTATGCATAATAGCAAACACCTGGAATCAACCTAGGTGCCCATCAACAGTGGATTAAATAAAGAAAATGTAGTATATATATATACCACAGAATACTACACAAACATAAAGAATGAAATAATGTCCTTTGCAGCAACATAGATGCATCTGGAGGCCATTATCCTAAGTGAATTAATGCAAGAACAGAAAACCAAATACTGCATGTGCTCATTTATAAGAGGGAGCTAATCAATGGATATTCATGGACATAAAGATGGCAACAATAGACACTAGGGATTACTAGAAGGGGAGGGAAGGAGAAGGGTAAGAGTTAAAAACTATAGAGTATTGTGCTCACTACCTGAGTGATAGGATCAATCACACCCCAAAACTCA
This sequence comes from Rhinopithecus roxellana, assembly GCF_007565055.1. Taxonomy (NCBI): domain Eukaryota; kingdom Metazoa; phylum Chordata; class Mammalia; order Primates; family Cercopithecidae; genus Rhinopithecus; species Rhinopithecus roxellana. Next base: position 10,543,699 of record NC_044551.1, read on the forward strand.
GCATCATGTAATACACCTGAATCTAAAATAAAAGTTGAAATGTATTTTTAAAATACAATTTGTGTGAATTTTCTCCCCAGAGAGCCCATTAAAGACTCAGTCTCAAGGTTTTAACTGGGGGCTACTTACATAGGCACCTTTGCCTAACATGTACTAAAATTCCAGAACTTCCAGAAGGAAAGCAGATGTTTAGCATAAAGCACATTATTTGCATAAACAGTCTAGACACAGCAAACCATCCTCATAAGTTAGGGAACAGCGAGAAGACTCCAAAAATCCAAGTTCCCAGACACCAGCCAAGAGCCAACCTTATAAGCAGGACTTCCTAAGAATAGCAGCCTCAGATTGGCTGTGTTAACTCTTTTCTGCCCATAAGGGTACAGTCTCATGAGTTCTGACAAATGCATATGGTCACGCAATCAGCACCACAAGGCACATTTTCCAAAAGTTTCCTTATGTCCCTCTACAGTTAGATGCTTGCCCTGGCTCCATGCAAAGACTGAACTGCTTTCTAACACTAAAGTTTTGCTTTTTCTAAAATTTCATATAAATGAAATAATATAGCATGTGATATTTTGCATTTGGCATCTTTCACTTAGTATTGTGCTTTTGAGATTACCATATTGTTGTATGTTATCAGTAGTTTATTCCTTGGTGATGCTGACTAGTGTTCCTTTGTATGAACATGAAACAATTTCCTTATTTATTTTTATGGCTCTTTTATGGCAATGTATCTGTTTTATGGCTCATGCCTCTGTTGCCTCTCTAGGAAATCTTTGCCTACCAGAGATCACAAGGATTTCGTATCTTTTCTTTAAGTTTTATAGTTTTAACTCTTCATTAGGTCTATGATCCATTTCAAGTTGAGTTTTGCATTATAGATGAAGACTGAAATTCATTTTTTTCCCATGTAGATATCCAATTGTTTCTACCCCATATGTTGAGAGGACTATACCTTCCCTATGGAATTACCTTAGCACCTCTGTCAAAATCAATTAACAATATATGAATGGACCCAGGTTAAGAATAATTTTTTCAGTGGTCTATATGTCTTTCCTTTCACCAACTCCACACTCTGTGGATTACTGTAGCTTTAAGTTTTGAAATCGGGTGATATAAGTGTTTCAAGTTTGTTCATCTTTCTCATATTTGTTTTGGCTCTTCTAGGTTCTTTGCATTTTCACATACATTTTAGAACATACTCATCAATTTCTACAAAAAACACTGCTGAGATTTGGGTAGGTAATGAGTTGGATCTATAGATCGTTTTGTGGAGAATTAATGTCTTAATATTCAATCTTCAGTCTTTCTCTCTATGAGCATGGTATATCTGTCAATTTGCTAAGGCCCAGACTCTATTCTTAACTTGTTGTAGTTGCTCCCCACTCCAATCTCCAGGATCAGTCAAGAAAGACTTTTTATTTTTATTTTTACTTCTGAGTCCCATTAGGTTCTGAAGGAAAGATTTCTTATACAGTGAATTACAGAAAAATATATTAATGATTTAATGTAAATTAAAATGTATGTGATTAAAATACCTTCCAGAGAAAATTGCAACTTTCACTTACTACCTATATTCCTGAAGGTAGATCCCTTAGAATTTTTTTCACAGAGCAGCTGACTATCAAGAATATATTGTGGGGCCAGGCATGGTGGCTTATGCCTGTAATCCCAGTACTTAGGGAGGCTGAGGCAGGTGGATCACTTGAGGTCAGGGGTTTGAGACCAGCCTGGCCAACATGATGAAACCCCATCTCTACTAAAAATACAAAAATTAGCCTGTTATGGTGGCACACACCTATAATCCCAGCTACTTGGGAGGCTGAGGCATAACAGTATGGCAATTCCTCAAGGATCTAGAACTAGATGTACCATATGACCCAGCCATCCCACTACTGGGTATATACCCAAAGGATTATAAATTATTCTACTACAAAGACACATGCACACGTATGTTTATTGCGGCACTATTCACAATAGCAAAGACTTGGAATCAACCCAAATGCCCATCTGTGACAGACTGGATTCAGAAAATGTGGCACATATACACCATGGAATACTATGCAGCCATAAAAAAGGATGAGTTTGCGTCCTTTGTAGGGACATGGATGCAGCTGGAAACCATCATTCTTAGCAAACTATCACAAGAACAGAAAACCAAACACCGCATGTTCTCACTCATAGGTGGGAACTGAACAATGACATCACTTGGACTCGGGAAGGGGAACATCACACACCGGGGCCTATCATGGGGAGGAGGGAGGGGAGAGGGATTGCATTAGGAGTTATACCTGATATAAATGATGAATTGATGGGTGCTGACGAGTTGATGGGTGCAGCACACCAACATGGCACAAGTATACATATGTAACAAACCTGCACGTTATGCACATGTACCCTAGAACTTAAAGTATAATACAAAAAAAAAGAAAAAAGAAAAAAAAATTAAAAAATAAAATAAAATAAAATAAATAAAAATAAAAAAATAAGAGTTTACTATCACACACACAAAAAAAAAAGAATCTCTTGAACCTGGGAGGTGGAGGTTGCAGTGAGCTGAGATTGCTCTGCTGCACTCCAGCCTGGATTACAGAGTGAGACTCCATCTCAAAAACAAAAAAAGAATTGTGATTTTTCTAGGGTAAGGACTCAGTATGAGGCAGAAATGAGAACAAACCCATGTCATTATATTCTTACGTTGAAAATCCACTGCTCTCCTATGTTGGCAAGTGTAGAACATTTATCCAAAGGCAAAGCTCAGTCTCCCTATGTTATTAATGCATTGCCCTGTTAGAGTCAAGCCAATTGTGGGAGACAGTGTCAGTGTCCTTGGATTGAATTGTTGACTGACCACAAGTTAACTTAGTCATGTCTTGTTCTTTAAGCTTCATGATCATCATCTCAGTAATTTTACCAGTGAAAGTGTCCGTGGGTCCAGAGCTAATCAATGCTAGGCAACCATTAAGAATTAGATCCATCTTGCACATTCAGGGAAGCCATGTGTCCACAAACAGAGAGCAGTTTGTTGTCCACAGGCTTTGATTTCACAAGTGCTAGGAGTTAGTCACTTCTAGATGAATTCCTGGCACCTCTGTAACATCCATCTGAGAAGAGTGTGATGAGGTGGAGGCAGCTCAGATGAGATGAGGAAAAGAAAGGAAGGTTGATTCTGGAGTTGCGGAGGCCAAAATTGGCAGATACCACATGAAGTGTCCCAGGTCACCATAGTAAAGGGGCAGATGAAGGAAAGCAATAGCTCCCCTCTGGCACATTTCCCAAGTGAAGCCGTTTGAACAATTTTGAAAGTAATACGTTGCCATCACATTTGTTAAAGACCTTAAGAGTCACTAGCCTGACTTTTGCTTTCACAGGGCACCTTGTGATTAATAAACAATTGAAATATGGACAGAGTAAAGCAAAGTATAGAAGGTAGTTATATCAGCCAGGATAGGCCAAGATATTTGTTAGCAACAAACAATCTCCAAAATTCGTAGTGACTTAAAACAACAAATATTTATTTCTTCCACATGCAAAGCTCATTGGGGATCTGGGTGACTCTCCTCAGGTGACAGCTCAATGATCCAGGATTCTTCAGTCTTGTGGCACCTCTGTCTAAAAACACACTCGTATGCACTGCTCTGACAACTGCGACTGGGGGAAAGTGTGGAAATTCGCATACCAGCTCTTAATTCTTGTGCCAATGCAAGTCACATGGTTACATCTAACTTTAAAAGGGCAGAAAAGGTATTTCTCTGTGTACTAGGAGGTAAAGGAGAATATTAGTGACATCTACCACAGTAGTCAAAGGCGGACATCATTTTTGAGTGCTCACAGTGCCACCGACAAATGGTGCAAGCTTTCCTGCCCACCTTCCCTTGCATGGCTCTGTGCTCAGCACTTGGCAGCCAAAAGTCCAGGACAGGCTGAGCACGGTGGCTCACACCTGTAATCCCAGCACTTTGGGAGGCCAAGGCAGGAGGATTGTTTGAGCCAAGGGGTTTGAGACCAGCTTGGGCAATATAGCAAGACCCCATTGCTACAAAAATATAAAAATACAATTTAAAAATTAGCCAGGAGAGGTAAAGCAGGCCTGTAGTCTCAGCTACTCTGGGGGCTAAGGTGGGAAGATTGCTTGAACCCAGAAGGTTGAGGGTATAATGAACTATGGAAGCTGACAGTGCTTCTGAGACAGGGAGAGAGATGAGGACATCAGGGGAAGGAAGAAAAAAGGAGATGTGAGGGGGTACGGGGAGGCTGAGTTGAACTTCACTTACTTTACTCTGTTTCTTTAGTTTTCATTAAGCCATGCCAGTGAGGGGAGAAATCACGTCAAATGAACATTTACTGATTATGCACCAAGTGGTGAACATCAGACGGGAGATAACCGTGCCACGCTTCCTGCCTTCAAGGAGCTCAGGATCTAGGGAGGAAGGGAGACCAGTAAGCAAGCAATGAATTACACGCTAGCCATGTGGACAGGATGCCAAAGCAGGGGATTGTCTAAGAAAAAAGGGCTTGGGTTTGAAACATGTCATCATACTTTTTTTTCAAAAGTGTATTTTCCTTCCTGTTTAATGTCTGCTTATTTGGATATTTAAATAGGTTTGCATTTTTATGCAAACCAAAGATTGGGGCTGAGGGTTGGGGAGAGCTAGTCAGGTACAAGCAGGGGGTCACTGACCAGGGTGAAAACCACATCACCTGCACTAGCTCTACTCTTGTCAGTAGCTGTCAGATCAAAGGCAATGATCACATGGATCTGGCTTAGGGAGAGAGGTCTGATCTGTTGCAGTCTCTGCTCAAAAGAAACCAATAACCTGACTTAGGCTTTAACAAAGAATGGCACTAAAACAAAAGGGGCTTAGGGAAGTGATTCAGAGTAGGATTCTCAACTATTTCAGTTACTAGAAATGCCCTCCCTCTAGAACCACATAAATCAAACACCCTCTGCTGGACTTAACTCCTCACAGAAGCTGACACATCTGAAAGCATTGGAAATACCCCTTTTGGCCTTACTAGCCAGCATCAGAGGGAACGGATTGCTATCTCATTTGAATGTCTAACTACTCAAACATGTTGGAAGAAGTCAACTGGAAGATACCAAGTCTACTTTACCGCAAGAGGAAAGTGGCCACAGTTGTTCTTAAGACTTGGAGAGGGCTGGGTGCAGTGGCTCACACCTATAATACCAGCACTGTGCGACGTCCAGACAGGTGGAGGGCTTCAGGCTAGGAGTTTGAGACTAGTCTGAGCAACATGGTAAATACACATCTCTACAAAGATTTTTAAAAATCAGCTGGTCATGGTGGTGTGTGCCTGTAGTCCCAGCTACTCGGGAGGCTGAGGTGGGAGAATTGCTTGAGCTCAGGAAGTCAAGGCTGCAGTGAGCCATGACCTTGCCAAGACGTGGAGAGAAAACTTCTCTGTAGGAGTTAGAAGGGAATCAGTATCACAGGGCTCTGGTTTCCTCTAGTTTTGTGGAATCCACTGACTGGGCGTTTCCCTCTCTGGCCAGTAGAAGTAATATTAGAGCAACATCTTCACTTTCAAAGGTCAACTTTGGGAAGGAAATGACTTCTCTTCCAAGCTCACGGCCTGTTGGGCACCCCCATAGAGCCTGGCTTTAGGTACTTGCCTAAGGTTAAATGATTTTCATACCTGACTAATTCTTTGTACTTCAAATTCTTTCTTCATTTTGAAATATACCTCTTAAGTGGTTTAGAGGACTCGACCTATCGTGCAACCAAAAGCTTTGCTTTGTACCCCACTTATTTAATTGCTCCCTGAAGGGGAATGGAATTTTTTCCCTTAAGAAGGCATATGTGTGGTGAGTGAGAAAAGCTGGCCCTCGCGCCTCAGGGTTTGCCACACAAGCAACTACAGCCCCTTCAACAAGGCACAGCTTGGGCAGAGACACAGGGGTCTCTGGAAGGGAAAGGCCACAGGCATCGCTGCCCTGAAAGCAGCAGCTAGTGAAATGGAACAACTTACCAGGCAGAAGGAAGGAAATGTGAGGAAAAGGGATGCAACTTAGAGGATTGGCCTAGGGGAACAGAAGGCAATCGCAGGGCAGGTGGTTGGGGGTGTCTATGTGTATGTGCAAATTTCAAGTTAAACTGCCTAGTCATATTTTGATTTTTGTCTTAATAGTTTAAACCTTATATTAGATAAGATTAGTGTGCTCTTAAAGCTCTGAAATCATAGTGGTTTAAAGACAGTAGGTTTATTTTTCTCTTATATAAACAGTCCAGAGCTAGTATAGTTGCTTCACAGACATGGTTCCCAAACTATGCACCCAGGTACCACAGGATACCATGGTAAATTTTTCTTATTCAAAGATAATTCAGTGATACCTTGACATTTGTCAGACTACTAGCCTGAGGTAATTTGGAGTTCAAACTTTAGATCTTGTTACATTCTCTTTGATGATATCATACCTTTGCAAAGCTGGGTTTTCAGTGGTTCATCTGATAAAATGCAAGTAAATGATAGTACTATTACCCAATGTGATCCCAAGGTTTGAGAGTTGTGCAGTGCTCAACAGGTGCACGCATCCCACTAGTAAGTGACTGTGGTTATTTAAGAATAGAAATAAGAGCTGGGTGCGGTGGCTCATGCCTGTAATTCCAGCACTTTGGGAGGCTGAGGTGGGTGGATCACGAGGTCAGGAGATCGAGACCATCCTGGCTAACACAGTGCAACCCTGTCTCTACTAAAAATACAAAAAATTGGCCAGGCGTGGTGGCGGACACCTGTAGTCCCAGCTACTCGGGAGGCTGAGACAGGAGAATGGCATGAACCCAGGAGGCAGAGCTTGTAGTGAGCCGAAATCACACCACTGCACTCTGGCCTGGGTGAAAATGTGAGACTCCATCTCAAAAAAAGAAAAAAGTGAAAGAAAAAAAAAGAATAAAAATGAGAGTATTTTTTCTTTCAATGTATTTGAACTAATTTTTTTTAATGACTTCTAAGTTGTTAGGACATAGTAAATTGCTTGGATACAACTGCCTAAAAACGGAATTTTTAGGCATTCTTTTGGCCTAGGGTCAAAGTGAAAAAATTATGGTGACACTATGCTGTGAAACGAGAGTGTTTGGGAACTTCTGCCATTGGGTACTGGTGTCAGAAACCCAGATTTCCTTGATTTGGCTGCTCGGCTTCCCTAGAAGATTGGCTTCTTCTGCAACTTGTCCTTCTATGAAAGGAGAAAGGGCAAAGGGGGTATACACTTTCCTCTCATGGACACAACCTGGCAGATGGCCTTATCACATTTGTTCACAATCCATTGGCCAGGATGTCATCTTATGCCCACATCTAACTGCAAGGGAAGCACAGACAGTCACACTATACCCTTGATGGCCAAGTGCCTTAAAAAATATTGGGGATTTTTTTACTGTGCACAAAAGTGAAAGACTGGAAATAGGTGGACCACTTGTAGTCTCTACCACAGACCATCTGCATTGGAAGCAATGGTGCTGTACCCCTCCACTCTTAATGAATGATGGTGTTTTCAACATCATAATATTAATTGCCAGGTGAACTAAAGAAGAGCAGCAGGCTCTGAGGGCATTGCAGGGTTCAGTAGAAGGGGTTGGAACAACAATGAGTTCATGCCGTGTGCAGGCGCAAGTAATTGGACACCACGGACAGAAAGGACATTAAGGGGTTTTTTGCTTTTGTCTTGTTTTTTGCTTTTGGAAGTTATTGACAGTTTTTAGTCTATGGGGTAAAAATATTAATTCACCTTGGGAGCACAGTCCTTAATTCTGGTAAGAGCAATTTTCTTTTCCAGCAGAAGGCAGCAACAGATTATGTCTTTGCCTTGGCCAGGACTATTATTTATATACTGTTGACGTATATAGTATTTAATAGTATATAAATAACCACTTGCTTATAGACCAACCACTTGTTTACATACTAACCTGTTTATAACCACTTGTTTACATGCCAACTTTTACATAAGGACAATTTCCTTCTTTTTTTGAGATTCAAAATTATTAAAAGATATTGGATGGACTAGGGTACTCAAAATAAGACTTGAATTGATTCTCAGATTTAAATAATTCACCACGAGATTAGAAGTTCACTGTTGAGCTGGCCGTTCCCCAAAAGTTGAATATCCAAGGGGAATATCTATTCAGACCTGTGAGGCTTTAAGTCTGCCATCAGGAGTTGGGAATAATAGACTTCCTTCCTAAAAGAGGGGCTGCTCAGAAAAAAAAAAAAAAAAAAAAAAAGGAAACAAATTCCCATTAACCTTACAGAGGCAAGGGTTCCTTCCTCTGCTGTATTTGTGAGACATATCTATACTTATATACAAATGCCTGTTCATGAGTCAGGCCATGCTCCTCTGTATCATGGGCTCCTTCCATCTTTGGCTTGCCCTGACTTTGCTGCTGGCTTCATAGCAGGGTGACATGGAGCAAGCTCTGATCCTACTATAGTCTGAATGTCTCCTCTAAAACTCATGTTGAAATTCAATTGCCATTGTGATGGTATTAAGAGGTAGGACTTTTAAGAAGTGATTAGGCCATAAGGGCTCTGTGCTCATGAATGGATTAATGCTGTTATTAATGGGTTAGTTATCACAGAAGTGAAGTTTTCATAAAACTATGAGTTTAGCTTGATTTAATCCGTGTCTTGCACACTCATATTCCTTCTGACGCTCTGCCATGGGGTGATCCTTGTCAGATGCCAGTGCCATGTTCTTGGACTTTCCAGCCTCTAGAACCATGAACCAAATCAACATTTTTTTTCTTTGCCAATTACTTACTGTGTAGTATTCTGTTATAGCAGCAGAAAATGGACAAATATAGCCCCCATGGCCAGCTCTGCTCTGTTCCTCATTTCCCCACAGCATCATCATGCCAGGCTGCAGATGTAAATAGTTGCTAGTGAAGGACTTGGGTTGACTAGAGGATATAACACACAGGACAAAAACTTAAAACCTGGCACTAAATTGGGCCATTTCCAGAGTCCAAGGGAAAGGAAAATAAAATTTACATAATTCACACCCAATCCCTAATTCTGCTTCCTGTCTTGAGGGTCATTCTTCTCCATTTTTCCCTTAGAAAGGTTTGCCTTTAGGAAAAACCCATCTTCTATCCATAGGGGTTAGACTTCCCTTGGCCTGTGGAAACATACTGCTGTGTGTTACTCTGTCCTGTAGATAGTGTTGCTGGGGAAGGAGTATTTAAGCCACCTCTGTTGGAAGGCTCTTCATCAGCCAGGGCTCTTTGTTTATGTTCCTGCTACAATCACCACCTTACTGTACAATTTGATCTCACTCTGACTCTATCCTACCAATCCACATAAACCAGGCCCAGCAAATCACTCACACTGGTCATCTAACTCGGGGAAGATCCATGTCTCTTCATTCAAGATCACAGAAGTCAGTGTGACAGAAGACCAGCAGGCTGGAACCAGGCCTCTGTGACTCTCAACCCACCCCACCCACCTAATTCAAAAGGCTGCTTTATAAGTACAACCATGGATTCTTCCTGCTGCATGATTCTGTGTTGCCAATTCCTCCTCAGTCCTCCTAAGCAGAAAGCAGGGAGTTTGTCAGGATATGTACATTGTGATATTACTTTTTTTTTTTTTCTTTTCAAACAGAGTCTCACTCTGTCACCCAGGCTGGAGTGCAGGGGCGTGGTAACAACTCATTGCAGCCTCGAACTCCCAAGCTCAAGCAATCTTCCCACCTCAGCCTCCTGAGTAGTGGGGACTACAGGTACATGCCACTAGGCCAGGGTGACTTAAAAATTTATTGTAGAGATGGGATCTCACCATGTTGCCCCGACTGGTCTCAAACTCCTAGACCCAAATGATCCTCCTGCCTTAGCCTCCCAAAGTGCTGGGATTACAGGCGTGAGTCACCATGCCTGGCCTGTGATCCTACCTTTTGACCTTCTGTTTACATTTTAATCACAGAGTGAGTGGCAAAGACTTTGGCCACATAGTTAAAAGATGTGTGTTGGCCAACCAGCATGGCCTGTCTGTTCAGGAGATTCAGTCTAGGATAACACTGAGGCATTTCCAGAAGACAGCCCAGAAGAGGTGTTGGTACTCCAGCTCTGGTCTTTTTCCAAGACCAGCCATCTGTGTGAGGCAAAGCTGTGCCTCCTCATTCTTCTGGTGGTCAAGGATTGCAACACACACACAAACCCCAATCTTAAGGAAAAGAAACATTGTGCCTAAATGCCATGTAATCTATAATTATTCCCCTAGCTGCATTTAAGCAAGATAGAGACAAATTGTTGTTGTTGTTGTTCATATTTTTTTTGTGTTCAGAGCCATCCTCCATAGGCCTTCAGTGCATAGAAAGCTGGCCTGTCATTATTAATCTTTTCAAACAACAAAGCCACACTCCACCTACACAAAGACCTGATTGAAACTTTTTACCTTAGGCCGGATCACACTTATAGCTGAAGTGTCCTCCCCATTGTTCTTCACAAGAACATTGGGGATAATATATGAATTTATTATTGCTCTTGACCCAAAGTAAACCCAAGCAGCCATGGGAAGTTCTATTAAAAAGCTACACACTGGTGCCTGGGCATGGTGGCTCACACCTGTAACTCTAGCACTTTGGGAGGCTGAGGCAGGCAGATTGCCTGAGCTCAGGAGTTTGAGACCGACCTGCAACATGGTGAAACCCGTCTCTACTAAAATATAAAAAATTAACCAGGTGTGGTGACACATGCCTGTAGTCCCAGCTACTTGGGAGGCTAAGGCAGAATAATTGCTTGAACTCAGGAAGCGGAGATTACAATGAGCCGAGATTGTGCCACTGCACTCCAGCCTGGCCAACAGAGCAAGACTCTGTCTCAAAAAACAAAACAAAACAAAAGAAACTACACACTGGCAACCCAGAAACAGCCTCCCTCCTAACCTGAAGAGCCACTGCAGCATGGACGGTGGCAAGGGCTCTGCTATGGCTCGCCAAGCTGCCGTAGGTTTAGCAGCACCATCAGCCTCTGGCAGCAATGTGATTATAGCAGAAGGCATCTGGGGAGCCTGGAATACCCAGCAGGGTGAGAAGATCTAGGACTGACCCTTGAGACTGAATAAGTGCTTCTGGGTATCCAGGCTGGACCCCAGAAGGGAGTCCACAAGGAAGAAACAGGATTATGAAATTTCCTAATCTAGGAATATTATATTACTTACATACCCAGCTGGGAAGTGGGGCATATGGTTCTACATAACTTATTTTATTTCTCAAAAACGTGCTAAGTGGTAGGTACTATTTTGATCTCCATTTTATACATAAGGAAGCTAAGCATTGGTAAAATAACTTATCCAGTGCCACACAACTAATATGTGGGAAAAGTAAAATCTGGGCCCAGGTTTGCTGACCCCAAGGCCTTTGTTCCTAACCAGAATGTCCACTGCCACTTGTGGTTGTCAATAACAAGTGACTGATTTTATCATGACACAGCTTCTCCACATAGCAAGGCCTGGGTCACGCTGAGCCTGAGCTCTTCCTGTAGTGAAGGGAAGACCCAGAGCCAGATCTGAAATGAGCCCAACTTCCATGCTCAATGTTTTCATTCAGTCAAATACAATGTTTTCAGAAGGAAGCTGGCTTTTAGGAAATAAGAAGTCTAGCAAGGCCAGGCACAGTGGCTCACACCTGTAATCCCAGCACTTTAGGAGGCTGAGGTGGGAGGGCTGCTTGATCCAAGGAGTTCAAGGCCAGCCTGGGAAACATAGTAAGACCCAATCTTAAACAAACAAACATACAAAGTCTAGCAGGATCCATGCTTTCTAAGATACCTTACTATCTGGTTGGGGAAACAGGAACAGCACATACAATGGTGAATAATACAAGGCCATTTCCAACGAAGTACTAAATTGTATAGTACTGTCACTTTTACAGTAGCCCAGAGAAGAGGTGATTATGGGCTATACTGACTCAGGGAAGGTTTTATAAAGAAGAAGCAACCTAAACCAAACATCCAAGAATGGGTGGGATTTGATTTAACACACTTACTAGCCCTCTCCCCAAAACCAGCTATCATGGTTGGTTGGTTTCTTTTAAAGTCAATGATGCTAAGTTATGTGTTTAACTTTTCTTTTCTTTTTTCAATTCAGAACAGATTCCAATTTATTTTTCTTTTTGAGACAGGGTCTCGCTCTGTTGCCCAGGCTGGAGTACAGTGGCTTGATCATAGCTCACTGCAGCCTTGAATTCTTGAGCTCAAGTGATCCTTCAGTCTCAGCCTCCCACATAGCTGAGATTACAAGTGCACACACCACCCTGCCTGGATAATTTTTTTTTTTTTTTTTTAGAACAGAGGTCTCAGTGTGCTGTGTTGCTCAGGCTCGTCTTGAACTCCTAGGCTCAAGCAATCCTCATGCCTTAGCCTGCCAAAGTGCTGGGGTTACAGGCATGAGCCACCACACCCAGCCCAAACAGATTTTACATTTAGGAAAGAAAAAGATATAAACACAACATTAAAAAACATGTTACAACTGAAAGTTTCTAACATTGCATCATGAGTTTTCTAGTCAATGCTCATGGGATGTCTTATGATTTCCTAAGAGTATTCTGGCCCAGAGACAAATAATTTCAGTTTAGGATACAGGCATCTGCTACCATCTGAGATATTTCAAGAAATTTAATAGAGGAAAAAGGATCAAGATGCCTGGTGGCAAGGGCCTATACTAGCGAACCATAATCTGTTTTTCTCTCTTAATTTCTAACAAAATGGCCAGAATCCTTCAAAGGAAAACAGAGTTTTAGCCATGAAGTCAGTTTTTCTCCGAAGTTCTCCACTTCTTGTTTCTAGGGAGGCTCTGTTCCCAGGCCTTGCCAGGGTATAGAGGCAAATTCTCATGGACAATCTGAACACCATGGCTTTCTTGGCACTCATATCCCAGATGAAACTCTGCAAAGGGCTGAAGTGAATCGTCCAAGCTCAGTCTGGTGAGCAAATCCCAGCTGGGGAGGGGTGCAGTTGTCTCTGATTCTGGGTTTGTCCCCTAAAACAGAGGGCTTAGTAACTTCAGATCTAAACTGGCATTGACAATCAGTTGTTTTGCTTACTACATTGCAACAATTTACTGAACAGAGATTAGGTTCAATAAAACCAGCACCACCCACGTGGAGGACTTTGATAAAGAGGATGATTTGAGGGAGGCTCCATCTGGACAAGAAACCCCAGAACTAATCAGCTTCCAGCAAGCCTTGTTAGTCTTTGCTACATTTGCTAAAGGGAAGTGTTTCTTTGTTGATTGTTGATTGATGGTAAACATGAAGCTCTAGTGCCCAGAACAAGGGAAGAAGGGAGAGGAAACGTGGGAACAAGCAGGGGGTAGACCCACAGAGAGAGCTGAGACCAGGGACAAGTCTGATGGGAACGCCAAACATCTATCCTCATCCCTCCCAAGTGAAACCTAGATGTGATCATTTTCCTTTTTGCTGGAGGAGTCATATTTTAAAAACCATCCTTTCTCCTTGTGTAGTTCTGGAATCTAAAACCCCAGAGCAATAACAATCCCATCTAAATTCCTAAAATTCACATTGTTTTCCTAGACAATTGCTTCCTAACTTGTCGCCTCTAGTTTCTTGCTCTCTCTCATCTTTCTCACACAGTGGAACCACATGAATCTTCCCAAATATAACTTGGCATGCAACTATATTTATTCAGGATCTATTCATGTTACTTCTTGACACAGAGAAGACATGGAAGAGGATCAAACTAGACTGCAGTCACAGAATTCAAAGGTGCAGTACAAACTGGCCAAGCGGACCTCTCCAATCTCATCTTCTACAGGGGGGCTCTTTAATTGGCCCTCTGCTTCCTTGGGACCAGGAGTCAACCTTTGACCCTTCTCTCTGCTCTTCTAACACCAATGCTTCCTCAGCATTCTTTTCGAGTCCTACCTCCTCCATGAGGCCCACCTGTATTGCCCTTCTCTGAGGAACCCCTGACCCCAGCTTCACGCCACTTCCGACAGTCAGTACTCATGAGCAAAGTTTCCCCAAAGCGAAGGTCAAAATTTCTAAGCTGTCTACTACTATGACATGTAACATTAATTTTTTAATTTACCCAAGAAACCTACTGTTTTCATCCTGGCAGGAGTGCCTCTGTTTATGAGTTCCTTGCCTTCAGAGATTGTACTTTATTCTTCTCAGAGATTGTGTTGGACAGATGGGTACTGACTATATAGGCTTGATCAATATTTTCAGGATAAAATGAAAAAGAGGATCCATTTTTCTCTTTCTGCACTAGTCATTTGCAGACAAATCTAGTTTTACACTCTTGCAAGGATTCCTGGAGATTATACAAAACTTGGCTTGAAATCTTAGCACACTCCAGAAAATAAATTCCCAGTCTAGCTAAATAGAAGATACATGTCTCACCTAGCTACTGAATGAATAAAGTAACTTAGGGCTAGAACTTCTTGGCTGTTAGGAACCTTAAAATAATAAAAGTGAACCATAAAATTTTAAAAGAAAGCACAAAAAATGAGAGAGCAAGAGAAAGAAAACCTCGTTCTTAGTTAATAAATTTCATGCTTTTTAAAAAGTACCCTAAGAACATACTTTTCAAGACATTCTGCTAAATGTGGCAATCATACAAAAGCATAAATAAAATACCATTGTAAACCTAAACTTAGTGAGAGGAAATGACAGAGACTAGTATTTGTTAAGGCCAGCTGTAGTAAACGCTTTTTATTTTATTGACAAATTTGAAAGTCCCTATCAGGTAAGTGCTTAACTGGGAGCTCTCTCTCTTGCTCTTGCTCTCTCTCTCTCTCTCACACACACACAGACACACACACACACACACACACACAGACACACACACACACACTCTCTCTCTCTCTCTCTAATGCACTTCAGCCAGTGTAACATAAATCAGACTGTATGGACATATTAAATGTGTCAGTACTTAAAAAAAAAATTACAGATAGGCAACTATTGGGTACAACGGGCAAATGCAAAAACATACATTGAATATATTGTACCCAAGAAAATATATATATTTTTGGTTCACTTCTATATTGAGAAACTATTGTTTATTTTTCAAGAGAAAAAGTTTCTTGAGAACTTGAGAAGGAGGAAAATGCGCTTTGCAATATTCCTAAGGCCAGCCCCGCCCTCCTGTGGACCTTGCTATGCCCACCCTCTTGGGAACCCAGTAAGATTTGTTCCCATCCTTGATGAGCTTCTCTTTCCAATCTATGATAATTCTAGTCACAGAATGCTGTTGACTTTACTCCTAAAAGCCTCACATGTGTACTTTTCTCTGTATCCCTGTTTACTAGACTCTCACATCCCCTTATATTTGGGTGCATACAAAAACCTCAAACTGTTCTAGCTTCTCTCCAATTCCAAGTGAACCAGTAACTCTATAAATAGATGGATGAAGGAGGGAATAAATGAAATGTGCATTTATTAAATCAACATGTTGGCTCATGATTCTATATTTACATCCTTTGCCATTTAACCAAAAAAGTTAATATAATTATTGGCTAAAATATATCTGGCACTGTTAGGGGTTGCAGAAAATATATATGATGTGGTTCTCGTTATTACTTTTTTTTTTTTTAACAGGGTCTGGCTGTCTCACCCAGGCTAGAGGGCAGTGGTGCAATCTTGGCTCACTGCAGCCTTGACCTCCTAGGCTCAAGCAATCCTCCTGCCTCAGCCTCCTTAGTAGCTACGACCATAGGTGTGTGCTACTATGTCCAGCTAACTTTTTGTATTTTTTGTAGAGACAGGGTTTCACCATGTTGCCCAGGCTGGTCTAGAAACTCCTGGGCTCAAGTGATCCTGGCACCTTGGCCTCCCAAAGTGTTGGGATTGCAGGCATATGCTACCACACCCAGCCTATGAGATGGTTCTTGACATCAGGGTGTTTTCAGCCTAGTTAGGAAAGATTAACAAACTTTGACTGATTAGCCAATAGTTAAGTGCTTAAACTACCCAATAAGTGAAACAGACATTAGTAAGTGTAGGTGTTAAGTATGACGGAACAAAATACATGGGAGGCTATTTCAAAAGCATGAAGTGGCTCCTTGTTGTTCCACATTCCTGCCTCTCCCCGCCACCTAGGACTGAGCCCAGTGTGTATCTTAATCAAGAAAAGTGGTTGTAAGAGATAGAAATCCCTTAAGCTCACAGAAGTGAAGAGGAATTTATTCTAAGGATCTGGGGACATCTCACAAGACCAGAGCAGGAGGTACAGCTGGCCTCATGCAGACAACAGGAAAGCATGTGAAACCAGCACACCTATTGTCTCTCTGTCACCATCTCTCCCTGGAGCAGTGGGACCTCTCACTGCTGCTGTACAACTAACTGATTCTGGGCTGTCAGGAGAGCAGGTCAGCTCCCCACAAAGGCAGCTTCTGCTCCTCTGTCTTCATGACCTTTAATTATCTGATGGTGGCTGCCTATTCCCAAGTATGCAGCTTGACTCATCATGGGCTGACCCCAGGCTTCCTTGCAGACAGGGCCACTAAGGCCACAGGGCCTCTGCTGAAGGGCTGTAAGGGCCAGGTGTGTTGGGGACAGGGAGAAAACGATTGGCATCTCCAGTACAGAAGATGGTAAAAGTACATTCAGATTCTATCTCTTGTCTCTGGTTACACAAAGGGAGAATACCTTTGTTTAGCAAAAGGTTTAATTCTTCTCTGTTCTCCAGAGGTAATTCCCCTGGAATTTGGGAAGTAGAAATGTCTGTGATGGATCACATTGTAAGTGGCACGTTCATTTCCAAAGTAAATTAAGTCATCAGACCTGATTAATGGGCCAAGGCTGAAGACTTGTGTTCGTGAAGCTCACCTGACATCCAGAGGTAGTGCGTTGATTTGCCTGGAATCTTCCACAGTTCTAGGACAAGCCTCCCACCTTGAAGAGCTATAACTGCAGATGAGAAGGAGGTGGGGCCTGGCCAGTATGGGAGCAAACTGGGCATTTTTGTGTCATAATGAGCAACCTAACTTGCAGATCTGCAGAATTCTTCTTGCTTTGAGTCAGGCTTGGATCTGACTTAGTTTACTTCTTCACACTGTGGACCCTCCCAATTCTTGGGCGTTCCCACAACCACCATGTGGTGTTATAGCCACTTCCTCCATTTCTGCGCACACAACCGAGAACTGGGTGGAAGGAAACGACTGTGTGGAACTCTGGTGGCTTTCCTGGTGTCCTTTCCAGAGCTTCAGCCACTCTCTGTTTGCACATGCCTGGGGAAGGCCAAACCTCAGCGTGTGTTGGATCCCACCCCTTCCCTACATTTGCTTTAGCGTTTAGCATCCCTCTTCCTGAGTTACGTTGTTCATCTTGATGTGGCTGAAAGAGCACAGAGACTGACAAACTAATCCTAGCTCTGCCATAAACCAGCTATGTGACTGTGGACAAGTTGCATAAACTCTCTCTGGGCTTCAATTTTCTCCTTAATTAAAGTAAGCCCTTACCCAAAGCAAAAGCTCTAGACCTAGGATTCTGCTCAGTCCCCCCTGAGCTGGCTTTAATTTGTACTTTCCAGAATTCATCCCTTCTGATATTTTCTCCTAACAGCTGCTGAAGCAGTTGAGGTGGGAGGAGGGGCAGGGGGTGGGAGGAGGGGTGGGGGTGGGAGGAGGGGTGGGGGTGGGGGGTGGGCTGGAGGTGATATTTTGATATGCATTCATGAAACATCTATGTTCCTCATCCTCATACTCTTATGACATGTTCCTGTGACATGGGTTTTCTCATCTCCCATTTCATTGATAGTAAATGCTTTGGGAGAGGATAAATGACTTGCCAAGGTGTCATGGCTAGAAACTGATGGAATCAAAGTTTTGAAAGTTTGAACTTCAGCTCAAAATCCAGTCCTCACTTAGAACAACCCACATCTACTCATGACCGGGCATGGTGTCTCACGCTTATAATACCAACTCTTTGGATGCCAAAGTGGGTGGATCACCTGAGGTCAGGAGTTCGAGACCAGCCTGGCCAACATGCTGAAACCCCATCTCTACTAAAAATACAAAAATTAGCTGGGCGTGGTGGGTGCCTATAATCCCCGCTACTCAGGAGGCTGAGGCAGGAGAATGACTTGAACCTGGGAGGCAGAGGCTGCAGTGAGCCGAGATGGCACTGTTGCTCTCCAGGCTGGGTGACAGAGTGAGACTCTGTTCCAAAAAAAAAAAAAAAAGAGCAACACAGTTACTTGCTGTATGCCAAATAAACGCCAGGCCCTCAAGGTTTCTGTGGCCTCTTCAGGAGGCTGGGGAATGATCCTTGTAACATTCAGCCATGGTTTGAAGTTCTCACTGCTACTGTAATAAAGTGGGTGAGTACAGGAGGATGAGGAAGGGAGGAGTGCACATAAGAAACCCAACGTTGACACCACAAAGATTCAGGGCAGGACATTCTGTCCTTAGTCCCCACCAGTGCCATTCGGGCAAAGGCTGTCGGTCACAGTGGGTGGAGGTACCCTGTGATCAACCCAACTATGTACTTCAGATTGGGATTAAGATGCATAAAACTCCCTAGGTGCTTCATTCCCATTGGCTGCTCTGTTGAAAAGGATCCAAACCACTACCTCTGCAGGACTCTAAGCCTTGGGGAGACCTGCCACCTACCGTAGGCTTGGATTCCTTGCTACTCTCGTTACTGTGGTTGTATAACTTATCACCCAAAACGTAGTGGCATAAAACAAACATTGATTATGCTCATGGATTCTATGGGTCAGGAATTATGCACAGGGCTCCAGGGATGGCTTGTCTGGGGCCTCAACTGGAAGGCTGGAAGGCTGAGGACTGGAATCACACATGAAGGCTCACTCACTCAGATGTCTGGCACCATGACTAGCATTGGGGAGAGAATAAGCACTCCTCTACCCCTGTGGGATCTTTGGCTGGATCTAATAAACTGACATAAGATAGATTAATAGGAGCAAAGCATATGTTTTGATAATTTTTGCATGTATATACTTACTGTCTTCACAAGAGAGTAGAGACCCAGAGAAATGGCCAAAGTAGAATGCTCGTCTGACTTTTAGACAAAGAAACGATATGTTTATGAAAAAATAAAAAGACAAAGGGGTATG
Source organism: Rhinopithecus roxellana (assembly GCF_007565055.1). Classification (NCBI taxonomy): domain Eukaryota; kingdom Metazoa; phylum Chordata; class Mammalia; order Primates; family Cercopithecidae; genus Rhinopithecus; species Rhinopithecus roxellana. The sequence goes on from NC_044551.1 coordinate 10,562,748, forward strand.
GGTTAGTGGCAGGAATCTGAGGGGTAGCCACTAGGAGTGACATGAGGGTGAAGGGTGTAAAACTAATGGCAGACAAGGGTTTCTTTAGTAAGCTTATTTGTACAGATTTATTGATTCCCAGTCTTTGGTGAGAAGGGTGTTCCCTCCTGGTACAGTGGGGTGGGGATAGTACCTTTCTCATGGAAAATTGTATGTCCTGCTTTAGGTTTAAAAAAAGGGGGTTCCACAGGATGCAGTGGCTCATGCCTGTAATCCTACACTTTGGGAAGCCAAGGCAAGCAGATCATGAGGTCAGGAGTTTCAGACCAACCTGACCAACATGGTGAAATGTCATCTCTACTAAAAATACAAAAGTTAGCCAGGCATGGTGGCGAGCACCTGTAATCTCAGCTACTTGGGAGGCTGAGGCAGAAGTATCGTTTGAACCTGGGAGGCAGAGTTGCAGTGAGCCGAGATTGTGCCACTGCACCTATTTAGCCTGAGTAACAGAGCAAGACTCAGTCTCAAAAAAAAAAAAAAAAAAAAAAAAAAGCAGTGGGGAGGCACATCTGTTATTTTTCAACTGCCTTCAGCTCAAAATAATTCTTATTCTGAACTGGCATATTTTGGGGTGGCATGTTCTTAGCTCCTTCACTAGGAAGACTCAAAGGCTGCGGCTCCTTGGGCATGTTTTTCTCTCCGGCGTGGTGGCTTTGGGGTAGCTGGACTCCTCCCAAGATACGTCAGGACTCCCAAGGCACATGTCCCTGTACAGCCAGACCCAAGTGGAAGCCAGAACACCTTTCTGACCCAGTCTCAGAAGTCATGTAGCATCTGTTCCTCCACATTCTATTCTTCACACACTCACAAGGTTGACGGAAAAGTGGCAAGGTGCAACAAGAGCAGATGGGACCAAAAACTGCTGTGGCAGGTTTTGAAAACTAGGATCTGCTGTACTTAAGATCAAGATGTTTTGGAATCTGGCCTAGAGCTCTGGAAGGGTAATTCTTGGTCATCTTAGTCTTGATGAATGTCTAAAAAATTTATTTTGTACCAGACTAACCTTGGAAATGCAAGTTTTTGGCTCTGCATCTCGCTGGTAGTCTCTAGACAGCCCTGGTGGTTCCAGCCCTTCATACAGGTACACCCTTACCCGCCCCTACACACATCCCCAAACATGGCAGCCCAAGTCATCTCAGAGCCTGCTGGTTCTCGTTCCTTAGTATCTCTCACACCCCTTTCATTTCCATTACCATATGTGCCACCTGAGTTCCTGTGCTCAAGTCACTTGTGGCTTGCTGTCAGCAGCAAAGACTGCTAACTGTCTCTAATAACCATTTTCTCCTTTTTTCCATAGTAATAAATGTCTCATTTTTAACTGGGTATAGAATCCCCCTCGAGAATAAAGGTTATATTTTCCAGCCTCCCTTGCCAATAATAGTGATTCTGACACTGGGTTCTGACTAATGACATGCATGTTCAGTGGTCCTACCATTGGGAGCTGGGGTCTTTGCCAACCCCTGAATATAGGCACTGTGATTACTTGGCCAAATGTGATGCTCTGCCCACTTTGGGATCTAAGTGTTAAGAAATGGGCAGCTTCTGCTTCCTACTTCTTGAAGTTCTCCTTTTAGCACACAGCCACTATGCTGTGAGGAAGTGGGGCAGCCTCATAGAGCAGCTGCCTAGACATATTTCCAACCACAGCCTCGTGAGGTCCCAGGTGACAGCCAGCATTCACCATCAGGTGTGCAAGTAGTCAAACCTGTAGGTGATTCCAGATGCCAGTTGTCTGGTCGAGTCCCCAGCAGCCTTTGGGCCACTTAAGCTGATGCCATAGGGAGCAGAGATGAGTTGCTCCCACCATGCCCTGCCTACATTGTAGATTCATGAGGAAAATGATTGTTATCGTTTTCAGCTTCTGAATGTGGGTGGTCTACTGTATAGCCATTGGTAACAGGATAATGCTAAGTGGATGGGGGCCACCTTTCCTGTACTAGACTGCTGACTTCTGAGCTACTCCCTATCTCTTAAGTAAAGAATAAAAATCTATTTTGTTTAAACTGCTATTTTGGCGGTCACTTACAGCTGAACTGAGTCTACCAGATGCACTACAATAATATTTTACCTGCTTTTCCTGTGTCTAGTCTTGTTCAGTCCCAAGCCTACTGCCACACTAATCTTCCTGAAATGTGGCTTTTCAGAATCTCCCTGATGTGTCTTCTGTGGGGTGCCCCACTTCTAAAGGAATTTAATCCAAATTCCTTAGCCTGACACCCCACAGCCCTCGTGATCCCAGCTCTACCTACCTCTTTATCTTCATCTCTACTACTTCTTGTATTCTGATTTCTCAAATCATGATATTTGTACCTCTGACAGCATGGGCAGTGAATCAGGGGATACTCAAAGCCCCAGGAAAAAGCAAACTGCCTCTTCCCAGAGTATGTAATTTGAGGCCAGGTGCAGTGGCTCACGACTGTAATCTCTGCTACTCCAGAGGTTTGTTACAGGAAAGGGTCCCAATCCAGATCCCAAGGGAGGGTTCTTGGATCTCACGCAAGAAAGAATTGAGGGCGAGTCAGAAGCGCAAAGTAAAAGCAAGTTTATCAAGAGAGTAAAGTAGTGAAAGGACAGCTACTCCATAGACAGAGTAGGACATTCCCGAAAGTAAGGAGGAACGCGTCCACCCTAGTTACAATGCTTGTATGTATGGGAAGATGTGCTCTGCTACAAGGGTTTGTGATAAAGGATTAATTTTCTTAATTACTATATTTTGCAAGAATTGATATTATCTTTAAAGTGAAATTTGGAATGTCTTTGTTCTCAAGGTATCGGGATATTAGGACACTCCCAAGTCTGGGTGTGTTTAGTAAACACTATTAACCATAAACATTGGGAAGCTAGGAATACCTCTAGCCTCCCGATGGGAGGCTATTTCTGGGAATCAGCCCGGCAAGTCCCAGCCTCATTTTCCTAGCCCTTACTCAAAATGGAGTTACTCTGGTTCAAAGGCCACTGACAGGCTGAGGCAGAAGAATTGCTTGAACCTGGGAGGCGGAGGTTGCAGTGAGCTGAGATCGTGCCACTGCACTCCAGCCTGGATGACAAAGTGATACTCTGTCTCAAAAAAAAAAAAATACACACACACACACACACACACACACACACACACACACACACACATCCCCACACAAAATTTGGAGGAGAAAGTGTTTTAAATATTTTTATGGCAATTTAAATATTTTTATGAATTAACATAAGCACCAATATATTGTGAAATAGAATGCAACATTTATATATGTGTCTCAGATAAAATATGAGGCCATTTCTTGCTGGTTGAATATCAATTTGAGCTATACCTGAGGTTGCAGGTCACTACACCTCTGGTATTTGGCATACTTTGGTATAAAATTTGAGAAGCGTGCATTTATTGCTTAGAATGCATTTGACTGTGTGGTGATTATGAGTCAAGAGTAACTTAAACAGCAAGAAGTAAGGAGTTAGGCAGTTAATTGCCATTGATTCGGGTGTCCCGTGACGTCAGAGCCAGTGATGATAGGACTCTCTCAGCCCTTTATTTATGCCTGCTTACAGATTATTCCCTTGGCCACTTTTTTTCCTGCTGTCACAAAATGGCTGCTTACAGCTCCAGACATCAAGTCTATGTTCCAAGCAGTTAAAAGACAGAAAAGGATAGAGCGTTGCTAGCCCCATATTCCATTTATATTAGACAAAGTACAAGACTTTTCCAAGGTCCCAGGAGAACTCCACTTAGTTCTCAATGGCCAGAACAGTGATGTGGTCACCTCTAGGTGAAAAGAAGGCTGGCACCAGGAGTAAATCAATCATTTAGGGCTGAGTAGGTGGCCTCACCAATTAAAAAAAAAGAAAGAAAAAAAAAATCAGAGTTCTGTTAACAAGAGGAAGGGGACTAGATCTTGGGGAAGCACCAACAGTGATTGCAACAGTATCCTTCCCTTCAGCCAGATTTGTTTTCTGGTTGATCATAGAACTGATACATGGTAGGAGGTGCCACAAACAATTCACTGTCATTTGTAGGGGAGCAGAAAGGGCCATTGTGCAGCACACACAGTCTCCCCCACATCCCCTGAACCTTCGGCCACCCCAACACACATGCAGTCTTCATGGAGTACCCCTAGCTGGCTGAGACCATACATAATCATAAGCCCAGGGAAAAGCCCTACCCTTCCAGGCACAGAACCCAGCCCAGGGAGTGGCAGAAAGAATTCTCCATCCAGGTGGGAAATACCTTTCCATTCACACCAAGAGAAAAAGGGAAATTCTTGCAAGGGCGTTTCCCAAGGACACTACTTCCCAAGTATTTGGAAAATGTGAAAATCTCAACTCAGTTCAATCCATCAGTCCTCAATGAGCCCTTATTTGTGGAGTACGGTTTTCTTGGGATCTCTGTATTGAAACTGGAATGAAGACTTCAGAGAGCAATTCTTACCGCACTCCAGTCTCTAGACAGTTGTGTCCAGAGCAGGTAAAGATCCCTTGAAGATAGCAAAAGCACTGCCAAGCATCTTAGAACAGGCTTTATTCTTCCTACAAGCACTTCTTTAGAAGATCCATGGACTGTAGAAGAAAAAAACCCAACAAGCCTGGAAGGCTTTCAGCCTCATCACTTACAGAACAGACAGCCTCGCCGCTGCTCCTTTCCCTTCCCAAGAGACTGGGAGGGGCGCCCTGGCTCCTTTCCCCGTGTGCCCATGTCTGCCCTTTTGCGTAGAGGAAGTCACAAATGGGGCCAAGGAAAGAAAACAGAAAATTGAACTTGAGAAGAAAAAGAAACACAGGAGGCCTCCTCCAACCCAGAAATCATAAAGGGACAGCAGAAAGGGACTGAGGGGTGCAAGGCCTATAATGCATAGGGTATGTTTCCATGGTCCTCTGCCAGCATTACATTTCTGACTCATTTCTTAACACTTGGCAAGAGGCTTGAGTGTTTAATACTTCTTTTGTGGCTGGAGAACTGGAAGCATTACATCTGTAAAGAACAATGGATTTTAACCTTTTTGTGCTATAATCTCTTTCATTTAAAAATACTTAAAGCCTTACTGAATTGCTCTTTTAAAGTTTGTAACTGTTCTATGTCACCTAACCAACCAGGTTTCCAGAAGAGCCAAGACTCTCTTTAAATCCTTAATATTAGAAATCCTTTAATTTAATGCTTGTAGGAGCTGTAGGGGATCAGTCTTTGTGTGTTCTGACACTCTTTTGCTGGTGGTGACAAGTTACTTGATCTTTGCTGAAGCTAACTCCGTAACTGTGCTAGGCTCTCTGGAGGAAACAAAGGAAGTCTATGAGAGAGATTATGAGCCATATGCTTAACTGCATAGAATATAAGCTCATGCTAATTATTGGGTTACATGTCTTAGGCCTATTTAAGATTGATTAAATACATGATGTTAAGCTTTCAATGGATACTGTACACTTATGGAATGATGGTGCAGACCTAGGCACATATGGAAAACCGTGTTTGCCTCCTGGGGTTGCCTTAACAAAGTATTTGCCACAAACTTAAGGCAGCTGAAAATAACACATATACATACTGGTAGAGTTTTGGAGTCTAAAAGTCTAAAATTAAGTAGTCAACAGGGCCACGCTACCTCTGAAGGCTCTAGGGGAGGGTCCTCCTTGGCTCTGCCCACCTTCTGGTGTTGCCAGCAATCCTTAGTGTCTCTTGCCTTGTAGATATGTGACTCTAATGTTCATCTTCCTCATCACATGGCGCTCTTCCAGTGCGTCTGTGTCCACATTTCCCTCTTCTTATAAGGACACCAGTCATTAGATTAGGGCCCACCCTATTCCAGTACACCCTCATCTTAACTTGCTTTCATTGGCAAAGGCCCTGTTTTTAAGTAAAGCCACATTTATAGGTACTGAGGGTTAGGACTTGGATATATTTCTGCGGGGCGACACAACTCAACCCAATATACTATCATATATACATGCTATCATATATATATACTATCATATATATATACCATCACACACACACACACACACACATATATATATATATATATATATATATATATAGTCAGAGTTTTAAAACACAGATGAAAGTTCTTTGGCACTCCTCTCTTAGAGAGTGGGGTCTTGCCCCCTCCCCACGAATCTGGGTGGGCTTGCTACCACTTGGACCAATGTAGTATGAGAGAAGTGACATTATATGTCCTCCAACCCTAGGGCTACCCAACTTCTACCTTATTCACTAGGTAGAACACTCACTCTTAGAGCCTTGAGCCACCATATAAGAAGTCCAACTGTCCTGAGGCCACCACGTTGTAAGTCCAAGCCACGTGGAGATATTACATGCAGGCACACTAGTCAACAATTCCAATGAGCTCAGAATTCCAATGTACTCAACCCAAGTGCCAGCCATGAAAGTGAATAAATAAGTCTTCAGAAGTTTCCAGATCCTAGATGCTCCAGTCATCCCTGGCCATTTGAGTTTTCCCAGATGACATCACAGGAAAGCCACTGTGCCCTGTCGAACTTCTCAACCAGGAAAAAACTAAAGCAATTTTTATTTGGAAAAAATATGTGGCTGGGCACAGTGGCTCACGCCTGTAATCCCAGCACTTTGGGAGGCTAAGGTGGGCAGATCACCTGAGGTCAGGAGTACGAGACCAGCCAACATGGCGAAACCCCTTCTCTACTAAAAATGCAAAAATTAGTTGGGTGTGGTGATGTGCACGTGTAATCCCAGCTACTCAGGAAGCTGAGGCAGGAGAATGGTTTGAACCCAGAAGGTAGACATTGCGGTGAGCTGAGATCGTGCCACTACACTTCAGCCTAGGAGACAGAGAAAGACCCTGTCTCAGAAAAAAAAAAAAAAAAAAAAAAAAAAAAAAAAAAAAAAAAAAAAAAAGGACCACTGAAATACAGTAGTTGTGCTTCCAGTTGCAAGAACTACAGCACTCCTAAAAGTAGTTGAGTCTTCTCTGTCCTGCAACCATAATCAAGGCACAAATGATTCTGCAATTAAAGCTCATTTTAGCAAAATAAGTCCACTAGGGCTCAGAGGGCTGAGTCTATTATCTTTAGAGTTGGGTCACATGGAAGCAGCAGTGACTGAAAAGGAGGTTCGGGCACTTTCTCTGGCACTGTCTTTGGGTGGCCAGGCCAGAGCTCGAAGTGGGGGAGGACAGTGGTTGTGCAGCAGTCTGGGGAGGGGAGGTGGTGGAAAGAGCAACGAGTCAAATAGGGGTGTCCACTGAGGGCCTGGAATGTGGGGACCAGGGTGCTGTTGCATCCTTGCCAGGCAAGGATCAGAACGTCTATGCATCCCTACAGCTTGGCAAAGGAGTGCGCATCCGAACCATAGATTTGGGCCTGTGGACTGCCAATGTTGTTTCTACCACGGCTAGCGAAGTTCCTACCATAAAGTGTGTCACTAGAGCACATCCTTACATCCTTTTCCTTCAGAGACATAGTATTCAAAGGTTAGCAACACATTCTGCCAAGAGCACAGACACAAATCTTGGCATGACAAATGAGGTCTTTGCCCTCTTGAATGGTCACACTTTAGAAACCAAGGGAAAGTGGGGAGAAGCAAGAGGCCACAACTGAAAAGAACAGACCTTGTGACTTGCACACACACAAAAAAAGTGTTTGAATAGAGCCAAGGGTGAGTTAAGCATGATATGCATGGTTTCTAAGGAAACTTTAAAAGCAAACAGTGCATCAGTGAGGAAGACACTCATTAAATTGAATAGAAGTTCCCAAACCCAGAAATCAATGCTTTCCCGTCCAGCAGCAGTTTCTCACTCCTACAGAACATTCCAAATCAGGAGGCCCAGGCACAATCAGCACCAGTGGACTCTGGAGGTGGAGGGAGTCCCCAGAGACCAAGCAAGCAGCACGTGCCAGGACGCTCTGGGCAACACTAGGCCGAGGTAAGGTGCCTTCCGAGTATCCTCTAGGGTGCCATCACTGTACTTACATCCCATGGCCACTTCTGCTAAACTTGTCATCTTGTCTTATAACCAATCTGCTCATCAGCAGACACTTGGGTGCTTCAAGTTAACGACTTAGGTGGGTCTGGATTGTACAGGAGGAGTAAGGTGTGCAGTGAAAATCATGCATTTCCTTCCAGCTCCCTCCTCTTGTTCTTCCTGCTGCATCGCCCTGATGTTTTTGTAAGGACAAAATGAAACATCTTGGATTCCCAGGCCCCAAACCTTCCCACTTTAGAATTTCTACAATACCCATGGGTTATTTCAGGTCTCCTTCTTCCTTTTGTTCCCCACAATCCCCACCTTGGGTGCAGCAGGTCCTCCCTTCTGATTGGCCTTTCCTGTGGATACAGCTTGCATAGGATCCTTCATACTCCACCCCTCACCAACCTTTCCTGGGCCAGAAAAAGCCCACTGTCACTCATTTGCCTTTGTCCACACACACAATTCCTGAGGACCATGACATACTGGGGACTTCATCTTCCCATCTCCACACACGCGCGCGCACATACACACATACACACACACACACACACACACACACAGACACATCTATGCCTCTGCTCCAAATGGCTATATTTAACCTTAATGACAAAGTTATCTTTGCTCCCAAGCTAGCAAAATTTGATTGTAATAACACAAATTTGATAAGCCAAGGAGAGTGGGGGTGGGGAAGGGTACATTCTCAAATCCTAGAAAAGAAGAGTACTAAGAGAAGCAAAATTTGGCCAAATCCACTTAAGTGCTGACAGGGAAGGCGAGACCCAGCCAATGAACTTCAGTGATTTCTGGCCATGAGGCCCAATGGTGAGACTTTCTCTGAAGTCGGGATGGGGAGTCATAATGAACTTAAGACTATTTCCAGTTCTGTTGGCAAGTCCAGTTGTGCTGGAGAAGCACAGCTTTCTACCAATTCCTTCACAGTAATTTCTTTCCTTCCTTCATAGTAATGAGTTCTTTCCTTCCTTCACAGTAATGAGTCCCTAGCTGGGGGACCTGGGGTGATGCCATCCCTACAGTTAGGTGTGGCCATATGCCTAGGTTCCCAATGGAAGGTGAGAGGCAATTTCCCACTTCTGGCCTCACCCTTAAAACAATGCATATATACATGAACCTGGGACAGGTGGAAGGAACCTTGGATTCCCAAGTGACTGTGTGGAGCACAGGAGTCCCTGAAGCTACGTGAAGAATAATTAAACTTCCATAAGTCACTATATCATGAGATCTCTTTGTTAGGGGAAAAATCTAAGCTTCTGTGACAAGGGCTCTAATGTCTATTGCATCCAGCCAGCTGTATATATTTTGTCCACACCAGCTGAAGCAGAAGCAGTGGAGAGATGCCCTGTACTGGCTGGCATTTAATCATTAAATGCTTTAAGTTCGTCATCTCATTTACTCCACACAACATCTTAGGAGATAATATCCTACCTTTCTTGTTGAGAAAACTGAGATTCAGAGAGGTTCAACAACTTGTCCATTCTATACCATAGTAACTGACAGTCAGGATTTGAACTCAGGCTGTTCATATTGGATACCAAAGTCTGTGCTCTTAGCCTCATCTTTCTGAAAATTAGCCTGGTGAAAGGGAATTCGAGGGCAGAGCAAACCATTTCAGTCTATGTGGCTATTATTTATTTGTTCTGATTGTAGCCATTGGAGCACCTGAGTTTGGTTAATAAGACCGCATCCAAGTTTCTGACTCACTAGGCTGAAGGTCAGGACATGGACAGAGCTGACTGACTCGGGAGGGGAAGGACTCTGGTGAGCACCCTCAAAAGACAGTCTGCCAGGCTTTTCTCAGGCAACAGGCACCCTTGTGCATCTCCAGGTATGGCCCAGAGAAATGCAGTGGGTTCTTTTCCCTAAATGGGAACATGTTCATTGGTTAATTTTTGTAACAAACGTGCAGCTCATTTGATGAGCAAAATCTCAAACAGACTTGAATTGTATAAGGTTGAAAGTACAAATTTACCCCCTCACCCCATCCATCCCCAGCTTTTCAACCTTCTCATTCCACTGCTGACAAATTCAAGTCCCTACTGATAATAGTTTGAAATATGACCTTCTAGGCCCCTTTTAAACAGGTATATAAAGTTTTATTTACACAAAATGATACACTTTTTAAAAGAAGGTTGCAGAACAATATCATGAATACATATATTTATAAACATGAAAATATTTACTGTACTTTTTTTTGAGACAGGGTCTCACTCTTTCACCCAGGCTGGAGTGCAGTGGTACAATCATGGCTCACGGCAGCCTCAATGACCTGGGCTTAAGTGGTCCTCCCACCTCAGCCTCCCCAGTAACTGGGACTATAGGTGCATGCCACTGTACCCAGTATTTTTTTTTTTCTTTTGTAGAGACAGGATCTCACTATGTTGACCACGCTGATCTCAAACTCCTGGCCTTAAGCAATTCTCCTGTCTCAGCCTCCCAAAGTGCTGGGATTACAGACGTGATTCTTTCTGCAGGATGGACTCCAAGAAGCAGAATTACTGTGAGTGGGAGGCAGAATAATGGTTCCCCAAATGGGCTCCCATGTCCTAATCCCAGGAACCTGTGAACATTTTATATTATATGGCAAGGGGAAGTTATATTGCATGAAATAGAAGTTGCTCATGTGGTGCCTTTGAAATGAGATTATCCTGGATTATCCAGGTAGACCCACCTGTCCTTACAGGTGAAAAAAAAGGGCACAGGAATCAGTGTCCAAGTAATGCTGTGTGAGAAGGACTCAGCCATCGCTGGCTGTGAAAATGGAAGACAGCCATGGGCTAAGGTACATGAGCAGCCTCAAGAAGATGCAAAAGGGAAGAAAACAAATTTTACCCTAGACGACCCTCCCGCATGAATTCGGACCAACACCACCTTTTTATTTTTTTGAGAAGGAGTCTCTGTTGCCTAGGCTGGAGTGCAGTGGCACAATCTCGGCTCACTGCAACCTCTGCCTCCCAGGTTCAAGCAATTCTGCCTCAGCCTCCCGAATAGCTGGGACTACAGGAGCATACCACCACACCTGGCTAACTTTTTGTATTTTTAGTAGAGATGGGGTTTCACCATGTTGGCCAGGCTGGTCTTCAACTCCTGACCTCCAGTGATCCTCCTGCCTCAGCTTCCTAAAGTGCTGGGATTACAGGTGTGAGCCACTGCGCCCAGCCTGACAACATCTTGATTTTTAGCCCAGTGAGACCTATTTTGGACTTCTGGACTCCAAAACTACAAAATAATACATTTGTGCTGTTTTAAGCCACCAAGTCTGTACTAATCTGTTACAGCAGTAATTGAAAACTGATAAACTTAGTCAAAGAAGTACTCATTTATGCAAGTAAAAATATGCAAAGAATCTAAGTGTTCAATTATAAGGAAATAGAAAATAAATGAGGCTGTATTTATTTGGAGAAATATTATGGAATCAATAAACACTTTATTATTTTATTTTGTTATTTATTTATTTATTTATTTTGAGATGGAGTTTCATTTTGTTTTTCCCAGGCTGGAGTGCAACGGTGCAGTCTCAGCTCACTGCAACCTCCGCCTCCCAGGTTCAAGCTATTCTCCTGCCTCAGTCTCCCAAGTAGCTGGGATTACAGGTGCCCACCATCACACCTGGCTAATTTTTTTGAATTTTTAGTAGAGATGGGGTTTCACCATGTTGGCCAGGCTGGTCTTCAACTCCTGACCTCAAGTGATCCTCCTGCCTCAGCCTCTTAAAGTGCTGGGATTACAGGCATGAGTCACTGTGCTCAGCCTTGATTTTAAAATTTGCAAAATGTTTACAAGGAAATGTTAAGTTGAAAAAGAAATGTATAAACCTTTATCTGACTCCAACTATAAAAATTATATACATATATAATTATACACAACATATTATATATGAGTAATGTATATGTTATATTAGTTATGGTTCAGCTATAGAAAAGAGCTCCCTTCAAGCTATTTCAAATAGAAGAAGAAATATAAAGAATCAGATCCATACAAAATCATGGAGAAAACTGTAGGAGTGGATTCTCCAGGGGCCTCTTTAGAGGTCAAATCAGACTGCCAGGGTCACAACTACCTGTACCTGGATCAGAAAGGTGAAGCATCAGGTGGGGCCACTAGACTGAAAACATACAGTCATGTGTCATTTCACAACAGGAACACGTTCTGAGAAATGCCTCATTAGTCAGTTTCATCACTGTGTGACCATCGCAGCACGCACTTACACAAACTACAACAGTATAGTCTACTGCACACCTCGGCTATATGGTGCAGCCTAGTGCTGCTAGGCTACAAACCTGGGCAGCATGTCACTGTACTGAATACTGCAGGCAACTGTAACACAATGGTATTTGTATATATGAACATAGAAAAGGTAGTGTAAAAAGATAGTATAAAAGATAAAAAATGGCACACCTGTGTAGGGCACTTACCATGAACAGAGCTTGCAGGACTGCAGGCTGGTCTGGATGAGTCAGTGAGTGAATGGTAAGTGAATATAAAGACCTAGAACATTACTATACACCATGGTAGACTTTATAAACACTGGACGCTTAGGCTACACTAAACTTATTTAAAAACTTTTTTTTTCCTCAGTAATAAACTAAACTTAGTTTACTGTAACGTTTTTATTTTTTTAAACTTTTTAACTTTTTGAATCTTGTAATAACACTAAGCTTAAATCACAGATTGTATAACTGTCCAAAAATATTTTCCTTTCTAATATTCTTATTCTATATGCTTTTTTCTGTGTTTAAATTTATTTTATTTTATTTTATTTTTTATTATACTTAAAGTTCTAGGGTACATGTGCACAATGTGCAGGTTTGTTACATATATATACATGTGCCATGTTGGTGTGCTGCACCCATTAACTCGTCATTTACATTAGGTATATCTCCTAATGCTATCCCTCCCCACTACCCCCTCCCCACAACAGGACCCGGTGTGTGATGCTCCCCTTCCTGTGTCCAAGTGATCTCATTGTTCAATTCCCACCTATGAGTGAGAACATGCGGTATTTGGTTTTCTGTTCTTGCAATAGTTTGCTGAGAATGATGGTTTCCAGCTGCATCCATGTCCCTACAAAGGACACAAACTCATTCTTTTTTATGGCTGCATAGTATTCCATGGTGTATATGTGCCACATTTTCTTTTTTTTTTTTTTATTATGCTTTAAGTTCTAGGGTACATGTGCGCAATGTGCAGGTTTGTTACATATGTATACTTGTGCCATGTTGGTGTGCTGCACCCATCAACTCGTCAGCACCCATCAATTCGTCATTTATATCAGGTATAACTCCCAATGCAATCCCTCCCCCCTCCCCCCTCCCCATGATAGGCCCCGATGTGTGATGTTCCCCTTCCCGAGTCCAGGTGATGTCATTGTTCAGTTCCCACCTATGAGTGAGAACATGCGGTGTTTGGTTTTCTGTTCTTGTGATAGTTTGCTAAGAATGATGGTTTCCAGCTGCATCCATGTCCCTACAAAGGACGCAAACTCATCCTTTTTTATGGCTGCATAATATTCCATGGTGTATATGTGCCACATTTTCTTAATCCAGTCTGTCACAGATGGACATTTGGGTTGATTCCAAGTCTTTGCTATTGTGAATAGTTAAATTTTTTATGTATTTACTTTTTAAATTGTTTTATTAAAAACTAAGACACAAACACACATTAGCCTAGGCCTACACAGGTTCAGGATCATCAATATCCCTGTCTTCCACCTCCACATCTTGCCCTACTGGAAGGTTCTCAGGGACAATGACATGCATGGAGCTGTCATCTCCTGTGATAACAATGCCTTCTTCTGGATACCTCCTGAAGGACCTGCATGAAGCTGTTTTACAGTTAACTTTTCTTTTCATAAGTAGGAGTATACTCTAAAATAACCATAAAAAGTATAGTACAGTAAATACATAAACCTGTAAACATAGTCATTTATTAAGATGATAAAGTACTAGGTACTGTACATAGTTGTGTTATGCTTTCATACGACAGGCAGTGCAGTAGGTTTGTTTACACCAGTATCACCATAAACACAGTAGAAATGCATTATGTTACATTACCATGGCTATGATGTCACTAAGCTATAGAAATTTGGCCGAGACGGGCGGATCACAAGGTCAGGAGATCGAGACCATCCTGGCTAATACGGTGAAACCCCGTCTCTACTAAAAGTTACAAAAAACTAGCCGGGCGAGGTGGCGGGCGCATGTAGTCCCAGCTACTCGGGAGGCTGAGGCAGGAGAATGGTGTAAACCCGGGAGGTGGAGCTTGCAGTGAGCTGAGATCCGGCCACTGCACTCCAGCCTGGGCGACAGAGCGAAACTCCGTCTCAAAAAAAAAAAAAAAAAAGAAAATTTGGGGGCTCCATTACAGTCTTATGGACCACGAACCTACATGGGGTCTGTCGTTGGCCAAAACATTGTTATTTGGTGCATAACTGTGCATTAAAAAGGTGATGGAGGTGAGATGGTCCTTTTCTCTTATATTTAAATATAAGGAATATTTAAATCTAAGCACCACATTTTTCTGCCTTCATATTTCTAATATTTTTAGAAGAAACCCAGAATCCATCATCATTAAGAAAAGGTTCTGAAGACTTAAATCCAGCACAACCGTCCCCTACCTTAGCCCTCTGGCAAGTCACCTCCCTCTTGGTGTCCAAATACCTTCATCAGTAACACGGGGTGATTTTGTGCTCGCCCCCAAAGAGCTGTCTGAGGATTGAAAGAACTAATGGAGGCCAATGCACTTAGCAGGGAATCCCATTAAGTAAAATGACTCAATAAGTGGTAGTGAGTGTTCTTAGAATACTTTACTATACATATCAAGTATTACTTATCATATATTAATTTTATCATCAGAAAAAAACCTCATTATAGAAAAATCCAAGCTGGATGTTAATCTTCCTCAGAAAGTAAAATAATCATAGTCTGATGAAAAAATATCAAACTTTTAATACCTGTTGCCTTGCATCAGGTTCTGCCCATTGTATATCTGCTTCCTGTTGATAAGAGGAATAATAAAGACATACAAGCTCTATTTAAAAGTAGAGAGTCAAAAGGCCCTGCGTATGTTCATTCTCAAGGCCATTATTTCTACACAACAAACATCACCCTCAGTCTGTTGCATACATAATGTATATTTCAGCATCTATCAATGAATGAACAAAATGGCACCCCAAATGTTTTGGGAGATGAAGAGGAGCATTTATGATAATAAAAGGGGGCAGGCCAGGCGTGGTGGTTCATGCCTGCAATCCTAGCACTTTGGGAGGCCAAGGAGAGAGGATCACTTGAGGCCAGGAGTTTTAGACCAGCCTGACTAACACGGAGAAAACCTGTCTCTACAAAAACAAAACAAAACAAAACGAAATTAGCTGGGCGTGCCGGTGTGTGCCTCTAATCCCAGCTACTTGGGAGGTTGAGGTGAAAGGACCTCTTGAACTCGGGAGGTTGAGGCTGCAGTAAGCCATGATTGCACCATTGCACCCTAGACTAGGTTACAGAGTGAGACCTTGTCGAAATAAAAATTTAAAAAATAAAAGGAGGCCAGGCACAGTGCCTCACGCCTGTAATCCCAGCACTTTGGGAGGCCGAGGCGGGTGGATCACCTGAGATTGGGAGTTTGAGACTAGCCTGACCAACATGGAGAAACCCCGTCTCTACTAAAAATACAAAATTAGATGGGCGTGGTGGCGCATGCCTGTAATCCCAGCTACTTGGGAGACTGAGGCAGAAGAATCGCTTAAACCCAAGAGGCAGAGGTGGCGGTGAGCCGAGATCACACCATTGCCCTCCAGCCTGGGCAATCAGAGCAAAACTCCATCTCAAACAAACAAACAAATACATAAATAAACAAATGGACACAGAATAGACATTTGACTATGATTTGACCGTACAGCTATGTAAATACAGACATTTATAACTGATCAAATGTAACATCCTAGATGTCACCCCTTTGGTGGTGGTTACTCAATTTCCAGCCTGGTTCCCTCAAGAGGAACATGGATTTGGGTGCCACTCTCTCTCCTAGTGGGGCTGGAAGCCTGAAGGATCTGCTTGATGGTTCCAAGCACTTTCGCAGACATGATTGTCACTCGGTGCCATGGCCTCCCCTTGGCCGTGCTGGATTCTGTTGCCAAAATAGGAATATAAGTCCAGTGCTCTTTTCAGGGTCCCACATTGCATGGGACATCTTTCAAAGTGCCACACAAAGTGATTTAGTTCATAATGATAGCCATTATTTTATTTTATTTTTAACTTTAATTTAGCTTTCATTTTAAGTTCAGGGATACACGTGCAGGTTTGTTACACAGGTAAACTTGTGTCATGGGGGTTTGTTATACAGACTGTTTCATCACTCAGGTATTAAGCCTAGTACCCATTAGTTATTTTCCCTGATCCTCTCCCTCCTCCCACCCTCCAACCTTCAATAGGCTCCAGTGTGTGTTGTTCCCCTCTGTGTGTCTGTATGTTCTCACCATTTAGCTCCCACTTGTAAGTGAGAACATGTGGTCTTTGGTTTTCTGTTCCTACATTAATTTGCTAAGGATAATGGCCTCCAGCTCCAACCATGTTCCTGCAAAGGACATGATGTCATTTTTTATGGCTGCATAGTATTCCATGGTGTGTATGTACAACATTTTCTTTATCCAGTCCACCATTGATGGGCATTGAAGTTGATTCCATGTCTTTGCTATTGTGAATAGTGCTGCAGTGAGCATATGCATGCAGGTGTCTTTATGATAGAATGATTTATATTCCTTTGGGTATGTACCCCATAATGGGATTGCTGGGTCAAGTGGTATTTCTGTTTTTAGGTCTTTGAGGAATTACCACACTGTCTTTCACAATGGCTGAACTAATTTACATTCCCACTGACAGTGTAAATTAGTTTTCATTGTGGTTTTGATTTGCATTTCTCTAGTGATCAGTGATAATGAGCTTTTTTTCATATGCTTGTTGGCTGCACGTATGCCTTCTTTGGAAAAGTGTCTGTTCATGTCCTTTGCCTATTTTTTCATGGGGTTATTTTTTTTCTTGTAAATGTGTTTAAGTTCCTTATAGATGCTGGATATAAGACCTTTGTCAGATATATAGTTTGCAAACATTTTCTCCCTTTCTGTAGACTGTCTGTTCACTGTGTTGATTGTTTCTTTTGCTGTATAGAAGCTCTTTAGCTTAATTAGATCCCATTTGTCAATTTTTGCTTTTCTTGCATTTGGTGTCAGTCATGAAATCTTTCCTCATTCCTATGTCCAGAATGGTATTGCCTAGGTTGTCTTCCAGGGTTTTTAGAGTTTTGAGTTTTACATTTAAGTCTTTAGTCCATCTTGAGTTGATTATATAGTGTAAGGAAAGGGTCCAGTTTCAATCTTCTGCATATGGCTAGCCAGTTATCCCAGCACCATTTATTGAATAGGGAGTCTTTTCCCCATTGCTTGTTTTTGTCAGCTTTGTTGATAATCAGATGGTTGTAGGTGTACAGCCTTATGTCTGGGTTCTCTATTCTGTTCCATTGGTCTACATATTTGTTTTTGTAGCAGTACTGTGCTGTTTTGCTTACTGTAGCCCTGTAGTGTAATTTGAAGTTGGGTAGCATGATGCCTCCAGCTTTGTTCTTTTTGGTTAGAATTGCCTTGGCTCTTTGGGCTTGTTTTTGGTTCCATATGAATTTTAAAATAGTTTTATCTAGTTCTGTGAAGAATGTCTTTGATAGTTTAATAGGAATAGCATTGAATCTACAAATTGCTTTGGGCACTATGGCTATTTTAATGATGTTGATTCCTCCTATCCATGAGCATGGAATGTTTTTCCATTTGTTTGTGTCATCTCTGATTTCTTTTCACGGTGTTTTATAGTTCTCCTTGTAGAGATCTTTCACCTCCCTGGTTAGCTGTATTCCTAGGTATTTTTTTTTTTTTTTGTAGCAATTATGAATACACAGTCACTCTTTTAAGTTAGGTTTTAAAACCTCCATAATAGTATGATTTTGGTTTTACTTATTTCAAATCTTCAGCAAGTTTATGAGTTGGAAATACATTCATCAGGACATGGGTACCAGATAAACCACGACTCTCACTGAATTTCGGCATGGCATACATTATAATTCGTTCCTTTTTTACATCAAACAACCTGTAGTCCCCGAAGAAGGAGAAACCACCCAAGTACATGAACTTTAAGGAGACTAAGTATAAAACCAAATAGGAAGTGATTTTACTTTTATTCCCAAATTCCATACACACAAGGAAAGGAAGTAAGACTATTAATTTAGTCAGGATTAGAGATAAGGACCAAGCAGGAAATGACTTTTTATATGATATCATCAAGGGATTCCGTGTCAGAGGAGGAACAGGTGGAGCATTTCCTTTATCCGATCCCTTACAGATCCTTCCCAGGCCTCTGAATAGTAATGTACAGTCAGGGGCTAATTTAGTAAGTTACCTCAACATGGGTTGTACTGCTCTGCATGACTGTGATTTAGATATTACTCTAATCTTGAAAGAAAGAATGAGAAAAGAATGATGGAATGGAGAGAGGGAGGGAAGGAGGAAAAAATAAAAGTCCTAATTATTTAGTAAGATAAACTTTATCTGGAGAAGCCAGTAAATGTTTCCAGGAATTTTATATTCTAGCTAAGTAATTGTGCCCTTGCATCATTTCTAATATGGGTATTTCTACTTTAGAAAATATTTAGGGTGATGTTTACAGTGAAAATCCCATGGATCTTACTTATGTACCGGGACACAGAAAAAAGATAAATTGGGCTCAAATCCCAGTTCGTGTGAGTCTGGGCAAGTTACAGAGTCTTTTTTACCTGCAAAATAGGTCAATTATACCTACCTCATAGAGTTGCTGGGAGGACTAAACAATACCCGGGGCACAGCACTGTGGTTCACACCTGTAATCTCAGCACTTTGGGAGGCCGAGGCAGGAGGATTGCCTGAGCCCAGGGAGTTCAAGACCAGCCCGGGCAACATGGTGAGGTTCTGTCTCTATTTTAAAAAACAAATAAAAATAAATTTTTAAAAAAGACAATACATGGGAGTGTCCAACACTGTTGGCACTCAATAAATGTTTGCAGTAACTTTCTCCCATGACTGCTTAGAAGATAACTATTTTTTCAAACTTTTATAAATTATATACAACATAAAATTTATCATCTCAACCATTTTTAAGTGCACAAGTCAGCAATGTTAAGTACATTCATGTTGTACAATTGAATTTTTGTCATCTTGCAAAACCGAAACTCTGAAAATC
The DNA here is from genome assembly GCF_007565055.1 of Rhinopithecus roxellana. Taxonomy (NCBI): domain Eukaryota; kingdom Metazoa; phylum Chordata; class Mammalia; order Primates; family Cercopithecidae; genus Rhinopithecus; species Rhinopithecus roxellana. The sequence continues at coordinate 10,581,967 of NC_044551.1, forward strand.
CACACCATTTTAACAACTCCCATTCTCCCTTCCCTCCAGCCTGGGGCAACCACCATTATATTTTCTGTCTCTATGAATTTGACTACTGTAGGCACCTCATATAAGTGGAATCAAACAACATTTGTCTTTTTGTGGTTGGCTTATTTCAGATCATCGATTTTTTAGATTCCTCTTTCAGGCTTGAGAAATTGTTGCATTCAAACAAAAGTTTTGGCAACTGCATGCTATGTTGCCATATTGTATGATTATCCAACTATTTCGCTAAAAACGTGAAGTTCTCCAAAATAAAAGTGACCAACTGTAACAAGTTAGACCACATAAGTTGCAATGGATGGATTTTACGCAAATCCAGTCAATTCTCCAATTCCCTGTCATGCGTTCTGCACTTGTGTCTTATTCGCCTACCTGCTTTGTAAATTCCCGGAGGTCAGGTGGTGCCTGACATGCATTGGGTGTATGATAAATACTAATGAACTGATTATTAGGTTAATACATCAGTATATTAGAATACTATTTTATGAATTGCTGGCAATAAAATGTTCATCATAAGGCATTTCCCTTGCCATTGATTCTGTGCTATATCTTTGCTGATCAACTGATGGTCCTCAAAGAAACACCAAATTATTTAAATATTAACCTAAGCAAAACACGGTTTGAAAGATAAAGCAGATGAAAAATGCTGCTTGTGTCCTTTGAAAGGCAAACATGTCCAAGCTTTTGGATCATGGACGATTCAGTGTCCTATCAGCTTCTTAATGTAAATGGACATGCCAGATTTAAAACATTAAAATATTCAAGACAGGTCACAGTGAGGAAAATAAGGCCTGCCACACTGTGCTTGTGGAAATCTAGACTTTACGAGGGCAGCTCAAGTTTTTTGCGCATACCCCCCAATCCTGCAAGTTCATTTCTAGTTATCCTACAAAGATAATTATGCAAGTGTTCAAAGACAGGACTGCAGTAAGCTGGATAATATGCCCCCACCCTCCCCAGCCCCACCCAAAGATGTCCACATTCTAACGCCCAGAACCTAAGAATATGTTAATAGGCTACGTTCATGGCAGGAGAAAATGAAGGTTGCCACATGGAATTAAGGTTGCTAATCAGCTGACCTTAATATAAGAGTCTCCTAGATTATACCAGGTGGACCCAATGTAATCCCGAGTGCTTTAAATGTGGACAAGAATGTTTTGTGTCAGAGTGATTCAGTGTGGGAAAGATTCCATGAGACTTTGCTGAGTTTAAAGATGGAGGGGAGCCATGAGCCAAGGAATGAAGGCGACTAGAAAAGGCAGGGAAATAGATTCTCCCCTAGAGTCTCCAGAGAGGAATGCAGCCCAGCCGATGCCTTGATTTTTAGCTCAAAAGTCTCTTGTGAATTTCTGACCTCCAGAACTGCAAGGTAATAAATCTGTGTTGTTTTAAGCCACTGAGTTTGTGGCGATTTGTTATAGAAACAATAGGGAACTAACATAATGACTAAGGATGTTCATTGCAGCATCATCCATAATAAAAAATTAGAAGCAACCTAAACAGCCACTAATAAGAGGCTGATAAGATATTGTGTTAGTACTGTGGATGTTGAAGATTTTAGGCTTTCACCAAAGAAATAGCTGATGGTGGTACCCTCTCTTTCTGCTTTTGGTGAGGGCTGACCAAGCAGTTTAGACTAGAAAGGAGGGAGACTATAGCAAGGAAACCCCAGTTAATAAATCGTCCTGCTTATAAATGTGTAGCAAATGTAACACAACACTGAGGCTTTAATACTTTTTAATACTTTTAAAATACTTTTTAATACTTTTACCCAATCTTAATTTTGAGACAAGGTCTCACTCTGTCGCTCAGGTTGGAGTGCAGTGGTACACTCTTGGCTTACTGCAACCTCCGCCTTCTGGGTTCAAGTGATTCTCCTGCCTCAGTCTCCTTAGTAGCTGGGACTACGGGCATGTGCCACACCACAATGCCCGGCTAATTTTTGTATTGTTTGGTAGAAATGCAGTTTCACTATGTTGACCAAGCTGGTCTTGAACTCCTGGCCTCAAGTGATATGCCCACCTTGGCTTCCCAAAGTGCTGGGATTACAGGCATGAACCACCACACTTGACCTCAATTTCATTCTTACAGTAAATCTTTAGATATGCCAGGCATTAGCCAGGTGCCATGATGTGCATCTATAATCCCAGTGATTTGGGAGGCTGAGACTTGAGGATCACCTGAGGACAGGAGTTTGAGACCAGCCTGGGCAACATAATGAGATCCCCATCTCAAAAATAAATAAATAAATAAAAAGATATGCCAGGTACTATGCTGAACACTGGAAAATGGAGAGAAAAGAAGCCAACTGACTAGTGAAGGAGGAATAAGGAAGGCAGGAGAATTATACCAAGTGCAACAAATGTCAAGGTAGAGGAAAGCATCGGGTACCCCGGGTACAACAGAGGACACCTAACCAAGACAGGGTGGGAAGATGGGACAGGGACAGCTGGCAGTAGCAGGTAATGCCTGAACTCCATCCCAAAGGAAGATTGGGATTCAGCCAAAGACTTGGAAGGCTGAACCAGCAGAGGAGACAGTTTACAAAGGGCTGGCTGGCATGATGTCCAGTGTGGGTATGTGGCTGTATGGCTGGGGTGGCATGAGAAAGCCAGCAAACTCTGCACAAAGGACTTTTACACAATTATCTTTCTGAAGTTCTCTGAACCTCAGTTTTCCTACCTTGGCAATAAACGAATCATAAAATCTTCCTTTTGGAGGAGGGCTTAAGGAATCTGCCCAGAGTCTCAGGACTAGAAAAAGGAAGACCCCGATATAATCTGGAAATCCCTGCTCTCTATCATTTTCCCCAGGCCACGGCTGCTCCTCAGAAAGTCTCCTTGCCCTTCCCATGCAGGCTGGGGCAACTTCTGTTTTCTTTAAAGCCATGATGCATTAAAGAATGGAAAACATTTTGTGTTATATTTTAATCACTTAAAATTAACACATCATTGCTTTTAATACATACACACAAAATACAATGAAATATCGTGCTATTCAAAATGGATTATGGACTAAAACTGTATTAATTCATAGTTCATTACAGGCCATGTGTTCTGGTAATGGAACAGAGAATTTAATTCATATAATGAACGTTTTCATGTTTCAGCCCCTTCACTGACTCCCTGTGACTCTCCAAGGCCTCATTTAGAGATGAACCTTTGAGTGCCTTGGTGAATGAGAAGCCTGAACAGCCTGCAGAGCTAGGCCCTGTTTATGTCTACTTGCAGCAAGAAAGCAAAATTGTACATGAGAATCATCTGGGGAGCTTTTAAAACATACTGAAGCCCAAGCCCCCCTTCGCATTCTGATTCAACGGGTCTAAAGTGGGGTCCAGGCATGAGAATATTTTTAAAAGCTCCCCAGTTGATGCTAAGGTAAAGCCAGGGTCCAAAAATACCACTACCAAAAGTAGGAGAGATGGAGGAAAGAATTCTTTAAAGTTTTATCAGCTCATTTGCAGATATTTGTTTAGAAGACAAACAATGGTAACAATAGATGAACAAATGGAAGCAGAAGAAAGGTTCCATACAAGCCTCGCCAAGGGCAATCTGGTGGTAAAAGAGCAGCAGAGCCCTGGTGAGCAGGCAGAGCATGGAAGCTCCACGGAGGCCCAGCCATGCAGAACAGCGAATCCAGTGTTTGCACATTAGGGCATGGGAAGGAATCCAAAAGAATTGTGAACAGTGTGCTAAAGTTTGCTGATTCAGTTTGCAAATGTCATGTGGCAGCACCCTGACTGGGCAGTTATAAGGTCCCCAGAGTGCATAGAGAGGCAACCACTGGGCCTTAACCCCCACGTTGGAGATGCTAGAGCTAATCAGAGGCAGGCCCTATGGGAACCAGGCAGATGTAATTGCACCAAGAGAGACAAGGTTCTCAGGCCATAACCAGGATGGCTGATAATCTACTGCTGACACACAGATGTGTGCACCCAGAAACTTAGAAGGCAGCTTTATTTTATTTATTTATTTATTTATTTGAGACGGAGTCTCTCTCTGTTGCCCGGGCTGGAGTGCAGTGGCCAGATCTCAGCTCACTGCAAGCTCCGCCCCCCGGGTTTACGCCATTCTCCTGCCTCAGCCTCCCGAGTAGCTGGGACTACAGGCGCCCGCCACCTCGCCCCGCTAGTTTTTTGTATTTTTTAGTAGAGACGGGGTTTCACCGTATTAGCCAGGATGGTCTCGATCTCCTGACCTCGTGATCCGCCCGTCTCGGCCTCCCAAAGTGCTGGGATTACAGGCTTGAGCCACCGCGCCCGGCGAAGGCAGTTTTCTGTCTCTGACCTCAGTCTATTATACCTGGGAACAGCAGTGGGTTTTATTTATAGGTTCCCAAGAACCTATAAATAAAATTATTCTGAGAGCTAACTCATAGAAGAGTCACTCTAAGGAGAATGTTCCTTGCATCACACCAAGAATATTGTTAATTAAACTAGAAATTATTGATCAAAAGCAGGTGGCTGCTTGCTGTGGACGCACAGAATACAGAGGAGGGACCTGTTGCTATGCTTGCGAAGACTGGGGACATGGTGGCCATCAGCTCCCTGACCTGTTCCTGTGCTTGCCAAGCTCTATACTGGAGACATGGTGGCCACCAGGTCCTCAGCCTCCACTGCCACTGGCTTGGTGTGGGCCACCATGTCCGGTTTATCACAAAGCCTCCGATCTGGTCTCTCTGCTTCTGCCTTTGCCCAAAGTGTCCTTGTCACATGAGGCAGATCATGTTCTTTCCTGTTCAACATCCCCGGGTACCTCACATCTCATACAGAGAAAAAGCCAAAGTCCTCAGAGCAGCCTGTAGGACCCTCTACGACCTGGACCCTTCCCCACTCACCTCTGGGTGCATCTCCTCCTCCCCAGCCCGCATCCCCCATCCCCTCCCACCCTTCTCCCACTCCAGCCATACTGTCCCTGGCTGTGCTCCTGCCTCGGGGCCTTTGCACCAACTGTGGAAGCTCCGGAATGTTCCTCCCATGGTCTTCCACATACTTCACTCTCAGTCCTTCAGGTCTTCAGGTTCAGAGGCCTTTCCTGACCACCTCACTTAAAATAACAAATTCTCCTCACACTCCCTCCCTCCTCCCCGCTTAGTTTTTCCCCACAGCACTTACCACCTTCTCCATATCATCTAGTTCACTAATCTATTTCATTATGATTGCCTCATCTACCACTTAGAATGTAAATTTTTGTTGATTTTGACCGAAGCATAACAAGCATTCAGTAAGTATCTATAGAATGAAGGAATCTGTCAGTCCCAGCGTCCAGGATGTCTCTACTGTGCCAATGGCTTCATCAAGCTTTTCAAGCAAAATGACTCCAATGTGTGCTGGCACTGGGGTGACTACCTTTCTCACAGCAACCTTTAGATGATGATGATTTGGTTTCCCACAGGGTCTGTCCAGAGGACAGAATATGCTGGTCTGAAGTCTGGTCTCATTGAAAGTTTTGTATTGAAACAGTCAAAGAACCAGCATGATGATTTATTACCTTTTCATCTTATTAAGGGCTTCAGAATCCAAAAGCTCTGATGTTGGTGAATTCCTTGGTCTTAGCCTTTTTAGACCCCTTGGGCCACCCCCTCAGAGGCCAGATTTCCTCATGAGGAGTCTGCCTGAGCCTCTCTCTTAAACTCTGCTAGATGTGTTTAGGGAGAACAAACGGCAGCAACTTGGCAGACGCAGATTTGACAGTCAAAATGCCAGCCGCTCATGAATGTCTCAGAAGGGTGTGATGCGTGGTAATGGGTCACGTCGCCGAGGCACAGATTTGAATTCCACAGGCTGGTGGACAGACACGGCACCCACAGCGGAACAAAGCCAGCACTGTGGCTGCTCTCTCCTCCTGGAGCCAAGTCCTCCATTCTCCTGAAATGAGCACAGAGGTCTGTCTTTGTGAAAAGCTGCCCTTCCTAAGAAGGCTGACTGCTGGTGCTGGTGATGCCAACACTGAGGGCTAGCATATCACTATTTTATTTCTTTCATAAAGAGCAATTTAGGATTGTGCACACATAGAGGATCACAAAGGTCTCTGTTCCTAAAACCACAGTTCTGCTGTACTTACTGCTCTGGGCCCAGTGTGCTCCAGGGACCCCAGAGAAAGTGTAAGATGGGACAGGCCTTGTCTTCCAGGAGACCACCACATCGCCACTTAATCAGGGCTTGTATGTTTGCCTGGTAGTCTCAAGTAAATTGGAAAAGAATTAAGATCACAAGCTGTGGAGTCAGGTGACTGCATTAAAATCCCAGCTCTGCCGCTTTACGTGACCATTACGGAGTATCTGTAAGCCTGTTTCCTCTTTGTAGAATGGTTTTGTAGGAGAGTTCTATAGATCCAAGAATGAATGTAATGGCAGTATCATTCCTAGAGCAAAATAAACACTCGATGTGGTAAGAAAAAGAAACTGATACTAGCCCAGGATGTTACGCAATTAGTTGCAAAATGCCATCACAAAAGTGATCGGAGGGCAGAGAAGAGACAAGACACTGGGATTACAGAGTATTGTGGAAGGCTTCACAGAGAAGGGAGGAGAAGGATTTTTGGTTCAGAAGACAAAAGAATACCTGGTACCATATAAAACAACAGACTATGGTCCAGTGACATCTGTCTTTACTGCCTACATTACATATTCTCTTAACAGTCCATTTCCTAATGCTGTTGAATTTTTGCAAAGTAACACAATGAAGATTGACTTGATCATTGATTCCACTGTCCAAACAAGACAGTTCTTCCTGTGTCTTGTACAATTCACTTCTGGGTCTCGAGGGGGTTGGCACAGAGCTGCAGCTCCACCTACCTTTTGACATTTTTTTTTTTTTTTCTAGTCCCCTTGTCAAATTTAACATTTATTTCGTTATTTTTAAAATAGGAAATACAGTCAATCGTTCAAATTCAAAAGAGATAATAGGGAATAGAGTAAGTTTCCCTCCTGCCCCCCATTCCCATTCCTGAAAGCAAACAATGTTGCCTTGCTACTAATTTTCTGCATTTACTTTCATAAATAATCTACACATAGGCCAGGTGCAGTGACTCATGCCTGTAATCCCAGCACTTTGGGAGGCCGAGGCAGGTGGATCACCTGAGGTCAGGAGTTTGAGACCAGCCTGGCCAACATGGTGAAACACTGTCTCTACTAAAAATACAAAAATTAGCCAGGCGTGGTGGCAGACATCTGTAATCCCAGGTACTTGGGAGGCTAAGGGCATGAGAATCACTTGAACCCGGGAGGCGGAGGTTGCAGTGAGCTGAGATCCTGCCACTGCACTCCAGCCTGGGCGACAGAGCAAGACTCCATCTCAAAATAATAATAATAATAATAATAATAATAATAATAATAACCTACCGCATATATAAGAAAACACATTCACTTTGTTTTACTCAAAGGGTAGCATATAAATATTTCTCTGTCTCTTTTTTTTGTTTAATTTTTCTTAGGAAAATTCTATATTGGTATATGAAGAGCTTCCTCATTTTTTTTTTTTTTTGTTTTTAATGATAGATACCTAGTTTTTAATCCTTCAGATAGCTAAGAAATTTGTTATGAGATGACGTGTCAGCATAAGTACCTAAAAGATCCAATTTTCTTTCCATTGATTCTGGGATAGGAGCCATTAAAAAAGCAACATTTGTGAAGAAAGCTCCTTTTCTCTGGAATTACAGGTTTCACTTTCCCCTTAAGTCCTTTGTTTCATGCAGGAAGCACAGACTTATGGACTTGACACTCTCAGGAGGTTACAGCCACATGTGAATATGTAGTTAGCATCTAGGTAACTCAGTTGGCTTACAAGAGTTCACAAACAGCAGCCAAGTCATTTTTTAAAAAGTGACTAAAAATACAGATTCTGAACAAACACCAACAGAAGCACCATCAGCTTTAAGCTGAACCTTAATTTGGTAAATCCTAAACTGCACTCCAATTTTTTAAAGATTTTTCATGCAAAGGGAATCATTTTGAACTAAGATTCTGCATTCTTTTAAAACTGCTGGGTTGAACAAAAGTGGAACAAACAAGTTGCCTAATCAAACTTGGTCTACGCTAATATTTTGATTCAAGGCATGGCTGCCGCAAAAGCCACTCAGAGGCACTAAATTCAACTTCCCAGACACATTGACCATCATCTTACAACGTCTGTATCCACTAGGCCAGGGCTGGGACAGTGAACATCGAGTAGGCTGCCTCTCTCTGTCCTAGGTCTCAAGTACATATTTTTAGGATGTAAAAAGAATTCAATAAAATCACTATTAATTTGGTGAATAAAGACAAATTCTGAACTGTCTTTTTCAGATATTCCTAGTTAGAGCTACAGGACAAATTCTTAAACATACTAGCACTTAGCTTTTGGAGACCAAGGGGGAGCCTTGCTACAAAGGGCTATCTCTGGAGAGCTGAGCCCCTCCCCACCCTAACAGGAGGTGCTGGTGGGTCTGAGAAGCAGTGGAGAAGTAGGTTTCCAGGCAGAGTAAGAAGGATGCTGTGCCAGGGCTCTGCAAGACAGGAAGCTGGAATGGGGTTTGGTCCTGTGACCCAGGTAGGCAAAGTGGGCAGAAGGTGAAGTTTCTAGGGCTCATGCAGGAACCTCTGCCTACCTGGGACCCAAGGGTGAACTCCTTAATTTTCCATAGCACAGCTGACACAGTGTTCTTATTATTTAAATCCTGCAGCTCTTCCTTTCTCACATAACCACAGAAGGTCTTTACTTTCTCCCTACTGTCAATGCCTTGGGCTCAGGGCTTTCCACCTGCCATTCATTTCTCATAATATGTCCACGAAGGGGATTGTATAGTTGGCTCTCAGTATCTGTGGGTTCCACATCTGTGGATCCAACCAATGGACCACTGAAAATATTCCAAAAAAATCCCTCAAACAATAAAGAGTAACAATACAAAAAAAATACAATAAAAATACAACGGTGTAACAACTACTGACATAGCCTTGACACTGTATTAGGTATGACAAGGAATAAAGAGATGATTTGAAGTATACAGGAGAATGTGCATAGGTTATATGCAAATATTATGCCATTCTATGACTTGAACATCTACAGATTTTGGTATCTGCAGGGAGTGGGGTGGGATTGGGGTTCCTGGAATCAATGCCCTGCAAATACTGAGGGATGACTGTATACCCCATTATAGATAAGAAAACTGACTCAGGTTAAGTCACTAGCACATGGTCACATGATGTTCAGGAATAGAACTTTTACTAAGTACCTACTTCTAAAATTGTTATCATCTCCCATGTTTGTCACAAAGGGAGTATTGCAAAATGGTTAAGGCTTCACATGGTGGTTAATCTAATACCCTCAAGAATTCAATACAATCTAAGTCAGTCAGTCACACAATTGAGGAAACTGAAGGTCAGAGCTGGGTTAGTGAGTTGCCTGAGGTCAGAGAGCGGAGCAACTAGGATCCGACCCAGGTCTCTGGCTCCAAATTGCTGCCTTTCTCACTGATACGCTGGGTCAGCTTGCAGAGAAGCTCAACAACTCAGCAATTCCATCCTGAGAGCCATTTCCTGGAGTGACAGCAAATTTAAACCACTGCAAAAATAAGGTCTAATGCATCTGGCCACTTCAAACTTACAGATCAATTCCAGGGTAGGCTGATGGGACACACAGCAACAAAATACCACACACCTTGTTTTTAAGCTCCCTTGAAGGTGGCTTCAAATGGACAATTGGTCTTGCCTTTGGCATGCTTCTGGTACAAGTCACCCAATGAAGCTGAAATGGCCTTTAAGACAGGCAGGCAGTTTGAGAAGCTCTGACATAGGGATGATAGGATTGAGACATCCTGGGATCAGGGCCAAGTAGGGAGGACTTGTGATCCCTGGAAAGGCTGTAGCCATGAGCCAATCCCTGATTAACTTCCCCCACCTCAGAGGCCTGGCTTCCACTGCTGGGTTTTTCTGGTTTCCTGCCCATGGAGCCCTAACACAGCAGCATCCCTCTATACACTGCCTAGAAGTCTACCCCGCCACTCTTCAAACCCTCCAGAGCTTATTTCTCAGCAAATTCTCTGTTGCTGTCACCTGAGTCCCACCTGTGACCAAGTGGTACTCATGAGTAACCCTGACTCTGACCAACTGGAGTTAAACTTTCGACCTGTGGTTCTGCCAAGGCCATTCTTACGGCAACTGGAATGTGCTTCTATTGTCGCTGCATGGAGGTGGAAGCTGGAGAGAAGGGGAAACAGTCAGTTTTGGACCCTTTCTCTCACTCTTCGTAACAATACTGGAAGGTAACATCTGGCACGCTTCCCAGTCTATGTAAGACTGCAGTCAGCCCTTCTGTTGACAGACCAGGCACAGCAGCACAGACTCTCACCTTCTCCAGCAGAAATGGGTGCAAACAGCAGATTCTGGGAAGTTCCCTTTGTACTTTTGTGCCCAGTGCCCAAAGAATGTTGGAATCCCTATCATTCCAGCAGTGGAGACTTGGGAAGATATTAGGGATTTCTGAAAAGCAGAGAAATTGCATTCAGTGTAATCTAGTTTAAAAACAATAGGCTTCAGCCAGATCCCAATTTGAATCTCAGCTCCGTCATTTAGTTTGTGTGATCTTGGTCAAAAAAAACTAGACCTCACTGATCTCTTTAACTCATCTATAAACTAGAGATATTATCTTCCTCATAGGTTCATTGTGAGGATGACCAGACAAAGGTCATCTTAAGAGGTGTCAGCCATGTCCTTTCTTCTCTTGCATACTTTTAAGTGTACCTCTCCTTCTCACAGCCTCCCCAAACCACAGGTGATTTGTCCAGATGTCCATCACTGGTCCAAGTACATCTGTGAACTAAAAGATAGCTAGGCCATTTTAGACATTACAAGATGCTTTGAAAGGCAGGCCAGGAGAAAAAATATATATATGTAAAACAAATCTGTAAAGATAAGCAGATATAACACTACAAAGCCCCACAAAGAGGGCAAGCTTTGTCAAATGGGACTTTGGCCCCTTGCAAGACTTGCCAGGTCCCGTAGCCATTATATTTTGGCTTATGTGTGTTGGAGTTTGCCTATTTATGGCAACCAACAGACAGTATGTGAAGTACTCAAGCACCTGCTTCTGTCTCAGGTGTTGGACTCATGGGAGCTACTATTTCAAAACCTCTCACTCACAACTTACTGCTATGTGCTTAATTCCTGATGTCACTAATGTAAGCAGATACTCCACGGCACTATCTGAATAACTACGGTTTTAAATTAATCAAATTAGCTACAGTGTTTGATTAATAATTTCTATGGTAACTACAGATGAAGCTCGAGACAGAGAACATGCTCTTCTATTTTTTTGTGTAATTCTTCACATTAAATAAATGCCTCCTTGACGAGTGGAGAAAAAATAATTATAATATTCCATTGAAGCTCAGAAATAAAGCAACCTGTTTATTTTTAAAAAAGATAAACATGGCTGATCTGCACTAATCATAACATTTTGAAGGAAATAAAACAATATTCAACATTTCTAGACTACAAATAAATAAAACCCTGTTTTACTTATTCTGTTAACCAAAGATGAAGTTGGAAATGAGAAAACTGAATGCTTATGGATTTAAAGGTACCAGACATGGCATTTGATTTTTAGAAAATGAAGACATAAAGGGAAAATGGCTATGGCAATGAACTTAAGAATGACATTTATAAGTTTATACACAAACTTTACATACTTGACAGACTCAAATATTTTTCAAGTCCTTAGTTATGAGAACAGCAGCAAAATGTAAGACAATTAAATATCAGCATGTAAGAATCTGCTGTATTATTGTGAATAAATGCAAAACAACTCTATCAGTGAAGCCTGAGAAAATCTCAATCACTATAATATTCATGCACTGGCTTTACGTTTCGCTTTCAAATGCGTTCCCTCATTCTGGGCGCAAACTGGGTAGGTACCTTCATATACAACAGCTTGGATGGGGAACGAGGTCACACCGCATGGCTGTAGAACCAGTCTCGCTGCATTACAGTTACAGCACATCAACAACTCTGCCTAATTAAAACAGCAAAACCAGGCTCAAGTGCACACCCTGTGTTACAAACACATCACATATCAGGATTACAAATCATAGAAATAAAGACAAATAATGGCATGAAGGGCATGATAGTTTATTTTAAAAAATTGTACCACACTGATCATGATGACCAGCATACACATGATAATGGCTTTTCTCTTGGGTTTAACATTGCAGTAGTTTTGCGTACTGCAATGTTTCAATAGGACCAAGAACGTTAGAGAATAAAAATCTTAGATGAAAATGAACACTAATAATTCTAGTGTCCTCCCCCATAGAATTAATGTAAACCCCTTATGAATCAGTGGCATTATAATGTTATGTGGTTATGAAGAATGAAAGTTCTCTTAGAAGTAGGCAGCATGAATTTATACTTATATAAGTATAACTTATACTTATACTTCCTGGTACTTTCATCTTTAGTTTTTATAATTTAAGCTATGTCCACCCTGGCTAAAGTACAATCATACAATATACCTCGGATAATTTCCATGCTACCATTGCACAAGTTTAGTGATTTTACTATTAAAAAAAAAAAAAAAAATCAAACCACCATCAAAATAAAGAGGCAAGTAAAAGTAATTTTTAAATCATTTGAAAAGCATGGTGCTTATTTGTCCAATACAGACTCAAACTTAAATGCTATAGTTGTAATTTCCAGACTTCTGCAAAATTAACATTTATATATACATATGGGTTTTGTTTATAGAACTGTATTTTGCCATCAACAAGTTTTAGAGAACAATATATTTGGTTACAGTTCCACCTATCTGTAGTAAAGACAAAGCCACATAATGTTCCTGATGTTAAATCTGGCTCTAAGTAACCTAAGGTACAAAATTTTGACCAAATATCAAAATGATCATCTGATCTTAAAAATTCAACCCATATGAAACTACTTTTTAGAGAGTAAATGTGCTGTTCAGTAATTATTTCAATAACCTTTTCTGAGTATCTGCAAACTGATCCTTTTCTTTAATCTTTGTGACTCACCAATATTTCAAAGTGACCTCTTCACTTCTGTGTTACCATTTCAGTACCCAGGGATTTCTGAGGCAGCATAAGTTTGACTTCATAAAAACAGTAGATACTGTAACAGTGACAGTTTTTAAATCTGTAAACTCAATAATCACATTAGTTAGCTCAGCAACTATAAAAACATTGAGATTGGGGCATTGTAAGCCAGAATCTCTTTGTGCTTTTTAAATTAAGCTGCTTTTGAATCTTTTTGGTATTTATCAGCCATCTGTATTTCCCTTATAATAATAAAAGAATATATTTAAAATAAATTTTAAGGGTAAATGTCCTGGGGGGGCTCATCAAGACCTTTTTTTTTTTTTTTTTTTTTTTTTTTTTTTTTTTTTTTTTTAAACATAGTATAAATCAATTATCTTTTTCCTTCAGTATTTGGAATAGCAAAAATTATTTCTGGTCCCTCCTTAGATCAATCAACACCACTTTTCATAACATATAACACTGAAATTTACAGACATCCCTGAAAAGTTTTTAAGTAAACGAGTGAATCACAGTGGAGTCTCAATCAGTTAACAGTGTAGATCCATTTTTTTTTTAAAAAAACTGAATATTAAAAGAAATCTTCAAGCTAAAAACAAAAACAAAACCCTCCTAAGAACTAAAGCCAAGTGTGTGTTGTCAATGATTCGATACTTTTATCCCCTGACTGATTTAGACTCCTCCTCCTCATGTTGTAAGACATATTTGCTGAAATCTTCACGCCAAGCTTTTGGGACACCTGGGTGAAGAAGCTATGCTACTGTTGCATCTAAGGGAATAGTGGTACCATTTCTTCCCTAATAGACTTCATATCCAAAGATGAGCAATAAATCTCACTCCCCTGCATTTACCAGCATCTTATCAGGAGATAATACTTGCTGTGCAAATTGATGACAGCTGATCCTCCGACCCCACCCCATACCCTACTGCCAATATGAGGTTATCATCAGTTTGTCATTATATGCACTGGCCTTTCACTCTTTCAATCAGAAAAGCTGTGGCTTACTTTAAAAGGTGGGGGAGGGACGGGGAGAAATGAAAAACCAAGAGTCTGAAGGCACAAGGTCGCATAGCTGCTCTAGTTGGAGTTTGTAAACAGAGAATAGGTTGAATTTAGGTAATCCCAATCTATGAGAGTAAAAAGGCATCCACAGCAGGCTTTTATCCAGCCAGCTTCTTTGAGACCCTTCATGGGTTTTGAGGTCTACAAAGTATGCACTAAAATACCCATACTTCAAAAAGCAATAAGGCAAACAGTATAATCATTATTCCAAAAGTTACAATGGTAGTGTAGGCATACATAGTATAATTTAGTTACAATGTGTGGCACTGTTTCTATTATATAACCACATTAACTGTTTATTTCCTACATAATTATAAATTCAGCTGGGTTTCAGTTGAACACAAAACCGTCCTTGTACCACCACTGATAGTTGGCAATAGCTCTTTGACAGCAGTTTTTATTCTGCTGTAGAAATTATCCTTGAACTGAAAAAGTCCAGAATCCAATGTCCAGTCATTAAACACTATCATATTTGTGAAGAGCTTCTTCCAACTTCTGGGTAACTTTTTGGAAAAATATTATTTGTTGTTGTAAGAAATGCTGCATCTGTGATTTAAAGTCTCTTACTCGAATTTGATGGAAGTGGTGAATTTCAGCCAAAGTGGCAAAAGAAATAGTGTTACAGCGATCCTGAATGCCGTCGGCCTTCTGCACCTCCATCTTCCCTTCCTCCACGTGTCGCCTACTCTCCTTGACTTTGGTAAGAGCTCCTGTAGTTAAAAATAACAATTAATTAAAATCCTATATATCCACAAATCCCAATGACATAACTACATATTAAACAGAATCTTGGGCATTATAAATAGTTGCCCAAACTACTTTCAATACCTTTGAAATTTAAAGTAAGGACCATAATTACTCATTTAAAAAAAAGAAGGAATCCAGTAAAGTTTCTGAAAACACTCCCTTTGTTAAAATTTCTCTTCAAAAACTATTGTTTGCCATTCTGACCAACAATCTGTGGTATCTCATCTCCTCCAGGTAGAGATGCTATACATAATTGATGATAAACTGAAAGGAAATGTCCTTTTAAAGACACAACAAGAAAATGCAGTTTTCACACGCTTAAAAGGTGTGACATCATTATTTCCACATATATTAAGAGAATTACACTGTTTATAAAAACATCCCGTAAAGGATCCAAACCCACTTCCTCAGAAAGTCTCACTAAATAATTAAGACTCTAGAACCAGTCTCTGAAACAAGTTAGTACCAACACACGTTGTGTTTTGGAATCATGTCACAGTGGTGGAGGGTGCTTGGCGATGCTGCCAGTCTACAATTGGAGGTCACCCTCATCAGGGTTGGCCAAGCCCATATCTTGTCATCCAGAGTAAACACCTAGCTGAAGTGCTCAACACACAGAAAGTGCCTGGTGAAGGGGTGAATTGCGAACACATGTCTGATTTTGACTTCATGTTGCATCGGGAGACCCACACCTGGAGTACAAGGGCTTTAATAAGAATTTGCCCCTTTTTTGGGACTATAAGGATTGTTGAGTGTTAACTCTGCCCTGATGATGACTTAGGAATGATGCCAGCGGTTCCATAATCTCATGCCTAGAAGTATCAACAGAGGGTGTTGCAGGGGTGGGGGTGAAGGATTGGCCACTCCGGCAGGTGCCATATGAAGGCAGGCCCTCCCCTGGAAGCACAGTCATACAAAGACCCAAAAGATTGAGAATGTTTAGGGGTAGGAAATAGGCTATTCCTGAGTTCTTGGGAATGAGTAATGATAAAGCTCAAATCACTTGAACAAAGCCAGCTTAAGAATTCAGATTTCCCTGCTGTGCCTAGCACTCATTCCACCAAATCATACTGAAAGACAAGACAGAACACAGAGAGAAGCAGCTAGAGTGCCTGGCTTGGCAGTCTGAGAACACAGCACTACTGAGGAGGGAACCAGGAACCTTGAGTAGAAGGAGGTACAGAAACTGAGAGACTTTGTTTCGGAAATGTTGTTTTACCCAATGGTGAAATATACGAGGAAAGATGCCCTATTTCTAAATTTCTTCAAATCTCCTACAGAATAATATAAAGTACAATATTAAACAAAACCCTTAAAGGTAAAGCAGTATGCTTTTTTGGCATAGTTCAAAGACCTGAGAAATGAAAAAGCACCAACAGCAAATTTCATCCATATAAATGTATGTGCAGGTGTGCACATATGTACACATTTATTTTCATTGATTTATTCTAAATGAGCCCTTTAAGTGAAAAGCAGCAAAGCCCTGAAACAAGAACACATGGGTACTGCAGCTGCAAGGAGCACACATGCCCACACCACTTCCACCTAAGCCATGGCAGAGAAGCACGCTCTGCTAGACAGAGGAAGACCCCACCCCAGTTCTACTAAGAAGCCATCACTCTGAAAGTAAGGCCTTTTAAACATTTCTACTATGGCTGACAGTTATCAGCAAAGCACTAAAATTTGCCTGCTTGAAGAGAAAGACATCTCCCCAACATAAAAAATTAGTAATAATTTATTGTAAAACATTTATCTTTGTTATATTTGTACAGGTTTCACATTTCATATACAGAAATTGAAGTTGAAAAGACAGGAGGGGCCGGGCGCAGTGGCTCATGCCTGCAGTCCTAACACTTTGGGAGGCTGAGGTGGGTGGATCACCTGAGGTCAGGAAATCGAGACCAGCCTGGCCAACATGGTGAAACTCCATCTCTACTGAAAATACAAAAATTAGCTGGGCATGGTGGCAGGCACCTGTAATCCCAGCTACTCGGGAGGCTGAGGCAGGAAAATCGCTTGAAGCCGGAAGGCAGAGGGTGCAGTGAGCTGAGATCACAACACTGCACTCCACCGCACTCCACCCTGGGCAACAAGAGTGAAACTCTGTCTCAAAAAAAGAGAAAAAAAAGAAAAGAAAAGGAAAGTATATAACAGGTAAAACTAAAGGAGAAAAAAATTCAAAAAGACTGAGAATGTGTAGTGAAAACATACATGTTTTATAATGATAAAGGGAATAGGAAATTAAAAGAGAAAAATCTCAAATGATTTGACTATATTTTCATCTGATTTCAATACAAGGTACCCGAGGAAGCCACAGTCCTATGTTCAAATGCTAAGGACCAGAATGCAGGATCCTGCCCTGCTCAGAGCTTGACCTACGTAACAGCTATTGCCTGTACTGGTAATATTCTGCAAGTATTACTTGCTCTAACTACTAGAGCCTGGCTTTTCACCATAGAAAATAGAGTCTAGTATAGAGAAGCTCTGAAACCTGGCCTTGAATTGGGTGAATGTCAACTAAGTTGCAGCTTGTCAAACTCCAAATTAGTTCACCATATTTTGAGAAACTGCATTGCGTTATATAGAATTACAGACGTGCATCCGTAACAACCAATTTAAAAATCAACAAGTCTAGGGCTTGCCATGGTGGCTCGTGCCTAAAATCCCGGCAATTTGGGAGGCTGAGACAGGGGGATGGGCGAAGCCAGGAGTTTGAGACCAGCCTGGGCAACATGGTGAAACCCCATTCCTATGAAAAATACAAAAATTTAGCCAGTCCTGGCAGTGCACGTCTATAATCTCAGCTACTCCAGAGGCTGAGGTGGGAGGATCATCTGATTCTGGGAGGTTGAGGCTGCAATGAGCTGTGATCACAGCACTGTACCTCCAGCCTGCTGGGTGACAGAGTAAAACCCTATCTCAAAAAAAAAAAAAAAAAAAAAAAAACACAAGTCTAAAGTTTTTACAACTTATATCAGCATACATTTTCCAAAGTCTCGGATACAGCAATGAGTATTAACATCTCTTTGAGGCCCCAGGATCTTGCCAGCATGTAATACCTTCAAGCTTCCTAAGCATACATACTAGAGAAGCCAAGAAGAATTTCGGACTCATTTTTAGTCAGGCATGGTGGCAAGCGCCTGTAATCCCAGGTACCCGGGAAGCTGAGGCAGGAGAATCGCTTGAACCCAGGAGGCGGAGGTTGCAGTGAGCCAAGATCGCACCATTGCACTCCAGGCTGGGCAACGAGTGTGAAACTCCATCTTTTAAAAAAAACCAAGAAAACAACAAAACAAAACAAAACCAAAGACTCATTTTTTTCCCAAGTATGAATTTATTAAGTGAATAACTCAAAATGTTGCTGTTTTTAAAAGTCCCCAAAAGGTTGGGCTCCGGGGTGGTAATTTTAATGTGAACATTTATGGAAAGCCTGGCATGTATAGAGCACACTGATAGAACAGGGAGATTCAAACAGGAGCCACACCGCAAAGCACCGTCAGGGCAGGCAAACTACCCTGACGCAAAGTGAGACAGGTCCACGAAGCACACAATTCTGCATGGGAGTTGAATACGGCTTTCTCCAAGATAACATGTGACCAATTTGACAACAGAAAACGCTCAGAGGGCCTGCTACATGCGCACTGCGCTATGGATGGTGGCAGGGTGGAGGGTAGAGAATAGAATATCTGAACAGTAAATGGTAGCTGCTAGAAATAGTAACAACATATGCTAGACATTTTCCATCTAACTTTCACTACATTCTAACTTTCACTACAACTTTACAACAGACATTACTCCTAGTTTTACTACAAGGAAATTGAGGAAGTTATGCAACATCTTTGAGCCTGACCGTCATCCACATAACCCAGCAGGAGGCTGAGATGGGATCTGACTGCATAACTGACTTCAAAGCAAGCACTACAACTATTTAGAAGAGAAAGTGCTAGTCAGGTGTGGTGACGCACACCTGTACTCCCAGCTACTCAGGAGGTTGAGGCAGGAGAGTCCAGGAATTCCAGGCTGCAGTGACCTGTGATCATGTCACTGCACTCCAGCCTGAGTAATAAAGCAAGACCCTGTCTAAAAAATTAAAAAATAAAAACTACATAAAATGGTAAATTAAGGTATTAAATAGCATACTTTAAAAGTACAAATTTGTAGAATAAGGAGAGCTACGTGTAATCAAGGAAGATTATGTCTCCATAAAATTGTAGCCACAAATGTAGAACAAGTTTTTAAAAACAAAAATAACTTCCTTTAACTGAGATGTAACTAAATTGATTTTCTTCCAGATACACCTTCAAAAGAAAGTTAAAGATGATTAGCAATAAAACAAGTTGAGAGTAATATACTTGGAACAAATTAAAAATCGAGAGTTCCTGAATATATCCTGAATTGAAGATAAGAGCTGTTAATGTTCAGAATGACAACGCCAAGGACCTTCCAACATCTGAAGCCAAATGAAAAAAGTTAACTCTTATAAAATACTTTGCAAAGTTTTACAATATATACATCTTTTCCCAAGAAAATAATTTCTTTTTTTAAAAACTAATCTCACAACTTTCCAATTAGTTTTTTTCTGTACACCTTTTAACAAACAGTAAAGGTATCAGTACTCTCCTCCCTATGAAAACGGTAAGCTAATTATGGAAGTCAATTGACTAGTTCTGACTAGAAGTAAACAGAAAAAAAAAAATGACATCTTTTAAACAGCTCAAGTGATCCACAGACAGACAGCGTGAGTGTTTAACACTTGGGGACTAACACACAGAACCACTTTCTGGGGTTCCCAGGAAGCTTCCCTCTACCCACCTCTGCCTAACTCTGCCTAGCTCCTAACTCTTGAGTTCAGTCAAAAAGAAAGTGGAAACATATTTTTCCAATAGAAACAGTATTACAAGCATTGGCTAGATGTGAGTGAAATAGTATTATTATTAGAAGTAGAATTTGGTTTTGTTACAAATGGTTGGGTTCTTACAGTTGATCTAACTGCTCAAACTGGGAATTATGTGTACATATTTTTAGGTTTCACAACTATCTTCATATTCAAAATTGTAAATATCACAAGAAAGGCAGAGAGCAAAATTTTCAGTTCTAGCACGTTGGAGGCAGAAACTATTGGAGCAGAGTTAGATCATCATAGACTTGCTACTTCTAGGATAGCTTTAGAAATTAAGTAATTTGTAGCTGCCTAAGAAACAACTGCAGAGGTACAATACAACCAGCTGCAGAGCTGTAACAAAGTATGACAGCGTTTTTTAAGCATTCTCTGCAGAGCCGTAATAAAGGAGGAGAGCATTTTTTAAGCATTCTCAGGGCTATTCTGCATTGTTTTTTAACCAAACTGGAGGAGTGTAAATGAAAACTAAAAATGTTGCCCAGAATCTAAATAACACAAGAGCTACACATTTTTATCACAGAACCAACATGAAAACAGGCAATAGCATCAAAAGCTCTGCTTTTTAAGAGGCTAATTTAGGAGGAACATGCCCCCTTGCCAGCTCCCTCCCCTCATAAACATCATATTGCCACCACGCTGCTTTCAAAACAGAAGAGGGAAACGAAAGAATGGGGGAGCAATTATACAATGAAGTCTAAGGTCAAAAGCATCACTGTTAGAACAAACAAAAGGTCCCACAGTACTCATAGTTAGGGGAACAGCTTTAAGATGAAAGAAAATAATAAACAGGTGTAATCAGAGGGAAAAACATTTTCCAACGACAATGTCACTGTAAACTGAAACTGCTTCTTGGGCTAAAGTAACAGACATTAGTTAGCTGCATCTGAAATAGCATGAACATATTACGATTTTATTATGAAAAGAAAATGCAGGTGCACATTAGAGATTAAATAAGAGGCTGACAATACAGACCAGTGTGAATATACTCTTTAAAAAACCTACCAATGAAGTAGTAACTTTTCCAATTCAGAAGAAAACACTATTTACACATGAAGTAGTGCAGCCTCCCCAAGTTACAAAACCGAAAAGAAATTTTCTTCTCTATTTAATTTAAATTGTAGAGACAAGGTTTCACCATGTTGCCCAGGCCGGTCGGTCTCCAACACCTGAGCTCAAGCGATCCACCCGCCTCAGCCTCCCAAACTGCTGGGATTAAAAGCATAAGCTGCTGTGCCCAGCCTGAAAAATACATTCTTAAAATGAACCTGAAGTACAGGAAAAATAATTATTTAAAGTGAGGCAATAGATTTCAACTACATCCCAAGATAGTGATCCTGAATAGGCAAAAGGAGCCCGGAATGCCCCCCAGGCTGAACCTCCAACACACTGCAGCTGTTTCTTCCTCAGGGTATCTCTGTGAAGGAGGCAGGAAGGATCCTAGAGTAAGCTCCTCCTAAGAAGGTTTACCTGTTGAGAGTCAAATTTTGGTAGAGAGTTCAACTTAATTATTGCATTAGTTTGGTGGATTGCTCGAATTCTTCCACAGGATAGAAAGTGCACTCAGGAACTAAAAACCCTCAGTTCTAATTCCTAAAGGAGAGGAAGGAGCCGGAAAGCACCTTCTCACACTCCAGTCCTGGAGACGCCCTCTGGGGAAGGCTAGGCAGAGCTGCTTCCCAGGTGAGAAAGGCAGAGCTGGCTCTCAGATTTTTTTTTTTTTTTTTTTTTTTTTTAATGCTAAAAAGGTCTTAGAAGAGTTTTTATACAATTCTCTCCATTCTACAAAGAAGAGGGTGAGCCACTTGTTCAAAGTCCCACAGCTAATTCATGGCAAAGACCCCACCTCTACCTGCCTGACAGCCCTGGCACGTCCCATTCTCCCTTCCAAGCAGGGCATCCTCATTCAGGAGACCTACTACCCTTTTTGTGGGCATAGATTGAATGGATTAAGGCCTGAGATGGAGACTTGAACCTGCTACATTGTTGAAAAGGATCCTTTCCTTTCTACATTTTGAGAATTAAAAGGAAAATTAAACCAATATTTTTACTTTGGTTTAGGATTTGTTATTAACAAAATCTCCTAGACTCCCAAGCTGATTCTGTACCTGTAAAATTCCCAACAGGGCTCATTTTCATATCAGTGCAATTGTCAAAGCTCAGAGAAAGGTACTTTGCCCCACTTCTCCATCACCAGTCCTAGCTCCAGAGAAAGCAAATGTCCTAAATTCACTTCCATCCCCCCTCCTACCTTTTTTCTTTGTATCTAACCAATGTAAGCCATCTCGCAGCTCTAAAGGATGCTCAGGCTGAAAAGAGGAAAGCAAGAAATAACTATGTTTTTGTTTATAATACATATGTTCTCAATTTCAGAGGAATTATATTACTCATGTTTACAATGAATATAAAACAATGAAAACAAAAGAATTTTTAATCATGTGACAAGGTTCATTAATATTACCTTAAAAGGCTCAAATTTTTAAAAATCGTTTAAAAATTATGAATTAGAAATCAGCACCATTTTCAAAAGCATTACACTATTTACAAAGCCTATCATTAAACTGTTTCCATCAGTAAAAACACTTAAGATTTCAATGCCAATTTTTTTCTAGAATGACAGTACGAGAGTAGTGAATCTCTTGAGTCATGTAGCCCATGCGCACATATTACGAACACACTGCAAGCTGAAACTCAACGAGCACACTAGTAGATGCACTTGCACTGCACTAAACTCTTCTGTTTCATGTTCCTCTGCTTCTCATTCGCAGGGAGAAACAACTTGCCTGGAAATTTCTGACCCATCAAAGTGAGACGGGGGAAAAAAGAAGAAAAAAAAAGCAAACCCTCATACACTGTACTGCCGCAGGCATTTTAATCAGAATTTTCCTAGAAACTTCTGACCCATCAAAGTGAGACGGGGGGAGAAAAAAAAAAGAAAAAAAAAAGCCCTCATACACTGTACTGCCTCAGGCATTTTAACCAGGCAAGGCCCTGCCCTCCCTTTAAAGAAGCTGTCTGGCCTCCTTACTGTTTTCCCTCTTTCTGCCTGGCCCCAAACTCAGGCCCCCACGGGGCTTGCCATGGCTCCAAGAGGTCCCCGCCCAACCCCATCCAGTTCTTGTACCTGAACTTTGCCTTCTTTTCCTCAATCCAATCTCTTATTCTCAGTATGTTTTGTCTCTTCTAAGGCTAATTATACAAAAGGCCCAGTCACTAAGCAACAGGAATCCAAAGCTACATTTTCTCCCTTAAAAAAAAAAAGAAAAAAGAAAGCACCTTATTTAATTTTGAAATCATGAATGTGCCAAAAACATTAACTCGATTTCTGTCTTCCAGGGGCCCTTCCCCAGAAAACAGAAGCCATGGTGTACGGGAAAGAACAGGAGACAGGCTGAAGGGCAACAGGGACAGCTGCCTTTAGAAGTCGCTCAAGACTGGACTCGGCCTGTTTTTCTTCATTCCCTGGCACATGTAACATGCTGAAAGAAAATGCTAATTTGGTCAACATGGCCTATTGGGTTCTTATCCTCTCACTGCTGGGATCCACACCCTGGCCTTCCCTGCTAACTCCCCATTAACTTCTTCCCCTCCCCTTTCCTTCCTCCCTGTTGGTCTCCACCTACTTGTTGATTACCCTTCCCCCTCTCTGCTCTAATATTTATTTTTACTTTTTCATATTGTTTTGAGCAAAACGTCTCAAAAAGCAAAGGCCAGCATCCACTTAAAATAGAGAAGCAGGACGGCCATCCAGCCACTCGACCATCACAGAGGAGTGCCTGCGCTGTGCACACCTGTGCTCTGCACTTTGCATGTCTCATTTTCTTCTCTTTAACCCTGAAATAAAAGTAATCATTGCCACCATTTTCAGAGGCAGAAAGTGAAACTCCGGGAAACTAAATAATTTTACTCAGTGTCCAGCTGCATGTCAACCTGGGTCTGCCCAACTCAGGCAATTCCCTTGTACGTGGCCGACTGCCCTACCCATGGCAATTGCAAAGCCCCATAGACCGGCCTCAAACACAGCACACTACACCAGTACCCCACGCCTCCTAGGAGCCTATGCCACCAACATAGGGATGAGCAACCCACAAACCACCTCCAGACCCTAAATACTATTCCTGCATGGATTCATACTAAGTGGGCTCCAGGATTTGGACCACATTAATAAACCCTGGAGGGTACAAAATTAATATACTGAACTCAAGTCAGGGAAAGCAATTTTCTGAATGGACTAATAAAGGTCCCTAAAGCTATAACTATCAAAATTCAAAGATAATTTAAAATGCACTTTTAAATTCATAAATATAATAAATGACAAAGAGAACTTTTGAACCATTTTGAAAAGTAGGGAAGAGGATAAAGACAAGCATAGTCAATTGCAAAAATAAAAAAACCTGGTTGCTTGATGGAAAAAAAAAATCACTTAAAGAATTCAGGCCTCTAAGCTTGATTTCATCCTGAAGATATCATCCGTCTGTTTCAGGTAAAAGTGTTGCTATACTCTAATTAAGTAGTTCTTATAGTTTCATTCAGCAATTACCTAATGTCTAAATGCAGAATGATATTCAGTTTGAATACAAATATTCACTTGAGTATAAATACCTTAAAACATGATTACTTTTACTTACTATGCATATGTATTCATACAGTTCACCTCATTCCAAAAATGAAGAGAGAAATCACATGATTGTACCTCTTGTGGTTTATCTAGCAAAACTGTTTCTTGCTGGTAATTTTATATATATAAAGGTTCTTGTGTTCCAGTCTATAATGAATATTAAATATGTGATAAAATTACTAGGGTGATAGTTTCAGGAGAATTCTGAAAACACAGTGTCTTTATTTGAGAAGTGTTTTTGGGTATGATGTCTAAAATGTTGCCTATAGCCAAGCAAATATAGATGAAGACTTTAAAATCTGAGAATGAGAAAGAAAACCATGTATTGTTTCTTTTCTTAAAGATCTGATACCCATAGAATCTTAATAAAATAAGGTAGACATACTATCCTTGATAATGCTGACCATACAATGAAACTTTTAAAAAACTGATTTTGTAAAGTAAAACTTATATAATGGTTCAAATTCAGAGAACACAAATTGGGGCCTGAAGTCTGCAGTGCCCAGTTCTTTAATTACCTGAGGTATGTGCACAGATACTGGTACTAGTCTCTACCAAAAAAAAAAGCAACAATAGATATCTTTGCAAGCTGCCAACACTTTTGACACATGACAACAAGCATATCTGTACCAAAGAAAAGAGTGAACTCGGGAAAGTACCTTTAATGAAAGGTAAAACCTTATTCTCTTTTTTTCTAGAAAGATAAAGGGAGACCCAAGCCAAAATAAATCTAAATAGAAGCTGCTAAAATAAATCTAAACGAAAGTCCCACTAGATGGGGCCAGGAAGAGAGTAAAGTGGCCCTGCTCTTTAGAAGAGAAGCCAAGGCAAGGCGAGCCACACACGCGGTGCCAGGGCACTTACGGGACCCTATCTGAGAGCACTGTGGTTCATGCTGGAGTTAGCAGAATATTTGCAAAGAATGCATTTCTCGTTTTCAGGTAATTTTCCAGTTTTTATCTGAAACTGTAAACGCCATTGTCCCAATTGCCACGTATGCCACGGTGGTACTGCCTGGTGAACAGCACAAGCACTCTTCGTTACCCTGAGTACCACTTCACATCCCTTCATGATCACGAAGCTGTGGAGATAATTCCTAACTAAGCTGTTTTAAACGTAAGGACACTCCTCACTCCTGTGCTTTTCCTGCTGCCTTGCACTGGCAGGGCCCAGGTGTCCGGTGGCTGTGAGTCTTTACTCTGACCACATCTGGACATCCTTGCATGAAATCATAAATAACCAACTAAACACAAAACAAAGCATCTAAAAATGTATCAAGTTTTAAAATATACGTGAAATACAAATCATAAAACGTGAAAATTTACAGATTATCCACACTAACATCTATTAGGATTTAGTTAAAAATGTCTTGCTGCAGACAATAGGTGGTTCTGGTGAAAATCACAAATGTCAACATAACTAAACACAATAAAAGGCCTGGAAAATAGGATTTTCTAAGACTCCCTTCAGCCCCATTCCTGGTCTTTCCTTTTAGTCCTGCTCCTCTTCTCAGTCTGCCTACCTCTTCTATCACTGGCTTCACTCCTTTCTACCACCCAAACTTAAAACCTCTAAGGTAACACTAGATTCCTCAGGATAGCCAGCGCCTCACCAGGTCCTGCCATGATACCTAGCAGGTGTCTCGAGTTCACCTGTTCCTTTCCAAAACCAACTCTTCCCCTGGAGTACTCTAAAAGCCTTCTCATCTCTGCCCGACCAACAGGAGTAACTGCCAAAAGCCCTGCCTCAGGGAGCCAGGGTGCACCAGCGAAGGATGCCTCCGGGAACTTGCAGTTTAAATTTCTGTGGTTTGGCTGGGCGCGGTGACTCACACCTGTAATTCCAGCACTTTGGGAGGCCGAGGCAGGTAGATCACCTGAGGTCAGGAGTTCGAGACCAGCATGGCCAACATGGTGAAACCTCGTCTCTACTAAAAATACAAAAAATTAGCCGGGAGTGGTGGCAGGCACCTATAATCCCAGCTACTCAGGAGGCTGAGGCAGGTGAATCGCTTGAACCCAGGAGGTGGAGGTTACGGTGAGCCGAGATCACGCCACTGCACTCCAGCCTAGGTAACAAGAGCAAAAGTCTGTCTCAAAAAAAAAAAAAAAAAATTCTGTGGTTCAGCTCCTGTCTGCAAAATGGGTATAAGAAGAGCATTTATCTCAAAAGCTCCTATGAAGCTTAAATAGATATAAAAAATATAAAACACAAAGCACCATGCTTGGCACACAGGAAGTCTTCAAAACATGATAGCTATTTTGATTATGATTAAATGTCACTCTTCAGTTTGAAACCTTTATGGCTGCTGACTGCCTGTAGAATAAGTCCATTTTCTAACAAGCATGTTACGTATTGTAGCATAAGAAGTATCAGTCTCAACTTGAGGCAAATAACGCGCTCGAACCCTAGCTCTCCTCATTAGCTCCGTGAGCCTGGAAAATCACTCAACTTCCCTGAGCCTCAGTTTTCACAGCCACCAAATGAGATGACACCACTTTGGGGGAGTTAAAAACTGCGCTGAGTTAAATAGTGTACCCCTAAAATCTACATGGAACCTTTGACTGTGACCTTTTTTGGAAGCAGGGTCTCTGAATATGTAATTAGTTAAGGTAAGGTCATTCTGGATTAGGGTGGGCCCTAAATCTAGGACAACGGGTGTCCTTAAGAGAAGACAGAGACAGAGACAGAGACACAGGGAGAATGCCACGTGAGGATGGAGGCACAGACTGAGGTGATACAGCTGCAGAGCAAGGAAAACCAAGGGCTGCTGGCAACCACCAGAAGCTGGAGAGGCAAGGGAGGGGTCTCCCCTAGAGCCTCTAAAGGGAGCATGGCACTGCCACACTGTCCTTCCAGACTTCTCGTCTCTAGAACTCTAAGAGAATCCATTTCTGTTGTTGTAAATCACCTAGTTTGTAGGAATTTGTTACAGCAGCCACAGGAAACTAATACAATAGCTGATAATTAATGCTGAAAAATATTTTTCAGCATTATCAACTATTGTATTAATAACATAGTTACTCCATGTTACACACAAGGAAACAGAGGTTAAGAAGTGTGTGGCCCAAGGTTACACAGTGAAGCTGGCAGGAATTCAAACCCACCTGGTTTTATTCCATGCTAACAACCACACTGCTGTCAGACCCATTCCTGCATGGAATTAAGACAAGGTATCGCTTCTGAATTTTCTAGTGGAAAAAAAAAAAAAGGACATATATAAAATGTTTGGAATACTGCTTATCACATAGTAAGTGCTCAATAAAGAGTAGCCACTCCCACTCCCCTAACCTGCTTGTCCTCCAAGTCAAGGGTCAGCAAACATTTTCTTTAAGGGCCAGACAGTAAGCATTTTAGGTTTTGCAGGTCCAGAGGGAAAATTGAGGTTATTATGTAGGGACTTATAGAACCATTAAACACAGAATCATTTAAAAATACAAAAACCATTCTTAGCTCAAGCACTGTAACAAACAGGTGCCTGGGTGAATCTGGCCCGTGGGCTGTAGTCTGCAGACCCCGCTCCAGGCCATCTCCAGGCATCTCTACTGGTGACCCAAAGCCTCTAATCTGCAGGTCATTTTGTACTTCTCCCTGTCCCTTACCCCACTCTGCAGGCAAGCAGCCCCTTCTGTGTTCTGCTCCCACCCCCATGGATACTCCCCCCCGTTAGGATGTTATCACATCTGGTCTGAATTCCTGTGAGAGCTCTCCATTTCACTTAACCCCCAACCACGTTCTATACCTGCCACCAGGACCTGTCCATCTTAAGTGAAGGCCTGACCATGTCAGCACCCCATATGATCTTCCATGTTTCCTCTATAACCTCCAACAGCAGCTGTAAACCCAGCAGTACATCAAAAGCAAGTGAGGAGCTTTTCAAAGAACACCAATGTCTAGGCAGCACAGACATTCTGATTCAGATCCAGGGTGGGGCCCCATTTTCTGCTGTCTCCCCTCAGCAGCTGGTTCTGAGAGGCAGTCAGGACTGATCCCATACGGTTCGGCCCACAATGCCCTTCCCCCACTCTGCCGGCTGGGCAAACTTCCACTTGTTTTCAAGACTCTTCTTAGACTGAGACTGGCAGAAGCCACCCCTGAACCTTCCCATCCACTCCCCATAATTACTCCTCCTTCTGTCCTATTTCACATCATGGTGCATGTCCACGACTGTGTCTCGCATAGTACAGTGACAGCTCCTCACTTCAGTTCCCTTCACTGACCTGAGCACTGGGTACCTTGCTTATCAATTACTGTATGCTTATCAAATCTATGCTAAAGCATTTTAAGATCAGGAGTGCGCTTTCCCCCTATGCTCCTCCAAAAGTCACACTGTGACCATATTTCAAAGGGAGAATCCAAATGCTGCCCACTCAAGCCTCTAACATAAACTGACAATTCCTCTCTATCCCCTGGACTCCCATGCACCGTCTTATTCGCAGCACTAAGTTAAATCTACTTTCTATCTCAGTCCTCTGTGCACACATTCTACTTCCCTCATGGAACTGAGAGAGCCTTCCATGAGGGCAAGTACCTACTGCTCCACACATGAGCTCAGTGCTCCATGTGCATCCAAGTCAAGCAACAAGGTGAATGTATTCTCTGGATCTTGTGCTCTGAATTAAGCAAATGAGACCCCAGTAAAAATATTATAACTAAAACTTACTAATGAGGAAAATGTGTGGGTGTATATGTGTGTGTGTGCATGCATAAGTTTAAACACCAAGAATCAATATAAAGTGAAATCATGAGGTATACAATATTAATTCTCTGGCATTTTAAGCATTTTCAAACTTCCTCTCCCCTCCCCAGTGAATTACGGAAAGTCATTTCATAAACACATAACTCTAAGACTTTTAAATCACTCACATTGTTAATGACTTCATCCATAAAATACATCCAGATTCTATCTTTATTTCCTATACACTTTTAGACTGTTATCCATCATCATATAAATAGAAAAACAAAAACATCTGATAAATCTATTTCAAGATCAACCAAGTAGCTACTGAGTGCTTACTTCATTAATTCAACAAGCATTCATTAAGTACTTGCTATGCATGTATAAAACAGTATTTAACAGCTACACAACACAGGAACATAAAAAACCCACACACTAATAACTGAGCATTGCATAAGACAATTATTCACAAAAGGACTACAATCCAAGGGGGATACTCCAAGGAAGGAGACTAGACCTGAAGCTTGAAAGTGCTTGTGTTGGGGTGGGGAGACATGGAACAGAATGCATGAGCCTGATCTACCTAAAAGGAGAAAACTCAGGTCCTGATTGCTGCTCCCCACTGCTGTTCTGACAATTCTTATTGTAGGCCAGGCCAAAATTGCAGAGTCACCATTGATGACTCCTCTTTCTCTCGCATGTCACATCCTTCACAATCCCATCCCTGAGGAAAACCTGTTGATTCTACCTCCAAAATATATCCGGAGGGGGATCCCCTCCCCTACCACCTCTGTTGTCTCTACTTTGGTTCAGGCCACCAGCATCTCTCACCCAGATTACTTGAGAATTTCCTACTAGCTCCCTGCTTCCATCCACCTTTGACTGCCCCACGCCATTCTATTCTCACTGCTCTGGACTAAGTCGTTAATATGTCCAGCTGGATGTCATACCTTGGCTCAAAACCCTCTAATTGCTTCCATCTGACTTGGGCTTTCATCCCAAGTCCTAACAGTGACCTGCAAAGCCTTGCAAATCTCACTTTCCATGACCTCATCTCCTAGGATCCTCTTAACTCCAACCACCTGGCCTTGCTGTTCCTCAATCTGCTTGGCACATGCCCACTCCAGGGCCTTACTTTAGCTAAACCCTCTGCCTGACAAGCTCTCCCCTGAGATACCTGCTTGGATGACTCCCCTGACTCCGGAGTGATTCAGGTCTCTGCTTAAATCTCACTTTCTCAATGAGACCTACTTTGAGCACTCTTTCTAGTACTTCATCCTCCCTCCCATGCCGTCTTTTCCCTGCTCTACTTTTTTCTCCTAGCACATACCAAACTCCAACATACATTAAAACTTACTTCCTGTGTTTGTTTTTCATTGAGTGTCTCCACCCTGCTAGACTGCAAGCTCCACAAGGGAGGGGATCTTTGTTTTGGCCACTGATGCAACACTAGCATCTTGAATAGTGCCTAGACAATGAAGGGTACATACCTATTTGTTGAATAAAATCTAGTTTATCTTTTAGAGCGCTCTATGAATAAATCTAATGATTTTAGCTCCCCTTCCTTCATTGTCCCCTTACCTGCTAAATAACAATTTATTTAGCAGAAGAGAAAAGTCAAATTACAGTGAGAGATAAGTCATAAGAAAAGGTACAGAAATGACACATGAACTAAAACTCGCTCAAATTAAAGTTTAATCAAGCTGTAAGATCAATATCAGAGGCTGGGCACAGTGGCTCATGCCTGTAATCCCAGCACTTTGGAAGGCCAAGGTGGGTGGGTAGATTGCTTGAGGCAGGAGTTCAAGACCAGCCTGGCCAACACGGTGAAATCCCATATCTACTAAAAAAATATAAAAGTTAGCCAAGCATGGTGGCACATGCCTGTAATCCCAGCTACTCAGGAGGCTGAGGCAGGAGACTCTTTTGAACTCGGGAGGCGGAGGTTGCAGTGAGCCGAGATCGCATCACTGCACTCCAGCCTGGGCAACAGAGCAAGACTCCATCTTAAAAAAACGGTCATAATTTATCTCTTTGGTGGTCCTATTAATTTGGGTCAGAGAGAAGTCGCTCCAGCTGTCTACCACACTGCAGCTTCAGAATACCTGGGAACCCTCACCAGGCGGCAGCAGGCCAGGTATTAATCACATTTACATTCAAAGTTCCTAGTGAGGTAAGCCTGCAATGCATGTTTGCTGATCTGAACTAAACGTACATAAATGTTCTTTCATACCAATTGGTAAGGGCTTTTCATGCTCCCAGATAACAGTCACATAAGCAGACAGAACACTATTAAAACCAGCCTGAAACAATGTCTAAAAGTTTCCTGGATACGTAAGACTAATCTTATTTTTTTAAAAAGTCAACTAACAAAATGGTACCTAGGAAATGATGAACCTCACTTTTACAGATGAGGAAACTGAAGCTCAGAAAGTTAAGTGATTTGCACCAGAACACAAGTGATTTGGGTTGGAGGGAGCCAGCAGGAGACAGTTAACATACACTCTTCAATGTGAACAACAACAAACCAGTTACTCCAAATAACATCGACATTTATCCCAGTTACCATTACTTCCGGTGTGCAATACAGGGCAAACTGATTAAAGTAGATATTTAATTGCTAGACTGAAGACTCCTTGAGCTTTTGTACTTTTGCCTGCAATTCGGGTGGCAATAGTTTGCCAGGAAGGATGATAAGATTACTGAAATTGTCCTTCAAAGGAGAGTGCTCTTAATTTTTTTTTTTTTTTTTTTCCTTTTTAAGATACAAGGTCTCACTGTGTTGCTCTAGCTGGATTTGAACTCCTGGGCTCAAGTGACCCTCCTTCCTCAGCCTCTCATGTAGCTGGGATTACACGCATGTGCCACCATGCCTGGCTGCCACTGCCTTTTAAATTCACCTATTTTTCAAAAATAAACATTTAGTGACTAGCTACTAAGAACCATAACATTTAATTATTATGCTGACCTTGTGAGAAAGTTCCCCCACTTGGCCAAAGATAACTGAGCATTACGCAGGTTAAAATAACTTGTTCAAAACTCCTCCATGCTCACATACTGACTCTCCAGAGCCCATGCTGGTCCTGACAGGCCAGCTCCCACGGCGATGAGGCTCCGCACCCACGGCTTTTTGGCTTGGCTGTGCCCTTCACTGGCACAGCTCTCTCAGCAGACCCAGCCTAGTGCCATCCCTTGGTGCAACTTCTGGGGCAGACTGGCCCATCCACCAGGCTCTCAGAAATCTGGCACAAGGAACTGCCGAGGCTGTCTTTATAGCTAGTCAAAGAACTCACTAAAGACCAGAGGCCTACCCAGCCCTCCTGCAGACACCGGCAGAGCGGCCAGATTCTAGTTGGTGTTGTATAAATGTGGGATATGATACACGTCTGCCTTCCAGATATAATCTCGTCAAACAGAGCTCAGCATTACTCTGCCACTTTATAATCCTTTAGTTAATGATATGGAGCTTCAAAATTATATGGCAAATTAAATCTAACTTGATATTTAAACTTTGATTTAAAAATACATGAGGCAATACAATAATAGTTTTTTATTCAGCCCGAAGAGAAGGAACATGTTAAACAATTTAAGGGAAGGGTTTGTAAGTGAATCACAGAACTTCTCACTTGTTTGGGTTCTGGCATCATGCTTGGAAGTCATAAGATGGCCAGACAGGACAACATTTCTGAACAAGGAAACCCCATAGGCTCCCTCAGTTACTGGGAGGGTGGGAGTGCAGATCCTCTGCCTCCCTTCAGTCCCACTGCAATCGGTGTGACTCTGAAGGCTATGTGGCTCAAAAAAGAAGTCTGAGAAACCCCTGACAGGGTGGTATGAGCAGTGCCCATGCCCAAGACTGTCCTTGCTCATGTCCAGTTTCATGCCCAAGACTGTCCTTGGGCAGTCACATTTATATTTTAACCAAGGAACTGAGTCATATATTTCAAAAGCACCAAAGGTTATCTTATTTTCCCTAAGAAAACAAACTGGGGCAAAGGGTAAGCCCCAGACCTGTTCTCTTTTTAGAGATATGAAGTCTTCTTAGAGAACGTCTGGGGGTAAATGCAGCAGAGAGGAGAAATGGGTTCAACTAAAGATGGAGTGGAAAACAAAAAGAATGAACAGCCTCAATTTCTAGCCCAGAGGTTTCAAAAATAAGGATGAATTTGCAAACAGCCCTGACTTCTTAGAGCTTTTTTCTGTATTCCTGGCACCACCCTTTCAGGGCTATTTTTAGCTACAGGAGAATGGGGAGCAGACAGGGAAGGTCTCAGTGTGGCCCAGCCTTACCTTGTGTGCCCTGCTGGGACTCCAGCTATCTTTAATTAATGTCTGAAGGACATGAGGCCAACTCTACTAGTGGTAAAAGGAAGCACAATGGTGAAATTCTACCCAGCAAGACTGATAGGCCCACTACTGGTATACCATTCCTGAGGTCCTGGGGCTATTTTTTATTGAAAAAAAGGCTCCATCTGGGACACTTAAGAGAGCAATGAAGTAGATTCTATATATTTAAGAGTACAGAAAACAGGACTTCCTATTTACTTATCTAGTCCTGCCTCCCTGCTTCACACAGCCCAAACTGACAAATCAATTTAACACTATTATACACCTTTTCTCCAGAATAAAGACATTTCACTTAAAAGAACTTCCTTTAGCCATCTTTATCTAGTCCAAATTCCTAAACAAGGATGAAACCAGTATTTCTCATCATCTTTTACAGTCTTTCCTTTTTGCAATAACCCCAAGAGGTAAACCTAAAGCTTTTAAACCTCAACTTGCTGCCCCTAGATTTAGCTTTATTAAATATTAGAGATCAATTACATCTTTGGACACAAAACTGAATATGCCAAGAAAGTAGTAATAAAATATATTCCTCAGTACTACCCCAAACTCACCAACATCAACAC
Organism: Rhinopithecus roxellana; assembly: GCF_007565055.1. Lineage (NCBI taxonomy): Eukaryota > Metazoa > Chordata > Mammalia > Primates > Cercopithecidae > Rhinopithecus > Rhinopithecus roxellana. Next base: position 10,615,935 of record NC_044551.1, read on the forward strand.
CATAAAGGTATACTGCAGACAGGCATGATAAAGAGGGAGAACATAACATGCTATCACTTAAGAAAAAAAATCAAGACCACAGGGGTTACATTTCGGTAACAAACATGTGCACAGTGCCTAGTTGGGGATCGATGAGCTGCCTATGAACAAAGAACTTAAAGGACTCCCATTAGGTCGAAGCAAAACACAAATAAAATTTCAGTAGATTCTGAATTCCCATCTAACGTACCAGAGACTACAGCAAACTACCATCTTTCTTTGCTCAACTCTATTAACCTAAATAGTTCTGTTTATCTAAGACTCCATTCATTCATGAAAAAAAATCAAAATTCCAGAATTCTCTTTTGGCTGAAGGAACTGTATCGCTTTCTTCACTTTTGCAGAAAGTGTGTACATTAAAACCATTACTAAAGAATGGGTTCAGTATTTAGTACAGTCAGGAAAATGTCAGCCCACCACATTTAAGAGTATTTGAGTTTTCCACCCTCATTTTGTAGCTGGGTTCTCACCAGGATGGCCTCAGACATCCGTCCCGAAACCAGTGTGTTTTCTGAATGGGACACACTGCAAGAGATGCTCACACTACTGAAATGTCACTCAGGCTGAGTGCCTGGGAAGTTCAGCAAAGAAGAGTCTAGCAAGACTTGCTTCCCCTTCCCAGTTTTTATTAATTAAGCCTATATGGGAAGGAAGAGGTGCCATGAGATGACCAGGCAAAAATAAAGCTATCAGGGAAGTACATTCAAAGATAATTTGCCGGAGAAGCTTACGATGGGGTTGATAGTTAAACTGCAGCCAGCAGTTTAACACAGCACTGCCCGATAGAACTTTCAGCACTGATGGAAAAGTTCTATCATCTCTGTTGATCAATATTGAGTTCCTTAGTCACATTAGCCATATTTCAAGTGTGTAACAGTTGGAGTGGGGGAGGTGATGGAATTGAGGTGCTCTTTACAATCACAAGTCCTGAATACGCTCAAAAAGCTTTTATCCTGGCTTATGATATTTGTCTCATCTATACTCCTAAAAATGGCCTACACTAGCATCCTTGATAAACACTGGCTATAAGCAAATGCTTTAAGCCTTATGTACTGTACACTGTCACTTTAAATGGTAGTACTTTCTAAAGATGTGTCATCTAGGGACACAGGCTCACTGTACATTACACACCAAGATTACAGCAGAAACAAACTATACTGAATATCAACTGCTGTTCTTTCCAAAGTTCCTAAAGATTATGTTTAGTGCTCTTGGATCTGTTTAAGCCACATAAAATGATACTGGTTTTAATGAAGGAAGTTTTTCAAATCCCAAGTGACAGGAGACAAATCCAGTTCTATAATTAAAAAAAGATAAACTAGGCTGGGCATGGTGGTTCATGTTTGTAATCCCAGCACTTTGGGAGGCTGAGCTGGGAGGATTGCTTGAGCCCAAGAGTTAGAGACAAGCCTGGGCAACATAGCAAGACACTTGTCTTTACAAAATAAATAAATAAGTAAATAAACTACATATTTTTTGTTTTTTTGTTTTGGACACAGGGTCTTGCTCTGTCACCCAAGCTGGAGGACAATGGTTCAATTATGGCTCACTGCAACCTCAAATAAACTCCTATCCTCAAGCAATCCTCCAGTATCAGCCTCCCTAGTAGCTAGGACTATAGATATGAGCCACCATGCCACGCTAACTCCCTTATTTTTTGTAGACATGGGAGTCTCCCTGTGTTGCCCAGGCTGGTCTCAAACTCCTGGTCTTAAAGCAATCCTCCTGCCTCGACCTCCCAAAATGCTGGGATTACAGGCGTGACCCTGGCCATAACCAGATGGTTTAATAGACTAAGTAGACCATTGCTATAAACTCAAAATAGATATTAGAACACACACCACACCTTTTCTAATACACAATTTCAAAAGCAGGCCACTTGACAAAGGCTGAGTGCATGGTGTGATTGACAGTGAATGAACTGATGCCAACCTAAAGTAGACAGACACCGGCGGCCCAGCACATATGTCCAAGTGTCTGTACTTGGTTCCATCCTTTCAACTATTTACCGGTAATTTGCACGAACTCACAGAAATGTGTAAAAGGGCAGCCAGCATAGGTCCAGAATGATGTAACACAATGGAATTTAAATGCTAAGTCCCTCTATTAAGGTTCACAAAGGAAGTTCCACCAACACCAGTCAAAAAAGTCAAAGATTCATAACAATTTATATTTTTAAAAAAAGGCATAGGGAATGTAAATACAGGTTTAATATAGGTCAACAGCAATGTGATTGCACAAAAAGCGAATTCAATATTAGACTGCATTTACAAATTGCAAATTGCCAAGAAAGTTACTGCTCTCTACTAAAATTAGTACTGATGTCCAGGGTACTACCTTTCAGCAGCAGCAACAAGACTGAAAGCGTTTGATCATTCTCCCAGCAAGCCCCCTTCCCCCATAAGAGTCAGAAGACCAGTCACACATTTGGAAGGGGAAGGAGAGAAGCAGAGAGGAAGGAAGTGAGACTGCTGTCTCCAAATGTCTGAAGGCGGTCCCAGGGAACAGAAAGACAATCAAGGGAGGCAAACTTCAGTTCAATGCAAGAAAAGACATGCCAGAGATTAGGGTTGCTCATAAACGGACTGGCGCACAAGAAAGGCAGTGAGCACTTCATCAGTAAAGGCCAGACCTGCTCAGGAAACAGGGACAGTAAGTTTCCCTGCTGCCTAGCCGCCCTTACACTGGACTTTCACAGGCAAGACTGCCTCACTAACTCCCACACCTCCCCATTCTCTCAATCAAAGCATTATATCAGAATGCACATTAGCGAGAAATGTTAAGACAAGGACTACTGCTATATATATATATTTTTTAATTTGCAAATTCCGGTGCTTTAGCAAAGGTCAGAGACACTAACAACTATTAATAACTCATGAAGTCTGACAGTTGGACAGCTAACTCACAGGGATACCAGTAACACCACTCTCAGATCCAATCCTCAGATTATATTCACTCTACGTCGTTTCCCTATACAATTTTCCTAAGCAACGTTCTCAATTTCAGTACATTAATAGATTCCAAACTCAAAATGAGTACGCTTTTCCTGAAATTAGGGTTTTTACTTCACTTCACAAAGTAAATTAGGGTTTTTACTTCACTTCGCGAAGGTTGCAGGCAAGAATTCTTTGCAGGAAGTTCTTAAGCTCAGAGAATTGATCTTAATTCCTCTACCAAAGCAGAGATTGAGAGGTGTGCAAGGGTGAAAGCAGATTTCTCTTTATTTACAGACATCCGTTCTTCTCCATTATTTCCTCACTTTTTGAAACCGACCACTAAGTGACAGTGCAGTGTTCAAACAGATGCCTAACATGGTTTGGGTTCCCTTCTAATTCCACCCTCGTCTGAAGATTACAGATCTGAGCAGCTCATTACTCAACTATTCAAACTCTAAAATGATAGCACTCTTATCAAAGGTACTCTTTGAACCTTCGAGAAAGAGTACTCACTCCCTACCGGGAGATACTCGAGGAGGAAGCTGCCTGTCGAGCAATCCACCTTACACTCGTGAAAAGAGCCAGGCGTCCACGTGTCTGCTCGCTTCCCCACCGGTAGAATATGAGTCTGAAACCCACAGTAGTACTGCTGTCGAAGTCACCCCTTTCAGCCTGCACAATACACTCCATATCACCTGATCTAAGGGCCAGGCTTTACCTTTCTGAACGTGGATGATGTCCGGGAAGTTGGCCAGATGCCCCTGATACAGCGCTAATAGGTCCATGACGGGATCCAGGTCCTGCCTGGGCTGCTCCGCAAAGAGCTCGCCAATGGCGTCATAGGCATCTCCGGTGAAGGCGATGGCCTGGTTCAGGCCCACCGAGAAGGCCTGCTGGTCCAGCTCAAAGGCCTGGCTGAGGCCGCGGAAGGACTGGCCCACTTTCTGATACTCCTTTTTGAAGCCTGTCACCTGCTTGCGCGCGAACTCATTGGCCGTGTGGTTGAGCTGCAGCGCGCTGTCGTCCATCTTCTTGGTGAAGCACTTGAAGCCGTCGATCTTGCTCTCCACCTCCTGCAGGTCAAGGGCAGCGGCAGGGGGTGTGCTGAGGGTCAGGAAGAAGTTGGCACCCACCATCTCGTCCTTCTCGGCCTTCCTCTTGCCCTGCTTCCAGGCTTTCTCGTCGGTGCTGCTGGGGCACGTCAGGAAATGCTGGAAGACGTCGCACTGCGCCAGCACCGGGTGGCTGGCCATGTGGTTCATCCACCAGATCAGGCCCTTCCTTCGCTTAGAAATGAAGTCCTCCTCGAAGCGGCCGGTGGCCTGCTTCTCGGGCAGGTGGGGCACGGAGATGACCGGGAACTTCTCCGCCAGGCGAGCGTAGAGCCAGTCAAAGTGCTTGTAGCGCCGATGTACCGGCACCTGCGTGTGCGTGGGCACCAGCTTGTAGGAGATGTAGCTCTTCATGCCCTTGAACTTGGTCTGCTTGGTGGGGTCGTCGATGGTGCACTGGAACGGGTAGGGGTTCTCCTGCCACTCGGGGCCATAGGGCCCCAGTACCACGCACAGCTTGTCCCCGTCCTTCACGAAGCCTGACGCCTCCCCCAGCACGAAGGCCTCCCCGCCGGACTTGACGAAGGTGGAGAAGCGGTTGAGGTTGCGGCTCACTGTGGCCGAGCTCTTGGCCCCCGACGGGTGGTGCTGCGGAGGCGCCGAGCCGCTGCGGGAGCCCAGGGACAGGTCGGAGCGCGTGGACAGGCGGTAGCGGCCGGCTGCACCCACACCCGCCGAGGACGAGCCGTCGAGGTCCGGGTATGCTCCGCTGCCCAGAGCGCCCGGCTCGTCAGCCACCGTGGAGCTGTCGTCCCACTCGTCGTCCCAGTCATCATCGCTGCCCTGGCTGGCCTGGTAGCCGCCGTAGAGCTGCTGAGGCGACGGCTGCAGGGCGCCCCCACCGTACGGGAAGCCCGCGCCGGGCGGCTGGAAGGTGCTCGGAGGCGGCGCCTGCTGTGGCTGCAGCAGCGGCTGGAAGGCGTCGGGCGGCGGCTTGAAGGAGGCGGGCGGCGCGGCGGGCAGGGGCTCGAAGCCCCCGGGGGGCACATTGGCGTAGCGTGCCGGGGCACTCGGGCCGCCGTCTCCCGCCAGGCTGGGCTCGGGAGCGCGGATCACCTGCACGTAGGAAGCTGGGAAGAGGCCGCGGTCGCCGCGGCTGTTGACCCCCTCGAGCCAGCCCTCGATGTCCTGCTCGCTGCACAGGCTCAGCACCTCGTGCTCCCGCAGCGAGATCTCGCCCGGGTTCTCCGACCTGAAGTCGTAGAGCGCCCGGGCGCGCAACGCCATGGTCCCGGCGCCCCGACTAGCGGTCCCGACTCCCGGCGTCCCGAGCCGAGGCCCACCTAAGGAGCCCGCGGTGCAGCTCGACCCTGCCGCGCGGACTGGAGCCCCCAAAGCGGCGAACCCACGCTGCCCGGACCCGCCGGTCGCACCCTCCGCTCGCGGCGCCTCCACTTCGCAGTGCCGACTGCCTAGCTGCGCCGCCGCAGCCGCCACCGGTCGGGGGCGGGGCCCGCGGCCTCCCACGTCTCCAGCTGCGCTAATCCACGGCCGAGAGCCCATTGCCAGGCGAGAGCAAGCGATGGCCGAGCCGCCTAGCCCACCGCCCGCCTCGGCTTTGCGGCGGCCACTGCCCCCTCGTGGCTGGTGCTGCGAAGCCGGGCGCCGTAGTGAGCGCGGCTGAAGGAGGTTTCTATTCCGAAGTGAATTGTCTGAGATTTTTTTAGGCTTTTAAGTTAAACTATTCTCTAGAAAGTAAGTTAGTATTTGCATGCATGATAAACGTTCCCACTCTGAGCGCTCAGTGAATGCTCCTAGAATGGCTTAACCCACGCATGTAATATTTTGCAATGCGAATAAGTGATTACACTAAGAAAACAGGATGCCTCTGCGGAGGGGCTCTTCGCCTATGGAGCAGGCTCCCTTCCCTCTTCTGCTCAAGGAGAGGAGATTGACAAGAACAAAGTAAGGGCCAGGGAAGGTGCTGTGGTTGACAAAATTAGAAGCAAAGAGAGTTTCCAGTACAATAAATGCGCACACATTTATTACATGCATGTGTCGCCTCTCCTCCCAAAGATATATGTAGTGCAGTGAATAAAAGCTCAAACTTCGGAGCCAGGCTTCTGAATTTCAATCTGTGTTCTGACACTAACTAGCTGTATGACCTGGAGCAAGTCACTTATGTGGTTCCTACCGTCAGGGGTTGTTGTGGGGATTCCATCATAAAGTAATCCCTGTTTTACAGATGAGGAAAGTGCAACAATATCTGGCAGGGTAAGCAGATTTGAAGGGTTTGCTGCTGCTTTTGCTGCTGTTATTGTTATTTGGGGGAAGCAAAATCCCTGGCCTCTTTCACAAAGGGAATAGGGATACTAAACTCACAATTGCAGGGTACATGCACGAGGAAGCGTCCCAATGCTCACACTGCCACTCCTAGTATGAGGTCAGTGACCATCCATCCATCTGTTGTCTCCATGTCTCACTGTATTTATATTATTTTTAAGATAAATAGAACAAAAATGACTTCCTGAAATTATCAGTTCCAATCTATCGTTGCCTTGTTTCCTATCTTCTTTTCCTTCGGTGAATAATTTGCCCAAAGCTTTTTCTTCTCATAATCCCCTCTTATTAAGTCTAGGCTAATTATTCCTTTGAAGACACTTCTAATTGGGGTTCCGCATTCATGTGTCATTAATTTCAGCCTGTCCTCTGACCCTTTTCAAGGAAATCTGGGAAACGGGCCAGAAGAGTGTACAATTATTCTAAGGGCTGTGGTATTGTAAGCATCTTGCACAAAACCACCAACCCACTATACCAGAATCACTCCCACAGTGTTTATCCTAATGCAAAACCTTAATTCAATTCAGTAAGCATATTCTAAATTACATTTTTAGCTGAAAATTCTGGGTTTTGACTGTTCTCACAGTAAGCAACAGGGGTCATTGAATTTCAATGCCAACATTTCATGTGGTCAGAAACATGAAGTCCACATTAACTAAACCTCTAGAATACAACTCATTTTACTTCTGAAAAGCTAGAATATGTAAGATAAATAGTTTCACCCCTTCTATTGGTTTAGTAGTTACTTTTTAGATTAAAGTACAGTAACTTTGGGCTTATTTCAGGTGTGAAAATTCCAGGAGTTTAAGGTGATGGTTTTTTACAGACTGGTTGAGCTACTCTGTAGAAACAGTGGTTGAGGAATTATTGGGTGTCCGAGGTTGTTTGTAGCACTGAGGCATGGGCATCTGCAGGTGCTTAGTTTGTAGGAGTCCAGTGGGAGGCCTCTGTGCTTGCCACGCATTGGGCTTCCAGAAGGATGAGGACAGGCTGTCATGATGTTTGGGCCTATGGCCACTAGTGGCAAGAAAATCCCTACCTCTAGAGGGTCTTAGATATGTAGAAAATTGTGCTGAAGTATTAACAACCTATAACCGTTCACTCAGGGAAATAGATACAGTAACATATTTTGTAAAGATTTCTCTAGAAAATGGAGCATGTTATTCACAGTTTAGTTTACAAAATCATTATAACCCCCCCTTAATGCTTCTGTAAAGTTTTTAGGAGACACTAAATGACCCCAAACAACTGCATTTCCTTACTTCCTCCCTTGGCCTGAGAGGCCTTAGATGGCCTGGCCCTTGGCTATCTTTCCAACGCCTTTTCCACTGAAAGAAGCCACAGTGGTTGCTTGCTATTTCTGGGACAAGCCAAGCATGTTTCTCACTGAAGATTTTGCCTTTGCTGTTCTCTCTCCCTGGAGCCCTCTTCGCCGGGAGATCCACCATACCACATCATCGCTTCACTTGGTCAGAACCATGGGGCTTTCCATCCCTCCTTTCTTCTCCTGCCTTGGAGATCCCGGAAGACAGAGGGAGCCTAGGTCCCTGAGTCACCGACCCCAATCACACTTTGTGAGAGAAAAATCCTTTATCCGACTAAGCCACTGAAATTGCAGGGTCTGCTGAGGCAGCTGGTATTAATTATCCTAATCTCCCTTCCTCCCTCCCATACCCTGTCCATCCCACAGTCTCACTGTTCTTTGTAGTACCTATGACCTAAGATAAACACGGCAATACATTAACTGCCTCCCCTATTACAACGCAAACCTTTTCAGGGCAATGAGTTTTTCTGAGCACTGAGGATATAGCAATGAACAAAACAGACGTGGTAGGCAACCAGTTAATATTTGTTACATGAATGAAAGAATGTCCACTTACGTCCTCCTTAGATGAAGTCAGCTCTCTCCAGTAGCTCTTACTGTGTCTGAGTCAGCTTGCCTGGTCCCCTCTGCCACCCAGCTGTAATTAAATGTTTCTAAGGCAGCTACATAACACTTCTCTTTAAATCAACAACGTTAAAGGTAACGCAACCACCCAGAACACCACTACAAATTTTCAGATTGCTGGAAATTTCACCATTGCGGAGTGGGTCATGATTATTAACACTAGATATATATTTTACTTGAAAACACTCTTGTAATGCATCAAGCATTACACAAATATGTACACATGATTTTAGATGCACGTACACCTTTCCTGTGTTATTTCCTGCTGTATTTTCACACCAACTCATCCACGCATGGAGCAGATATTGCCATCCCCACTATCACAGATCAGGACAGCCAACTGCAGAGCAGGTCGTCTGCTGAGGTCAGGTGGCTCGGGAGGGAACCAGCAGCTACTCAGCTGTCCTGAGAACTTCCGTTCACTGGGTCACAGGTCTGCACTCTGCTGGCGCCTCAAAACTACTACTATTATTAAACAGCATCCAGGCCCAGCACAGTTTTGGCTTACCTATATATGTTTTACATATAACATCTAAATTTATATATTATTTATAAACATATATACATATTCATATATAATATAGAAAATTATATAATATATAAAAATTATATATAATATATAAAATATATTATATAATTATATGTAATATAAATTTATATTATATAAGTTTATATATTATACAGAAAAATTTATATATAAATTTATATATAAATAAAAATTATGTATACATTTTATACATGTGTATATATGTATATATACACACATATATGCACACACATATATATGTAATATTGTTTTGTACAGTTATATATTTTATACATTATAAATAAAATAAAATGAAGAGCATCAGCCACTTACTAGAAGGTTTGTAGCTGCAGTTTAATAGAAAGCCTGGCTCACGCCTGCAATCCCAGCACTTTGGGAGGCCAAGGCGGGTGAATCACTTGAGGTCACAAGTTCAAGAACAGCCTGGCCAACATGGCAAAATCCTACCTCCACTAAAAATACAAAAATATTAGCCATGCATGGTGGCGCACACCTGTAGTCCCAAGGCATGACGATTGCTTGAACCCAGGAGGTGGAGGTTACAGTGAGCCAAGATCATGCCAACGCATTCCAGCCTGGGCAACAGAACAAGACTCTGTCTCAAAAAATAAACAAATAAATAAATTTTAAAAAATTAAAAATTAAAAAATTAAAAATAAAAAAAGTAGCAAGGCATAGTGGTGAACACCTGTAATCCCAGCTACTCGTGAGGTTGAGGCATGAGGATTGCTTGAACCCGGGAGTCAGAGGTTGCAGTGAGCTGAGATCATGCCACTGCACTCCAGCCTCAAAAAACAAAAAAGGAAGAAAGAAAGCCTGAATTAAAAAACAGTGCTGTGTCTGAAAGGAAGGCTATTTACTGTATCTGTTTACTTGGTTTCATCTGGTGTTTAAACTCCATGAAGGCAAGAGGTTTGGTTTGCTTTGTTCACTACTGCATACTAAATTAAATGATTGTCAAATGAATGAAGGAAACATTTCCAAACCTTAATTTCTTAGCAAATGTGGGAATAGAAATAATCTACTTCATTGGGTCATATCAGGACTTAATGAAGTAATAAGTTTGTATAGTATTTTACAGTGCTCAAGATGAAGAGTAATTTTAATATAATTAAAAATATAGTCCAGGCCGGGCGTGGTGGCTCAAGCCTGTAATCCCAGCACTTTGGGAGGCCGAGACGGGCGGATCACGAGGTCAGGAGATCGAGACCATCCTGGCTAACATGGTGAAACCCCGTCTCTACTAAAAAATACAAAAAACTAGCCGGGCGAGGTGGCGGGCGCCTGTAGTCACAGCTACTCGGGAGGCTGAGGCAGGAGAATGGCGTAAACCCAGGAGGCGGAGCTTGCAGTGAGCTGAGATCCGGCCACTGCACTCCAGCCTGGGTGACAGAGCAAGACTCCGTCTCAAAAAAAAAAAAAGAAAGAAAAAAAATATATATATAGTCCAGTTATTAAAATCAGATTCCCAACTTACGCAATTGATTCTTGCAGTGAATACTTAGCATGGATAAATTTTCATATTTGGATTGTATGATGTTAGCTGCTTCTACACTGGTATTTACAGCTGAGAATGTACAAGTACCTAGAAAATTATTCACCTCTATTGAAGAAATCTTCCATTGTTTATAATTACTGGACCTCCTTCATACATAGCTCATTTCTGCTTGAAAATCAAATCAAGGACCTGATTCAATATTTATTACCTGACACTTCCCTTACTAAATTTTCCTCTTTTCTCCCATGTGTATTTCACTAAATTAACTCAGCTTTTGATTGATGAGTGTGTTCTTGTAGATATGTTTCCCCATTTGCTCTGTAACTGTCCCATTTTGTTTTGTTTTCTTTTTTTGAGACAGGGTCTCACTTTGTAGCCCAAGCCGGGAGCTACAGTGCAGTGGCATGAACACGGCTCACTGCAGCCTCTACCTCCCAGGCTTAAGCAGTCCTCCCACCTCAGCCTCCCCAGTAGCTGGGACTATAGGCACATGCCACCATGCCCAGCTAATTTTTGTATTTTTTGTAGAGACAGGGTTTCGACCTGTTGCCCAGGCTGGTCTCTAACTCCTGGTGTCAAGCAATCCACCTGCCTTGGCCTCCCAAAGTGTTAGGATTACAGGCATGAGCCACTGCATCTGGCTAACATTTTTATAGTTTACAAATCAACATTCCTCTACGTTTTGTACCAGAAACCACAAATTGTCAAACCAAGACCAGAATCTAGCCTAATGTTTAATGTGACTAATATTTAAAATGTAGGAGATTTCTCATTCTAAAATATTGATTCTGACACCTTTGCAGGAAAAATTACAATTAACTGATTACAATAATGATCAAAATTTTTTTAAAAACCATCAAAAAAGAATCCAGGCCAGGGCCGGGTGCTGTGGCTCATGCCTGTAATACCAGCACTTTGGGAGGCTGATGCAGGCGGATCACAAGATCAGGAGATTGAGACCATCCTGGCCAACACGGTGAAACCCCGTCTATACTAAAAATACAAAAATTAGCCGGGCATGGCAGCAGTCTCCTGTAGTCCAAGATACTCGGGAGGCTGAGGCAGGAGAATGGCGTGAACCCAGGAGGCGGAGCTTGCAGTGAGTCGAGATTGCGCCACTGCACTCCAGCCTGGGAGACAGAGCAAGACTCCGTCTCAAAAAAAAAAAAAAAAAAAAAAAAAAGGAATCCAGGCCAGACACAGTGACTCATGCCTGTAATCCCAGCACTTTGGGAGGCTGAGGTGCAGATCACTTGAGGTCAGGACTTCAGGACCAGCCTGGCCAACACAGTGAAACCCCGTCTCCACTAAAAATACAAAAATTAGCCAAGTGTGGTGGCACACACCTGTAACCCCAGATACACCTGGGAGGTCAAGGCTGCAGTGAGCCATGTTTTTGCCACTGCACTTTCCTGGACAGCAGAGCAATACCCTGACTCAAAACAAAACAAAACAAAGCAAACAGAAGCCATTAATTCAAATGTCCTCATTGGATATAAGGACCAAACTCTGATTTTTTATCTTGCCCAAATTCTTACCTAAGGGGTCTGGGGAATCATGCCCTACAAATCATAAATTCTCATCAGATGGGTTTTATTTAACTCTATATATCATGACATACTTTTCAAACAGACTCTGGCATCATAACATTTTGTGAGACAAGGAAGAAAATCAAAATATTTTACCCCAAAACATATTTCTTTGCCATATTTTGAAATGGTCCTGCAAAGTTGTTCTTTGTGGGGGAAACTTTGAATCTGTAAAGAATCTCTTAACATAGCCAGATCTTTTTCATTCCAGACCCTCCCAATCCTGAAGAGACTAAGATCTGAATAGGAAACATTTGTTATCTGTCATCTCTTAGGGCAGCCGCGAAGAGACTAAGATCTGAATAGGAAACATTTGTTATCTGTCATCTCTTAGGGCAGCCGCTATAAGATTTCAAAAGAACTTTGGTCTCCACAGTCTTTATCTTAACCTGAACATTCCCTTTCTATCAATCCCAGGTCTTTAGACAAACTCAATCAATTGTCAATCAGAAAATGTTTAAATTCACCTATAGCCTGGAAGCCTCGGCTTTGAGTTGTCCCGCCTTTCTGGAACAAACCAATGTATTTCTTAAATGTGTGTGATTGATGTCTCATGCCTCTCTAAAATGTACAAAACCCAGTTGCGCCCCAACCACTTTGGACACATGTTTTCAGGCCTTCCTGAGGGCTGTGTCATGGGCCATGGTCACTCATATTTGGCACAAAATAAATCTCTTCAAATGTGTTACAGAATTCGACTCTTTTCATTGACAGGTAACTAACATGTGGGCCTGGTGGAGGAGCAGGGAGTGGTAGGGAGGTGCAGGCCTTTGGTGAACTGAGGAGCACTTGCCCATCTAAAGGGGACACTTGGACTGAACCCCTACCCCTATGGTTTTATGCAGGATTATGGACCTTGTGTTGTCATATAGCTTGATTTTCCTAAGAAGCCAGAAATTCTGATTTGCATATTAAAAAGTGGTAATTTTAAAAACATTATGTGCACCAGCCAACACGTATCTAATGGCAAGATTTGCCCTCCTGGCCTCCAGCATGCTACTGGCTGTTTTTGAAAGACCAAGTTATTTCTTACCTGTCTTAATCATGATTGTAGAAAAAAATACCTGATATCTGGGAGGTGATGCTGTGTAGCATGCACTATAACTCTCTTGGAGATTACCTTTTCTTTATTATTGAGACAGAGTCTCACTCTGTCACCCAAGCTGGAGTGCACTGGTGCCATCTCAGCTTACTGCAACCTCTGCCTCCTGGGTTCGAACAATTCTCATGCCTCAGCCTCCCAAGCAGCTGGGACTACAGGTACATGCCACCATGCCCAGCTAATTTTTGTATTTTTAGTAGAGATGAGGTTTCACCATGTTGGCCAGGCTGGTCTTGAGCTCCTAACCTAAAGTGACCTGCCCACCTCAGCCTCCTAAAGTGCTGGGATTATAGGAGTGAGCCACCGTGCCCTGCCTCTCTTGGATGTTTCAAAATATATTTCAGGAGTTCAGGCCATAAGTGTGGCAAACACTTGGATAGATTTTCCCCAGAGCAGCTTTGGACAAACCCCTCCTTTAGAGAAAATATCTGCTCTCTAACATGAATTCAAATGTTCCTTTTCATAACAGGAAAAGATGGGTTCCTTGTGCTTGAACATTTTCCTCATCTCATTATATGTAAATTAGCCAAACTAAGAGAATATTTTTATAAAAATTAGAGGAGCAGTGGAGAAATAGATCAGATGACCTTTCAATGGCATAGATAGCACTGATGTCAACAAATTTCACATAAAGATCTACCTATGCACCAGGCATCGTTGTCACAATTTTCCAAACCAACTCGAAAATATACCTAGAGAAGGCCAGGTACAGTGGCTCATGCTTGTAATCCCAGCACTTTGGAAGGCTGAGGCAGGTGGATCACCTGAGGTTAGGAGTTCGAGACCAGCCTGGGCACTATGGTGAAACCCCATCTCTACAAAAAACACAAAAATTAGCTGGGTGTGGTGGCGGGCACCTATAATCCCAGCTACTAGGGAGGCTGAGGCAGGAGAATCACTTGAACCTGGGAGGCAGAAGTTACAGTGAGCAAAGATTACACCTGGGCAATAGAGCAAGAATCTGTCTCAAAAATAATAATAATAATAAAGTACACACACACACACACACACCCCTAGAGAACAATTATCCAGGGTATCACTCCCACCCCCAGAGATGCTGCTTTCATATCAAATAAATAAAAAAGATTAAAATTCAGTACCATCATATAGAATATGAGGGACATTAAAAAAATTTAATTAAAATTCAGGAAATAAAACATTTTAAGTGAACATGGGCAGTTTCCTTTTTAAAGAAATCTTTTTAAAGAAATTTTATCAGCTGGGTATGGTGGCTTATGCCTGTAATCCTAGCACTTTGGGAGGCCGAGGCAGGTGGGTCACCTGAGGTCAGGAGTTCGAGACCAGCCTGGCCAACGTGGTGAAAACCCATCTCTACTAAAAATACAAAAATCAGCTGGGCATGGTGGTGCGTGCCTGTAGTTCCAGCTATTCGGGAGGCTGAAGCAGGGGAATCACTTGAACCCAGGAGGCAGAAGTTGGAGCTTTTTCCCAAAACAAACTCCCTTCTTGCCTGGGGACCAGCCTGCCTTTGTAGGACTAACAAACTAGCCGCAAGAGTTGCAACTTCCCCAATTACTCTTGCAGAGAACATCACTATTGTTGAGCTGAAGATTGGCCTTTTCAGATGTATTTTCAGATTTTTGCATTTCTGATGACTGATCAGACTGATCAGGCCTTTTGAGATGTATTTTCAGATTTTTGTGTTTCTGATGACTGTTCAGATCCACCAACCTGTCCTGTGGCTCCACCCACAAACAGACTCAGGGCACATTTTCAAACCCCTATGATTTCACTCACCAAACCAATCAGCAGCACCCATTCCCTAGCCCCCACCCAACAAATTATCCTTAAAAAACCCTAGCCTCTGAATTTTCAGAGACAGATTTGAATAACAAAACTCCAGTATCAGCTGGCTCTGCATGAATTAAACTCTCTATTGTAATTCCCCTGTCTTGATAAATTGACTCTATCTGGGCAGTAGGCAAAATGAACTTGTTGGGCAGTTACACTTTCACCCCTACAGAAGTGATACCTCAAAATATGGCTCTGCAAAATATCTCAAGTACTGATCTTAGGCCTTACAATACTGATGTTATCTCCAGTAACAACTTGAAGAGGATCAGAATCTTGCAGCCTCCAGCTGCATGACTCCTAAACCATAATTTCATATCTTTTGGCTAATTTGTTAGTCCTACAAAGGCAGTCTAGTTCCCAGTCAAGAAGGGAGTCTGTTTTGGGAAAGGGCTGTTATTGTCTTTGTTTTAAACTATAAACTAAGTTCCTCCCAAAGTTAGTTCGGCCTACACCCAGGAATAAACAAGGACAGCTTGGAGGTTAGAAGCAAGATGGGGTGAGTTAGGTCAGATCTCTTTCACTACCTCAGTTATGATTTTGCAATGGTCGTTTCAGTATGACAAGATGACCAGGAAAAGCACCATAAACAAAGATAAGTTCTGCTATGCAGATTTAAGTCAATGTCTTCTCCATTGATTAAGAGTCTGGTGATCTAGTGTCCTTCTCTTCCTGGTGTAGCCAGGGAGACACTCTCACAAATGGAGATTTCTTTGATAGATGTAAATTTATCTCACATAGGATAACTTTTCAGAGCCTCTCCTGTGTCTACAATTTCTCAAAATAACAGCTGAAAATAATCCTTATGCTAGAGTCATATTTTGGTCTGGCATATTCTGGTCTTCTAAAGTCGTATTTTGGGTTGACTTGTCCTGGACCCCATTAATAGAGTGTTCTCATTTTTTATAGCAACATAATATCCAATTATGTGGACATACTGAGGGAGCACAGGGAATTTCACCCCAAAATATGGCTCACTGCAGCCCAAACTCCAGGGCCCAAGCAGTTCTCCTGTTAGAGCAGGCAGATACCTAGACATGAGCAGGAGGGGGAGCCTGGAGAAAGGGAGGTCTGGAAAATCTCACATCTCAGAGACCACTGGAAATCTGCATGCTAGATATGACCAGAAAGGAGGGAAAATACCTATGTATGAAGAAATACCTCAGAACAACTCTTAAGATGCCCAGTGATGAATAACTCTGCAGTTAATCTGTCAGAATGGAACTAGCCACATGCTGATAAGGAGGGAAAGAGGGCAAAGGGGGTGGCTGGGCGCAGTGGCTCATGCCTGTAATCTCAGAACTTCGGGAGGCTAAGGTGGATGGATCACCTGAGTTCAGGAGTTCAAGACCAGCCTGGCCAACATGGTGAAAACCCATCTCTACTAAAAATACAAAAATTGGTTAGGTGTGGTGGTGGGTGTCTGTAATCCCAGCTACTTGGGAGGTTGAGGTGGGACAATGGCTTGAGCCTGAGGGCAGAGGTTGCAGTGAGCCGAGATCACACCACTGCACTCCAGCCTGGACAATTGAGTAAGACTCTGTCTTAAAAAAAAAAAGGGGGGGGGGCAAAGGGGAAATTTCTAAGACTCTGAGAGATACACAGGGGCAATACGTACACGTATAACTGCTATATGACCTTCCTAGAGTGGCAGTAATAAGCAACGTTGCCATTAGGTAGGATTGTACCCAACACCAGTCCTTGCATGTGCCTTAACTACCAGTAAAGCAGAATCCCACAAACCTAGAGCAGGAACCAGGCAGGAAAAAAGCAGGGACTTAATGCAGAAGGGGAAGCTGGATAAAGATAAAAGTGGAGACTTGAGACAGAGGCAGGAACTTAAAGAAACAGTCCCAACATAATAAAAATCTCAACGCAGAACCCTAGGGGCTGCTGGCTCATTCTCTTTCCAGCAACCCACTCTGACCTGTCTTTCAGAGCATACTATCTCTTTAAATAGACTGCTGCTACTATCACTCCCAGCAGGGTCAGCCCACTCCTCTCTTGGAGCATATTCTTACTTCCTTAATATGTCTTTGCTTACTTTACTAATTGGTCTCTTGGCCAAATTTCTTCTCCTAAGAAGACTAAGAACAGAGGACTCCACATATCCTGGTCACACTCCCACCTCAGCCTCCCAACTGACTTGGACTACAGGCGTGCACCACCATGTCTGGCTAATTAAAAAAAAAATTGTGGCTGGGTATGGTGGCTCATGCCTGTAATCCCAGCACTTTGGGAGGCCAAGGCAGGTGGATCACTTGAGGTCAGGAGTTCGAGACCAGCCTGGTCAACATGGTGAAACATCATCCCTACTAAAAATACAAAAATTAGCTGGGCATGGTGCCACATGCCTGTAATCCCAGCTACTTGGGAGGCTGAAGCAGGGGAATCGCTTGAACCCAGGAGGTGGAGGTTGCAGTAAATTGAGATCTCACCACTGCACTCCAGCCTGGGCAACACAGCAAGACTCGGTCTCAAAAAAAAAAAAAAAGAAAAGAAAGAAAGAAAAAGAATTGTGTGTAGAGATGGGGGTCATGCCATGTTGCCAGGCTGGTCTCCAGTTGATCTTCCTGCCTCAGCATTCCAGAGTGCAGGGATTACAGGCACGAGCCACCACGCCCCATGCTGATCTAAATTTTTAAAGAAGTTGGAATTAGTCAAAGACGGGATTGGTATTCCAGGTAGGAAGAACATCAACGACACAAAAAATGTTAAACGCCATTGTGGATATTAGGAATACAAGAAATAATTGATATATTAATACTACAGTGTAAAACAACAGCAGGTGAGATGTAGAAGGAATTAAGGCAAAAACATGTGTAAGGAAATGGGACTGTATGAGGATGAAAGGTGTTTGCAATGAGAGAAATGACAAACTCAGGCAGTAGAAAGACATCATAGAATGGTGGCCAGCCTGGTGCCAGAAGCTCCCTCAGGGAACTACTGAATTGATACATGATAAAGATAGACAATGGCAGTCAGGAGGTCAAGAGAAGGGTAGAAGAACAATGCTGAGAAGGTAAAACTGGTAAGCCTTGATGCAAAGGTATGAAGAGGAGGAGGTCGGGATGGATGGATGGTGACTGTAACAAGGTAGAGAATTCAGGTGGAGGAACAAGTTTTGGGGAAAGGAGGAGAAGCTTGACTTTCAACAAGATTATTTTGAGGTACATACCCTTCACTACTACACTCCTGTAAGGGAAAAAATAAAAGGCACTATGTTATTCCAACTTTACTACTTGAGTTGACTCATGGGAGTATTGGTTTCTTGTTTGGCAAGTGGTAGAGCTTGAATGTGAATCCAACTTTTTAAATGCCAGAACCAGCCATCATTCCACTATGTGTGCTCCTGTCAAAATAAGCAGTGCTCATAAAATCACGTAAGTGAAAACAAGCACAGCTGGCTAAAATGAGGTGGCAAGGGTCAAGAGAGAATAATGGAGGAAGTATGCTAGAGACAGGTGGACTGGGATCCCATATGTAGCAGAATCATGGAGCTTGGATCCAGCTAACCAAAATTTAGAGAATACAAATGGAAAATTATAATTTTTAAAGATAATGCACATTTTAAGTCACGCCCTACTCCGTCTGTTGAGAAATGCAATCTACTGTGAACCCTGAACAGCCCTATACATTCTAGCTGGGTATGCCAATGTGGAAAGTAAAAGTAACACCTTTTCCTCACCTGTTGCAAGGATCATGACTGACACCCCTGTAACAAAAGACAGATTCACAAGAGAAAAGAATAACAAATTTATTTAACTATGTTTTTTAGCACAGGAGACTTCAGAAATGAAGACCCAAAGACCCATGGAAAATTTTATGTTTATGCCTAGGTTATATGAAGAGGGGACAGTTGTGTAGAAATGTGATTGGACAAAAAGGCATATGACCTAATGGTAATAAACTACAGGGAACTCAGCAATGCCTGTTTGTTCAGATTCTCATTGGACTGTATAGCACTTCTTTCCTCTGATATAGGGCAGGGCCCCCTTGAATGAGGGCCTAGTAACCTACTTCTAGGCAAGATCAGTCAAAGAATTCCTTTATGGCCAACTCACACACAGGCAGGTAGTGGGAGGTCAGAGTCACCTTGTTGCTTCTATAGCTTTAATTGCCAATGTGCTACATTTTGGAGTATTGTGTTCTGAGCCTCAACACTGAGAAACAAAGCCCTGGCCAGTCTTTTTCTAGGCTATTTCTCAGGGTTATGCTTGCAAAGAGAACCCTTGAGAAATGAGGCAATATCTTTCTCTGGGACAAGCGGAAGTTGTTTATTGCTTGCTATAAAGCAGTGGGTTCCTCGAGTTCAATGTCTTTTCCTGTAATGCAACTCACTGCATGTGCAGGCATCCATCTGAGCCACTCTGTGTTACCCCCATGGGACTTGGCAGAGGGAGGCAAGAAGAACCAACACAAACATGCTAGTGGTCATGCTTTCCGTGCCACGAGTATTAAAGTCCTTTCTCTCTGATCCATGAGTCAGATGTCTTCTGCTAACACTCATGAAACAATAACAGATTGATGTATTTGCCTAAAAATATGATAAAATCAAGTCCCAGATCATGACCTTCCCTGCTCTGTCAATTGTGAGTCACGGTGTTCAGTTTTCCTCTTAGCAGCTCCTTGGAGCCCCCATAGCAGCCAAGAGATAAGTAGGGACAGAATAACAATGTCAAGGAGCCCATTGGTTTAGGCCCCTTTGTGCTTGAGCAGGCCCCTTTTAGCCTCCTCCCTCCATTCTCATTGTGTCTTCATGATATGAGAGGATGACTCCAGCAAGCAGCTTGTAGCAGTCTCATTAGTAATTTCGATTCTCTTAAGCAGAGTGAGTGAGGTCGGGTCATTGAGGGTTTTCCTAAAAGCTCAGCATCCAACTTAGACTCAACCATTTTTGCACCTCTTTCTCTCCTTCTGGGTTACTGATGGTGCTCCCCACCCTGATCTTTCACTACGCCACCTGTGGCAATCAATAGTCCAAAATCACCATTACTTGATAGGGACAAAGAAAGCAGAGGTCTGAGATAGGAAATGCAAAACCAACTTTTTTTTTTAATGTGTAGCAATCTGTTCATTGCTTTCTCATTGTTTTTATAACACTTTCCTCATGGTAAATAGTATTTTGCTCTGGCCTGAGACCCAGAGTCCTTCCTCAGGAGAAAGGGTAAATCTGAAATAAACCAGCTCATGCAAGGCTTGGCTTACTACCATCTGGTGGTTCTGAAAACCTCAAGCCTGGAACTTGAATTAAGTTGTTCCCAGATATCTAGCACAAGCCTAGATCAAACAAGTCTTATTTAGAGGATGGTTATATAATTCTAGGCTTCAAAATATTTCTATAATTTTTCAAACACAACACCAGCACTCAGTGATGGTCAGATATATGAGGAGTTTAGACCACAAATAAGAACAGAAACAACGGCTGGGCGTGGTGGCTCAAGCCTGTAATCCCAGCACTTTGGGAGGCCAAGACGGGCGGATCACAAGGTCAGGAGATCGAGACCATCCTGGCTAACATGGTGAAACCCCGTCTCTACTAAAAAAAAATACAAAAAAACTAGCCGGGCGTGGTGGTGGGCACCTGTAGTCCCAGCTACTCGGGAGGCTGAGGCAGGAGAATGGCGTAAACCTGGGAGGCGGAGCTTGCAGTGAGCTGAGATCCGGCCACTGCACTCCAGCCTGGGTGACAGAGCGAGATTCCGTCTCAAAAAAAAAAAAAAAAAAAAAAGAACAGAAACAACAGACAACAAAAATAGATCCACAGGGAATCTACATATTGGAATTGTTAGATAAGGCTGTAAAGCAACAGTGTTCTCCATTCTCCTGTAGAAACTTTTAAGCTTGGTTGATGTAATCTTGAATACAGCATAAACTCTTACATAACTAACCACTTGTCCTCTCCTTTCCTGGTTTTCTCACCTTCTGAGGTCTCCCCCATTTTACACTTTCAAGAATCTTTTCTCTTTTTCCACAGACATTTTCTCTTCTGGTTTGCAAGTTGCCCAGATTTCCTAATAGTGGTTAAACACATCAACTCTGGAGACAGCCTGCCAGGATTTGAATCCAGGCTCCATAATTTACCCAAGGCAAATTAACCTTTAAGCCTCAATTTCTACATCTATAATATCTACCTTCCTCATAGAGTTGTTATCAGGGTTAAATTAAGATAGGCAAAGTGCTTATAACAGTGATTGGCATTAGATAGTGCTCAATAACTGTTAGCTATTGAAACTTCAAACCACCAAGCTTTAGTGTTAACATTATGTAGTCAGGGCACATAACCAGCTGCATCTCTCTGCCTGGAACTTCTGTTCTGGGTTTTATTTTCCTCTTGGGCTTCTTTCAAGTCAATCTCTCCCCTTACCACTTGTCTAGAGATCTATTGACCCTCTAAGGCTATGGCATGAGCTTGGACAAAAATCTGCCCACCTCACCAATCTTCTTAACACCAGAGCAATATGTAGGGCTTTTCAAAAATGTTTTTAAATTTACAAAAATACTGAGAAAAAATAAGAGAGAAAGTATGCTGTCTTACTCCATTTTCTGTTGCTATAACTAAATGCCACAGATTGGAAAATTTCTAGAGAATAGAAGTTTATTTAGCTCATGGTTCTGGAGGCTGCAAAGTCCAAGAGCATGGCCAATCATGAGAGCAGAACCCTCAGTAATCTATGATTCCATTTAAGTGAGCATAGGGATTAAATTTTTGACATATAAATTTCAGGGGGACATATCCAAACCATAGCATATAAAACATAAACCCACTGGCTCACGAGGCACAGGTCTCTATTCCTACTACAACTCCTTAGCCTCCCACTCTTTTTTAATTTTAATTTTAATTTTTTGATATGAGGTCTCACTCTGTCACCCAGGTTGGAGTGCAGTGGTGCAATCTAGGCTCACTGCAACCTCTGCCTCTCAGGCTCAAGAGATCCTCCCACCTCAGCCTCCCAAGTAGCTGGGATCACAGGTGTGCACAACCATGCCCAGTTAATTTTTTGCATTTTTGCTGGAGACATGGTTTTACCATGTTGCCCAGGCTGTTCTTAAACTCCTAAACCCAAGTAATCCTCCTGCCTCAGCCTCCCAAAGTGCTGGGATTACAGGTGTGAGTCACCACACCCAGCCTTAGCCTCCCACTCTCACAGTCTGTGTCCCATTCTGCTCCCTGTCTCAGTACAAAGAACCTCTCTCACAGTTTCCAAAGGCTGGAGCTGGGACACATGGGCTCCTCTCCTTGCCTCTTCACCTCTAACTCTCAGTTGTCCGCCCTTCCATGTACAAGATACTAGATGGCATACTACCTGAGAGCTACCATTAGACACTTTGATTCTTTAGGAGTCATTCCAATTAATCTAATTGGTTTCCAGTAGGAAAAATCAGTTCACAGGACTGTGGTAACTGTCCAGAGGAATAATCCCACCCTTCAGGTGAGTCTTTGCTCCTCTGTGCCAGGAAGAGTTCACCTCCAACAAATAAGTCAAATGTTATTACAGCACTGTTCAGATCCAGGACACGTTTGCCCTCGGGTGCCCCCTGGCCAGTCCCCTGCTCTCCTCTGTATCATGGAGCCTATGGGAGTCTGCCTGGGCTGCCATAACAAAATACCATAGACTGGGTGGCTAACAACAGAAATCTATCTTCTTACAATTCTGGAGGCTAGAAATCCCATGTCAAGATGTTGGCAGGGCTGATTTCCTGAGGCCTCTCTCCTTAGCTTGCAGATGGCTGCCTTTTCACTGTGTCCTCATTTGATCTTTCCTCTGTGCATGTGTGTCCCTGTTGTCTATGTCAGATTTCTTTCTTTCTTTTTTTTTAGAAAGATAGAGTCTTGCTCTGTCACCCAGGCTAGAGTACAATGGGACGATCTTGGTTTGCAACCTCCACCTCCTGGGTTCAAGCAATTCTCCTGTCTCAGTCTCCCAGGTAGGTGGGACTGATGCATGCACCACCACGCCCACCTAGTTTTTGTATTTTTAGTAGAGACGGGGTTTCACCATGCTGCACAGGCTGGTCTCGAACTCCTAACCTCAGGTAATCCACCCATCTCAGCCTCCCAAAGTGCTGGGATTACAGGCATCAGCCACCAAGTCCAGCCCAGATTTCTTCTTCTGATAAGGACACCAGTTATATCAAATTAAGACCCATCCTAACAGCCTCAATTTAACTTAATCACCTCTTTAAAGGCCAAATTTCTTAGTCTGTTCACACTGCTATAAAAATATACCATAGACTGGTTAATCATCAGCAATAGAAATTTATTTCTCACAGTTCTGGAGGCTGAGAAGTCCATGATCAAGTCACTGGCAGATTTGGTCTAGTGAGGGCCCAATTCCTGGTTCATAGATGGTGCCCTCTTGCTGTGTCCTCACATGGTGGAAGGGACAAGGCAGCTTTCTGGGGCTCCTTTCATAAAGGCACTAATCCCATTCAAGTATGGCGCCTTTGCAATCTAATCACCCCCTAAAGGCTCCACTCCTCCTCCCAATGCCATCCTACTGGGGATTAGGTTCAATATATGAATTCTAGGAGGGGGACACAAACATTCAGACCCTGGAACCTTATCTCCAAGTACAGTCACATTCTGAGCTACTGGAGATTAGAGCTTCAACATGTGAATTTTGGGGGACAAAACTCAGCTCATGCAGGGCCTGACCCCTGTTGGCTGTATTTCCCAGGCTCCCCTGCCAGCTAATGTTCAGCTGGGCTTGGCCACTGGTAAGTTCTGCAGGGACATTGTAGACTGGGAGGAAGGGAAAAGTGAGAGTATCTCCCCACCCCATTCAGACTCTAGCAGCAGCGTCTCTTCATTGTCCAGTCTTCCCTGGACATTGAGCCCACCATTACCAGCTTCTGCTGGGCAAAACTTGCCTCTGAGTTTTGCTAACACTGTCTCTTCCCTCTAGCACGCTAGAATTGAGTAAAAGTGGCTTCCTGTTGCTGCTAATCTCTGGTTTGCCTCACTGTCCTCTGTTTGGCTTTTCATCTGTTTCTGTCACCTATATAATGAGTTATGTATATTACATCCTCCTGTTTCTAGTAATCATTATGGTTTCTGCGTTCTTGGTGGGAGCCTGACACAAATATCTTCTCTGAAACATAATCATGATATTTATATAGGAAGATTATATACATATGGTAACATGGGCTGGGACAGTCTATAAAGTCCTATCTTAAAAGATCTTTGAAAAATCCTACTCTTTTCTGGATTTCTTTGCATTGCCAAGCCTCTCACAAGTGCATCTGTTCTGCCTGCCTTTATTGTTGTCTATTGCTGTGCAACGTTTTACTTCAAACTTAGCAGCTTAAAATATACACACATCTATTATCTCACACTTTCTCATAGTGGGTCAGGAGTCCAGGCATGGATTTTTTGCATCATAAAACAAAGGTCTCCATTTCCTCGCTGCTTGTTTTGTTGTTTTATTTTTTTGAGAGACAAAATCTCACTCTGTTGCCCAAGCTGGAGTACATTGGTGTGACCTTGGCTCACTGCAGCCTCAACCTCCTGGGCTCAAGAGTTCCTTCTGCCTCAGCCTCCTAGGTAGCTTGGACCACACCCACAGGCTACTGCATCCTGCTAATTTTTGTACTTTTTGTAGAGACAGGTCTCACTATGTTGCCCAGGCTGGCTCCTGGTCTTGAGTGATCCTCCCGCCTCAGCCTCCCAAAGTGCTGGGCTTATAGGCATGAGCTACTGTGCCCCGTGCTTGCTGGCTGTTGTTTGGGGTTGCCATCAGCTCCTGGAAGCCACCCACAGTTCCTTGTCACATGACCCTCTTACAACATGGCAGTTCCTATCTTCAGAGCCAGCAAGAAAATCTCTCTAGTGAGCTTAGACAGTCTTGTATAATGAAATGTGATCAAGGGAATGATATCCTGTTTGGAAAAAACTCTCAAGTCAAACTCCTCTACTCATATCAACACGATAAACACAGAAGACTTCTATGACCCCAAAATATGTGGGGATTTCTCTCCACCAGCAAGTAAACAATAGATCCTGCAGTGGACACCAGTTGAGCGTCCTCCAGTTCAATTCTGACATTGTCTACCTGGAGATTTTGTCAGATCCCACAGGTTGAGGGCTCAGTCCCACCAATCACCAGTCCAAGCGTCTGGAACTTCTGGCTGACCAGATGTAAGTTGGGGTTCCCACAACCCCCTCTTTGGTTTCAATTAATTTTCATCTTATTTCATTTCATTTCATTTCATTTGCTTGAGATGAAGTCTCGCACTGTCTCCTAGGCTGGAGTGCAGTAGCCAGATCTCAGCTCACTGCAACCTCCGCCTCCCAGGTTCAAGCGATTCTCCTGCCTCAGCCTCCCAAGTAACTGGGATTGCAAGGGTGTACCACCACATCCAGCAAGTTTTTATATTTTTATTAGAGAGAGGTTGCACAATGTTGGCCAGGCTGGTCCCTAATGCCTAACTTCAGGTGATCTACCTACCTTGGCCTCCCAAAGTGTTGGGATTATAGGCATGAGCCACTGCGTCCAGCAGGATTCAATTGATTTTCTAGAGTGGCTCACGGAACTCAGGGAAACACTTACTTGCATTTACTCATTTATTATAAAGGGTATTACAAAGAATATAGATGAAGAAGTGTGTAGGGCAAGGTAAAGGGAAAGGGGTACAAAGCTTGCAGGCCCTCTCCAGGTATACCACCCTCCAGGAACCTCCTCGTGGTCATCTATTCAGAAGCTCTCTGAACCCTGTCCTCTTGTGTGTGGTGGAGTTGTTGTGGGGGAGCAGTTGTGGGGTTGTTTTTTGAGACAGGGTCTCACTCTGTCACCCAGGCTAGAGTGCAGTGGTGCAATTGTAGCTCACTGCAACCTCAACCTGCTGGGCTTAAGCAATCCTCCCACCTCAGCCTCCCAGGTAGTTAGGACTTACAGGAGCCCACCATCACACCTGGCTATTTTTGGTAATTTTTGTAGGACCAGGTTCCACCTGTTGCCCAGGCTAGTCTTGAACTCCTGGGCTTAAGGGATTCACCTGCCTTGGCCTCCCAAAATGCTGGGATTGCAGGCATGAGCCGCCATGCCCGGTCCTCTTGTGTTTTAAAGGCGACTTCACTACGTAGGCATGATTGACAATGGTGCAGAAATGTGATTGGACAAAAAGGGTATGATTTCATACAAATAGGCTGAGTGGGGAAACCCAGTAAGACCCACCTGCTCAGATTCTTGTTGGCCTCTCTGTGCAGCATTCCTTCCTTCAGAGTATGGGGCAGGATTCTTTCTGGAATGAGGGTCTTTTGACTTGCTTTGGACAGGTAAAAGGAGGAAAGAAGTTCAGAGAGAGAGAGATTGTTTCCTGAGGCCTGTTCCTGAGGCCTAAAATGCTCCAACGTTATAACAAAAGGGCTATAACAAGAGGGCTGTGGGAGTTATGAGCCAGGAACTATGACTTTCATGCTTTACATATATATATACACACACACACATATATATACACATATACACACACACACATATATATAAAATCATATCACGCATCTGATCAACTTTGCCACATTCTTGTGGTTAGAAGCAAATCACAGATTCTACCAGCACTCAGGGGAAGGGACTACACGAGGGCAGGACTCCCTGGGGGTCACCCTGCTGTGCGTCTACCACCCTGCCTGCGGGGTGAGCAGAAGGCCAGCCGATGCACAAAGTAACAAGACTGCGGGCAGAGCTAGCCTTTTCCAAGGTAATTTGGGGGTGGCAGAGTAGCTCTAAGGAGCCAGAAGAGGCAAGGAGGAGAGGCTAATACTTCCTGGAAGGAGTGGGACAATCCAAACTGGGGTCAGGCAGGAGCTGAGAGAGACACGGGTCAGGGCCTCTCTTGAAGTTCACGGCTGGACAGGGGTGGGCACCAGGAACTGAACTGCCTGTGACATGGGCAAATCCAGCTGACAGCAGAGGGAATATCAAAGATCAGGAGAGTAGGAGGGGTGCAAAGAGCCCACGGGAGAGGGATAAGGTGTGGTGCCAAGGAGCAAAGCCTAATGCATAAAAAGGAATTCAATTTTGTAACTTGAGGACTCAGGTCCTCACCCCCATGCCCATCCCAGCCAACTTGAAAGAGGCCCTATGTCCCGGGAGGGTGGGAAACCGTGAGGAGGCTCACGTAAACCAGACATGTTTTTTTTGACCCTGTGCAATAGCATCATAAGGGCAGAGCCAAGTTTCATTTCCTCTCTTCAACATTCTTAGGCTCATTGTTACATTTCCTGGCTTCATCCCAGTTCTCATCTTCTACCACCTCTTTGAAGTAGCTGACTGGGAATTTCTTAAATTATGTGTAACTTCCACAGCACCGTGCTGCCCATATGCCCTTCTCTGTCAGTGTTTCTCTTCTGCTTCTTTAGTGACTTTTTTTCCCAGGGAGTTTTACATTTTGTGATTTCAGCTCTCAAATATAGGTGAAACCTCAAATTCATACCTCCAGCCTTGCTTGTCTTCTAGGCAGGTGCTTGGAAAAAAAGGACAAGAGAACATGTTTCCACTTTCGGCTACGTGCTTTCCCAGCAGCAACTCAGAGGATGCGTAGAGGGTCCAGTTCTGTTTTTGTTTTACCCTCTTCTCATATGTACATAATGTCCAGTCTACCAAACTGGAACCCTTGAAATCTTTGGGATTAATGCAATGAACAGTATGGAATTGTTCTCCATCAGGAACATGGAAAGACGAATCTTCTTTTTCTTTCTCCACAGCCAAGTTTCTGTGCTTGGCTTTCCAACTCCTCCACTGATGAGCCCCCTCCTCCATTGATGAGCCCCCGCTACCTCCCAGCTTCACGTGGCAGCCTCCAAAGTCCAAGCCATCACTCTGGTCTTTTCACTGGTTTCCTTCACAAGAGAGACCACCCAACCTCTTCCCTTGGACTAAGAAATCATAAAGCTGAATGATGCGAGAGAATGGGATGCAGGGTCAAACTACCTGAGTTCGAACCCCAGTTCTGTCTCTTACTGGCAGTGTGACATTAGGCTGATAACTACTCTCTATGCTTCAGTAACATCAGCTGCAAAGTGGGAGATGATGTCTATGTCATACAGTTGTAAGGAGTAAGTGACTCAGTATGTGCAAAGTGCTTAGAACATTCCTGGCAATTGAGTCACATAATACTAAAAAATCAGGCAGCGAGGACCTATGTCACCTATTTCTCCGCCATAGCCTGGCTAGGTCACCATGTGTCAAACAGGAATATAACTAATTTTAATCAATATTTTATATATTTCAATTATATAGAAGTACAAACTTCAAAAAAATTGCTTGCTTGCAGAAGGGCTCTTGTTTTTCCTCCTTCTCCCCATCCAAATTCTATCTCATTCTTCAAGAACCAGCTTAAGTCCCACTTCCATGAAATTGATTCCTGTTGCTTCAGTCTACACCAAATTCTCATTTCTGGAAATGTTTTTATAGTAGGTTCACACCATAGAAGTTGGCACTGAATGGCTCTTGTGTTCTGTGGGGGTCTCTAAGTGTCTCCTCAGTAAATAGTTCACCACTTCTGAGTTCTGAAAAAAATGAACCATAACAGGTAGTTGACACCCAGAACCCAGGTTATTATCTTTATTATTTATGGAGGCAGATTGAAGGATATACTATAGAGTAAAGGCCAAACATACTTCCTAACTGCATTCAAAACTATGTGTCCTTTTCCGTGTGGGATTGCATCCAATGCCACTTCACTCCAAGAAAGTTGCCCCACGTCTTGCAGGAGAACAAGAATAGGGGCATAAGAAGCTAGGGGTATGTTTTTTTTTAAAAAAATCCCCCTCCTGCAAACCAACAAGTGGAATAAAGACCTACTCCTCTAACAAAATTTTTCCATGTAAACTATAAACTCTTGAGACAGGGCCTAGATTTTAAGCTTCTGATGCATTCTCCATAGTCCCTGTCATGGTATAGGTGTATAACAGCTGCTCAACAATAATTCCAGGCTCTGTTTTAATCACTGTCTATATATTAGCTTAATCCACCATGAGAACCACCTATAAGGTAGCTGGTATTAACACTGATGTTTTATAGATAAAGAAACTGAGACATCAAGCTCACATAGTCAACAAATGGTAAAGCTGGGATCAGAGTTCACACTCTTAACCACCATCCTGTACTGCACTGACTGAATTTCAGGAGTAGTAATGTTGGTAGAAATGGAGATTGTAGGAGTTCAGAAGCTGGATGGGAATCAGCCCTGCTAATGTCCAGTGAAGGCAAGCTCTATAAGTAATAACTAGTGCTTAGAGAATGTCATCAGAGAAGATCCGACAGCACATTTTCTTTTTACTACACTATCAGAAGTTCTGTAAAATGATCCATTATAAGCAACTCTATATACTTGGAAAGAAGTTTTTAATTCCACTTAAGGTATTGCTGAAGTAAATTTTGATGTAACATCTGGTCATTTGTGCAAAAATGAATCAAAATGGTTCATATTTGTCAAAAAATCAAATATGATTTTTTCTGGCTCTGATTTTTTTTTTTTGAAACAGAGTCTTGCTCTGTCACCCAGGTTAGAGTGCAGGGGTGTGATCATGGCTAACTGCAGCCTCAACCTCCCAGGCTCAAGCTATCCTCCTACCTCAACCCCCCAAGTAGCTGAGACCACAGGTACATGCCACCATGCCTGGCTAGGCTAATTTTTGCATTTTTAATAGAAACGGGGTTTCATCTGTTGCCCAGGGTGGTCTCAAACTCCTGGGCTCAAGTGATTTGCCTGCCTTGGCCTCCCAAAATGCTGGGATTACAGGCATGAGCTACTTTGCCTGGCCCTGATTCTTTTGTTGCTCATATGATTAAACTGCAATTTTGGCATAATAGAAGGCAAGGACATTTTCCTTTATTTCATTGTTTTACAGGATGGCATGAAGGCTAAATTCTTATCCAAGTATTAATTCCATTTGATCTCATAGCTTTACATTGCACTTCTGTGACCAATTTCAGGCTGAATCCTAAGTAGGGGAGAAAATATACCAATCGCCTTTAGGCATTTTGTCTGTTTACCACTAGAGGTCACTACCTAGTCTTTTATCTGAAAAGCCACGAGCGTTCGTTTTGCTTCATTTGCGTTTATCACGGAGAGGCAAGAAAATCTGTTACAGCATGTCTCAGACTTATTGTGAAATTATCTAAAGTAGAAATAAGTTTCAAATCAAGCCGGTTAATCAGCTTTATTTGATGTCGACTACCACTGATTTAGGGCCTACTGTGGGCAGGTTCTGTGCTAGGTGCCTTATATGTTATGTTACCTCTGAATTCTGCAACATTATCCTCATTTTACAGATGAGGAAATTGAAGCTTGGCAAAGTCATATGATTTCATCAACATGACACAATTGCACAGCAAGGACTTACTTCAGGTTGTGAACCCAGCTCAGGACTGGTAAATAAAAAAGGGAAACAGGCTGGGCACAGTGGTTCATGCCTGTAATCCCAGCACTTTGGGAGACTGAGGCGGGCGGATCACATGAAGCCTGGCCAATATAGCGAAACTCCGTCTCTACTAAAAATACAAAAAAAAAAAAAAAAAAAAAAAAAATCAGCTGGGCGTGGTGCTGGGCGCCTGTAGTCCTAGCTACTTGGGAGGCTGAGGCAGAAGAATCGCTTGAAATCGGGAGGTGGAGGTTGCAGTGGGCCGAGATCGCACCACTGCACTCCAGCCTGGGTAACAGAGTGAGACTCTGCCTCAAAAAAAAAAAAAAAAAAAAAAAAAAGGAAAAAGATAAAAAGAACTAGCCAGGCATAGTGGCGCACACTTGTAATCCCAGCTACTCGAGAGTCTGAGGTGGGAGGATCGCCTGAACCTGGGAGGCAGAGGTTGCAGTGAGCCGAGATTGCACCACTGCACTCCAGCCTGGGTGAAAGAGTGAGACTGTCTTAAAAATAATAGTAAAATGAAAAGGGGAAATTTCCAATAATGCCTGACCTGAAAAGAGGTCCAAGAATGTTTATTCTACTTTGTAGGACATTTGACAATTCATCATAATGATGGGCAGGTTAAAGAGTTAAAGAGAAATACTATTAACAACTCTAAATGGAATTTACAGCTAAACAGATTCTAACAAAACAGCCATCTAGCTGTATTAGAAACTTTGTTTTAATTCGATTAAATCTAATTCATCCCCACATTTTTTATTTAAATGTAATTAGTGGGATAATTTAAGGGATCCGATGTAATAAGACATTTTAGTTAATAAAGGAGGTGTGTTTCTGCCTTAGACCTTCATCTTTCTTGGATGACAAAGGTGTAAGTGTCCATGCCTAGAAAAGGGACCATGTTTACATATGTCTATGGGTCTTGATAGTACATTTTCTGGTGTAAAATTATGTTGTAATGACTTCCTATTTTTTATTTTTTCTATTTTTTTTTTTTTTTTTTTTTTTTGTTGCTGTTGTTAGAGATATGAGGTCTCACTATGTTGCCCAAGCTGGTCTCAAACTCCTGTGCTCAAGCGATCCTCCCACCTTGGCCTCCCAAAGTGTTGAGATTACAGATGTGAGCCACTGCTCCTGGCCCTGTAACAACTTCCTGTCTTTCCACAAACATGGCTGCATTTGGCGGTGCAGTGCCACACTAAATAATGACTCCATTAGAATGGATTAGACATATGCTTTGTGCCATCAATGTTAATAAACGTCGGTTCTAATATTGTGCTGAATCTGAACCTGTTCACTGAGATCATAATGAGCTTAGAATTATTCATTATAATGCCCTTGTATTTCCTGGTCTAGTGCTGTCTAATAAGCTACTGATACTACTTTCATATGAGGAGACGAATAAAATTTCAGTCCTGACTACATCAGTTATATGTTTTTTTTAAAAAAAGACATTCAAATTAATGCTGCATGAAACACATCCTACCCTAAAATAAAACTACTTAAACTTTGATCTTCAAGGATATGAATAAAGAACATACTATCACTGAGGGTTGTTTTGTACATAGGACCAAGAATTATATTTGTTCTGTAACTTTAGCCTACCAATCTATTATTATTATTATTTTTTTTTTTTTTTAAAGAGATGGGGTCTCATCATATTGCCCAGGCTGGTCTTGACTCCTGAGCTCAAGCAATCCTCCCACCTCAGCCGCCAAAGTGCTGGGATTACAGGCACGAGCCACCACTCCCAGTCCCATGTATTAAGTTTGTGGGAAAAAAAAAAAAATCTGGGGGTAAAAACGTACCTGGAGATTTAACATATTCCACACACTCATTTTATTTTATTTTACTTATATATATTTTTATAATTTCAATTTTTTTATTATACTTTAAGTTCTAGGGTACATGTGCACAATGTGCAGGTTTGTTATATATGTATACATGTGCCATGTTGGTGTTAACTCATTATTTACATTAGTTATATTTCCTAATGCTATCAATCCCCCATCCCCGCACTCCACAATAGGCCCCAGTGTGTGACGTTCCCCACCCTGTGTCCAAGTGTTCTTATTGTTCAATTGCCATCTATAAGTGGGAACATGCGGTGTTTGGTTTTCTGTCGTTGTGATAGTTTGCTCAGAATGATGGTTTCCAGCTTCATCCATGTCCCTACAAAGGACATGAACTCATCCTTTTCTATGGCTGCATAGTATTCCATGGTGTATATGTGCCACATTTTCTTAATCCAGTCTATTATTGATGGACAATTGGGTTGGTTCCAAGTCTTTGCTATTGTGAATAGTGCTGCAATAAACATATGTGTGCATGTGTCTTTATAGCAGCATGATTTATAATCCTTTGGGTATATACCCAGTAATGGAATGGCTGGGTCAAAAGGTATTTCTAGTTCTAGATCCTTGAGGAATCACCACACTGTCTTCCACAATGGTTGAACTTGTTTACAGTCCCACCAACAGTGTAAAAGTGTTCCTATTTCTCTACATCCTCTCCAGCACCTGTGTTTCCTGCCGTTTTAATGATCACCATTCTAACTTGTGTGAGATGATATCTCATTGTGGTTTTGATTTGCATTTCTCTGATGGCCAGTGATGATGAGCCGAATTCTACCAGAGGTACAAAGAAGAGCTGGTACTATTCCTTTTGAAACTATTCCAATCAATAGAAAAAGAGGGAATCCTCCCTAACTCATTTTATGAGGACAGCATCATCCTGATACCAAAGCCTGGCAGAGACACAACAAAAAAAGAGAATTTTAGACCAATAACCCTGATGAACATCGATGCAAAAATCCTCAATAAAATACTGGCAAACCAAATCAAGCAGCACATCAAAAAGCTTATCTACCATGATCAAGTTGGCTTCATCCCTGGGATGCAAGGCTGGTTCAACATATGCAAATCAATAAACGTAATCCAGCATATAAACAGAACCAAAGACAAAAACCACATGATTATCTCAATAGATTATCTCAATAGATGCAAAATTCAACAGCCCTTTATGCTAATAACTCTCAATAAACTAGGTATTGATGGGACGTATCTCAAAATAATGAGAGCTATTTATGACAAACCCACAGCCAATATCATACTGAATGGGCAAGAACTGGAACATTCCCTTTGAAAGCTGGCACAAGACACGGATGCCCTCTCTCACCACTCCTATTCAACAAAGTGTTGGAAGTTCTGGTCAGAGCAATCAGGCAGGAGAAAGAAATAAAGGGTATTCAATTAGGAGAAGAAGAAGTCAACTTGTCCCTGTTTGCAGATGACATGATTGTATATTTAGAAAACCCCATCGTCTCAGCCCAAAATCTCCTTAAGCTGATAAGCAACTTCAGCAAAGTCTCAGGATACAAAATCAATGTGCAAAAATCACAAACATTCCTATACACCAATACCAGACAAACAGAGAGCCAAATAATGAGTGAACTCCCATTCACAATTGCTTCAAAGAGAATAAAATACCTAGGAATCCAATTTACAAGGGATGTGAAGGATCTCTTCAAGGAGAACTACAAACCACTGCTCAACAAAATAAAAGAGGACACAAACAAATGGAAGAACATTCCATGCTCATGGATAGGAAGAATCAATATCATGAAAATGGCCATACTGCCCAAGATAATTTATAGATCCAATGCCATCCCCATCAAGCTACCAATGACTTTCTTCACAGAATTGGAAAAAACTACTTTATAAAGTCCATATGGAACCAAAAAAGAGCCTACATTGCCAAGACAATCCTAAGCAAAAAGAACAAAGCTGGAGGCATCACACTACCTGACTTCAAACTATACTACAAGGCTACAGTAACCAAAACAGCATGGTACTGGTACCAAAACAGATATATAGACCAATGGAACAGAACAGAGGCCAATGAAATAGAACAGAGGCCTCAGAAATAACACCACACATCTACAACCATCTGATCTTTGACAAACCTGACAGAAACAAGAAATGGGGAAAGGATTCCCTGTTTAATAAATGGTACTGGGAAAACTGGCTAGCCATATGTAGAAAGCTGAAACTGGATCCCTTCTTTACACCTTATTCAAAAATTAATTCAAGTGGATTAAAGACTTAAATGTTAGACCTAAAACCATAAAAACTCTAGAAGAAAACCGAGGCAATACCAGTCAGGACATAGGCATGGGCAAAGACTTCATGACTAAAACACCAAAAGCAATGGCAACAAAAGCCAAAATTGACAAATGGGATCTAATTAAGCTAAAGAGCTTCTGCACAGCAAAAGAAATGACATCAGAATGAACAGGCAACCTACAGAATGGGAGAAAATTTTTACAATCTTCCCATCTGACAAAGGGCTAATATCCAGAATCTAAAAATAACTTAAATTTACAAGAAAAAATCAAACAACCCCATCAAAAAGTGGGCAAAGGATATGAACAGACACTTCTCAAAAGAAGACATTTATGCAGCCAATACACTCATTTTAGATGAATTAGTCATCAAGCTTCTGATCTAGAAATATCTTTGGGATCGGATGTTTTAACACCCCCTTCTCCTCTGTGATCTTGGAGCAACTGTTGTTCCCCCCAGTCTATTAATGTAGATTTATTTTTTAAATTACTACTTTGTCCTGATGATAAACGACCTGGTTAATTCTATGAACTGAAAAGCCTGTTCAAGAACAACAGCATGTAAGATCTCCAAATCTGTCTGTAGGAGAACAGCCCGCCATGCAGAGGAGTTCTATCACAAGATCAACAGGAGACATAAAAGCCTGTGTGCACATGAGGCAGATCCACTTATGATTTTGTTTACTGGCTTTGCAAGGTCTCAGGCCTCTGTCCCAGGCCTTGGATTTATTCTTCCTATTCAAAGCAATGACAGCCGGGTTTGACAGAAATAAAATTCAAGTCATAGCAGATCGAGTAACTCAAAGATTTCATTCTGGTAAAATTAGAATACTAAGTAGTTCAGTTATTACTGGAGAACTCTATATCGATGTTTAAAGCCTCACATTTAATTCTTATAAGCATGTAGGGAGAGTAAAACTTGACTTCTGCATTTTTAGGGTTTTTCGGTTGGGCCTAGGAATTAAATTGACAGAAGACAGATCTATAGGAGAAAAGCACACAAATGTAATACACATGTTACATGGCTAAGGAAATGAAGATTCAAAGATGCAGAATTGAACGCTTATACTGAATTAGACAAAGAGTCACAAATTATTAAAATGTGACAAGGTAAAGGAACTTGGGCTAGGGTGGTTAATTGGGTAGAGAAATGACTAGGAAAATGAGGATTCGTTTAACAAGTTTCATTAGCACAGGTCTCCTGTTCTTGACGATAAGAATAATACCTTCTTTCTGGTATAAGGAGGGCATCTTTCACACGGGAATTTCATCTCTTGCTTTCAAAACAAACAAAAGGAAGGGCCGAGTGATCCTCTTGTCCTGCTGTTTTTTCAGTCCCTAAACTCAAAATAGCCAATATACCAAAGCAGCATATTTTGGGATAGCATGTTCTTAATTCCTTCAAGTAGAATAAGTGAATTTTTAATTACATTTTTAATCTTGAGATGATTGTAGATTCACATGCAGTCGTAAGAAATCATACAGAGATAGCTTGTGTCCTTTAGCTGGTTATTCCCAATGGTGACATCTTGCAAAACTGTAGTACACTATCACAGCTGGCATGTCAGCACTGACACAGCCAATTACAGTGTCCTAGGGAACTTTATAATTTCCTAGGAAATTAATACTCCACCAAATCAGACCAGTGGTCTGTTTACCTAGGATCTGTCAGTGGCACCAGGAATACTTACAGAAAAAGAGTACTAGTTTCTCTGATATCATCCTTAAAGTTTAGTAACGTACCTAAACATTCACATTTTAAATTGCTATTAAGAGGGTGATCAGTCATGAACATTTTTTTTTTTTTTTTTTTGAGATGGAGTCTCGCTCTGTTGCCCAGGCTGGAGTGTAGCAGCATGATCTCAGCTCACTATAATCTCTGCCTCCTTGTTTCAAGCAATTCTCTGCCTCAACCTCCTGAATACCTGGGGATTACAGGCACCCACCACCATGCCCGGCTAATTTTTGTGCTTTTAGTAGAGATGGGGTTTCACCATCTTGGCCAGACTGGTCTTGAACTCCCAACCTTGGATGATCCGCCCACCTCGGCCTCCCAAAGTGCTGGTATTATAGGCGTGAGCCACCGTGCCTGACCAAACATTTCTAACTCTTGTCTGCTGACCCCCTTTCATTATTGCCCTTGCAGATGAGCTTTCTGCCCTCCTTCACCCTGCCGTGTGCCCTGCAAGGTTGACTTATGGGCAGTACCAGCCTTCGATTGCCTGTGTTCCTCTCTGAAGGCCATGGCTTCATCTGACAGTCAGATTTCTCCATGAAGATGGCCCTCTCCAAGTGCCGGCACACACTCCATGCTCTCACACCCTCAGGCCTAGGGTTGGGAAGAGTCGTATGGTCCCTATTGGGGCCCCTCACCCCTGACCTCCATTCTGTAAGGAGTTCCTTTGTTAAACTTCTTTCCACAACTCCCCTTGTGTGTGCTGTCTGGTTTCACCAGCAAACACTCACTGACCACGACTGTCTTCCTAATGCCCTCCTCTTCCTCGACTTGATGGACACTGCTCTCCCCATATCTCCTCCTACAGATGTAGGAGGGAGTCAAGGATAAAGCCCAGGGAAACACCACCATTTAAAAGGAGACCAGTGGTCAAGAGGAAAATAGAAGACGAAGCAGGGCTCCCAAGCTCCTCAAACTCCAGTTTCTCCCTTGGCAGGTGACATTTTGGGCTAGAGTGATTAATTGGGTAGAGAAACATCTTTCAGGAGACCCACAGGAGCCTCCTACTAACCACTTGATGAACTGCCCAGATACCCCCTCTTTAGCAATAAAGGACTTGGTCACCTGGCTGCTGTGAATGTTGTCCAAAAACAGCCTTCAGCTGACCGCGTTGTGGGGGCTGCCTTGGCTGAAGAAAACGGCCTCGTCCAGAGTCACGCTTCCTTCCAGCACAGCCTGCATCCAATGACTAATCAATGAGTCCGATGTAAAGGTCTGGTCCCCTTGGCCCAATTCAGGACAATTACTGGTTATCTATTGTTGTGTAACAAATGACCCCAAAACTAGCAACTTAAAACAACATCTATTATCTCTAAATGTGTGGGGGGTTGGGAATCCAGGAGTATCTTAGCTTCAGGTTTCATCTCAGGGTTTCTTATGCTGTTGCAGTCAAGCTGTCACATCTGAAGGGGCTGGGGGTTCTACTTTGCTGTTGGTAGAAGGCTTCAGTTTCTCATTACCTTGGCCTCTCTATAAAGTTGCCCACACCATGGCAGTAACTGCTGGGTCAAAATCCTGTTTTCTATGGAAAGCAGACTTCCTTAATAATTTCAGCCCCATATCATGTCTTGGTCACTTTTAGTCATTATAATAGTTACTACCAGCTGTTAAAAAAAAAAAAAAAGGCAGTGTGCAGTGGCTCCTGCACTTTGGGAAGCTGAGGCAGGTGGATCATCTGAGGTCAGGAGTTCGAGACCAGCCTGGCCAACATGGTGAAACTCCGTCTCTACTAAAAATACAAAAAATATTAGCTGGGCCTGGTGGTGGGTAGTCCTAGCTACTTTGGAGGCTGAGACAGGAGAATTGCTTGAATCTGGGAGGGGGAGGTTGCAATGAGCTGAGATCATGCCGCTGCACTCCAGCCTGGCTGACAGAGCAAGACTGAGCCTCTGTCTCAAAAAAAAAAAAAAAAAAAAAAAAAAAAAAAAAAAAGATTCCCTATCGTTAAGGTTCAATGATTTTATTTTAAAGCTTTAGTTTCATATCCAATGTATGATTTTATTGTAAAGTTTTAGTTTCATATCTAATGCATGGCTCTCTCCTCCTCTCCTATCCCCTGCAGAATAGAGATGTGGCCTGGGTCACACACAACTTGTAAGTCTACCATACCTCCTGCTGGTAATGACCAGGGAGGAGAAAAACGGAAGGAAGAGGTGCCCCATGAGACCCAGCTTATTGCCCTTGTGTCAGTGTGGACAGATAAAGAAAGACAACATCACCAGACAAGGGATTTGCTCCCAACCAGTAACTCTAGATGCTAGGGGATCCTTATAAGAGATTCATTCTCAACTTCAAGGCAGCCCTTGAGCTGGTGGCCTTATGTCCCATTCCTCTGATGTGTGCACCTCTTTGCCCAATATTGCAGCATAGCCAGACAAGACCAAGACTCCAAATATGGTCTACTTACCACAGCCAACTCCTGGGTCTTCAGGCTTTTGTGGAATCGACCTTTCAAGCCTCCAGGACACCATGACTTCAAGTGAAGACAGATTTGACCCCTGCCCTGCCTGGCAGTCCCCTATTATGCCATCTTTTCCCAATATATTTTTCCTCTACTGTGGTGGCACAGGGGCTGGACAGTGAGCCTAGCATCCTTCCACTGTTCAGACAGGTACCACATATCAGATACTTACAAACCTGTGAGTGGTTCTCTTGACAGCTCTTACCCTTGGCTTTGAGGATGGGAGGCAACCCACCCCCTATCCTTGTTCTGGGGAATAAATCATCCTAAATGAGCACTGTACTTCTGCAGAAAGCAACAGCCTTCTGCCTTTCAGCCTCACTTTATATTAGGATGAGAGATGTTGGTGCTGGTTCTGCCTCCTGGTTTCTCTTAGCAAGCCTTGTCAGGGTGTGGCCGACTCACTCCAATAGCTGTGGTTCTAGGAATTTAGAATGTGGGGGATTTAATTTATTTGATCCTCAGCTGTGAGCTTAGAATGGCCTTAGTCACCAATACTTAGCAGCTGTTACCATGTTTAAAATTAGTCACCTTTCCCCCAACTACACTCTGATCCTGTATTGCCTAGCTGGGTGAATGGTACTAACATTCTCCCTGTTGCATTAGTCTGTTTCACATTGCTATAAAGAAATACCCGAGACTGGGTAATTTATAAAGAAAAGAGGTTTAATTGGCTTATGGTTCCACATGATGTACAGGAAGCATGATGCTGGCATTTGTTTCTGGGGAGGTCTCAGGAAACTTAACAATCATGGTGGAAGGGGAAGGGAAAGGGGAAGCAGGCATGTCTTACATGACCAGAGCAGGAGGAAGAGAGAGAGGAGGGAGATCAGATCTCATGAAAATTCACTCACTATACAGTACCAAGGGGGGATGGTGCTAAACCATTCATGAGGATTCTGCCCCCATGATCCAATCACTTCTCCCCAGGCCCTGCCTGCAACACTGGGGTTACAATTCAACGTGAGATTTGGGTGAGGTTACAGATCCAAGCCATGTCAGTAATGAACTATTGCAGAATGAGAGATCTTCAGTAAGAGAACTATGATAGTCCCTGGCAAAATGGGAAGGTTGATCGCCCTACTTCCCATTTTCAATGACTCCAATCAGAATTTGTGAATAATTCAATTCCTCCCCTTTCTTCATTGGCCCTACTCTGTTAGCTAGGCGTGCTGTCCCCTTACCTCTAACAGCCTTTGAATCTATAACCCCCTTTTCATTCTGCAACTCTCTTAATTCACACTAGTGATTATCAGCCTTGGTTTCTCACTGGAATCATCTAGAAGGATTTAGAAACTACTGATGCCTGGATCCCATCACCAGAGATTCTGATTTAAATGGCCTGGGGTGGGTCCTGGACAAACACCAGGGGATTCTTAGGTGCATTCTCCCACCTGACCTACTACAGAGCTGAATGATCTTCTCAGCTCCAGAGTTGCCCTCTGTAGTCCATCCTGCACACTGCAGCCAGAGCTTTCTAAAACACAAAGCTTATCACATCATGGCCCTGCTTAAACTTCTTCTATGGGTCCCCACTGAGCCAGGATAAAGCACAAACTGTTCATCATGGCAGAAGGGGAGCAGTGCTTGGGAGATGAAGCTGGTGAGGGAATCGGGGCCTGATCATGCAGGACCTTGACTCTTGGGCTAAACTGTTTACATTGCTTCATGTCTACCATGCCCCCCAAGAACATCAGCTTTTGCTCATTTAAATACTACTCACTGAGCACCTACTGTGTGCAAGATGGTAGAGATACCATGATGAATAAAGTGACCAGTCATAGACCTTACCCTCCAGAGGTAGCAGGCTAGACCATTAAAGAGACCACAGCCACCCTCCCCTGGCTCAGAGAGAAGTAACCATTGTGGAAGACAGTGTGGTGATTCCTCAGGGATTTAGGACCAGCAATACCATTTGACCCAGCCATCCCCTCACTGGGTATATACCCAAGGATTATAAATCATTCTACTATAAAGACACATGCACATGTATATATATTGCAGTACTATTTATAATAGCAAAGACTTGGAACCAACCCAAAGGACCATCAGTGATAGACTGGATAAAGAAAATGTGGCACATATACATCATGGAATACTATGCAGCCATAAAAAAGAATGAGTTCATGTCCTTTGCAGGGACATGGATGAAGCTGGAAACCATCATTCTCAGCAGACCACACCTTTCTTAGTACCTACATTGTGATCTTGAATATGATTATACAATAGCACCTGTAACCCTCATTACAGTTCTTTGATTATATGTATGTTCTGTTCTAGAAATCTTAGCATAAATGCCTTGAGGTCAAGAATCACACTGTTTCCATCTTTTTCATCTGCAATACCAAGCAGGGTGCTCAGGACATAGTGAATGCTCAGGGAAGTTTGCCAAATGAAAAAGGCAAGGAAGAATAGCTCAGTCTGACTTTCCACATAACTACTTGGGAATCATAAATTCTATTTCCTTTATCCATCGATAATCTCACAGTTCCATGCTTTCCACTAGAATAGGTGTATTACGAAATAATTTCTCATGTACTCAGAATGGTCTTGGTAAATTTTTCAAATGATCATCGTGTGTCTCTGAAAGCAGGACATACTATCTCACAGTGAAGGGATAACTGATCCTTTCTTCATATGACTTCTAAAAATAGCTTAAGTCATCAGTTATCAGCTGTATGGCAGACACACCTGACAGCAGTAACTTAACTTGAGAATACCCTGAGAATGGCCTTATGGTCTAAGAAGAATGTGTGTTCAGAGTTCCAGGCTAAGGAAACTGGGAGCAGCCAACCTGAAGATTCACTCCTTATCTATGAAGGACATCTGAACCCCTGGCCCTTCCCTTGGAATGCAGACCATACAGGGGATGGAGGCCCTTTGTTTTGGGTTACCTGGAGGTTGCTAAGTGGAGGTTGCTAGGTAGAGGGTGCTAAGTGAAAATGCTGTATAAGCTGCATGCTTTTTACAAATGGTAGTAGTTTTCCTCTCCAGCCCAGCACAACTGGACCATCCCTGTATGTAAGTCCCCTATATAAGCACCATCTCTCATTCACGGTCTCTTGGTCTCTTTTTTTGGTCTCTAGGACATGGTTTTATCTCTATTGCAGCCAATAGACATCTGGCCCAACAACATCTTAGCAGGGATTACTTACATTATAGCATCACCTCTTACCAAGGAGATTGGCAGTCCAAAGACAATCTGAAGATGAAAAAGGAATGGCCCTTTTAATGGTAGAATGAAAGCGGTAGTGAAGCCTGTGTTTTAGGCCGAGGATTACAGCCCCTACTTCTCTAATAAGCTCTGGGCAGGAAGACAAGTGACAGCCACAGACTGAGCCCCTGGTAGAGCTCCCACTCAGCTTCCAGGGGGGAATTCCCCAATGCTGTAACTCAAACTGGTGCAACTACTCAGCTTTGACGATGCTTCTCATGAGAAGGAAGAACCATGTTATTATGTCATCAATGTCCCTCCCTGTTTTGTCAGTTACTCTGGAGTAGACTACATTGTCAGTACAATGGTTTTTATCCAACTCAAACTCCTCAGTGCAGAAGGCATCCTATTTTCTCCTGGAGAGCAGCACACAGTGGTTCAGGCTGCACACAAACTTTACAGACGATGGCTCTAATGACAAACTCAGTCTCTCACACTCATCTTCAAATTCTGTTTTACTCACACACTTAGTTTCTCTGGTCCCTCAGGTCATTAGAATCTTGCTAATAACTGGTTATAACTGCTACTTATTTTATTTGTATTTGCATTCTCTTCCAACAATTATTCACTGAAAAGCAATAGCAACACAGTAGGATGCTACTGATTCCAGTTATTCATCCTCTCTACGTTAGTGTCAATATATTATTTCCCCAGGTAACTTGTTAAATAGAGTGATCAACTATCCTAGTTGGCCTAGGACTGAGGGGTTTTAGCATAGGGCTCACCAGATGGTTGGTCACCCTATAACAGATCCTAGACCATACAGCCAAGAAATAACACAAGCACTGAAGACTCTAGATCAGAAAACTGGAAGGAAGTAAATGCTTGAGAGAAAATGAAGGAAAGAGAAGTAGGCTGACAGAAAGTAAGCATGGTGTGGGGAGGGAGGAGTGAAAGCACACTTGTGGAAGAGGAAAATACAAGAAGAAAATTCAAAATAAAAGAAGACATAATGCTCGGCAAATGAAAACTTACAGGTATAAAGAACTAGTTACAAATATCTAGGAACAATCCTAGAGGGAATAAAAATATAAATAGGAGTATATATGCCATGGTGATGAGCAGTGAGTAGAAAAGGAATAAAGAAAGTCTGTTAAAATATGTCCTTCTACACATGGTGATTTCTTTTCTTTCAGAATGTCCCTTCTGAAACAAACAGTACATCTTTTTCTTCATGTTATGTGTAAAACATAGCATTGTATAAAGTTTGGAGAAAAGAATGGAATAAATCAGGTAAAAATGATTATTACTTGTATAAATGTAGTTTTCCCTTGTCTCTCAAAGACAGTGATACTATCATCTGCTGGAAAATTACCAGGCCAGCCTATATTTAGTCTGACTCCTTTGGGATATCTGTAATTTTGTTAAGTCCTATAGTTAACAAATGTTAACTAAGTGTCTAAATGACACATGGAATTTTGTTGAATTCAGCAATTGTCCTGTTTTCAGTGTTTGGTTTTGTAGCTTCACATGCTTTTCTATTTACCACTAAGGAGGGATAGAATTTGATTTTCTTTGCCCTATAAAAGATCATCTGAGTGGGCTTTTCAGTTTTTACAGCTTTAGGGTAAGTAGGCATTTGTGGAAGAAAAAAATACAAAAAGAAAAATCGAAATGAGAGAATACACCACTTCATTGGTGGAAGAATGTGGATCCACCTGCACAAGAAATGGGCCTTCAGGGGGATGCAGGATGGGAGTGCACATTACAGAGCACCTTCGGCCAGGCTGAACACTAAGTGGACACATCCTCCCTTAAGAGAGGTGTAGGTCAGGCAGGGCCCTGGCCAATGAGGAGCCACGACAGAGTGGACCAGCTGGTCCTTGGGGTAAAGAGCACCCATGTTCTACAACATTGGATGTAATTATAGGATCTGATCTACACATGCGGAACCCAATCATCATCAGCTGTTGAAGCCCAGGTGCTGCAGGAACGTTGTGATAACTCTTTGTGAGGCCATGTTGCAATAATTACAAGGTGCAAGTGATTTTCACGGCAAAGGTTCCTACTCATTCACCCAACCAACATGTCAGACTTTCACCCATTTAAAATCGAAGAATAACTTGACCTGAGCCAAACATACAAGGCCATATATTATATGAATCCATTTACACGAAATGACCAAAATAGGGAAATTCAGAGAGACAGAAAATAGATTGGTGGTTGCCCATGGCTGAGAGGTAGGGGAGACAGGGGAGGTTGAAGAGAAATGGAGTGATGGCTAGTAGGTCCAGGGTTTCTTTTGAGGCAACAGAAATGTTCAGAAATTGATTGTGGTGATATTGTACACCTCTGTAGATACACTAAAACCCATCAAATTGCGAACTTCAAATGGGTAAATTATGGTTTGTAAATTATATCTTGATAAAGCTATTATTTTAAAAAAAGAATAACTTGAGGCTCATTGTCTGCCTGTCTTCATGAGTTTATACTGGTTTGGAGGAAATCTTTAGAGATATGTAGCATATGAGACAAGACATGCTAAGCATGACATTAAGCTTCTGGAGAAGTTCAGGCTGCTTGGGCAGGACCTTAGAGGTAAAGAATGCTAACCC
Source organism: Rhinopithecus roxellana (assembly GCF_007565055.1). Lineage (NCBI taxonomy): Eukaryota > Metazoa > Chordata > Mammalia > Primates > Cercopithecidae > Rhinopithecus > Rhinopithecus roxellana. Next base: position 10,660,253 of record NC_044551.1, read on the forward strand.
AATTATTTTGTTAAGAAACTGAGCTGGTCTTTCACAGTGTTACAGGTTGAATTATGTTCCCTAAAAAGGTATGTTGGAAATCCTAATCCTGAGTACCTCTGAATATGACTTTGTTTGAAAATAGGGCCTTTGTAGATGTAATCAAGTTAAGATGAGGTCACCCAATTAAGGTAGGCCCTAATTCAATGTGACTGGCATCCTAATAAGAAAACAGAGACACAGGGAGAGAACACTTCGTGAAGACACAGAGACAGACAGGGAGAAGGTGGCCATGCAAAGACAGAGAAGTGCAGTCAACAAAAAGACAGAATTGGCTGGGCACAGTGGCTCATGCCTGTAATTCCAGCACTTTGGGAGGATGAGGTGGGCAGATCACTTGAGGTCAGGAGTTTGAGACCAGCCTGGCTAACACGGCGAAACCCCATCTCTACTGAAAATACAAAAATTATCTGGGCATGGTGGTGGGCGCCTGTAATCCCAGCTACTCGGGAGGCGGAGGCAGGAGAATCACTTGAACCTGGGAGGTGGAGATTGCAGTGAGCCGAGATCGCACCGCTACACTCGAGCCTGGGCAATAGAGCGAGACTCTGTCTCAAAAACAAACAAAACAAAACCAAAAAGGACAGAATCATAGAATTTTAGCAATAACCAAATAGACGTTAGAAATGAACAGTGATACTGATTCACTAATGCAGCATTTAATTTTTAAAATTATGTTTTAGTCTTTAAATAAGGTAGAGATGTGTCTAATTAAGCTACATAAAAAACATGACTGGGAATTTGCTCAAATACATATTTGAAATATATAAAATAATGACTAACATGTATTGAACTCATACTCTGTACCACACATTGTACTGAGTACTTGACATCTTAAGGAGTGAGCAACTCTCCTATTTTGCCTGGGATGTCCCAATTTTAGCACTGTAAGTCTTGTGTCTTGAGAAACTGCTCAGGCCTGCACAAGCCAGGCTTGTTGCTCACTCTACATCTTCATCTCATTTGGTCTTCCAAACAACTGTATGTGATGGTACCATAATTACCCCCATTCTACAGATGAGGAAACTGAGGCATAGAGGGGTTAAGAAAACTGACCAAAAGTACCAGACATGGCCAGGCGTGGTGGCTCATGCCTGCAATCCCAGCACTTTGGGAGGCTGAGGTGGCAGATCACTTGAAGTCAGGAGTTCGAGACCACCCTGGCCAACATGGTGAAAGCCCGTCTCTACTAAAAATAAAAAATTTAGCTGGGCATAGCGGTGTGTTCCTGTAATTCCAGCTACTTGAGAGGTTGAGGCAGGAGAATCACTTGAACCCAGGAGGCGGAGGTTGCAGTGAATTGAGATTGCACCACTGCACTCCAACCTGGGCAACAGAGCAAGACTCTGTCTCAAAAAAAAAAGTTTTCTTTGATGTTTTGCTATTTTTTTGTTGTTGTCTTTTTGTTTGTTTTAAAGGTCTTCCCTAGAAGAACATAGAGGTAGATACATCACCCTGAGTACCAAAGGGAAACAAAATGCATACTTATCTTGGATTTTAAAAAATAAAGTGATTATTTTTAGAGATGTGGGCAGGACTGAAGGATGAACAAAATGGGGAGACACCCAGAGACCTGTAATAGGGTGGATGCCATTACCCCCAAGAGCATGAAGGAATAAGGGAAAGAAAATGGAACTACTTGCCCAATGTGGGCTGGAGCCAGGAAAGAGAGGAAAGTCTCATCAGAGAGGCAGTCACTGCAGGAGGCAGCCCCTGCCAGAACCTGGACCTGAAGCAATGAGAGTTGGAGTAGGAATTTCCTAAACCCCGCTTTCCTTCCACCCTCTGCTGTCTTGCTGGTGCCTTCCATTGAGTGAATCCAACCTGAAGCCAGAGGACACACCCCCAGAACACAGAACAGGGCAGAGAAGATCAGAGATCGGGGTGGGGTTGGAAGAGTGGGAACAACCAGCGCAGCAGACATGCAGGGCTTTTTTGTTTGTTTTTACATTTACTTTTTAATCCATTTGGAACTTTCCTTTTTGAGATATATATAATAGGGATGAGCTTTTAATTTCATTTTTCTAGACAGGTCTACAGTTACCTTAGGTACATATATTGAATTGCTATGTCTCACCGATGCACCACAACGTAGCAGTCTCTCATAGCCCGACGTATCACTCCAAGTCCTTTGTCTGACGACCAAGAAAGTTAAGGAGCGCAGACACCAAGGGTAACACTGGAGCAAAAGTTTCATAAGTGAAAGAAGAAAGCTCTCTGCTGTGCAGGGTGGACCCAGAAGAGGGTTACTGTTTTTACAGTTGAATGCAAAGGCTTTTGTAGGAAACTGATGAGAGCTGGGCATCTTGTTTGCGTAAGGTGCGAATTTGTGGTAGCTCCACGCCATCCTCCTAGTGCACACGTGGGCCCTTATCTTCAGTTACTCCATATTGCTTTGTTCCCCTTACTGTACATGTGTCAGGGGACAAAACTTTGCATTGAGGGCATGTCTGGAAAACTCACCTGTGTAGCCTTTCTTATCTGTGCAGGCTGTGGGCCTGTCTCAGGCAAGTCCCCCATGCAAGTTCCCTCATCTGTGCCAGTCGCTTGGTTTTTTGGGGTGTTCTTTTGTTTGAAAGAAATCAACAGAAGACCCACCCTAACTGCTTGCCTAACCAGTTTCTTCCTTTCTCCTCTCTCAGAATCATGTTACCATGTATTACAACTACTACTATTATCAAACTAAACTCTAGGATGTAATGGGGTTCTGATCAGTGTCTCCTACTCAGTTCTATTGATTTACTCTTACGTTAACAGTATTTTAATTACTGTAACATTACGTTTTAACATTTAGTAGAGCAGTTCCCACGTATTCTAAAGTTCTGGTGAAAAAATAATAGGGAATGAATAGCTTTGAAAACTGGGGGGAGCTGTCAAATACAAAAAGTTTTCTTACTCAGATACATTTTGAAGTGATATATACAATTAAGATATGTGTACAAATTCTAATTAGTTCCCTAACATAGAAACTCAATATGTATTACTAGATTGTACAACAGGTGGAGCTTTTCTGAAAGATAAACATAGTAATATCTGACAATTAGCCACATAATTTTGCTTTGGCAAGATACCAGAGTAACTAGAATTCATTTTCCTCTTGTTTTGATGCAAACCACTCAAAATTCAGTGGCTTGAAACAACCACAATCTGTATTTTCTTACAATTCTGTGTGTTAATGGGCTCAGCTGGGCATTCCTTCTGTCCCATTTGATCTCATCTGGAGGCTCGTCTGGGCTGAAATGTCAAGGAGGGGTATTTATACAGCTAATAGCTAGGCTGCTTGTTGGATAGGAGCTTAGCTGGGGCTGTCAACCAGAGAGCTTTGGTTCTTCTCCAAGGATCTCACCATGTGGCTTGGATTGAGTGTTTGGAAGAGTGTGAATAGGAAAGGTTTAGCTTTCTTCAGACCCAGCCTCAAAAGTTACATGGTGGCACTTTCTTCTTATTCTGCTGGTCAAAGAGGGATACAAAGCCAGTCTACACCCCACGGGAGAGCAAATTGCTACTCCTGTCATTAGAGGTGGAGTCTAAAAACGTTTGGCCATCTTTATTCCACCACCCCTCTATATTTATTTGGAAATATTAAAGAAAAGAGTTCTATCAACATTTCCAAAGACCTTTTATCTTCTGTCTCTTGATTCTAAATGTGGTTTGCATTTGCGTTGTGAATCATGTGAACTATGAACTTAGTTCAAATATGCATGTAACTGCAAAAGAATGAAAACAAAAATGAGATATTATTTTGTCCAGATGATCTGCTCCAGTAATGAGAAAAGTTTGAAATGAGTTCTGAAAAACTAAGTTAAGTCTTAAGCATCTTAAAAGCAGCTGCATTACTCTATTTTTAAAGTGTTGGAAAATGAGGGAGGGGGGAGAGAAAATAGCTAATTTTAGCCACAGCTGCCACGGATGGGAGACAATTTGCAACGAGAAAGGAGGGGTTCATCAACACTTGAACTTACTGTTTTCCTTACTAGATATCTAATTTGTACTTTCCATCCCATCACTTGATGTATTTCATGAGAAAATTTAGAATCTAGTAGAATACTGTGCTGCTGTAATCCTTGGCGATTATAAACAAAACAGAGAGAAAACCAAAAAGACATAGCCAGTCTCGAAAATAAGATAAACAGCTCTGTAGACTCAAACAAAACAAACAGAAAGCAGTGGATTGCCACCGTGTGCCTGCTGGCTTTCAGGCAGAAATGGGCAGTGACAGGGGAACTTCGGGTCTTGAAAAGTAATGAGAATCAAGGAATTCAGAGGACAGGAACCAGATTCACTGTGTGAGACTGGGAACTGTGGTGTGTGGAGATCCTCCTGTCCAGTAAAGGGAGCTGAAATCACTTGCAGGCTTTCTAAGAAGAAATAAGAAAATCACCAAGCCTCATGCTTGTTTGATGACTGAATCTGCAGTATTCACGAGGTCACTTTGAGGCAGAGATTTCTAAAATCCTCAAGTTAACAGCAAATCCTCTAGATAGGGAAGGTTGATTATGGGGTAGAGGGAAGATAACAACAACTACTGTTTCACACAAAACAAGCCTGAAGACCAAAATTCCCAAGTACTTCAAAAAGCTTAATGCTAAGAAAAATCAAGCAAGTCCATATTTTGAACTTGAATTCTCTCCAGATAAAATTAATATATAGAAAAATCCAACAAAGACTGAAAATAATTATGTTTAGGACGCTCCAAGAATTATATAAAGAATTATGTCCATTTAAAAAGAGTAAGAAATTATGAAAGAAATGGCTGACAGAATAGAATAGTTTGATAGGCTGGGTGTGGTAGCTTACGCCTCTAATCCCAGCATTTTGGCAGGCCAAGGTGGGTGGATCACCTGAGGTCAGGAGTTCGTGACCAGTCTGGTAAACATGGTGAAACCCTGTCTCTACTAAAAATATGAAAATTAGCTGGGCGTGGTGGTGGGGCATCTGTAATCTCAGCTACTTGGGAGGCTGAGGCAGGATAATTGCTTCAACCCAGGAGGCGGAGGCTGCAGTGAGCCGAGATCATGCCATTGCAATCCAGTCTGGGTGACAAGAGCGAAACTCCATTTCAAAAACAAAAGGAATACTTTGATAAAGAATGTAATTAAAACCATAGCCATTAAGAACACACATGTAATACATGAGATAAATGCAGTAACACGGTATAATGATACAGTGCTATGGTTTGAATGGGTCCTCTCCAAAATTCAGGTGTTGCCAATCTCACCGTACTAAGAGATGGGCCTTTAAGGGGTGATTAGACCACGAGGGCACCTCCCTCATGAATGGAATTAGGGGTCCTTATATAAGAACTTGACAGACAGTGTTGTTTATTATCTCTTGCACATCTGCCTTTCACTATGTGAGGAAACAGTAAGAAGGCCCTCACCAGACGCCAGTTCCTTGATCTTGGACTTCCTAGCCTCCAGAATTAAAAACAATAAATTTCTGTGTTTCATAAATCAGCCAGTCTCAAGTGTTCCATTATAGCAGTATATACCAATGAAGACAATTAGACTGGCAAAATTTTAAGCCTGAGTATGCTAAGGTTTGATTAGGATTTAAGATAATTTCAAACCCTCATATAATTCTAACGGTAACATAAGTTGTTAAATCACATTGGAAAACGCTGGTATGATCTATTAAATGGAAGGTGGCCGTACTCAATACCTCATCAGTTTATTCTTAGGTATACACATTAAAGAAATTCCTACACATTAGCCAGGTGAAGTGGCACATGTCTAATCCCAGCTACTAGGGAGGCTGAGGTTGGAGGATCACTTGAGCCAAGGAGTTTGAAACCAGCCTGGGCAACATTGACTTTGCTTCTTAAAAAAAAAGAGAAAAGAAAAAAAGAAATTCTTGCATCCGGAAGTCAATAGACATGTACAAAAATATTCATAGTGATATTGTTCATATAGCCCTAAATCAATTAAGAATGTCTATAATTGTTTGGGCATGAAAGCTCATATCTATAATCCCAACACTTTGGGAGGCTGAGGCGGGAGGATCGTTTGAAGCCAGGAGTTTGAGACCAGACTGGGCAGCAAAGGAAGACTCTGTCTCTACAAAAAAATTAAAAAATTAGCTGGGCATTATGGCATGTATCTGTAGTCCTAGCTACTCAGGAAGCTGAGATGGGAGGATCAGTTGAGCCCATGAGTTCAAGGCTGCAGTGAGCTATGATCACAACACTGCACCCAAGCCTGAGCAACAGAGCAAGATCCTGTCTTTTTTTTTTTTTTTTTGTCTGTTACCCAGGCTGGAGTGCAGTGGTGCAATCTTGGCTCACTACAACCTCTGCCTCCCAAGCTCAAGCAATTCTTGTGTCTCCTGAGTAGCTGGGACTATAGGCATGTGCCCGGCTAATTTTGTACAATGGCATGACTTCGGCTTACTGAAACCTCCTCCTCCTGGGTTCAAGCAATTCTCCTGCCTCAGCCTCCCTAGTAGGCGAGACTATAGGCACACACCACCATGCCTGGATGATTTTTTGTACTTTTAGTAGATACGGGGTTTCACCATGTTGGCCATGCTGGTCTCGAACTCCTGACCTCAGGTGATCTGCCCGCCTCGGTCTCCCAAAGTGCTGGGATTACAGGCGTGAGCCACCATGGCCGGCCAATAGTAGGATTTTAATAGTCAATATTTAAAGGTAAAACTTTTTTTCTTTTTTTTTTTTTTTTTGTGGCAGGGTCTTGTTCTGTCACCCAGGTGGGAGTGCAGTGGTGTGATCACAGTTCACTGCAGTCTTGACCTTGTGGCTCAAGCGATCCTCCCATCTCATTTTTGATTTTTTTTTCTTTTTTTGTAGAGACAGGGTTCTCATTTTGTTGCCCAGGCTGGTCTTGAACTTCTGGCCTCAAGCAATCTTCCCCACTCAGTCTCCCAAAGTGCTGGGTTTACAGGCATGAGACACCGTGCCCAGCCCAAAACTAAATTTAATTTTTAAAATGTTTTAAATAAATAAGAGATGGGGTCTCACTATTGTTGGCCAGGTTGGTCTTGAACTCCTGGGCTCAAGCTGTCTTCCCACCTTGGCCTCCCAAAGTGGTAGGATTGCGGGCGTGAGCCATTGAGCCCTGTCTAAAAGTAAAATTAAGAATAGCAACAAGGTGGAGGACAGCGTTCAGTGGGTAGTAAGGACACAAATGACCTAGTCACAATCAGGAGAAGGATATTGACAATATTTTTTGGCAGGGTGCGGCAGCTCACACCTGTAATCCCAGCACTTTGGGAGGCTGAGGCGGGCAGATCACCTGGGGTCAGGAGTTTGAGACTAGCCTGGCCAACATGGTGAAACGCTGTCTCTACTCAAAATACAAAAAATTAGCCAAGCGTGGTGGTGCATGCCTGTAGTTCCAGTTACTAGGGAGGCTGAGGCAAGAGAATTGCTTGAACCTGGGAGGCGGAGGTTGCAGTGAGCCGGGATTGCCCCACTGTACTCCACCTTGGTTAGACTCTGTCTCAAAAAGAAGAAAAAGAAAATGTTTAAATATTTATACTTGTATTATTTTCCTTCAAAAATGTATGTTGGCCTATAAATTTTCAGTCAGTGTTTAAGTTTTAACATCTTAAAGATCAGTAGAAAAAACAAAGAAGTAAACCTAAAATCTGAAAGGGAAAAAAGTAAAGAAAAGCATGATAAACAGAAACATGAAATAAGAAATAAATTCAAATATTTAATTCCAATAAGTAAATGGATTAAACTTATCTACTAAAAGACAGATGATCAGACTGCATTTTTAAAAATTCAGCTATATGCTACTGCTTTTAAAAGACACATTTAAATACTGTAGTATATTCAATATATTGAATATAAAAGAACAAGAGTTGCCATGTAAATAATAAAAAAGCAGTATTTTTCAGGCAAAACAGAATTTAAGGCTAAAAGCACTAAATAGGGATAAAAAGTGGGCCTACATAATAATATAATAAACAATTCGATAGAAAGAAATTACAATTTTAAACCTACAATTAGGTAAGTTATATAAATTTATACAACAAACTTTTTTTTTTTTTTTGAGACGGAGTCTGGCTCTGTCGCCCAGGCTGGAGTGCAGTGGCCAGATCTCAGCTCACTGCAAGCTCCGCCTCCCGGGTTCACGCCATTCTCCTGCCTCAGCCTCCCAAGTAGCTGGGACTACAGGCGCCCGCCACCATGCCCGGATAGTTTTTTGTATGTTTTAGTAGAGACGGGGTTTCACCGTGTTAGCCAGGATGGTCTCGATCTCCTGACCTCGTGATCCACCCGTCTCGGCCTCCCAAAGTGCTGGAATTACAGGCTTGAGCCACCGCGCCCGGCCCAAACTTAAAAGTATAACAACATAATTGAAAAATACACAAAGGGAAAAATGGGCCAGAACTTTTTTTAAAAATGGAAAACTGCCTTTTTATATTGAGAGATTTGAAGACACCAATCTATATGTTTTCTAGCATCAGGGGAAAAAAGGGAAGAACATAGACTATTTGAACAACACATTACAAAGAATGGTATCATGTAGACCATTTGATCTTACCACATTGCACGTTCTTTGTATTTCCTTGAGGTTAGAAAACATTAATAAACAGGATTATATTTGTATATATACACACACACTTGTGTATTAAACAACACAGGAAATGTAAACAGCAGTTTGAATCATTTACTTTTCAGATTAAAAATACTCTCTCTCTTATTTTGCGGGGGAGTTGGGGGTGGATGTGGGATCTGGCCAACTCAACCACTAAACAAAGTTATTTTCAAAATGTAATATAAGAGCTATACCAAACCAACATTTTAATTTTCAATTCTTCTTTGTGACTAATTATTTGATAGGCTCTGAAGAGAACAATCGTCATTAGTAAAAAGTATTTTTGTTAAACTAGTGGAAATCGTGGGTTTTTAAAATTTTGAGATTGTATGCTAAATTCCCTCTATTTCCTTAATTTTCCTGGGGGATTTTTTGTTTTTGTTTTTTATTTTCTTAGGTTTTCTTTGTTGTTGTTGTTGTTGTTTTGAGACAAGGTCTTGCTCTGTTGCCTAGACTGTACTGCAGCCTCAACCTCCTAGGCTCAAGCTATCCTCCCACCTCAGCCTGCGGAGTAGCTGCGACTACAGGTATGCGCCACCACTCAGGCTAATTTTTGTTCTTTTTGTAGAGATGGGGACTCGTCATGTTGCCCAAGCTCGTCTGGAACTCCTGAGCTCAAATGATCCTCCCACCTCAGCCTCCCAAAATGCTTGGATTATAGGCATGAGCCACCGCAGCTGACTAGGACTTCTTTAAGATTTGTTTCTCCCTGAAAAGAACTTCTCCATGGAGCGGTTCCATGTGCTAAGCCAGCATCCCTGCCCACAGACCTGCTGAGCCTCTTCACAGCCCCCTGTGACGTGGTAACCAGCACAGTACACATCCCATCATCACACCGTGTTGGCTTCCCAGTTTTTTCTCATTTTATTTTCCTTGCCTCATATGTTTTCTAAAATAACTTTTTGGCTGGGAGCGGTGGCTCACGCCTGTAATCCCAGCACTTTGCGAGGCCGAGCCGGGCGGATTACGAGGTCAGGAGATCAAGACCATCCTGGCTAATATGGTGAAAAGCCGTCTCTATTAAAAATACACACACACAAAATTAGCGTGGCGTGGCGGCCTGCGCCTGTAGTCCCAGCCACTCGGGAGGCTAAGGCAGGAGAATCACTTGAATCCAGGAGGCAGAGCTTGCAGTGAGCTGAGATCACGCCACTGCACTCCAGCCTGGGTGACAGAGTGAGACTCCATCTCAAAAAAAAAAAAAAAAAGAAAAGAAAGAAAGAAAGTAAATAACGTTTTGACTTGCTAAGATCCTTAACAGATAAACTTTCAGATAATCACATCAATAGGGACAACCACAAGACCCAATCCACTGATTTTTTTGATCACTTGTTAGCAATCTCAACTTCATAGACTGACCATACATGATCCAATTACATATTTTTAAGCATAGGGCTTCCATATATGATGCTTCCAACTGCACCTTCTGTCCCCATCCATAGAACATTTTCAACAGTGACAAGTGTACACTTTGTACACTTAGGTAATCCATTCCAGGGAGAAGAGGCTATGCCCGTAGCAAAAGCTTGGGAGAATCAGGAATTAAGGAAGAAAGCATTGTCCATATCCTGATACTGGCCATTTTCCTTCCTTGTATCCAGAGCCTCATCACCTCCCAGCAAAGAGTCACGGCTAAGATGTGTTTTGTAACTTACTAAGTAACACCCTACTGTAAAGCAAGACCTCCATACATTTTTCTTGTTTGGGGTTTCATGGTAAGTAGGCAAATTGAATAGGACTGTGTTAAAGCAATGTTTCATGAAAGAAAAACCTGTGGAGCTTCAGTTGAAATTCTCAGTCTTTCATAACGCTGTACTGTCTTCCCAATATCAGAAAATGCTAAAAGACATGGTCCAAACACAGTTGCACACAGTGGGCAAACAGGAGACACCCAGGCACAAAAACAAAACAACAAACAAACAAAACCCTTCAAGGTGGCTCTTTAAGAAGGGCCCGCGTGCCTGGTAAGTGCATGCAATTGCCAAATGCAGTCAGTGCGCTGATGGCTAACAGTAACCTTGGACTAACTGGACATCTTTCAGGAATGATTTTGGGTAGGAACTAGGCGCTTTTGGCATGCTTCTCATAGTGTGGGGCACAGTATGCTGTGACGGCAGAAAGGATAATGAGGAGAGCTAGCTGGAATGCATGTTGTTGCTTTCATTTTTGATGTTTTGTTTTCCAAATAAGATTTCCAGGACTGTGTCTCTACCTTGAAGGACAAGTAGGTGAGAAAAATAGGCCAAGGACAAGCTGGGGGCCTCAGTGCAGTTTGAACTTGGGGAGATGAATGGGAACAAAAATCTTGAAAATCTTCATTGACTTCTAGCTTTCTGGCAGATAGCTTTAAATAACAAACACACAACCTTGGTCCACGGATTTACAGAAAAAGAAAAATCCTGGAGACATTTAAGAGGATTGACTTTACACCTAAGTGGATTAAAAATTAGATCAAAATATAAAGTGACATTAGGGTCCATAAAATCTGAAGGTAGTGTAGGTTGCAGAGCAGTAGACGATATAAGACTGCCTGATCTGCCTAGCATTCTCTTCCTGCTGTTTTGGATTTAAGGTTTACTGGATAGAAAACTTGCATATCTTTTTGACTGCCACCTTGTTTCTGAAGGCATCACCTGCCTCCCAGACCATGCTGCTGCCACTTTTGCCAGCACTCTTGCCAGGCTTCCAAGGTAGCAAGAGTCCACCAATTGAAGCCCTGAGCCCTACCCATGCTGAGTCATTCTTCTGCTCCTAACCATGCTAAGTCATTCTTCTGCTCCGAGCTTGGATGAAATGTCACACCGTCAGGGTCTGGTTTCCAACAAGGCGTTGAATGACAGAACCCAGAAGTACAGGAAAGTCTATTCCCTGTGAGCTGAACCTTGACTAATAGGAGATGGGATATTGTAGAGAGCAAGGTGAGCATATTCCCTCTCTCCCCTTGATTTTCCTGGGGACTTCTTTACAATTTGTTTCTCCCTGAAGAGAACTTCTCCATGGAGCGGTTCCATGTGCTGAGCCAACATCCCTGCCCACGGACATGCTGAGCCTCTTCACAGCTCCCTGTGGCATGGTGGTCAGCACAGTAACACGTCCCCTCATCCCACCATCTTGGCTTACCAGTTTTTCCTTGTCTCATTTCTCCTATTTCCTCATCTTTACCATGCTGGGCTTATACTTTCCAAATAAAGTGTCAGCTCTTCAATCCTCGTCCCAGGCTTTACTTTGTAGAAAGAGACTTTCTAACAGAGAACTCTGACAACAGGACTTATTTGATTGAAGTACTGGATATTATCCTCCTGCCCCTGAGGGTCACCTCACTTTTCTCCATCCTGCCCTTTGCCCTGGGAGGCTGTTGAACTAGATTGACAGGACTCCCATGCCCTCTGGCCTCCAGTCAGATGCAACCGATGGGGGACCCTAGCAGGAGATGGGAAGGAGGAAGTATTTGTTCTCCTGGCTCCCTCCCTGTAAGAGGTCTCCTTGGACTGGTCGTGCCCTCAGATGAAAGTCACAACTGGTAGTCTCCTCTATGAGACTTTCCTTTTGATTTCTGAGACCTGCTTCCTCCTCTCATCCCTTTGGACCTGGGGGACATAACAACTCCACACTGCACTTCAGATTACTGTACTTTCCTTTGCGGTGCCTCTACGCCCTCCCCACTCCTTTGTAATGTTTCTCTCTCTCTCTTTTTGTTTTGTTTTGTTTTGTTTTGTTTTTTGAGACAGTCTCACTCTGTCACCCAGGCTGGAGTGCAGTGGTGCCATCTCGGCTGACTGCAACCTCCGCCTCCAAGGTTCAAGCAATTCTCCTGCCTCAGCCTCTCTAGTAGCTGGGACTACAGGCATGCACCACCACGCCCAGCTAATTTTTATATTTTTAGTAGAGACTGGGTTTCACCATGTTGGTCAAGCTGGTTTTGAACTCCTGACCTGAAGTGATCCACCCATCTTGGCCTCCCAAAGTGATGGGATTACAGGCGTGAGCCACAATGCCCAGCCTGTAATGTCTCTTTATAAATAAACCCTTCTTGAATTTTTCCTGTTTGAGAGTGTCCAACTGTTTCCTACTGGAACCAAGAATAAAAAGAAATAGTTAAATGCTAACACAATTGAGCTTTGTTGGAATAGTGAATAGCCATTACAAATCAGTTCTTGTCTGGCAGAAAAAGAAAGCGATGCACTAATTTTTAAAAAGTCACTCTTGCAGTGAACCCCTATCAATCCCAGTAGGGAAAGCCCCAGGATAAAGAGGCCAAAGAAGAGACCCAGAGCCAGCAGATGAAACGTGGTATTTTATTAGGGGATTAATACAGGAGAGAGAGTCCAGTAGTGGCAGGCTGGCCAGGAGAACACAACCGCTTGCAAACATTATGCAGTTTCTACAGCATTTTCACTTAACACCCTCCATCTAAAGAACTCCACCTGCCAACCATCATTTAACTCAAAACTCAAGGCCTCAGTCTCCTGTACGGCCCATATTCCATGGAACAGGCTGGGTGGGGGCTCAGATGTTTACCACAGATAAAAAATGCATCTCCAGGTTGGCCATGCACAGATTCCCTGGCTTGAAACACACATTTGGGTACATCTACCATACTGGGTCTTTCTAAAGGTGTGTTTAAATGATTGTTATCAGATGCATTTACCCTGCAATCGATTCAAAGGTCAAACAATCAGAGTTTTGGCAGAAAACAATTCCATTGCCTAAAGGACCATTTATGAGAGTGTGGGCAAAGTAAGGAGAATCAATAAGGGATTCACACTAGGTACAAGAAAGAGCAGAGAGCCACCCCTCCTCCTCCTTTTGAACAGACAAAAGAGACAGTGTTACAACTCTGAGCCCTGTGAGAGTGGCAGCCCTGGAGGAACTCAGTCATGAAGGATGCAGCCCTGACAGGGCCTCAGTCTGCAGCAGGTTAGGAGTGACAGAAAAATTCCCTGACTTTTCTCCCCTCTTGCCCACTAATCTCTGCAATCTCTGGTCTCCAGTCAGTGCCTCTTATTGGCTGAGCCCAACCAGAAACTAGAATGATGTGGCCCATCAGGGTCAGCCTGCTTGGGCTCAGAGTGGGGCTGAGAAGGGCAGAGAATGGTTTGAGTTGGTGGGACTGGGGAGGCCAACAGACAATAGCCAGTACAATCAGGATATCAAACTCCATGCAGATACAATCCTAATTTTGTGAAAAGTGATAAATGCATTTATGTAGTCCTGTTGTTGAACAAGATATTTAAAATAGCTACCTCATGATAGCAGAAGAGTCATAGATGATTTTTATTATTTATAGTGTTTGGTATATCTCCCAAATAAAAAAAAAATGGATATAAGACTTTAACATTTATCTTTGGGAAAAAATAATAGCTCATTAGAAATGTGTTTAATCTTATTTTTACAGAAAATATTTTCTATCAGTGGCTCCTCATGGTAGGAATTTCACCTCCTGAATTTTCCCGGGAGGAAGGTCTCATCTAGAGTGAGATCAAGGCCAAAAGACAGGGTTTTTTTGTTTCTCACCATATTAGTTTCTTTTCACACTATTCTGCCAATCAAAGGGAAAGAATGATAATCCAGTGTGAGACAAATGGTATCCCAGTTCTGATCATATTAGCAGATCTGGAATCTCAACTACTGCTATTAACTTCGTTATGCAGCCAAGCTGATCTGTGATAGTCACTCAGTCAAACAAAATTTTTCATATCTGGGTTGGGCACACAAACCTCCGTGTATAAGCATAAACCTCAGATATGCATATAACTGCAAAATCTTTTCAATTTAATTAGACAGTAAACATGCTTCTCAGATTACGTTTGTTTTCAAAATAACTTTTAGAACTGTTTGATTCATTTTTCTATTGCTTCATGTCTTTTACATTTTAACTTGAACGACGGTAAAACAACGTGGAGGAGCACTGGGATACTGTTAGCAATCTGCAGTTGCCCTGGTGTTTTCCACACCCTGCATTCCCTGTCTATTCTTAGCACTGTCCTCGGGCTCCTTGTCAGCTCACATTCAGTGAGGGGTAAAAGGCAGGCAGCCACTGCCTCTGAAGAAATACTTAGTATATACAGAATGCGATAGCAAACCTTTGGAATGTCCCAGAGCAGCTGCTGAATGCACTAGTCCTTAACCTCTACCAACGTCTCCACCTTGAGCCAAGGCAGCAGCAGTTTGGGAGAATACAATAAGCACCAATCCTCAGATGTGCTGTGTAAACTCAGACACGCAGTGTAAGCTCAGGTGTTGAACTTCCACTGGCTGCCAGGCTATTTAAAGCTGAGGATTATGCAGAGATAGCAGATAGCTACATTTTGCCAACTAAGTTTATGGAGCATCTAAAAAGCACAGATTAAAACTCACTGAATTCAGTAATCAAACTTTTAAAAGTGGTGTCCTAAAACTTCATATTAGTTTATAAGAGGATATGTTATACATATCTCATGAACATCCCATACGTGTCCATAGAACTTATATTATTTTTAAAAAGTCAAAACACTTCAGATAGGATTCAGTATAGTTTTAAAAAGATAAATGAGGTACATATTTGAATTTAAAAAAAATAAGATTTATATCTGAAAATTCTCACTGACGTTTAAGGCAGTAACAACTATACTGAATCATAAATAAGATTTCAGACCCAATTTCCAAATACTGTATTTTAATTTTAGAACTCCATATTTACAAAACCTCACTTTAATTAAAATAGACTAAAAAGAAAAGCGTATCAAGCGAAGTGAATCACAACTCTTTTTGGCAAAATAAAAGATTTTCATAAAATGGATAGGAATTCCTTAAATGAGTATGGCTCTTTTACCATCAGTGATTACAAATGCAGTGGGCATTGTTGGAATAATAAGAAACAATTCGGAGTCCTCTCTAATATCCAAATACAGCCGCGTATATTTTCAATGTTTCAGTTGTAAGAATAGTATCAGTTTGAGCCACACAAACATATTTATAAATTTTCCTTTCTGAGTAAGAATAATAAAGACAACCTCAACATACCAGGAACTGTGTATATATTTTTAATCTTCATAAAAATCGTAGTAAATCATTTCAAATGTGGGTAATACAAACATTCTCGTGGTACCAGTGGCTGAATGATCATCTTCCCCGTGTCGTCTGAACAGGAACCAATATGATGTCACTTAGTCCCAGCTGGATCCTTTACTTCCACCACCAAAATTCCATCATGACAGAGGACTGCAGACAAATCTTTGGTTTCTACGCCATCTGGTAGTTTGTACTGTCGGGTGAAGCTTCTTGAGATAAAACCGTGCTCGTCCATTCTGATTCCGTGTTGCGCTTTTATCAGCAGCCAGCCTTCGAAGGTCTGAATGATGATGTCTTCGGGGAGGAACTGGACCACATCCAGCAGGATCTGAAAACGGGATTTGCCTTCTCGGGGTGGCGTCTCTGCTGCTGAGTTCACTGGAGGAGACTGCGCTGCCCTGGTTTTCCTCAGGTCCACGATGGTTGGCCCAGGCAGTGCATATAAAGCATGATCCAGCCTGCAATCTTCTAGACCTCGAGTTTCAAACTCTTCCTGGTAACGCACTGGAATCTCTATGAGGTGCCTCAAAATGATTTTTGCCATAGTGAAGGCAAAAAGAGCCTTGAACAGCTTCCTTCAGCCAACCTTTAGTCAGTGGCGAGCCCCTGCAGTTGCCTACTGACTGGATTACCAGTCGAAGCAGCTAGTGGTTTATAGCTGTGCCCAGACGCAATCACTTAATTAGGACTGAATCACAGCACGGCATGCTCTCTTGTCTTTTCATGCACGCTGACAATGAACGGCTATTTATAGGGCATGTTTCCCAGTTGCATTTAGCACACAGCCTGCACAAGCTGCCCAGTCATGGATTGCCCTTACATTCTCAGTTATCCTTGGCAAAGGTGTCTGCCTTGCTTACTTCAAGAGAAAAAGAGAGTGGGAATCGAAAATGGTATTTGAAAAATATCTGGGTGAGGGTGGGGGCAGTGGCTCACGCCTGTAATCCCAACACTTTGGGAGGCTGAGGCCGGTGGATCGCCTGAGGTCAAGAGTTCAAGATCAGCCTGATCAACGTGATGAAACCCCATCTGTACTAAAAACACAAAAATTAGCTGGGCATGGTGGCTCATGCCTGTGATCCCAGCTACTTGGAAGGTTGAGGTAGGAGAATCGCTTGAACCAGGAGGCAAAGTTTGCAGTGAGCCAAGACCACACCATTGCACGCTAGCCTAGGCAATAGAGTGAGACTCCATCTCAACAAACAAACAAAGAAAAACCAAAAATATATGGATGGGTGCTTTCTCCCTGTGAACTTCAGTGATCTAAGGGAATAGGACTTCTTAGAACAGTCAGAGATGTGCACTCATAATATGAGCTGGGATCACATGTTCCCTAGTCTCCAGATACAAAGCTGGGGAGGGCAGAATCTCGCTGTAATTCAGAAATAATTAACACACATGTATTCAAATCTCAAACATTCAACAAACTGCCCTCTGTCCTACGCATTTCCTTTTATTTTATCATTTAGTCTTTTGGGCTTAAGGAACATGTGAGACACATTGTCTGGGTTTATTTACATCTGACTCATCAAAATTAGATCAGATGACTAAGCTAGAGAAGTGACAAATGTCAGTTGGGGGCTGGAGGGGCATAGGATGGGGAATCTTAGTGACAAAAATAGTGCCACAAAGAAGAGAAAAATGTCAAAGCTTTGAACGATTTGATATGAATGTCCAAAAATCTAAGGATTAATCTTGTCACAGCTCTGCTACTGAGTTGGCAAAAATAAATTACACATAATTTCCCCCTTAATACTAAACTTACCCTGAAAAAGAATGAGGCAACTGCTCATCCACAGCTATGGAAGAATCTCCAAGATATATTAAATCAAAAAGAAAAGTCCAGAGCAGTATATAATATGCTAGTATTTGTACTTTTTTTTTTTTTTGAGACAGAGTCTTGCTCTGTCACCCAGGCTGGAGTGGGTGACAGCCTCAAAGTCCTGAGCTCAAGAAATCCCTCACTCTCAGCTGCCTGAGTAGTTGGGACTATAGAACCAAGCCACCATGCCCAGTTCGTTTTTTTTATTGTTTTTGTAGAGATAGGGGTCTTGTTATGTTGCCCAGGCTGGTCTCTAACTCCTGGCCTGAAGAGATCTGTCAGGCCTCTGAGCCCAAGCTAAGCCATCATATCCCCAGTGACCTGCACGTATACATCCAGATGGCCCAAAGCAACTGAAAAGCCACAGAAGTGAAAATAGCTTCACTGATGACATTCCACCATTGTGATTTGTTTCTACCCCACCCTAACTGATCAGTGTTCTTTATAATCTCCCCACCCTTAAGAAGTTTCTTTGTAATTCTCCCCACCCTTGAGAATGTACTTTATGAGATGCATCCCCTGCCCCCAAAACATTGCTCTTAACTCCACCGCCTATCCCAAAACCTATAAGAATTCATGATAATCCCACCCCTTGCTGGCTGTCTTTTTGGACTCAGCCCGCCTGCACCCAGGTGAAATAGCCATGTTGCTCACACAAAGCCTGTTTAGTGGTCTCTTCACACGAACACATGAAACAAAATCTTTCCACCTCATCCTCCTAAAGTGCTAGAATTACAGACATGAGCCACTGCACCAGGCCTTATTTATACTTTTTTAAAAAGTATGTATTTGCTTATATTAATAAAATCTCTCTGAAAGCTTTGTAGCTGGAGACAGTGAGTGCCTCCTGCGAGTGATTGGCAGGTGGGGGCTGGAGGAAGACTTAATTTTTACTATAAATACTTTTGTGCTATTTATGTATTTACTTTTTTATTATTATTTTTGCCACCATCTTCTTTGTGATACTGTGTGCTTTTTATTTTATTTATTTATTTATTTATTTATTTATTTATTTATTTATTTTTATTTTTTTTGAGATGGAGTCTCGCTCTGTTGCCCAGGCTGGAGTGCACTGGTGCCATCTTGGCTCACTGCAACCTCCACCTCCCAGGTTCAAGTGATTCTCTTGCCTCAGCCTCCCGAGTAGCTAGGACTACAAGAGCCTGCCATCACACCCAGATAATTTTTGTATCTTTAGTAGAGACAGGGTTTCACCATGTTGGCCAGGCTGGTCTCAAACTCCTGACCTCAGGTGATCTGCCCACCTCAGCCTCTCAAAGTGTTAGGATTATAGATATGAGCCACTGCGCTCGGCCAGTGTATTTTTTATTTATAGAGTGTATATGGAATATACCTACACACAATAAATTTTAAAATATGGAAACTTTCTTCTCCATGGAGATTAATATTTTCTTAAATGGATAGACTCAAGATTACCTTTCCTTTAAAAACATATGCACTTTCTTCAAATGAAAAAAAAGTCTATATAATATTAAAAATCAGAAAATGGAACAAAAATCTTCTTTAGCTCCCTTTATAAGTCTAAAAATCCTCTCTGGACATTTGGATATACACTTAGAAACATGTCCTAACAATGCTGTTCACACTTAGCTTTTTGACCAGCAGTTTACAGGTTGGTGGCCCTCCGGGGGAAAATGTACTCTTTTAGATATGTTAATGTTCTCTGGTTCATAGAATACTGTGGGATGTTGTCATCAGTGCTGCTCTGAGTGGAAAGCCAAGAACAGAACCCACTGCCAGTGACAAGAAATAGATATGATCTCAAGGATTTGGCATTAAAATACTAGTAAGATTTACAGCAAAATTGAGAGAAAGCTATAGACATTTCCTACATGCTCCCTACTCCTACACATGTACAGCCTCCCCCATTATCAACACCGCCCCCAAAGTGGTACTGTTTTTTTTTTTTTTTTTTTTTTTTGAGATGGAGTCTCGCTCTGTGGCCCAGGCTGTAGTACAGTGGCACCATTTCAGCTCACTGCAACCTCAACCTCCAAGGTTCAAGTAATTCTCCTGACTCAACCTCCCGAGTAGCTGGGATTATAGGCGCCTGCCACCATGGTCAGCTAATTTTTGTAGTTTTAGTAGAGACGAGGTTTCACAATGTTGGCCAGGCTGGTCTTGAACTCCTGACCTCAGGTGATCTGCCCACCTCGGCCTCCCAAATTACTGGAATTACAGGCAGGAGCCATGGCTCCCAGCCTCAAAGTGGTACATTTGTTACAACTGATAAACCTACACTGACACATCATTATCAGCCTGAGTCCATATTTCACACTAAGGTTCAGTCTTGGTGTTGTACATTTTATGCATGGTGGTGACATGTGTCCACCATTATAGTATCATGTAGAGTAGTTTTACTGCCCTAAAAACCCTCTGGGCTCCACTTATTCATCCCTCTGTCTCCCCTAACCTTTGCTCTAAAAAACTTCTCAAAAAAAAAATAAGGCTATTAAAACGAATACTAGAAAGAGGCTGTTAGGGTGAGACAGAGAAAATGTGTCAAATAATCTTACAGTTTCTTGCACCAGGGATTTCTAAGACAGGCAAAGAAGGCTTAGGTGTGAGTGATAAGTTTCCACGTGTGATCTGTGAATGAGCTGCTGAGATTAAAAATGAGCAATTCCAGCACTTTGGGAAGCTGAGGCAGGTGGATCACCTGAGGTCAGGAGTTCGAGACCAGCCTGACCAACATGGTGAAACCCTATCTCTACTAAAAATACAAAAATTAGCAGGGCATGGTGGTGTGCACCTGTAATCCCAGCTACTTGGGAGCTGAGGCAGGAGAATCACTTGAACCTGGGAGGCAGAGGTTGCAGTGAACCAAGATCGTGCCACTGCACTCCAGCCTGGATAACAGAATGAGACTCTGTCTAAAAGAAAAGAAAAGAAAAAAAAAGAGCATCACATTTCTGATGCAACATTCAAGACTTCTACTTCTGCCATTTTCCCAAAATTTTCCCAAAACTGCCCTTTGACTCCAGTCCTAAGCCTGACTGCCCTCACCATGATCATCCGCTACCTTGACTTTTTGTCCTTTTGGAGACTCTGTCAGGCTTCCTCACTGGTCTCCTTCTCCTGCCCTCCTGTCCATCCTTCGCTTTGTAACTAGAGCAGTTGTTCTAGAGCATCACATAGATGACGTCATTCCCTTGCTTCAAACTTGAAGTCAGAAGCTTCTCATCACAACCAGAGTGAAATATAAAATCCTTACCATGGCCTTTGAGAACCTGTAATCTGGCCCCTCTGCCCTGCTCCCCTCCTCCTCACACTAGGGTTCAGTCTTCGTGTTGTACATTTTATGCATGCTGGTGACCATGCCTAAAATGGTGCTCCCCCTGCTTCAGCCACACTGGCCTCCTTTCTGTCCCTTGAATACTCTAAGCTTGGTTCTCCCTTCCTCAGGCCCCTTGTACTTGGAGTCCCTTTTGTTCTGAAAACTTGACTTTCTTTTTTTTTTTTTTTTTTTTTTTTTTGAGACGGAGTCTTGCTCTGCTGCCCAGGCTGGAGTGCAGTGGCCGGATCTCAGCTCACTGCAAGCTCCGCCTCCCTGGGTTCACGCCATTCTCCTGTCTCAGCCTCCCGAGTAGCTGGGACTACAGGCGCCCGCCTCGTCGCCCGGCTAGTTTTTTGTATTTTTTAGTAGAGACGGGGTTTCACCGTATTAGCCAGGATGGTCTCGATCTCCTGACCTCATGATCCGCCCGTCTCGGCCTCCCAAAGTGCTGGGATTACAGGCTTGAGCCACCGCGCCCGGCCATAAAACTTGACTTTCAAGTTGTCTTAAGGTTGCCTCTTTCTCATCATTCAGGCTCCAGGTCACATGTTACCTCTTCAGCCAAGTCGTTTGTGACCATCTAGGGAAAGTACTCTTGTTGTCCATCATAGAACCCTATTTTACCTTTGCTTTGTATTCTTTTATGCCATGATCAGGGCGGTGTGGTCACAAGAGGAGATAGAGGAGAGAGGCTCAAGAAAACAAAGTATGTTATACTCACAGGTCCTAGAGACAACTGGCCATGGAGGGCGTGGGGAAGACACGGGCAGTCAGGAGGCAGAAGATAGGAGCAAGTGGAACATTTAGCCAGAGCCATTACTGGGGTTACCACAGGAAGGGCAAGGCAGGGCAGGATGAACAGTTTAGAACTGGCTAGTTTGAATAATTTCAGCAGGCCCTAAGCTACAGGGTGTCTCCAACTGCCTGGTACCTGGCCTTTGGTTGACTAAGGCAAAGGAATGTTGCTTCCTGGAGGGCAGGGGCCACATAGAGGAGAGATGGCTCTGGGTAGGGCAGTTTGCATATCAAAGGCATGCTCCCAGCCGAGCCCTTTGCTGTCTCTTAGGATTGGCCAGCCCTAGGAGGGGCAGTCTCTTTCCAGATGGAAAGGTTTTTAACATATCAAAACATCATAATATACAGAAAATAATCTACATTCTTTTATTAAAGAATGGGAACTATTTTTTTTTCTTATCCCTCTCAAGAGGACAAATAGAGTTTTATTTTATTGCATGCATTCTCACTGGGGGTGATATTGCCCACAAGGAGGCAAAAATTGGTTCCTATAGAGCAAAAAAAAAAAAAAAAAAAAAAAAAAAAAAAAAAAAAATCACATAATCTAAGATTATATAAAATCTGAGATATTATGTAATGGTTTGTGATCCTCCAAAGGGCCACAGTGCATAAATGGACATATACCTGGGTTATTAGAATTTCAGTGGGGAGATGGAGGAGAAATTAGGTAGAAAGTGTCTAAAGATATCTGGGAGGGGATAAATGATACAGTAATAAAACAGGTGAGAAATGCTATGTAGTCTGCTTCATTAGTCACCCATGAAGACCCCCATGGCTTATGCCAAATGCTGAAGAGGTTAGGTGGATAAGGATGACAGTATAGATGCAGCAAGGCTGTCCTTGACCAAACCAAGGTCAGAGGCACCAGTAGGGTGAATGTTAAATCTCAGTGACTTGGAGATCATTGCCCATTGAACACAGGTGGCAAATTCCAATAACAGCTTGGCTTGAAGTCTGAGAAGGTTTTCCAAAAAGAGCCATGACTCAGCTGGAATAAGAAGGCTGACAGAGTGGGCCACAGGAAGCTTTGAGCAGGGAAGGAGAGGGAGGACATCTGAGTGTTCCAGGTAACAGGATGGCATGTTCAAGGTCCTGGAGCCAAAACAAAACATCATGCTAAGAGAAAACACAAGAACCTCAGCATGGCCATGATGCACACTGCAAAGTAGGAAACAGGGAAAATGAGGCTGGAGAGGCAGGGACCAGCCATGAAAAGCCTTGTCATCTTTCTTGAGACAAAATAACATTTTTAAAGTTGCCTGAACTTTCACCAGTTATTTAAGCTGTGACAGCAGAAATCTTAAAGATGATTCTTTATCTCCTCATAATCAAAATTCCTATTGAGGTTTGTTTGTTTGGTTTTTTTTCAAATTAGAGTTTGGACTGTATTTTGGAATAATAGAGTTAACTTCAGGAAAACTCAAATCAGTGCCTTTTTAAAAACTTCTCTGACCATACCCACAGTAAGAAATATATTTACTATCACGACCCAGTGGATATACATATACACACACTGGGTACAAAACACTTAGCTTTCCTACATGAATACACTCTGATGGTCTCTATTCAGTTCTATGTAGCTTAAGAAAAGTCATCCTTGAAACTCTGTAAATTGATTTCATGACCCCAAAATTGGTTAAAATCGATAGTTTGGAAAGTTACTTAAGTTTTTACATTATTAAAGTTTATCATGTTTGTGGGGTGAGTTACATCTCTGCAGGGTGACTGTGGTGGTCTTAACTGATTGTTCTTCTGTGGCTGTGGTGAGGCATTGAGCAGGTAGGGAAGGAAGGAGTACAGTGGGAGCAGGCAGCATGGCTTATGTCAAATGTTGAAGAGGTTAAGGAAGGTATGAATGGAATCCTAGATTTAGCAGTGAGGGTTTCTTTGACTTAACTAAGAGGAGAGTCCATGGCAAGGTAGGGACAGAAGTTAAACTGCAGTTGGTCAGGGAGTGAATATTACATATAAACTACAATTTTAAGCATATGAGGGGATGAAAAAATTAACATAAATTCCAGGTTTGTTTTGTCTAATAAGATGCTTTTAAGAAAATTGACTAGCCGGGCATGGTGGCTCATGCCTGTAATCCCAGCACTTTGGGAGGCTGAGGCGGGTGGATCCCCTGAGGTCAGGAGTTCGAGACCAGCCTGGCCAACATGGCGAAACCCCATGTCTACTAAAAATACAAAAATTAGCCTGGCATAGTGGTGCACACCTGTAATCCCAGCTACTCAGGAGGCTGAGGCACGAAAATTGCTTGAACCTGGGAGGCGGAGGTTGCAGTGAGCCAAGATCATGCTACTGCAATCCAGCCTGGGTGACAGAGTGAGACTGTCTCAAAAAACAAAACAAAAACAAAAGATAATTGACCATTAGACTGACGGATAGGAAAGAAGTGGTTAGCAAGAAACCCTGACAGGCTGTGCTTGTTTGAGTCTGAGACCTAGATGAACAATATCCCATTTGGAATATTTATTTTAAACAAAGTAATTTCCTTATGTCATCCTCAAGTCATTGGTAAGGTTTTGTTCAGCCCTACAGCCTAATGTCAACTAGGCTTTGGGAAATTAAGGAAGGGACTGTACTATATATTATATACATTAGAGCAAACGGCCTCAGCTACCCAGAGAAGCAGTAATGAGACAACAGATGAAAATAGCTGTTTGGAAAGAGATAAAACTGGCAACCCAGTTAACATCTACACATACCCAAGGGCATCCAAAAAGTTAATGACAGGAGGTTTGATTGGACCCTGGACCCTCTTGAAGGCTGAAGTCAACTCTGGAATGTTAGCCTGGAATGTTAAGGACTTTGTCCTTCCATAGGAGCCATAATAAACACAAATACAAAGAGAGTTGAAGGATGAAGAAAGTAATCTTCCTAAGATTTCCAATCTTCCTTCTTTGATCACATCATCTTTCCCCTGATCAAATACTTGCAGTGGTTCTTGGCTTTCTCACATAACTGTTGTGATTGTACAATCTGATCTTAACTTTCTTTCCAAATCTGTATTTTTAGGATTTCCTCCATCGTATGCTCCAAACTCTTTGGTCTGGAATTCAAGGAGCCCACCAAGACCACCAAATAGGTGTTTGTAAGAAGCCATACCTTATAGGATTGTTCTGTACCATCCCAACCCTCTAACCAACTGCTGGTCACTGTCTGAACATTTTTCTGCTTCTCTGTCTTTTTTTCTTCACATATTTCTTTTAGCAGGGCTGCTATGGTAGGCTTGATAATGCTCCCCCAAAAGATATCTACATCTTAATCCTTGGAATCTGTAAATCCTTAGAATCTGCTACCTTACATGGCAAAGATTTTACAGTCGCGATTAATAAAGATCTGAGATGAGGAGGTTAGCCTGGATGATCTGGCTAGGTGCCAGATGCCATCACAAATGTACCTATAAGAGAGAGACAGCAAAACACAGAGGAAAAGGCAACGTGAAGACAGAGCAGAGAGGACTGGAAGATGCAGGCCTTGAAGATGAAAGCAATGCAATTACAAGCCCAGGAATCCCAGCAGCCATTAGAAGCTAGAAGAGGCAAGGAAGAGACTATCCTCCAGAGCCTCCAGAGAAAGCACAGCCCTGTCAGCTCCCTGCTTTTGGACTCCTGGCCTCCAGACCTGTGAAAAAGTCCATTTCTGTTGGTTAAGCCATCAGGTTTATGGTTGTTACCAGAGCCACAGGCTATGAATACAGATACCCTTACCCTCTGACACAGATGTGTTTTTCCTGTAAGCCTTGACCCACACACTCCTCCTCCCTGTAGAGTTCCCATATGGCTTCAGCTGGACGCAGTTTTGCTGTACTTGCTGGTATGAGGCCCACCTGGCACCATAGTCATAAACTTGTGGATCTCTTTTATGCATTGTTAAGCTAGACACTAGGCTAGGAAACATGAGAGAGAGAGAGTTGGTGTTCAAGAACTAGCACAAGAAAAAGCTTGGGAAGATTCTACTAGTTGAACTGGTATCTAATGTGCTCATGAAACTTCAGGGCCATAAACTCTGAAGTGACTATTTATACGATTTTTCCTGCTGGGACTGTCATGATGGAGTCAGGTTCATCAGGCACTGCTAAGGGACTGGAATGTCAGCAACCAGGAGTTAGCAGGTGGAGCAAGCCCCACTCTGCTCACTTTGCCTCCCCTGAGTCCCGACTGCTGGGCTCCCCAATGCACCCATACTCAGGCTCAGCTCTGCTCCTGCTACTGAGTTGATTGTAACCAAAGCAAACAAATCATCAACAGCCTCAGCTCAATCTCATTAGGACTGGAAATGAATCTAGCCTGCCAGACTCTGTGGCATAGCTTCAACAGCTGAGCATCTGCCTACCCTCTCAAATCTCCAACCAGATTCCAGACCACACAGCCACTCCTACTCTTGGAGTTGGTGCAATTCATAAAGCTGAACATTTGGCCAAGATTTTCTTCTCTTTTTGCTTTCCTCCCAGCCAAATTCCACAGTCCCTCTAAAGGCCTGGATCCTGCCCTGAACTGAGACTTTGCTGGTGGCTAGGGCAGTGGTATTTCCTCTAGAGTGCATTTGTTCTTTCTACAGAGATAGATCCTAGTTCTGTGCCTTCAATCTGCTAGCCATGTGTGTTAGTCAGGGTTCTCCAGAGAAACAGAACAAATAAGCTGCTAATATAGAGATCTATAAGCGGAATTTATTGTTGGAATTGGCTCAGGTGATTATGGAGGCCAAGGCATCCCATAATCTGCCATCTGCAAGCTGAAGAGCTAGGAAATTCAGTTCAAGTCCAAAGGCCTGAGACAGGGGAACTGATGCTATAACTTCCATTCCAAGGAGTCTGAAGGTCCAAGAACCAGCTCTTATGTCTGAGGGCAGAAGATGGATGTCACAGCTCACAGAGAGAAAGAACAAATCCACCCTTCCTCCTGCTTTTTGTTCTATTCAGGCCCTCAAGGGATTGACTGATTGCCACCAACACTGGTGAGGTTGATCTTTCTTCAGTCTATGGAGTCAAAGGCTCATCCCTCTGGAGATACCTCACACACATACCCAAAAAGAATGTCTGACCAGCTATCTAAGCATCCCTTAGCCCAGTCAGTTGACACATACAAGTATCACACAAGGGTCTTGCCAGACTGTCTGACTTTTGGACTTAGGGATTCTAGCCATCCATGCCTCCTGCTTCAAGGAGTAATAGTCTATAAACATCACTTGAGCAGCCATGCCCTTTGACTAAGTAGGGGAGACTGTAGTGCAGCCAGTGAGAGCAATTGGGTAGCTTCCACAGTTACCCACGCTGCCTCAGCCTCCTTTTCCTGACATTGACTTCTGAGCACCAGTGTGCCTCCCTCCTCAAACTGCCAAGTCTCTATACCTAGGCCCATCTCATCTCCAACAGATCCACTACTTCATGGTGGTTAAGAACATGGACTAAGGGTGTCTCCTTCAATGTGTTACTTCACCTGAGAATGTTTCAACTTCTCTAAAATGGGTATAAATACAGAATATACCATCCAGAGATGTTGGAAAGATTGAATTTGATTCTGGCCATAAAGTATGTTCTCTATGAGGCACTGTGCTAAGTGATCAATATATATAATGTTTCTGTTGGTCTCTCCAAAACATAAGCAGGCTGGACACCTGAAAAGTAATTTGTTGTCTATCAAAAACTGTGATCCCACTTTGGGAGGCCCAGATGTGTGAATCGGTTGAGCCTAGGAGTTTGAGACCAGCCTGGGCAACATGGCAAAACCCCACCTCTACAAAAAACAAACAAAAAAATTAGCTAGGTGTGGTGCATGCATCTGCAGTCCCAGCTACCCAGGGGGCTGAGATGAGAGGATCACTTGAGTTGAGGAGTCAAAGGTTGCAGTGAGCCAAGATTCCACCACTGCACTCCAGCCTGGGTGACAGAGTGAGACCCTGTCTCAAAAACAAAACAAAAACTATAATCCTTTTTCTCAGCTAATCTTTAGAATTTTCATGAAAAAGCACATAAAGCCACTTTTCTGGGGAAATACAGGTTACTGAAACCCAGACGGTATATAAATGAAATAAAACATAAAGTTTTAGACACAGAAAAATGTTTTTACTCTATCACTGAGTTTTTGGTACAGGGTTTCCACCTCTCAAAATAGGACCAATACAAGCATCTGTCTTTGGCCCATTTTAACATTCCGTTAGGAAGAGATGGTCTATGATATCAAAAGCTCCTTTAAGTTGCTAGGCAAAAAAGAAAGGCATGACATGTTAGGTTCAGACTTGAAAGAAGCAGAGATGTTCTCAGGATCTGTACTGAGCTGTAACCCTAATTCCAGATGTGGTGTGATGTGGCATCTGAAAGTGAAGCCAAGAGGGGTTTTCTGGTTTATCTGATAACTGCCCTCTGGTGGGAGAGGCTGGAATTTTACTGATGAAAGGCTGGTTCTTTAATAATAGCTGAGATTCTAAACAAATAATTCTTATTCCTCTTGCCTTTTGACTTTATTTTCCAAATAAAGATCCCCATATACTGAGACCATTTCACTATTTGATCTGACCAGCTTTTAAATTACTTGTATTTTATGGGATGGGAGGTGGCAGGCTTGGGGAAAAAAAATTTTTTTTAATGCCTAGAATCTTATTTCCTATCTGGAAAATTTTTGAAGGATAAATGTTGAACCCGTGCTTTCTGACTGGAAGCTACAAAGCACAAATTATGCTGGTTCTACATGCATATTCTGAAACAGGCATCTTATTAGTATGATAAAAGAAACCTTTTTTAAGGGACATAAAGACCTAAATTTGAATCCTCACTCTGTCTTTTATCATCTGCTGGATCCAGGGCAAGTCACAGTCTCCCTAAGCCTTCATTTCTTCTACACCAGTAAAATGAGGAAAGTATGTATATCTCTTAGGTTGCTTTGAGTGTTAGAAAGGAGATGTAACAGAGAGTAGAACCTGGCACATAGTAAGTGCTCAATACATGTTAGACATTATTATTTATAGTATGTAAGAGGATGCAAGTTCTTTGGAGAAAAAGCTGATCCATTTCAACTGTGTTATGGCTATTTTTAAAAGAATAGCATGTAGCATTGCCCACATTTTTTTAAATATCAGTCAAGGCCATGGCAAATATTAGATGTTACTGGATAACTATACAAGCCACGAATTCTACACAGATGAGGTTCAGATCAAGCTAGAACTTGGGAAGGAATGTACTAAGACTTCCCTATCACACTAGAATTACATTTATCAGCTGTGATCAAACAATATTTATTCTTTTTCTGCAATTTACTTTTAAGCCCTTTGGTGGTATTAACATTACTTTTTAGTTGCTGAGCTACTAAGCTTGAGAAACTCAAGTCTGCTTTTTAACCTGAGGGAAATTCCAAGGAAATACTTGTTATGGCTTGCTCAGAAGTGGTTCTTGGGGCTTTAGGAGTTATTTTTCCACAACATAGTTTAACTGAGAGATCAGATAAGGGTGTCAAGATAAAGGAAATGTAGAATTGGAGATAGTAGGGCAGAGAGTAGAGGGAAGAACTGGCAATCAAGGGCAAAGGAAGAAGACAGGAGTCATAACGAGTTTCCTAACACCGGGTAAGTGATCAAAACATCCACGAACCCCAGTTCTCAGCTGGAAAATAGGGCAAGGGACTGAACTAAATTTACAAAGTCCCTTCCAAGTTTAAAAAGAAAAAAAAGAAGAAAAAGAAGAAAAAATCCACTTGAGTATCATGTTAATTACACGTAGCCTACCAAAGTGTTCTCAAAAACATAATCATTTTATTCTTTGTGCACCAACTCCCCAGCTGCAGCAACTCCCTTTCCATTCATTTCATACCACCAGCCAGGGTTGCCCTTTCTCTAGCACTGAAGGCTGGCAGAGGGGCAGGTGATTCAGAGCACTTTTTTTTTTCTTTGAGACAGCGTCTGACTCTGTCACCCAGGGTGGAACTCACTGCAGCCTTGACCTCTTGGGTTCAGGTGATCCTCCTGCCTCAACTTTCCAAGTCGCTGGGACCACAGGTGTGTACCACCATGCCTGGCTAATTTTCTTTTTTATTGTTTGTAGAGACCGGGTCTCACTATGTTGCCCAGACTGGTCTCAAACTCCTGGGCTCAAGTAATCCTCCTTCCTTGTCCTCCCAAAGTGCTGGTATTATAGAGTGCCACTGTGCCTGGCCCAAAAGCACATTTTTATCTGAGGACCCTACCATCAGATATGAGGAGTTAATTAATTTGAGGGAAGGCATTTGTCCTCAGGATGTTATAAGGGAGATTTTTATCATTTCCCCACACTCCTGGAAAGGCTGCCTTGTATCACCCTTGACTGAAAGCCTGATCCAATGGCACTATGGCCTGGCATGTGGCCCCAACCCCAGTCCAGTGAGTGGACCCAGGGTGGACCCTTGACCGGAAATTTGGAATTGAGATTCTGAGACTTTAGGCCCTTATTGGGGCGTGCGTTAGGTGTGCATTAGGCCCTTTAACTGAGGTGTGCATGGAGTTCAGGTGGCCATTTCCTGCCATAAGAAGGCCAAAGCAGAGCAGACCACACCAGCCTTCAGGTCAGCCTCACTGTCCCGGCTCTGCAGCAAGTAGCAGAAATGGGATCACACAGCTTCCGGGAGACTAGTTGCCTTAGAACTAGGAATTGCCCAGAAACCAAAAAATTGCCAAAAACCAATTCTCAAGTCATTATCTGCCCTTGTGCTCTGGGAAGTAACACTTGTATCATTGGGATACAATTCTCTTTATTTCTAAAGCTGGTCTGAGTAGGTTTCTGTTAGCCTTTAAAGACCAAATACATACAGGCAGAAGAGCATGAAGAAATTCATTCTCATGCTCAAACGTCAATGAGCTCATGACTTGAAGTAATAACTGTCACATAAGGACATTTCAGACACCAAGATGAGCTATTGGAAACATATTTTAGGGCTGAAGGGTTTTCTTGGGGTCCTTTCGGTCCGCGGGCAGCTTCCTGTACTATCTTCCTGGTTTCGGTGGGAATTCTAGAGGAACATGCTTGGGCAGGCTGTTTATGTCCTTTGCAAAACAAACAGCAACTAAGATCTAAGATCTCATAGATGAAAAGAAGTGAAACTCAAGGTGGTATTTTTATAGCCTAGACTTTGAAAAAGCTGTCTTTGGAGGCCCATTTGGAGGAAGAATGAAGGCTCATGCAGCTGATGCAATCTGCTCCATGCTCACAGCCCATCTGCTATTCGGGGTTTTTGTTTTTTGCTTTCTTTGTCATTCCACTGTTTGAGATATGATCTCACTCTGTCGCCCAAGGTGGAGTGCAGTAGCATAGTCGTGGCTCACGGCAACCTCAAACTCCCGGACTCAAGTGATCCTCGTGCCTCAGCCTCCCAAAGAGCTAGGCTTCACCACACCTGGCCCCATCTGCTGTTCGAGTCTCATGAAAGGTGGCCTTGTGTGATGATCAAGAGCATAAGATACAGTCACCTGGGTTTAAATCCTGACTCCACTCTCAACCTGGACAAGTTACTGAATGCCCACCTCACTGTGTTCTTTTAAGATCAAAAAAGACCATGTATGGAGTATCCAGTGGGTTCCAAACACTATTCTGCATACTTTTACAGAAAATAAAAGCTAGCATGTATGCACATAGAGTATCTTAACTTATTGATCACAAGAGGAGTTAGAGAGACCACTAAGAAATGGGCTTGTGGGGTGTGGACACGTGTGCAATCCATGCGTGGTCCTACGATTCTAGTACCCAGGACTAGCAATCAAGGGAATTAATTAAAATTCATTTTAGAAACTCACAACCTGCAACAATTTCTCAGTAATAATCAAATTAAAAACCCTAATGATGTCTTTACCACTACAGATGCTCCTTGACTTAGGGGTTACGTTCTGATGAACCCAGCATAACTTAGATATATCATAAGCCAAAAATGCACTTAATATATCTAACCCACCAAACATCATAGCTTAGCCTAGCCTAGCTTAAATGTGTTCAGAACACCTACTTTACCCTGCAGGTAAGCTAAATCAGCTAACACAAAGCCTATTTTATAGTAGGGTGTTAAACATCTCATGTAAGAATATCATACCACATATAGCTTGCCTGGGAAAAGATCAAAATTAACCCGGGTACGGTGGCTGGAACTTGCAATCCCAGCTACTTGAGAGGCTAGGACAGGAGGATTGCTTGAGGTCAGGAGTTTGAGATCAGCCTGAGCAACATAGTGAGACCCCATTTCTTTTTTATAAAAAGGAAAAAAAACCCACAAAATTTAAAATACGGTTTCTACTAAATGTGTATCAATTTTGTGCCATCAAAAAGTAAAAAAATCGTAAGTTGAAGTTGAAAAGTCATGAGTCAGGGACTCTCTGTATATGTGTCAGACAGGGGTCCTCACAATGGAGTATTCTGGTGATGTATTTTTCTTTTTTTTTCTTTTTTTTTTCTTTCTTGAGACAGAGTCTCGCTCTGTCGCCCAAGCTGGAGTGGTGATGTATTTTTCTAAGCCCCAAAGCAAGATGCACTATCCAGTGGCAAACTCACTGGCTTTATAGATGGAAAGATGCAAAGTCAACAGGCTTGTCTCCTACAGTGAAATGTTATGTCAGAACACTAGCAAGGAGTAAACACTTAAACACTCGTTTATTTCTTTCCTTTCCTTCTACAAAACATTAACTTAACTGTGTCACCATGTAGGGTTGCAACAATCTAGCCATCTCTTAACTACCTCCTTGTGATAATATCTTGGTAGTTACAGCGTGTGCTTTTATGAAATGTATTACCTTCATTTCTTACAACACTTTCTAACGACCTCTAGAAAACTATAGACTTTTATACTTTACTGGCTTCAAGACTGCATCTTCCGCAACCAACTTATCTTTACAACTTCACTGCATGCCTCTTCCCCTTCCTACCTTTCCTGCAAACAAGCCTGTGTGCACACACTTGACCTTTACCTGCTGAAACTTCTTTCTAGATTTCCAAAAGGCCATCCCTTTCAAGCCTTCATGCGTTTGCATTTTCAGTTCCTTTTTCTGTATGGAAAATTCCTGTCAGACTACATTGCTTCCTCTTCTGAGAAGCCTTCCCCAACTCAATCAGATGGAGCTAATCACCTCACCCTCTATGCTTGCAAAATGCTTTTAGGTTATCTACAAAGCTATTCTGTTCCAGGTCACTGTTCCTGACCTCTGAGGCAGGGACAGGATGCTATACCATCTTGGAAATAACTGCTTTCGAGGAGACTTGAATGTGTCAGTCATGTTCCTGGCAGGGAATGTGGCATCTGCAAACTGAGAAGTTGAAGAAGGGTTCAAAATATAGACTATTTACAAAGGTTGGCAGAATCCAGGAGAAACACAGGGATAATGCAGGGTCTCCAGGGCCAGCAAGAGCAGGGAGTTTTGGCCTGAAGAAGTCAAGGAGAGAATGTAGCTACTTGAACCCATAGTAAGAAATATATAGAGAGAGGGGTCCACATAGCAGGACCAGAAACCCTTTGCAGAGAGAAATAGACAACCCCCTGTGGCCTGACAGGTGAGGAGTTGAGGGTATACTCTGACCTCATGCTCTACCTGCTGCCTTCCATTGGCCAAGCCCATCAGGAAGCTGGGGCAAGGGGCCCATTGATGCAATCCTTATGGCTAGTCTCCCTGAGGACGGAGCAGAGGGAGAGTAGCTTGGGAGGGTCAATGGGAGACAGGCAGCACTGTATCCATAGTCACAAGTTTTTTGCACGCTACATAAATGCTCAAACAGTAGCTTTTAGACCCAGCAGTAATAAATCAACCACACATTAGAGATATTTAGCTAAATGATCCCAAGGTGGGTTCCCTGGGCAGTGGACTCGAGATGGTTGTCAGCATGCAGGAGACACATTTGGGGTCAGCTCCTGTGGGAGAGAAGGGAATGAAATCTGTCTTGCTGTTTCTCTGTCCAAATGACCCAAGAGTCTCAATCAGAAAAGATTCCAGCCTTGAATCCCAATGATGAAATGTATTTACCCTGGTCCTTTTCTGGGCCCCAAAATAACAGTCACTTGGGGTCCTCCATTTTTATCACCCCCCCCAAAAAAAACCCCATACATATTACTAGTCATTCCCCATTTCCCTACCACCACCCTACATAAATGTCCACATTCTCCACACTTGCCAGAACACATGGAGTGGAGCATGCACTCTCAGTAAAGGAAATATCAGCCCTTAGGGGGCAAAAATTGTCCTGGTTGCGGGGAGGAGGGGTGGGACTGTGAAAAAATGTAGATATTACATAGTAGAAGAAAAGATGTACAGAGTATCTGGGAGAGTGAAATTTCATGAACTGAGGGGTGGGAGGGATGAAACTTGGGGGGAAAAAAAGTCTAAGATGGCACACAACGCCGCCTGAAAAGTACATTGTGACCGCATAGCACTTCCCAGTGACCCAGTAGGCGCAAGCAACATTTCCAGCCGCAGCCTCACGCATCACCTGCAGGACCTCCCAGGTGCCTGAGTGACAAAACTTTCCTCTGTTATACTCCCCTGAATAGGTGCTTATGAGGCCAGACAATAATACACAACATTGTAGCCAATGTGAAGGAGTTAAAACTGACCAAACCTTTCACCTGACCTTATTAATCCCTGGACTCTTGCTTTTAGACACCCCAAAAGACGTAGCAGGCTCACCTGATATCTTCCATGCATCAAACTTGGAATAAGTCATTACCCCCAAGGAGCCCGGGATCTTTTTAATGGGGGACAGTATTAAGAGATCTCAATCTATGGGCTAGGGCCATTTCTACGAATAGCAGTGGAATATATATACACTAATTTTAGAACATTGTCATCACCCCCAAAAGAAAACCTTGTACATATTACCAGTCATTCCCCATTTCTTCGCCATCGCCCTACATGAATTTTTATTTCAGTTTTGCATTGTTTTAATTTGTTGAATGAGGCGTGAATGAACACAGCCTAGTTTTAGAATGAATTTGTTTCTGGGAGAATTCCAGGGTGACATAAGAGGACACAAGCACAATTCATTGCTGCCTAAGGGCCATTGTCACTTACTACCCATTGCTGTCTGACCTATCAGAAGAATGTCCTCTTCACTGAATAAAAAGCAGCATGAGGTACATAGCTTTGGAGTATCTTCCCAGCCCATATGGCCCTTCCTTGAGTGAACTACCCTTACCTTCTCAACCACACCAGTGGACCCCGAGAAGCTACTTTATACAACATGGAACCATGCCCCTGGCCACAGTTGATAATACCAGGGTTGGACATCCCATCCAAGCTAGGCCAGAGCTCTTCCTTGGTAATTTGGAGAATCTAAGGGGAAGAGACTGTTAGAGAGAAGAGGTAAGATAGAAGAGAAGGAGATTTTTTCAGTTTTCCAGCACTTAAACTGAGTCCTTTTGTGGTAGGCAGAATTCTAAGAGTCCAACCGTGATATAGACCTGTATAATACTTACTCTTGACAGTGGAAGAATCTGCAGATATGAAACATCACTTCCATAACTTACTATTATATATATACATACACATATATTTTTGAGACAGAGTCTCACACTGTTGCCTAGGCCGGAGTGCAATGGCGCGATCTTGGCTCACTGCAACTTCTGCCTCCTGGGTTCAAGCGATTTTCCTGCTTCAGTCTGTCTAGTAGCCGGGGTGACCGCCACCATGCCCAGCTAATTTTTTTTTAGTTTTAGTAGAGACGAGGTTTCACTATGTTGGCTAGGCTGGTCTCAAACTCCTGACCTTGTGATCCACCCGCCTCAGCCTCCCAAAGTGCTGGGATTGCAGGCATAAGCCACCACGCCTGGCCAACTTACTATGTTATATGACAAATGGTGTGGTCTAGACGTAATGAAGGCCCTAAATCAGTTGATTTGGAGTTAAAAGGAATATAATCCTCACTGGTCTTCACTTAATGGGGTGAAAAACTCTCCTTTAAAAAGCAGCAGAGAAAGTCTCTTGCCCACTCAAGAAAGAAAGTGAACAGCCCTTGGTGACTGTCTGTGGAGACAAGTGGCCTGCAGGAGGGGAGGCCTCAGTCCTTTGACCTCAAGGAACTGCATTCTGCCCACAAACAAGCTGAATGAGCTTGGAAGAGGGCCCTGAGCTCCAAGTGAGAACCACAGCCCCCACTGACACATGCAATGCAGCCTTGAAGAGACTCAGATTCCTGAACATGGAGACTGTGAGATTATAAATTTGTGTTCTTCTCAAGCCATTAAGCTTTTGGCAATTTGTTACACAGCAATATGTAATAATATACCATTCCCGAAGCCTCACTGGGTTGGGTTCAAAAAAACCAAACAACTTAACATGCTTCCTCACTGAATTCTTCACTTTTTACCTGAGCTAGTTAATAGTAGTTTATTTCAACCAGAAAGTCCTAATATGCTTTTGGTACATTATTCCAAAGAAAGAATAATTAGCTAATGCCGAAAGTACCAACCCACTTGAATGCCTTTACATATTTCTATTGACACATTTCCCTCCTCTCCACCTCATATAATGGATTATGTAAATCTGAATAGAATGGATAAGAAGAATCTTGGAAAAATTCTAAGAGGTGGTTGTGGGGAGGGGAGCAGAAGACACTGCTTATCATTGAAGCAATTAAACATAAAGTCAGCAGATGATTATCTTAATACTTTTGAACAGAAGTATGCTTTCTGCTAATGAGGTTACAAAAATGAAAATTAAAATAAATAAATATATATATATATATATATATATATATGCTTCTTGGCTGGGCACGGTGGCTCATGCCTGTAATCCCAGCACTTTGGAAGACTGAGGCTCACCCGAGGTCAGAAGTTTGAGACCAGCCTGGCTAACATGGTGAAACCCCGTTTTTACTAAAAATACAAAAAATTAGCCAGGCATGGTGGCACTCACCTGTAATCCCAGCTACTCGGGAGGTTGAGGCAGGAGAATCGCTTGAACCCAGGAGGAGGAGGTTGTGGTGAGCTGAGATTGCACCATTGTACTCCAGCCTGGGCAGCAAGAGCAAAACTCCGTCTCAAATAAATAAATAAAATATGCTTCTTCATGTCTCCCTGTTCTAGAGTTCTATTACTTGATTTGGCGCCCTCTGACCTTCAAATTTCATCCAACATAATATGGACAATATCTTTAGGAGCAAATGTCTAGCTCATCTTCTTAACCATAGCAGTGGCCCCAGGGATCATTTTGTAAAACTGAACCCACTCTCCTGAGCCAGAACTCTGTGGTGATTTGGGGACAGATACACACAGACTCTACCACAGGTAAGTGCTCTACATAGATGCTCACCGTGAGGGAACTTTTGGATCTTGGTGGCTGTGGCAGCCATAGAGATGCACCACTGCTCAGCTCTTCCTTCAGGAAAGGAGTGGAGTTGGGAGGTGCGAGAGTGGAGTTAGCTGACAGCCTCCAGCTGTTAGTGCCAGCTCAATTTTTGAGCTGGAGCCATACTTCTTCCAGGCAACCCCCAGCTAATGACTAAGCGCCACAGAGGTCCTAGAGCCCGGACATTTCTCCCCAACATGGAACACTTCTAGCAGATCACCTTGTTCTGGAGTTCCCCATTGGCTTGGTCTGAATTTTGTCATGTCCACATCATGATCTGAGGCTCACTTGCCCAATCCTGATTCCTCCCACTTTCCTTTAATAGGTGTTCAGTGTGCATCATGGTGTGAAAGCTTTCCTTGTCCAATCTACCTTCCTCTTCCTCTTCTCTTTCACAGGCATTACATCTCAACAAACCTCATGTGCTCCCAGCATCACCTCAATGTCTGCCTCACAGAGGACCCAGCTAACTCAGTGGCCATACTTGGGCATGCATGGGAATAGAGAAGAGGAAAACAATCTATATAAAGAGAAGAATGAAGCATACACTAGGAGAGAAAGAGAGAGAGAGCAGGAGGGAGAGGGGGAGAGAGAGAGGGAGGGAGAGAGATCTGATGATATCTGACTGCTATTTAATCCACAAGTTCCATGGGACACTTATTAGTAAATTTCCTTTTCTTTTTCCTTCAATTAACTTAGGCCTCTTCTTTTTTTTTTTTTAGGTCACAAAGATAAGTAATTAATCCATATTTGACACCCTCTTCAAAAAGTGGGGGTAGGGGAGCAGGGGATTAGAGCCACAGAACCATCATCGGAATTATACCCCTTACATAGCTGCAATATGTAACCCCAAACCACCCACCATCCACACCATTATGTCTGAAAGAGATGGAAAAACACCAAGAAAATTCCCCTAAGACAGATGGAGGAAGGGCCATGCGGAAGGAGACAATTAACACTAATTGAGATAATCTTCTTGTAGTATGGAAAAGAAGAGCAACTTCAGCTAATAAAGTTAACCAAAAAAGTATAAAGGTTTAACTCTGAAACAATTACAAATGTGCTATTTTTAAAAAATGTGCTTCATTGGCTCCTTATGTAGGTAGCAGAGGGGAGAGAATGAAAAGATATCTGTTCATTGGCCTCTAACATTGAAATATATTTTGGCAGCATACATTAATTGAATACCTACTATGTGTCAGGTCTGGAAAAAACACTGGATACTAGGATAAAACATTCATCTCTTAAAAGTGCTCAGATTATTGCAAGAGACAAATAATAAAAAAGAAGATTAGAGTTAAACACTCAGAATAAAATTCCCTTTATCTGGGTCATATCAGTTTTTAGTAAAGAAAAGTAGTATCCAGGTCCCCAGTTACTGAAGCATTGGAACTACAAGAAAATTGCCATTTTTCAAAAAAGAATGGAAATCATTTGAAAATTAGGCACAGTTTGAAGTGAGGAAGATAAATAGCATCTTAAATGTAACTGCCAAGATGTAGCAAAAGAAGGATAAGATGGATCCAGTACAAATGTCAACAGGAAAGCTCTCTGAGCCATTAATTCTAAAGAACATATCTCCCAAGAGCACTAGTTTTCAGCCTGTCCTATCCAGATTCCTCCTGAATAGTGTATGTGGGTTGCCCAGCTGGTGAGGTGTCCTGTAGAACCTGAGCCCCCACAGTGGACATCTCCATGTCTGTTTCCTTCCAGCTTTACAACCAGAGGCCATCATCTAGCCACCAAGGTCTGCCTCCCTTGGCTGTGTTTGAATTCCCTCTCAATTTCTGTTGATTAGTGTGGTAAGAAGCCACCAAGATGTTTCCCAAGGATCCCAGATTCCTGGTACTTGCACCCTTAGTAGCGCTGTGCCATATTGAATAAAGCCGACCTATGTAACCAATAGGATATTGCAGAAATGCCCATGTGTGGCTTCTTAGGCTAAGTTACAAGAGACATGGAAGTTTTTTACCTTACTCACTTTCTTCAGTCTCTTCCTCTGAGGCAAGGCAGCCACCACCTTGTGAGGGTACTCAAGTAGCCTGTGGAGAGGCCCACATGAGGAGGAACTGAGGTTTCCTGCTGACAATACGCATAATGTAAGCAAACTGTCTTGAAAGGGGATCTTTCAGCTCCAGTCAAGCCCTCAGATGACTGTTGCCCTGGACAATACCTTGACTGTAATTTCAAGAGCGACCCCAAGCCAGAATTATACACCTAAGCCACTATTCAATGTCTGACTCACAGAAACTGTGTGAAGTAATATTTAGCATTGTTTTAAGCAGCTAAGTTTTGGAATGATCTGTTATGCAGCAAGACATAACTAACACAGATATCGGGTACCTGAATGTGAGGCATTATCCTAACAAAACCTCAAATGTGGCGTGAAACGATCCTCCTGCTTCAGCCTTCCAAAGTGCTAGGATTAAAAGTGTAAGCCACTGCCCGGCCTCCTGTGGTTTTGACGGCAATTTCTTTACTTCCCTTTAATCCCACACTGGCAGCCTTCTGAATGTCTGTCAGGCTTCTACTATCAGTTTGTTCAACATGTTATGCTTTCACTAACACTCTCCTCAAAGTCTTTCCAGCTTCCATTCATTTCCTCATTCCAAAGCCAAAGCCAAAACAAACAAACAAACAAAAACAAAAAAAGGAAAGGAAAGAGGATCCTTGTTATGTAGTGGTAGAAAATTTAGCAACACCATCTCCTTCAATAAGGTGGAGGTAGCATGGATTGGGTGATTTTGTTTTTTGGGGTGTGTGTGTGTGTGTGTGTGTGTGTGTGTGTGTGTGTGTTTTGAGTCAGGGACTTGCTCTGTTGCCCAGGCTGGAGTGCAGTGGCACAATCACAGCTCACTGCAGCCTTGACCTCCCAGGCTCAAGTGATCCCTTCCACCTCAGCCTCCTGAGTAGTTAGGACCACAGGCACATGCCACCACACCCAACTAATTTTTTAAATTTTTGCAGAGATGGAATCTGCGTATGTTTCCCAGGTTGGTTACAAACTCCTGGGCTCAAGTGATCCTCCTGCCTTGGCCTCCCAAAGCACTGGGATTACAGGTGTGAGCCACTGTGCCCAGCCTGGACTGGGTCACTTTGAACAGGGTTGTCTACAACTATAGAAACCCTGTGTTTTTCCTCCCATTTCATGCTGTGTATGATGCGAGTGGGTTACTTGTTTCTTAAATTTGCAGGTCTTCAGCTTCCAAGTAGCTGGGATTCCAGGAGCCTGACATCACGTCCCGCTAATTTTTGTATTTTTAGGAGACATATGGTTTCCCCATGTTGGCCGGGCTAGTCTTGAACTCCTGACCTCAGGCGATTCACCTGCCTCAGCCTCCCAAAGTGCTGGGATTATAGGAGTGAGCCACTGCACCCGATCTGGTATTTTTGAAATTACATTCTAGAGCACCAGCCTTCTGCAAGATGTACTGGCAGCGTCCTGAATGTATTTGTCCGTGAGGTGCCTATTCTCATTCCTCTATCATGGAAGTCAGACCACATATGTGGACATATCAAAGTCTTTGAGAAGTCAGTAATCAAACCTGTTTAACATTACTTAACTCACTGGTTACCAGTATTTAACCAGAGGACCCTTTTTGGGAAACTAGTGACATTTCTTGGATCACTGAAAGAAAAAATGCTCTTTAGAACAATGGACTAAGTATCTCAGCTTTCTTTGCATAGAAAATTCACTTCTATCTGATAATAGGAACAATTCCCTGGTTTTGAAAGAAAGGTAAGTTTTGTTTAATGTATTCTCTAAACCTCTAACAAGAAGTATTGCTTTTATTTTCTCCATCTTAATTGCTTTTAAGTGGTAGTAAAATAGAGCAAGTGTGCTAATAACTGCTTTCTATAACTAATCGCTATAATTGTAGTTACTGCCTAAAACTTGGTGTTCCAGGAAGAAAGGCCCCATAATGCTCACTGGAGCTCCCCAAACCTACACCAATGATCCAGTTCAACACAGGATACTCACACTCACCGAGACGCCTGCTGCTTTTCACGAAAACTTAGAGGAGAGTTAATCGCTAGAAGATCATGCATTCAGCTTGCTAAAAGTTGATTCTCCTGCACCTCTGATCTACACTTGGTACTAAGAGCACCAAAGTATTGTAGCCA
This sequence comes from Rhinopithecus roxellana, assembly GCF_007565055.1. Classification (NCBI taxonomy): domain Eukaryota; kingdom Metazoa; phylum Chordata; class Mammalia; order Primates; family Cercopithecidae; genus Rhinopithecus; species Rhinopithecus roxellana. The sequence continues at coordinate 10,701,228 of NC_044551.1, forward strand.
CAAAAGAGAAACAAATTTTATGACTTTGATTTAGTGAAGTTGCTAAAGCCATGTTAGTTTTCCGACTGTAACCCAAACATCCCAGGCCTCCTATTTTCAAGCCTCATGCCCAAGCTGTCTAGTTTGTCTTTAGCCCCACTTTGCCAGATTATTGGCCCCCACCTACCCATAGGTGACTTGAGTCTTGAGCAAACCAAATACCCCTTAGGCTCTGGCTCTCCCAGAAATAACCCTGGACATGCAGGGTGGTGGCAGGCAGGCTTTCTCTTGATGTTATCCTCTGCTCTTCCTGCTGCTGTCTGCTGCTCCTAGCTCTTCAGCAAGGCTGCCCCCACTGCTTGAGCACTACTGGGTTCCACAGCTGCAAATCCCTCCACAAGCTGAAGGGACCATGCAACTTCCAGCCTTATTTCTCCCCAAACACTATATACATGGCACACCACAGAAATAGAGAAAACATCTCTCCAGCTGCCCAGGGGTCACATTTGGCCCTCTAAAACTGGAGAACGCACTGCTTTGTACCCCAGAGTCTCCACAGCTCTTTCCACTGTTGCCTAACACCCCTACATCCAGAAACAAGACCTAGTTTCTGAGGTTGAACCAGAAAATAGGGAAATGAAGAAGGTAGTGGTCTTACCACCATCTTTCCCCTCCAGAGAAATGTCTTCTTTCCCCTTCTCCATGCAAATCACCTATATAATTTGAAGCTCTGGGGCCGGCAATAACACAACCAGAAGCATAGTGGAGGAATTATACCCCCCGCCCACGTGGTTCAAAAACAATTTCTTCTCAATGGAAAGAAAAGTAAATTTTTTTCTTTCTTTCTTTCTTCTTTTTTTTTTTTTTTTTTTTTTTTTTTTTTTTTTTTTTTTTTGAGATGGAGTCTAGCTCTGTTGGCCAGGCTGGAGTGCAGTGGCACAACCTCAGCTCGCTGCAACCTCTACCTCCTGGGTTCAAGCCATTCTCCCATTCTCCTGCCTCAGCTTCCCGAGTAGCTGGGATTACAGGTGTGCGCCACCACGCCCAGCTAATTTTTGTATTTTTAGTATAAACGGGGTTTCACCATGTTGGCCAGGCTGGTCTCCAACTCCTGACCTCAAGTGATCCACCCACCTTGGCCTCCCAAAGTGCTGGTATTACAGGCTTGAACCACCACGTCTGGTCCCCAATTTTTTTTTGCTTTTGAAGACTCAAAGAGGCTGCTTCCAATAGTTTTTGGAGAAAGAGTGGCTTTTTTGTGGGCACATCGGCCTGATTTTTCTGTTGATGCCATCCTGCTGCAGTCTGTTGATTCAAAACATTGGAAATTCTGTGGCTGATGAGCCAAGTGCTCGGTGTGAAGAAGATGATAAACTCATATACAGTGACAGCAACTCAGGATTCTCTTATCATAACTTCCCTTCCTATCATATAAACCATGAAAAGTGGCTTATGGGAAAAGCGAGCAGTAAAAACACAATTTAATTTTCAAAGCTTCAAAAGATTAATGCTACATGTTTTTAAAATCCACAACATTAGAAAAGGATATCTGCTTATGCTTATTGGAAAGAAGATAGTAACTAATGTTGACAGTGCCCAGCCTAGAAGTCAGCTGCAGACAATTCTCTCAAACACTGACTGCTTCTCACTTCTCTCTGGGCAAGGGAACACCATAGGATGGCGATACATAGCAGCTTATAAGAAAGGGGTGGTTTTGTTTTAGCCCATCCAATATATGGGCATGGATAGAAAATACCTGGGAAGAAAAGCATGATGGAAAAGAAATAGATACTAATAACTTATTAAATCCTTTCTAGTGGTATCTGAAGTGAGTGGAGGCCAAAAAGAGAAATATGACATAAGGGGAAGTCCCTTTGCTGGGCCTCTTTCCTAGGATTCTTAGGAAGAGAAGCTTATTAACAGTGTCAGATATCCCAGCTGTAGCTTCTAGATGTGAGCGTCCTCCAACACTGAAGGGTTAAAGGTAAGCAGCCCAATCACTTGTTATCCTGCAATGTCTGTAAACAGAAGCTGATTTTCTAAAACTTAATGCTAGTTTCTACCAAGAAGACAAGAAATATAACTGACCTTCCAAATCTGAAGCTTACCATCTTGCCGTTTCTTACTATGTCTTGTATTATGGCTTCCTGTTTCTTTTACACTTCAGTTGGAACTCTGTGAGAGAATGATGTCTTCTGAGTGACTAAAAATAGTTTTGTAGTAATAATAACAGTAGCTAACTTCTAAGTGCTTAATGTGTTGCTAGCCATATACGAAACTCTTCAATTGCTGCTCTTAGGCTTTACGGCGACCCTATGATATATGTTACCAGGACCAAGCCTCTTTTCCAGATCAGAAAATGGAGGTACAGAAAGTTTAAATAGCTTGCTCGCAGGGAGGAAACATGTAGGGATAGGAAGAGTGAAGCCCTAGAGTCCATGCTCCTAACCACTGGGCTACACGGCGAAGTGGCTATTTACCCCCAGTCCTCAACTACTCCATATAAGATTAGAGAACTCAGCTGGGCACAGTGGCTCACACCTGTAATCCCAGCATTTTGGGAGGCCAAGGCGGGTGGATCGCTTGAGGTCAGGAGTTCGAGACCAGTCTGGCCAACATGGTGAAACCTCATCTCTACTAAAAATACAAAAATTAGTGGGGCGTGGTGGTGGGCACCTGTAATCTCAGCTACTCAGGAGGCTGAGGTGGGAGAACCGGTTGAATCTGGGAGGCGCAGGTTGCAGTGAGCCAAGATCACGCCACTGCACTCCAGGCTGGGTGACACAGCAAGACTCCATCTCAAAAAAAAAAAAAAAAAGATTAGAGGACTACGCCTGGAAGTGCCATGAAAATGGAGGAAAATGCCAGGCAGTTGGCACATGCATTTCATGAAAACATCTAGAAATAAAATAAGGGGGACTGTATGTTTAAAATACACACACAAAACCAATTTTCATGTGGTGAGAGCTGGTTTGAAGTAATCAGTTCTGAGTGTGTATTTTAAACTCACATTCTACCCCCGCCACCCATTTTATTTCCAGAAGTTCCCATAAAATGTGTGCACCAACTGCATTATCATGGTACTTCTAGGCATAGTCCGCTACTCTTACATGGGGTGGGTGGGGACGTGGAGGCACAAACAGTGAATCAGGAAAAGCAAAGCTCACTGGAGCAAATGCCATCGAGAACTCGTTACTTCCATTCTAGACATATTTGAATGTCATTACATATTTTTTGTCTTGAATAAAATATATTTATTATCTTATAGTGTAGGATGCAATATGGTCCATTAACCAAGTAATTAAAACCAGTTGTGATGAGATAAGTAAATGGGAATCACAGAAAAAGCACATGAAAATGCTTAAGACTGTGGTATGACCAGAAGTGAGCTGTGAGGTATAGTGAACAAATTCAAAACTTATTTTTTTCTCCAATCCTCCTTTTTTGAATTTGAGAAAAAAATGCTAGAAGGAATAAGAAATGGACCATAGATAATTTGTGTAGGTGAAAATATAATTTACCTCAAATCATTATTATTAGGAGTAAACACTTCATTGGGGCAACAATATTGTTTTCTCAGAATTAAGTGCAAAATTGAAAATAGCTCTTTCTTCTAATTGTGGCAGAAGAGAGAAAGGGTGACTGCCAAGTGTGTTGATATTTCTGAAATTCAACCTTAACCTGTCATTTTCTTTCTTTAATTCCTAGACTCAATATTCCCCTCCACCCATCCCCTAATTCCCTTCCACTTTATATACTGTCTCTCCCTAAAGGGTGTGAAAATGGAATGAGTGCATTCTTCTTTCCATCTCATTCATATTAAATAATGAAGCAAGGAATTTTACAATAAATCATTTATGAAGAAGAAATAGAAACCATATTAATAGCATTTTTACCATAAATCTTAATCAGAATGTTAACACCCAGCAAATATAGATCGCATCTAAACTAGTAAGAAAAACCATATAAGTTTTCCTGATTATTTACATGAAGCAATAAGAATATTACTTTTATGATATGGGTCTTCTGAAGTTTACTTTTCTGGAAGTTACCATAGGGATCTCAGATGGAGTTTTAAAAGGCTTTATTATTTGCTATTCCAAGGCTTCGGTTCTTAGCCAAGCTGAAGAATTTCTCTCTACCAGATTTTACCGGTAGCATCTATAATCAGCAAATTCCTCTGTCCTTGAGTTCCCTAAAATACCCTGCCCTTCCTGTCCTTCCCAGCATTGATCTTCCTTACTTACCTGTAGAGAGCCTACAAGCCAGGTACCACATCAGCTTCCCTGGGAGAATTTTTCAAGTGCTGGTTCTTTAGTTCCTCAAAATTGTCTGATCATATCTGATTAAATGAACATCTTTCCCAAATATGACATTCCAGGCAACGCCTTAATTACATAAACAATTTTTCCAATTATGGTCTGGTAAACAAAGGACAGATTCTTATTGAATATTTGCTAATAAGTATATTGCCATGAAAAGTAAGAATACTTGATAATAGTTTGTGAATTCAAGTGGTAGGTGGGGGGGTCAGTAAGAAAAATATATCATTTAAAAATATTTTATTACTGTTTACGAAAGCAAATGGATATGGGGTTATGGGGTTACAGATAGCTTAAGGAAGAATTTCCTTATATATCTAGAAAAGACAGCATTAAAATAGTATCAACAATATTCCAAACACATAACTACAATCATCCCTCCATTCATTCACTCCTATGTAATTAATTCTTGTTCTGTGGTAGCTTGGGTTAGCAGTTTTATGAAGCCTTCTGCTTCTCCATTAGAGTTCTGAAAATCCTGATTCAATCCTCAGGAACAGACTAAAAGTTGCTAAGCACAGAAGCCTATACGAAAGAGTCTATTTTTAGAAGTGTCAATAGTTTAAAGTATGTGGTACAGTTCTTTTCCATCAGTTTCTGAGATAGTCATTATTTGAAGGCAGCAATTCTGGAGGGTAGCTGATTGCAGAGCCTTCAGGAAAGCATTAGAGGAAAACACACCCCATCTGTATATGATAAAGTCTTAAAACAACTGTGGTAAATTGATGACTGATTATTTTCAAAGTGAAAGGCCTGATGAGAGTTCATAGCAAGAATAATGCAACTGACAAAAAAGTTTGGTTGTTTCTGCGGTGTGCAAAATAAAAGTTTTAAACAAAATGTCTGTGGGGACGATAGCCAATTTTCAATGTCTACAAGGACTATGATTAGCCAGTTTTCCATGTCAGTATGTGTTACATTTGATTAAAAAGAATGAACATAATTTTTACATGTAATAATCTTGAGATAGAATGTACCAAGAGTATGTTAAGACTATACCAATATGAATATTTCAAGAATATCAAGTAAAGAGATTCAGCAAGTCTAGAGTGAGTCTTAAACATCTACATTTTAGTAAAACTTCACAGCTAAGTCTAACATGCATCCCCAGTTAAAAACCACTGGCCAATAAGTTGCTAATTTTGAATTAAATAAGTAATTTTGTGACCAAGTTTCACATAATAAAATGATGACTGATTACCCTCTAGGGTTTTTTACTGACATCAGCAGACAACTACAACTGAAAAGTATAGGAAACCTCATCAGAATTATATCATATTATTTCAGTGTTTTCCTTGAGGTTCAAATATATTAAAAATAAAGGCATCGGCAAATCTCCAGGGACTTTTCATGAAGCACAGAATTTCTAAAGTGTTGTATTGAGAACATTTTACCTATACAAATGTACAAGATTTAACCCACCTAAAGAAAACAGCATGATCTTTTCCTGGTAGGTAATGAATGAATAATACAATTTTAAAGTTAATAATTACTCATATTGCTTAGTAACAAAAACAAAATCCAATTTATGTTTTGTTAATGTATTGAAAAATAGATACGAAATTAATTAATGTTCAACACAAAAAAAGTGAGTTATGCATTAGATCTCTGCAGAGCTGCCACTAGAGGGCACTATAAACAGATTACAGAATAAAACCCCTGGACCTTGTCTTTTTTGGTACAGAGCTTGACTGTTGAATCTTACACTGTTAGTAACAGTAAGAAGGTACATATCTTTGAGACTTGGTGAATGTGTAACTTCATATCTAGTTGCCACACCAGCTCCATGGATATTATTTAGGGGATTTCTGCCAGGGATGGAGGTGCAGAAAGTCATATTGGAGGACTCCCTCTTGTGCAACGTTAAACTAGACCCTTCACCTCAGGCTTCAGTTACTTGAATAGCTTTTAAAATATTATACTATATGTATAATATAGTATAATATATCTATATCTATATCTCCTTATTAAACCTTAGGCTAAGTACCTAAATGTATGTTATTCTCTAATTTGTTATTGCATCATATATGTATATATATGTATCTATTATACACATATACATGTATATATTATACATGTATATGTGTATATATGTATGTGTATACTATGTATAATACAATAGCAAATTAGAGAATAATATACTTATTCTCTAATTTATGTACTTACCCTAAGGTTTAATAAGGTGATATAGATATTTGCTTCAGATACAATCATGGGTTGCTTAACAACAGAAATTTATTCTGAGAAATGCATCGTTAGGTGATTTCCTCATTGTGTGAACATCATAGAGTGTACTTATACAAACCAAGATGGTAGAGCCTACGATACACCTAGGCTATATTGTGTAGCCCATTGCTCCTAGACTACAATCCTGCTCAGCATGTTTCTGTGCTGAATACTGTAGGCAATTTAACAGTGGTATTTGTGTATGTAAATATATCTAAACATAGAAAAGGTACAGTAAAAAGACAGTACTATAATCTTATGGGACCATGTCATATGTGTAGTCCATTGGCCAAAATGTTATTATGTGGTACATAATTGTATTTTTAAGAAATAAAAGACTTTACAGATACAACAAAAGGCTTTTGAACTCTCTCTCAGTTCTATTGCTTCCCTCCCTCTCTGTTTAACAATTTCAGATTAAACCACTATTTTGAAATTGATATGTGTACTTCCCACCCTAAGTTTAATACCTACATTACATATAAGGAGATACTGTTCATATTATATCATATTGTTATGTTCCAAGGGACATTGTTCTTTCCTTCCATTTCGATTGTTTTCTTGATCCTTGCTACTGATTTGGAAATTTTATGTTTTCTTTCTACTCGTTTAGTATGTATTTTTGGGCTAGTAAACACGTTATATCATTTAATGACCTCAGAATCTTAAATATGGTCTTCCCTATTCCCATTCTTCATGTCACCTATCATTTGTTCTTTTGTTTTTTCATCATTGCTCATCACCTATAAATATTTTTGCCTTATGTTTGAATGTTGGTAGTGGGAGGACCATCTCTCTCCATCAGCTCAGTTCATTGGGTTGTTGGAATTCCACAAATAATCTTCTAATTGGTCTTCTCTCCAACCCACTGAACACCATCAGATTAATTTTTGTGAAGTACAGATTTTCTCATTATACCTCTTTACCACCTGTGAACATTATACTACTTTCCAGCTCAAGTGCTCATCTATTATGTTTGGAACCATATAATACGTCCCATCATATCCTTTCTAACTTGTCTCACTGTTTCCAACATGAATCCCCTAATCTAGATCATGATCCTTCCTCACTGGTCCACAGTACCCTTTGTGTTGATTGATTCACTTGTGCTTTTTATTATGCCTATAGGCGATTCTTTCTCTTCTTTTTCTCTATCCCAATCCTATATTTCCTCCTAAATCCATTTAAGGTCCAGTTTGTGAGAGAGTCTTATTCTAGTTACTCCATATCTATCCATCTTTATCTCTTTTCTCATCTCTTAAGACTCTAAAAGTCTATGATCCAATTTTACATTGATCATATCTTCCCTTAAACTTTTTTTTTAAAAAGGATCAGTCCCTCTTGATTAGAAAACAGAGTTGGTTGTTTATTGGCTCTTTTGTTTAACTGACAGATGCAATAAGTATTTATTAATTTGAGTCAATTTTAAAACACTTTAGCAATTAAATACAAAACATTTGTATTCTGTTTGTAGAAAGTTTACTGGGCTAGCTCTGTCAATGATTTCCAATTAAATCAGGGCTATCTCCCTTCCTTGTTAATTTACATCACTGTTACAGTCATTCAGATATCAAGTGAGAATGTATGCACAAGTCTCTGTGCTGTGAATCGTGAGGAAAGGCAGAGACACTGGTCACAAAAGCCCACTTATCCACTAGATATCACACACAAGAGGTGGTAGAATTTGGACTCAGACTGTCTCAGTTCGAATCTCAGTTCAACCACTTCCTGGCTATATGACCTTAGCAAGTTCTTACTCTCCATGCCTTAGTTTGATGTATAGATAAGGACAAATGGCCAACCTCCTGGTGCAGCGTTCACTGGGAAACACTAATGGAGACAGGAAAATAAATATAGTAGTGCCACCCCCCAATCTGAGTTTTCACTTGCCACGAACAACCAGAGTCCAAAAATATTGCATACAATAGGATATTTTGAGACCGACAATGTTCACATAAATTTTATTATAGTATGTTACAATTCTATTTTATTATTAGCAATTGTTATTAATCTCTCCCTAATCTATTATATAAATTAAATTTTATCATAGGTATATATATATATGAAAAAACATAGCATTTGTAAGGTTTGGTATTATTTATAGTTTCAGGCATCCACTGGGGGTCTTGGAATGTATACCCCTCAGATAAGGGGGCACTAGTGTAGGTGTGTGAGTCTCCCAGTAAGTCAAAGACAGTACATAGCAATCTGGTCTTCCCGGATATCAGACTTCAGGAGAGCGGACTCCCCCGCTTGCCTTGTGTTGCTTTTAAGCTGCATGATTAGGGAAGTCCAGGCCCTTCCTTGGTGTGACCAATACCAGGGTGGAATACACTAGCAACATGATGGGGTAGGATTTTGCCTCTAGCCCTATCATTCCAGCTCAGCCCTGGCAGTTGAGGTTAGCACCAGGGAGCTGGTGTGCAAAGCAGTGGTAGGATCTACCACCTGAACCTTCGTGCTTGGGGAAGCCCCAGCCCCTGTCTGGCAGGAAAAGGACCCAGGCTGCCTGGATTCTATTTTCTGTTCAACCATGTACTGGCAAGACTTGTGGGCAAGCCTCGCTTTGGGCTACAAGCCGGAGTTTAAGGCAATTCATTCTGATTGGTTTCCAGGGGATCCTGGGGTAAGTCACCTCATTTTTCTGGAAGGCCAGCTTGTAGGGGATCATGAGACCAATTAACTCCTACTTCTCACTTTCCTCTGTAACAGGGATAATAATAGTACCTACCCCCAGGGGGTTGGTGTGAGTTTAAATGGTTTAAACATATAGTATGCATAAGAGTGGGTAGTACCTGCTAAGTGCTCAATAAGCTTTATTTCTTATGTGTGCATTTAATTACAACACAAGTGCCTTTGAAGAGATACTATCCTACGTGAGTTCAGTGAATCACTAACTAGAATTACCAGAAATGTTTATCTACATCAGTCCGTAGTTGGTGTCTCCTCAAATCTGCTTATGCAGAATCACATACCTTGTTGGGAGCCTCTCTGTCTGGATTCTACACTCTGCCTTTTCTATCTGTTTGCTTTGATCTCTAGAGCCTGAGGCCCATCCACATTCTCTGAACTTCACTTCTGCTGACTTGTCTGAATGACTAAGCCTCACTGTTCCTCACAGACATCCCAGATCTCCTGGGGACCTTAGCTTCACCCAGTGCTCTGCTACTGCAACTACTCTTTGCCTTAGTGACCCTAGAATCTTTTACTAACCCTAGACTGAACTTTACTGTGGATAAACCTCATATATATATACATGTTTTTGTTTGTTTGTTTTTGTTTTGAGACAGGATCTCTCTGTGTCACCAAGGCTAGAGTGCAGTGGAGCAATCATGGGTCACTGCAGCCTCAACTTCCTAGGCCTAATCGATCCTCCCACCTCTGCCTCCCAAGCAGCTGGGACTACAGGTGTGTATAACCACACCTGGCTAATTTTTGTTTTTGTTTTTGTCTTTTGGTAGAGATAGGGTTTCTCCATGTTGCCCAGGCTGGTCTTGAACTCCTAGGCTCAAGCAGTCCTTCTGCCTCGGGCTTTCAAAGTGTTGGGATTTTAGGCATGAGCCACCACACCCGGCCGAATCAGCCATTTAATCAAACTGTGTTGATCCTCTCTCTCTCTAAAGCCCTGCCCTTAACCTTCCCTTCTTTTATCTTTGACCCTTAAACCAAGCTCTACCACCTGATGTAACTTGTTTTTATGCTTTTCTAGCCTCTCCATTTTTCACCTCTTATAGCATCCTTTTGTGAATAATAAAACCAAATCATAGCATATTTTATGAAACATTATAAGGTACACAGTAGTTGTTAAAGGATGAGTAAGACAGAATTCTTGCTATGTAGGAATTTACAACTTATAGGAGAACTCCTTTATTACCCTTTCAATATCCATGGGATCTCTAGTGATGTCTCTCCTTGTCTACTTCTGATATTAGTACAGTCAGCCTTCCATCTTCATGGGTTCCCCTTTCATAAAATCAACCAACCATGGATTAAAAGTATTTTTTGAAAAGCAAAAATAAAAATAGAATAAAATAATACAAAATTTTAAAAAGTACATTGTAACAATTATTTACATAGCATTTAAATTGTGTTAGGTATCAAAAGTAATCTAGAGATGATTTAAAGCATGAGAGAAGATGTGTGTAGGCTATATGTAAATACTGTGCCATTTTATGTAAGAGATTTGAGCATCCGTAAATTTTGGTATCCATGGAGAGTCCTGGAACAATTCCCCAGGGTTATCATGGGACAACTCTAATTTGTGTCTTTTTTTCTTGGCCTAGAGAGTAACTAATTTTAATGATCTTTTAAAATAACTAACTTTTGATTTTGTCTATTAATTTCCTACTTTCCATTTCCCTGATTTCTGCTCTAATTTTTCGTTTTCTTTTCTTCTGCTTATTTGGCATTTGGTTTGCTCTTCTTTTTAAGGTTTCTAAAATAGAAGTTTAGATTATTATAGATCTTTCTTTCTTTCTAGTTTATGTATTCAATGCTATAGATTTCCTTCTAAGTGCTGTTTTTGTTGCATTACGCAAATTTTAATGAGTTGCATTATCATTTTCATTTAGTTCGAAACATTTTTTAAGTCCTCTTGAGATTATTTTTCTTATCCATATATTGTTTAGAAGAGTGTTTCTTAATCTCCAAGTATTTGGGATTTTCTAGCTATCCTTCTGTTATTATTTTTTCATAAGCAGGAGCTGAGGCCTCTATCTTTCTGTTATTGATTTCTAGTTTAATTACAACATGGTCTGAAAGGAGATGTGTGATTTCTATTCTTTTAAATTGTTTAGGTGCATTTTATGGCCTGAAATGTGGTGTATTATGGTGAATGTTCCATGTGAGTTTGAGAAGAATGTGTAAGGTCCTGCTATTGGATGAAGCAGTCTACAGATATCAATCATATCCAGTTGATTGGTACTGCTACTGAGTTCAGCTTTGTCCTCACTGATTTCCTGCCTGCTGGATCAGTCCATTTCTGATTAAAGAGTGTTGGAGTTTCCAGCTATGATACTGGATTTATCTATTTCTCCTTGCACTTTTATCTGTTTTTGCCTCACTTATTTTTATGCTCTTTTGTTAGCCACATACACGCTAAGGATGATTAAGTCTTCTTGCACTGTTCACACCTTTATCATTAGTTCATCCCCCTCTTTCACCCTGATAATTTTTCTTGTGGTGAAAAAATATAACAATATGATAAATTTCTTTATAATAGAAGTGTTATGGGGCAGCCAAGAAGTATAATTTCCTCTGAAAAAGGGATGCACGGGTCAGAACTTATTCTTTATCATTTATCATGTGCCAGGTACTGGGTCTAAGAAACAGGGGCAAGGATTGTTTCTTTAGGCATGACGTGATTGGAGGCTGAATGCATGAAGTTGGTAGCAATAAATAAGAAAAAAAGCTTGTGTCTATATATGCTTTGTGTATCTAGTCTATCTACCTACTTATCTATCTGTCTATCTTGCTGAATCAGTTCAGAATGAGACATTATGATATTTTATTCCTTAATAGTTCAATGTATATCTAAAAATAACCGCTAAGAGCATTTTCTGATCTCACAAGACAACTATTACACCTAACAATTAACAGTAATTCTCTAATCTACTCTGTACTAGTCGTGCTTTATTCTCCCTTTGCCTCCCACCTCCAGATGCATTCTCCACTTTTATCAGTTTTGCTCTGAGCTGTGAAAGGCTGATTTCTGCAGACTGCCATGGGTGGCCAGTTAGGGTCAGCCAACGGGAGGCATCTACAAGACATCAGAGGCCAATGGGGAGCACTGGCAAGAGATCAGAGGGTGGGAGAGAGGCTGGGATACTCTTTCTCTGCTCCTCCCTGCTGAGCTCCTGGTCTGGTATTGGCTGCATCTGCCACTGTATCCCTTGTGAAGCCACACTCTGTTCAGCAGCTCCAGCTGTGACTGGACCCTCATAACTGCCCCCATGCCTGCTCCTTCAGGTCTAAGAGTGCTTCCCTGCTGCATCCTGGGTGCCTTAGCACCCCCTGTTGATTCCATTAGCTCTGCCCACATCCCTCAATAGTCCCTTCTTTAACTGATTGATGATTAAGTTCTTTTGAGTTTGCTATCGGTTTCCTGCAAGGACCCTGCCTGATACTTGAATATTCCATATTCAAAATTCACCATTAACCCAAAGTGTTTTTAAAGCTTTTTTAAAAACCAGAATCCACTCAAGAATCCCATGTTGAATTGGTTTTGCATGTTTAGTCCCTTAAGCTAGCACCTCTTCCTTTTTTCCTTGTCATTAACTTTTTTTTTTGAGACCATAACAGTTGTCTTATTCTATCCCATATTCTGAATGTGTTCAAGTTTCCCTTAATTTGTTCTTCTCTGCTTTGTAGTTCCTTTAACTTGAATCTAATCCAGTCTTTAGATTCTATTTCCATTTTAAACATTATCTCTTAAACTTTATTGACAGGTGCTGTCATATAATTTATAAAGCATTATCTCAGAAGTCACACAACGTCATTAATAGTGGGACAATCAGGTAGTAAGTTACCTAGTGATAATAGCCATATTTCTCCATGGTAAAGGGTACTTTTCCTCCATTTGCTATTAACAAGTAATAGCAAATTACTTGTTATTTTAAGGGTGATACTTTGTTGCTTTTTGAATATCTGGTTCTCTGTTCACTGTTCAACTAACAGTGTTAGCATTCATTATTGATCCTTGTTTGGACTGATTATTTCATAATGTCTTGCAAAAATATTTTCTATTTCCATGATTATTTCTACATTTATTATCTAGCATTCTTTTGTATACAAAAGCTTTAGTTTAATAACAGGAGCTATTTATTTTTCCTGACTACAGGTGTTATGTAAAAGCAGAGTAATCCCTAATTTGGACCCCTTTAATTCCTTACTCTGAAATTAGATAATCAATGTAATGCCATTACTAATATAAACTGTCTATATTGGGTTTCATTAATGAGGTCTCATAATTCTGTGCAATTAAGCTTGGTTATCAGGGAAATTGAATGTTGTATCTTCTCAAACACAATAAATTCAGCTTTGTCTGCATCTTCTTACCTTTTATTATTGCTGCAGAGATGTCTGGACCAGCCCTCGTCATCCATATGTTAATTTAAAGGATTGCAAATGACAGCCACAAATAAAATGAACAGATTTCTGAACCAAGGATAGAAACAAAATAGTTAATATCCATATACCAAAAATAATCTATGAAATGGCAAACATTAAGGTTGCAACCAAAAAATGAACAAATGTTTATGCTAGCACTAATAGATACAGACCTCTGGTACTGTGGTAACACAAACCAGACGAACAAAACCCACTATCAATAGCTGGTATTTACACCACAGTTAGATTGTGCATCTCATAAGAGCGCTCAGAAGGCATTCAAAAGGGCCATCATCTCTTTCCTGTGTAAGCTATTAGTCTCACAAATCTTTGATCAGGAGACCCTCAAAGCTTAGTTGTACTGTTATGTTGCTTTCTCTTGCTGAAATCAGCCATTGTGCTTCCCTAAGTGCTTCTGTCTGAAAAAAATAATGGATTTTTTCAAGCCAAGTGAGACTTCTGGGTTCTGTTGGAGTTTCCTGAGTGATCATGTGGAGGCTGGCCATTTGTTATCCTCAAGTGCACTTTTGGCTGTCTCCTTCACTCCCTATATGCAGTCACAGGTATCTGCTGCATGTAGTAATAGCCTTTGCCAAGTTCTCTTTCAAATACTCAGTGCTAGTCAGAGTTCCTAGCCTCATCTGTATGGCTCTGGGCTTTTCTCTGCAGCTGCCACCTCTTAGTAGCTGTTCCTCAATTGCAAACACCACAGCAGAAGGGAGAGAATCAGATAGAAAGAAAAGGCTCACATGGCCATTAATCGATTAACAAAGTCTTTCTCCAATAAAACTAACAATAATGAGCCGAAATCCCTAACATATCAGTGATCATCACAGATAAATCTCTCTACTCATTGAGCCAACGGAGAATGAGCTGTATATGCCTAAAACATCTAGGCTGAAGGAAGTACAAAACAAAGTTGTAATAAGGTCTGTGTGGCCATTGGCTTATTTGCTCCCAGATCCATTCATTGTCTTTCCCCTGTCTGTTCCATGTTACAGGGGTTATCCTCTGCAAACTACAATTCCCAGTTTATTAATTTTCTATTGCTGTATAACAAATTACTGCAAACTCTGCAGCTTAAAATAACTCCCATTTACTATCTCATAGGTCTATACTTCAGAAATCGGGGTTAATTTGGCCAGTTCTCTGCTTAGAAAGCCCAAGTCAAGGTGTGAGCTGGACTCTTATTTTGAGACTCTGAGGAAGAACGCACTTTCTAGTGCATTCTGGTTGTTGGCAGAATGTCGTTCCTTACAGCTATAGGACTCAGGTTGCTTTTCCTTGCTGGCTGTTGGCAGGAGACTAGGCCTTGCTCCTGGGATCAAGTGATTGACTGGGAGAGGTGGGATGGATTTACAGGAGGAGCAGGGTGGTTTGAGGAGTGGGCCATGATGAAACTAATTGCTGGGGGCTGTTAGATAATACTCCTCCTCTCAGCTGGGCAGTAAGTCCTTTCTGGTAGGAGTATTTAAGCCAGGGGTTGGTAACTGTATATAGCCTGCTGCCTATTTTGGTACAGCTCCCCAACCTAAAAGTAGATTTTTACATCTTTAATGGTTACATTTTATTTTTATTTATTTATTTATTTTTTGAGATAGGGTCTTACTTTGTTGCCCAGACTGGAATACAATAGCATGATCATGGCTCAATGAAGCCTCAACCTCCTGGACTGAAGTGATCCTCTTGCCTCAGCCTCCTGAGTAGCTGGTACTATAGGTGCAAGCTACCATATATATATATATATATATATATATATATATATATATATATATATTTTTTTTTTTTTTTTTTTTTTTTAGAGAGAGAGATGGTGTTTCACTATGTTGCTCAGGCTAGTCTCAAACTCCTGAGCTCAAGAAATCCTCCTGCCTCAGCCTCCCAAAGTGCTGGGATTATAGGAGTAAGCTACCATACTCTTAGCACCTACGTAATGTCTTGATTTTGCTGCTTAGCTCTCACAGGTTGAAATATTTACTATCTGGCCCTTTACAGAGAATAATTCATGGGCCCCTGAATTTTATGCTGGGCATCTTTGTGTTTGCTCAACCCTGGCAGGTCAGAATAGAGGGCATGGTGAGGGGGACTCTGATACTGTAATTGAGGAAGGAAGAAAATGGGAGACACATCAAGTAGAAAAAAACCCAAAACCCAGAAATATGATAGCAGGGCATGCTAAAAAGTGAGACTGTCATTTAAAACTTCCTGGAATGGAGTATAATTTTTTAGGTCTTTGCTAATGTGTTGTAATAAAAATATTCTTGTTTTAATTTGCATATCATTTGGTTACTAATAAAGTTGGAACTGGATCTCTTTTCATATGTTAATTTAAAGGATTGCAAATGACAGCCACAAATAAAATGAACAGATTTCTGAACTAAGGATAGAAACAAAAGTTAATATCCATATACCAAAAATAATCTACGAAATGGCAAACATTAAGGTTGCAACCAAAAAATGAACAAATGTTTATGCTTTTAAATTTGTTAATATTCGAAAACAGAAACAAATTTTGAAGCATAGCTTCTGAGTCCAAAACCTCATATTTGAGCGTTTTGAAATACCTAGGGTATTCCCTAATACTTGCTACCAGTTCACTCCTCTAACTGATTTGGCTAAACTAAATAGTTTTATTTCTAAAGAATACTTATGTTATCAAAGAAGCAGAAAAACAATTTTCCTAAGGAAAAATGGAGTCAAGAATACCAAGTTTTATATTTGTAATAACGATATTTCCTCTCAAAGAAATTGCAGGAAAAACAATTATAACTATTAGTGCACAGCTAGAAAATTGAAATGGCACCAAGAAAAACCTATGTGATTGCAATCAGCTCTTGTTCAAGAGTAAAATCCCCTTTAGTGCCTGAATTGTGATTTTTAAATATTATTCTCCACTGAAAGAAATTCTTTTTGAGAAACAGTTGATTTTAGGTCCACATCAGGACATTTACAAGATGAGTAAGACATATTTTTCTGCCAGAAAGCAAGGAAATAATCAAAGTTTAAAGAGGTCATGTCAAAAGTACACAGGACCTAAACTGAAAAGGCTTCTGCTGGCAAAGTTGTGGCAATTCGAGCCAAAAGGAACAACGTAAGTGCTTGAAACATAAATATATAAAATTCAGTAGTTCACGACAATACTCAGGGACCAACTCATTGGTCACCATCTGAGTCGGCTAGGGCACCAACTCTACTCTCAGTGGTTTTTGTGTTTGTTTTGAGATGAAGTCTCCCTCTGTTGCACAGGTTAGAGTGCAGTAGTGTGATCTCAGCTCACTGCAACCTCTGCTTCCTGGGTTCAAGCAATTCTCCTGCCTCAGCCTCCTGAGTAACTGGGATTACAGGTGCGTGCCACCACACCCAGCCAATTTTGTATTTTTAGTAGAGATGGGGTTTCACCATGTTGGCCAGTCTGGTCTCAAACTCCTGACCTCAAGTGATCCACCTGCCTCAGCCTCCCAAAGTGCTGGGATTACAGGTGGAAGCCACCGTTCCTGGCCTACTCTCAAAATTGATAAAAAAGAAAGAATCAAGATTTTACCTTTCTTTAATAAGCTGCATTTCCATTTATCTAAAGACTTGAGGTCATGTGCTTCACAGAATTCCAGCTAACAAATGCAGAAGAAATGATGGGCTTAGAAAATCACTATCTTTCCATTTCAGTGAGATACTATGGATCTAGGATAATCAATGGTTGACAAATATTACAATGGAGGGATCCAGCTACCACTTCCTAATGCACTGATCAATTTTAGCATCACTCAAGTTAGACAGGCCTTGACACTGTATTTCAAGATACAATGCCATAGGAACTATAAAGCTCCGCTTACGAAGTATTCGTACCAATCAAATTAAACATGTTTGAGCTCTAACAATAAGTTTATAGGAAATATGAGGAATAGAGGAACTACTTTTTAAAACCATCATGAGACAGCAATCAGCCAAATTCAAATATGGAATACTCTGTGGTATGAAGGTTGGGCTTCTCCAACAAATCAACTGTATTAAAAAAAACAGCAGAAGGGTATAGAATAAAATACATAGCAGATATAATAATCAAATGCAATATTTAGGCCATATTTGGATCCTAATTTGAACAAACCAGCTGTAAAAAGCATTTGAGACTATCATAAAATCTTAATATAGTCTCAGTATTACATGAAATGAAAAAACTACTGTACATTTCGTTGAGTAGCATCATGCCATGGTGGTTGTATGGGGAGGAAAAATAGTCTTTAACAGTTAGCAAAGCTCCAGGCAGTCTACTTCCCTTAAGGCCAATGAGGACTCTTTAGAACACAAAAGAAATCACATGGGCTCTAAAACAGGCTGGTTCTATCTGAAGCAGCATTTCTTTCCTTTCATGAAACAGTATCTCATAAGTGACAGGCAAACTGGGGAGTGAAGATCATGATGCAAAAGTTGTGGTGGTGAATATGCGATTTTTGCCAACACATCGTTTGAGGTGATCAGGGTAAATTTTCTTACAGGGAGGGAGAAAGTCTAAGAAATATATGAGTACTTTAGGGAAAAACCTGTATATCCATACAGTGATGACCTTCAATGAGGTAGTGATTCTTGAAGCCATTAAACCAGCCACTAAGTTTTCTATTATATCTAGTGAAGCTATGAGTGCAGTTGAAGATGCTTTGAAGAGACATCCCTTTGTATTGAAACCCTAGATCAGAATTCTAATGTTGATGCCTATGTTCTCTATTGGCATTTAATGCCCCAAGGACCTCCAAGAAGCCTGAGTCCCAGGACATAAGGCTGCAAAGGGCTGCCTTTGATGCTAAAGGCAAATGTTTACAGAGATTCAGTCATGCTAGTATTTCTATTTGTATCACACTCTCGCGCTTTTTACTTCCTAATTCTAACACCAACCCCATTTTTCTCATAAGCCCTATTATTTTAAGTATAGTATATAGCTAACTGAAAAGTGTGACTTTTTTTTTTTTTTTAAGGAATGCATATGATGTCACAGCAAAGATAACTGTGTACCAAAGTTAAAATGTTGGCCACTTATTAGAAGCCTAACATTGAACAAACCACTAATCTTCTCTGGACTGTCTAACTAGCTTTCTAAAATTTGACAAATGGGAATATCATCTCTCTTAAAGGGTTGCTAAAGTTGTATACATAAAGCACCTAATATGTCATCTAGCACATGGGAGGACTGAATAAATAGTAGCTATTATTATCCAAGGATAAGTGTTGGTCCTTGACCTGCTGCTGCTGAGCTAGGGAGCTCAACAGCAACCAAGCTGAGCAGTCTGCAGATATTTTGACATGAGCACTCAGTGATTTATCCTGCGCTTTCTTCACCTCCTCTGCCAGACCACATAAACACAACTAGTCTTTCATTGTTCCCTCCCTGTGGTCTGTAGGTTAAACCCCAAATGGAGCCACCCCTGAAACTTCAGCCTGGTTGTTACAGACAAACTGAGCCAAGCTCAGAAAACTGTAAGTTCCTCCTTCGCTCAGTGTTAATGCAGGTTAACACATGGTATGTTGAGAAGCAGTCCTGGCAGCCCCCCAGAGGCTTTTCCAGACATCCCATTGCAGGTTTGATAAACCAGGGCCTAGCATATCACCTCAGAGGAACTCCTACTTCAGAGTACTGTGACCAGGGCCTCAGGGTCAGTCCTATCACCCCAGTGCCCTCCTCAGTGCTTCTGGCTGCAGAAGCTTGGTCAAAGGGAACCCCAGATGGAATCCTACCCATAGCAGACACTTCCGCTAGTGAAAAGAGATACAAAAGGAACCTGGTGAGAAACTCCTAGAGCCCCTTAGTTCCTCTCCAATGTGGCCACCCATATACATTTAGTCAGACATGAGGAGAGTTTAAAAACACAGCACTGAAAGGAAAGTGGAGCCTTGGTTCTAGCTCTCCTCATGGGACCTCTCCTGAGGCTCAAGGCAAACTGCTGGGACCCAGGGCCTGGGGCTTCCCTGGTGAGGCTCCTCAGATTCCTACCCTGTCTTTCCTCCCTGGTTGCCTGGGAACGGACCAGCCTGCTTATGGCCACTTTCCTTTCCACTCACCCTCTTCTGACAAAGGGCACCCCCTAGACTACATCCAGCACCAGATCCCAAGGAGATTCCTTTACAGCATCATGGCGTGATTCAGAAAAGGGAAATGGAGAAACAGAGAAGTAGGTGAAGAAAGTAGAAAAAAGAAAATAAAGGGAGGAATAAGGTTAAAGTCAAAAGAAAGGCCAAGAACTTATTCATGGCTGGGGTGTCACATGTGGTCATCACCATCATATATTTCCTGATTCAAAAATTATCTAAAAGGGCTGGGTGCAGCGGCTCACACCTGTAATCCCAGTACTTTGGGAGGCCAAGGTGGGCAGATCACCTGAGTTCCAGAGTTCGAAACCAGCCTGGCCAACATGGTGAAAACCCGTCTCTACTAAAAATACAAAAAATTAGTCGGGTGTGGTGGCATATGCCTGTAATTCCAGCTACTGGGGAAGCTGAGGCAGGAGAATTGCTTGAACCCGGGAGGCGGAGGTTGCAGTGAGCCGAGATCCAAGATCAGCGCCATTGCACTGCAGCCTGGGCAACAAGAGTGAAACTCCATCTCAAAAAAAAAAAAAAAAAAAAAAAAAAAAAAAGTATCTAAAGGTACTCAGGAAAGAATTGAAGGATTATATCCTGAAAGGATTCACTGTTTTGTTGTGGAAATTTGGCCCTTAAGGGCTTTTGTTTCCTGTGAAAATACATGAGCTATAAGAGTAGAAAGTTTACAGACCAAGTAAGAGATCTTCAGAGTTATTTAGGTTTTAATAAGCTTGCCTCACTCCATATATATTTTTCCAAGGGCAGTCAGTTATCTAGACATGTAATGTTAATAAAATGAAGTGCCATTTGGTGCCATTTGTATTGTCTATGTAGAAGTGACTGTTGCCTACACAAAGCTTTCTTCCCAAACAGTGTAACATTCCCATGGAACGCACTAACAGGCAGACAGATATTTTAATTGTTCTCAGAAAGTGCTTCCAGACTTGTAACCTCAGAGAGAGCGTCTTGCTTACAAGTAGTCTGAGAACAAGTTATTACATGTTCTAGAAAGGAAGGCTCTGAAAACATAGAAGCAGCCTGTTTTCAAAAAAGGGGGAAGAAAAACAGATGTCCAGTTGATTGGACAAATTAGTCCTAGGTAAAAACAAGAATGTGAAATGCACAATAACTTGAGGGGTGAAAGGCAGTTGTGAGATGGAGAAGGTAACAAAGAATGATGATTACTGTGTATTTACTTTGTGGAAGGAGAATGTAGGAAATATTAGAGTTGAATCATTTAAAAATTCATTGGTTTTTCACCACTATTCTTGACAAAATAAAACGTCAAAATTCACACAACAGCACAGAAAAATATATGAAACATAGGCAGCTAGTAGTTGTGAGTGACTCATTCTATCTTGAATGTCTAGAGGCATCTGGGTGTTTTAAAGTTACCTTTACAAAAAAAGTAAAACTTAAAAGAACTACCTAGACTCCTTTTTTCAGAAAAAAATAAAGGGGATTGCGTAAAAGATGATCGCTTAGAGATTTGGAAGAATTCCAAGAACATTCATATTCCTAAAATAAAAGCCAGCCCAATTTAAAAGTTTTATGAAGAGCTTAACTGGGGTTGTTTCTAAGTTAAATCCAAGAACACTCTCAAGTTGATTTTGTCTATTTAGAATTGCCTAAAATAAAGGAAAAGTGTGAAAAACATGTATTAGGAATACTGCCAGACTTAAGTTTTTGCTTCTATCAAAAGGATTATACTGAAGGAAAGAGTCTTTGCTTCTTTATGCATGAAGAATATGTTCTGAAAATAAAGATATCGACTACCCAAGCAAGCTTTAAAATTGCTCTTTTGTGAGATCCCATGGTATGTGGTGTAAGTACAAATACATTAGAGATGCGTATTAATTATTGATGTCTGCCTAAAATAATTACCCCCAAATTTAAGAGCTTAAAACAACATTTATTACCTCACACCGTTTCTAGGGTCAGGGTCAGAGTCAGGAATCCACGAGTGGCTTAATTGGGTGGTTCTGCCTCATGAGATTATCATCAAGCTGTCACCTGGGGCTGAAGTCTTCTGAGGCTTGACTGGGGCTGGAGAATCTGCTCCCAAGCTTATTCACATAGTTGACAACAGGTCTCAGGTCCTCATCACCTGAGATTCTCATTGCATGATTGTTGGCTTCCCTTTGAGTGAGTGATGACAGATGGTAGCCACAATGTCTTTTATAACCTAATCTCGGAAGTGACATATCATTACTTCTGCCATATTCTGTCACACAGATAAATTCTAGTACATTGTGGGAGGCGAATTATACAAGGGTATGAATACCAGGAGGAGACAATCTTGGGGGCTGGCTACCCTAGTCTGCTTTCTAGGCTCAAATGAATCAAGTCCCTCCAACATACAAAACACATCCACTCCATCCCAACACTTCTAAAATTCTTGTCTCATTACAGCATCAACTCAAAGTCTATAGTCTTGTCATTTAAATCAGGACCAGGTACACAGAGGTGCATTAGGTATAATTTCTTAACTCTAGTTCCTTGTGTGTAGTTCCTCTCAATCTGAAACTAACATGCACACACATAGACACACACACACACACACACACACACCAAACATACAATGGTGAAACAGGAATAAACACTATATGCATTCATATTCAAAAAGGGAAGGTACTGGACATACTACTATGTCCCCATAGCAGCTCTGAAATCCAGCCAGGCAAATGTTGGAAGCGCCTTAGGATTTAGTCCTATTTCTATGCTTGAGTTATTCTCTGAGGCTCTTAGCTTCCCCTTCTGAGTCATCCTTTTTTTTAAAGAGACAGAGTCTTGCTATGTTGCCCAGGCTGATTCAAACTCCTGGGCTCAAGTGGTCTTCCCACCTTGTCCTCCCAAAGTGCTGGGGTTACAGGAGTGAGTCACCATGCTTGGCTATTCTTTCTTTTTCATGAAAGTTAGTACATGTATGCAGCTGAAATTTTTTCTTAACCTGCAGTGAAACAGCAAAGTGAGTACAAAAGCCTTTTTTCATTTTATACTGTCTCTGTCCCCTTGAGTTCTAGTTGGCATGTTTCTACTAATATAATTCTTTTTAAAAATTTGTGAATCTTCTATGAATTTTTAGGGGTACATTCCATTAGACAAAAGTCACACCCAAAAATCTCTTTGAGATAATCCCTTTCCCACCTTGTGATTCTGCTGAAAAACTATGCTCTTAAGCTTCTTAGGAGCCCTGTTTTTGAAAGAATCTGTTGAGTCATAGCCTTAAAAACTTTAGAGGGCCTTTGTGTGACGAAACTTGTACTCTGAGGAACCACTTTTGATCTTCCTGAGGTCATAACAAAGGATTTATAGTCACACCTCAGCTTCATCTTTGGATTATGTTTCCATGATGGTGCCCAGGATTTGACCTCTGTCCTTCAGCCATTTCTTAATTTTAGCATTTTTCACCATCTGTAAAAGCTGAGAATCTTTATGTCTTTATGAATAGCAAATTAGATCACCCAGTTTACCAGGTACATTTCCACCACATAGATTATTGCAGACAACAATATTACTAAGATTTATGCCACTCCATAGTAAGGATTCCCTGTCCTGTTTTCAACAAGATTTTTCTCACTTTCTTTTAAACCTCCACCAGCAGCCTGGTCAAAGTCCAAATTTTTTCCAATGTTTTGTTCAAGACTCTTGAGACTTTCACTACTATGCTTCTTCAATTCTTTCCAGCTCCCTTCACTGTCTAGTTTCCTAGCTGTGCCTACATTTTAGGTATTTATTATGGTAGCACCTTACTTCCAGGTATTAAAAAATATATTAGAATAACAAATTATCCCAAAACTTGGTAGCTAAAAAAAACAAACTTTTTTTTCATCTCATACAGTTTTTGAGGACCAGGAACAGGTTAGCTGAGTTGTTCAAGCTGAGGGTCTCTCAGGAGGTTGCTGTCAAGCTGTCAGCCAGGGCTGCAGTCTTCTAAAGGCTTGACTGGACCTGCAGGCTTCACTTCCAGTGTCACTCACATGGCTACTGTCACTTGGGCCTCTCCACAGGACTGCTCATTACATGCCAGTGGGCTGCCCCCAGAATGAGTGATCTATGAGAGACAGAGAGACCTAATGTCTAATGACGTATTGCATTGGTCACACAAACTAACTCTGGAACCACAAGGGAGGGTGGGAATACCTGAATTGGGATTATTAGGGGGTAATTGTGGAGGCTATCACAGAGTATAATTTTTAAAAGAACTCCTTTTCTCTCCCTTGCCAGAACCAATTGAAAAGTAGATGCAATGCAAGAATCAAGCAAAGAGATGAAAGTATTAACTTTATTATTGATAGAAGCTAAATTGGAGGAGGTGGCTTAGACATGTGGCTACAATGAGCTTTAATACTTGGCCTCCAAATTAGACTTACCTACCCAGTTACAGAAAGAACAGGACTTCTCACTTATCAGATAAGCTTATCATAGAGCAAAACAAGAAGCACCTCTTGTGTGTTTTTTTTCTGTATTTTTGTGGGGTCTTTTTGTGCACAGTTGCCTGCCTCTTGTGTAATACATCTAATAAAATCTGTCCTGCCTTCTTCATCAGATCCTAGAAAGTTCTCAAGCTTAGTATGCTGATTGCTGGGCCTGGAGAATTTCCATTCCTTTATAAATTCCCAGATAATCTTGATACAGCTGGTCTGAGAACAATACTTTGAGAACCACTGGCCAAGTACCTATGAGGCACTGATACTTATGGGCGTCTCATTTTCATTCCCAATCTCATTAGTGTCCATAAAAATGTAAGATAGATTTCACTAACCCTTCCCCTGCACTTGACAGACAAGGAGAACAAGGCTCAGAAGTGAAGTCGGTGGGCCAAGCTTACATCCTGCTAGGCATGCAAAGCCAGTCTTCAAACCCAGGTCCAACTCCACAGCCTGTGGTCTTCCCTCTCCACTGGGTTGCCACTAGTTACTAAGGACTGAACATCAGTGCATAGTCTGAATCTTAACAGTAATCTCCTAGAACTGTTTTCTATTAACTCTGCTTTGCAACTTGTTTTTTATTTCTATTTTGTAAAACTAGAACATTTATTTGCATGACGAATTGTTGACGTTCTGAAGATAAACTGGATGCTGCAACAGCTGCCTTCTTGGGTTTAGGTGTTGTTCCTTCACAGAATTCATGCCTGAATCTGGGGTGTACAATTATTATTATTATTATTATTTTTGAGACAGAGTCTCGCTCTGTTGCACAGGCTGGAGTGCAGTGGCACGATCTCGGCTCGTTGTAACCTCTATTTCCAAGGTTCAAGCAATTCTTGTGCCTCAGCCTCATGAGTGGCAGGGATTACAGGTGCGCACAATGACACCCAGCTAATTGTTTTGTATTTTTAGTACAAACTGGGTTTTACCGTGTTGGCCAGGCTAGTCTCAAACTCCTGACCTCAGGTGATCCACCTGCCTCAGCCTCCCAAAGTGCTGGGATTATAGGCATAAGCCACTTTGCCCAGCCGCAGTGTACAATTTTTAAGTGCCTCATTTGACCAGTCCCGGTGGCATTTCATCTTTCAGCCTTGGCACTCTAGTTATACTTTCTCTTGTGCTTGTCAGGGTGGCTGCATTTGACACAGATCAACCTCTGAAGCTGGTAGGCCTTAGCGCCGCACCGGCAGCACGTTTACTTCTTATTGCAATGCTTTTCAAATGATGACTTTCTGTTCATTGCCTTGTGTCTGTGGCCAAGACCAGATACTTCTCATCTTCTTGACTTATAGTCTCAAGCACAATTTGCTCCATTTTCATTTGTCAAACATAATTGTATACTATGCACAATACATTCAACTGGGTCATGTCCGTGCATGTTAAAAGTAGGTAAATAAGTTTACCTTAAGGGACAAGGTTAAGACTATCAATTCACAATGTGCTACCATTCCAGAAGTTCCGTAAAAGAAGTTAGAAAATGTCCAGCACAGCAGATACCTGACTGCTTTCCCTCCAGGTTCACTGTGCACCTTCTCCCCACCTGCACAGGAGATGGACCTCCATGACCTACATCAACAGTCTTCCCTGCCTTCTAGATTCCCATTGGCTTTCTCCTCTCCAATAGTGAACAGAGAGAGGAAGGAGAGTTCCCCAACTCCCTTCATGTAGGGTCACCTCAGACTAACTGCATTTTTCCATAAAGTACATGAGTCCTCTGAAGGCAGCTGCTCTGCTCTGAGTGATTTTTTTTTTTTTTTTTTTTTTAAGACAGAGTTTCACTTTTGTCTCCCAGGTGGGAGTGCAGAGGTACTATCTCGGCTCACTGCAACCTCCACCTCCGTGTTCAAGCGATTCTCATGCCTCAGCCTCCCAAGTAGCTGGGATTACAGGCGCATACCACCATGCCCAGCTAATTTTTGTATTTTTAGTAGAGGCAGGGTTTCACCATGTTGGCCAGGCTGGTCTCAAATTCCTGACCTCAGGTGATCTGCCCATCTCAAACTCCCAAAGTGTTGGGATTATAGGCGTGAGCTGCCGCACCCAGCCATGAGTGCTGTTTTTTTTTTTTTTTTTTTTTAAGAGGTTTCAGGAACTCCTCCCTCCCCTATCCCTTCAGGCTCAGGGGACAGTAATATCGCTGTGGTTTTCCTCACCCTAACCATAGCTTTCTAAACAACCCCCTTATTATTACCTCCTTGAATTATCCTAACTTGAGTGTGCTATTTCCCATGGGGCCCTGAATGAATACCTATTTCAGTACAGTTTACAGTTTGGCATTCTCAGAGCTAGCCCGGGTGCCTTAGCTTAAGGTCCATGTCATCTTCCTAGAAGTCAGTAACTTCCTGCTGCTGCCCAGATGGTCATTAGTTTAAAGGTATGAAAAACCGCCTTCTGGGCCTCACATGTGCTTTGTAGGTAGAACAAATGGCAAGAGGCGACTTGGAAAGTTCTGCAGGCAAAATTCTTATTATCAAAATTGCTGCTAAATTTTAGAATTCTATAATTTTCTACCTTGTATTAGGCATTTATTCTAGCAAGAGGTAAATTATCCCTGGAAGAAAGAGATAAAGTTGTCAAAGACATTTGTGTTAAATGAGTTTCAGATGTTTCTATTTTGACTGCTAGCTGCAAGCCTGGTTTGAGAAAGAGGAAGATAAAATCCATCTAGATTCTAGAATAATAGTTCTCAAAGTGTGTGGAGAAGATGGTTTTCACTGTCTTCTGGAAGGCATTTTGGAAATTGTGGGGAGTCTTTGTGAGCCAAGAGCCAGGAGATGCTAGTCTGCCTGTGGTGAAAGGCATGGTTCCACACAACAGAGAATGGCTCTATGGGAACTGTAATGTTCTGAGCATTCATGTTGCTGAGAAACCTGTTTATAATTACCCAGGCAAAGGGCTTATGTTTTCTTTTATAGAAAGAAAGAAGGGAAGAAGGGAAAGATGGATGGAAGGAAGGAAGGAAGGAAGGCAGGAAGGAAGGAAGGCAGGAAGGAAGGAAGGCAGGCAGGCAGGCAGGAAGGAAGGTGGGAAGTAGGGAGGGAGGAAAAGAAGAAAAGGAAAGAAAGAAGGGAAGGTAGAAGAGAAGGAAGGGAGGAAGAAGGAGAGAGAAAGAAAGAAAAGAAAAAGAGAGAAAGAAAAAAGGGAAAGAAAGAAAAGAAAAGAAAGAATTTGTGTATGACTTTAATACTCACTGAAATTTCCAGGACTGCAACTGCCATATAAATTGAGGGACTATCATACATTGTTTTGTTTGAATTTTACCAAGGTGGTTACAATTAGAGAAAACCACAACTGTCAATCTGCATTTGTAGCTGTAGCATTCAAGGTGAGTCTATAAACATATTAAAGTTCTATAACTTCATTGTATCTTAATCTAGTGAGGTTTTATTCTACTACACATACTGAAATTTATAAAGAAAATATATAAAGAAAAATTAATGTAATACACCAATGGAAATCTAATAGATACATACAAAGAAAGTAGTTATAATTATTTCATTTCCAGATAGTAAAAGGTGTATATAGCAAAGTACCTACCACAGAAATGGGCATTGGATCTGATGAAATTTGGGATGCACAGATCTAAAGCTAGGTGTTCTGATGGCTGAAGGTACCACTGGGGAGGAGGTCCACTGCAGGGAAATCCCTCTTGGGAGAAAATTGCCACAAAAGAAGCTATGTGGAAAGAATGAGAAGGAAGTGATGACAATAAGGCCTAGTGTGTATCGGAGGCCTTCTAGTATGTGTAAAGCCTCGGAGTGGGCCTTATTCCTTATTGATAACACAACTTTTTAAAAAATTACTGACTTCTTTCAAGACCCTGTGGCATTAGTTTCTCTCTCAGTATCATCTGGCATGGAGTGGATGTTCAATGAATGTCAAAGAAAATCATTCAACAAAACTCTCCTTGAATAAATTAAAGATACTACCACTCATTACTGGAAACAGTGATCAAAAAAGCAACCATGATTTGTAACTTCTTTACAAAGATATCCTGTAATTTTTTTTTCATCACATATGGTGACTTTGGTGGGTGTAATTTCCTATGTAACTTCAAATCTAAAATTTAGTGTTCACAGCCAGGTGAAAGGTTATTTGGCCAAACTGAAGGCCTCAAGGGCCCAAATAAATCAGGAGCTGACTTGTTTTGTTATGCTTATTACATTTCACTTCTTAACAAGTTAGGAAATGTCTTGGGTATTTTTTAATGTCCAGTGTGCAATGACAGAGATTAATAAATCATCTGGAAACAGAGCTTCTTTATTAAGAACAAAAACTCAGTGAAAGCTGAACCCTGAGCCCCACCCCCTTCACCTGACAGCTGCTCATGCTTTAGGTCTCAAGCCCTTCCCTGAACCCCACGTCTGGGTTATGGGTCTTTCATCTGGCTTCCCCAGGATCCGATACACTGACACAGGAGCTACAAGGGTAACTGCTTGATTACTTACCTGTTTTCTCCCAGTAGACTCTTGAAGTCCATCCATGTTTCTCTTGTATTTGGTACACAGGTTGTCAGTGATTAGTCAGTCATTCAACAAATTATGCATTTGTGTATTGCAAATGGCAACATTGGCTTCAACACTGTTCTGCTGAGCAACCAAGGATAGGTGTGCCTTCACACACGGTTCCCACTGAACACCATCTAACACAACTTCTGTGCTTTCTACATTTTCTCCTCCAGCCCCAAAGCTCCTCTGCTTTTATCTCCAATCAAGTTGGGCCTAGGAAGCATGAGAGGGCTGGGAGGTAGAAGAGATACTATTCTTATCTGTTTCTTTGACTGTTCAGTTTAATTTTATTTTATTTTATTTTATTTTTTTTTTTTTTTTTTGAGGTGGAGTCTCGCTCTGTCGCCCGGACTGGAGTGCAGTGGCCAGATCTCAGCTCACTGCAAACTCCGCCTCCCGGGTTTACGCCATTCTCCTGCCTCAGCCTCCCGAGTAGCTGGGACTACAGGCGCCCGCCACCTCGCCCGGCTAGTTTTTGTATTTTTAGTAGAGACGGGGTTTCACCGTGTTAGCCAGGATGGTCTCGATCTCCTGACCTCGTGATCCGCCCGTCTCGGCCTCCCAAAGTGCTGGGATTACAGGCTTGAGCCACCGCGCCCGGCCCAGTTTAATTTTAATAAAGATCAACTTCTTTTCTGTTTCAATCCCTCTTCAGGCTTCAGTCAGTTGTAAGAAAGAGAAAACTCTTTGGTTTGGTTTGAGAAAATGTTAGTTTGATTGTTCAGATGTTTCCAAATTTTAGAAGACTGGGCCTCCAGGGTTTCTCATTAGGGAGGCCTGAGGTGGAGCCCAAGAATTTGCATTTCTAACAAGTCCCCAGGTGATGCTGGTGTTGTTGGTCTAGGGACCACACTTGGAAAATCACTGGCTGAGTAAGAATAAGTTTTAGCAAATGTTATCTCCTCACCAGGTACTTGTCTTTAAAGATAAATTGTGAATAACAAAAAAGAAATTAGTCTCCTGTCGTAAAAGATATGCAGATACCAAAAAGTAGATAGAATCTAAAGTACCAAGAGGGGCCTGAATATATGCCAAACTCCTTAAGACAAACCTGGTTCTATTCTTCAGGTTTGGCTGAGGAGGCAGAAGGGCACTTCTTACAAAGCAGCCAAGTTGGGACCTGGCAAGAAATAAAAGAACTTTCTAAGGCCCAGAACCTCATTCATCCTCGAGTAGGTCTGCTCACAGCAATACCCACTTCTTAATCCTGTCTGAATGGGAAAACTATTCTGGCTGAATCTGAAGACCATCCAATGCATCTGCCTATTTTCCAAAACATTTGTTTTTGAGTTCACATTTAATAGTTACCATGTATTACCTGCTAGGAACAAAGTTTCGGAAAAGATATGGAGTTGAAATGTAATATGTTTTAGCTATCTTGCATGTGTGCTTTTTCTTTTTTTAAAAAAGTCAGCTCTTTTAAAAATTGTTGATCTGCTAAATTTTGCTGTATTTTCCTAAGCAGCTACTTTTTTCCCCCCCATATATCCTTTTTCTTTCTAAACTCCCTCATATGGCAGAGTCATATTTTTTAAATAGCAGCGAATGTGTACTACCCTACCTCTGCCCAGGCAGTCAAGGCCAGGGCAGACATTCTCATAGAAGCATTTCTGCTCCCAAAGTATGGCTAGGAAAGAACATAGAGAGCCCTTCAAATGGTCAGGGCATGGCTTGTGGCAACCAACAACAGAAAACCAGTCAGGCCGGCCAGGAGAGTAGAGCCAGAGGTGTTCACCAGGATAGGTCACACTTCAAACCAAACAGTTTTCTCTTTCTTACAACTGACTGAAGCCTGAATAGGGACTTGAAACAGAAAAGAGATCGATCTTTATTATAAATAAAAATTATTTCCTGAAAGCAAAATCAGGAATGCAATCCCATTCATAATTGCCACAAAAATAATAAAATACCCAGGAATACAGCTAACCAGGGAGGTAAAAGATCTCTACAGTGAGAATTACAAAACACTGCTCAAAGAAATCAGACATGACACAAACAAATGGAAAAACATTCCATGCTCATGGATAGGAAGAATCAATATTGTTAAAATGGCCATACTGCCCAAAGCAATTTAAAGATTCAGTGCTATTTCCATCAAACTACCAATGACATTCTTCACAGAACTAGAAAAAAACTATCCTAAAATTCATATGGAACCAAAAGAGAACTTAAATAGCCAAGGCAACCCTAAGCAAAAAGAACAAAGATGGAGGAATTATATTGCCTGACTTCAAACTGTACTTCAAGGCTACAGTAACCAAAACAGCATGTTCCTACAAAAACAGACACATAGACCAATGAAATAGATACAGAGCCCAGAAATAAAGCTACACACCTCTGACCTTTGACAAGCTGATAAAAATAAGCAATGGGGAAAGGACACCCTATTTAATAAATGGTCCTGGGATAACTGGCTAGCCACATGCAGAAGATTGACACTGAACCCCTTCCTTACACCATATACAAAGATCAACTCAAGATGAATTAAAGACTTAGATGTAAAACCTGTAACTATAAAAACCTTGGAAGATAACCTAAGGGATACCATTTTGGACATAGGAGCTGGCAAAGATTTCACTACAAAAATGCCAAAAACAATTGCAACAAAAGCAAAAATTAACAAATGAGACCCAGTTAAACTAAGGCGCTTCAGCACAGCAAAAGGAACTATCAATAGAGTAAACAGACAATCTACAGAATGGGAGAAAATATTCGTAAACAATGCATCTAACAAAGGTCTAATACCCAGAATCTATAAGGATCTTAAACAAACATACTAGCAAAAAACAATCCCATTAAAAAGTGGGCAAAGAAACAGATACTTTCCAAAGGAAAACACATGCAGCCAATAAACATATGAAAAATACTCAATATCACTAATCATTAGAGAAATAAAAATCAAAACCACAGTGAGACACCATCTCACACTAGTCAGAATGGCTATTATTAAAAAGTAAAAAACTAACAGATGCTGGCAAGGTTGTAGAGAAAAGGGAATGCCTATACACTGCTGATGGGAGTGTGAATTAGTTCAACCCTTGTGGAAAGCAATGTGGTGATTCCTCAAAGAACTAAAAACAGAACTACCATTCAACCCAGCATTCCCACTACTGGTTATATATCCAAAGGAATATAAATCATTCTAGCATAAAGACATATGCATGTGTATGTTCATTGCAGCACTATTCATAATAGCAAAGACATGGAATCAACCTAAATGCCCATCAAAGGTAGACCGGATAAATAAAATGTGGTACATGTATACCATGGAATACTACGCAGTCATGAAAAAGAACAAGATCATGTCCTTTGCAAGAACATGGTTGGAGCTGGAGGCCTTTATCCTTAGCAAACAGAGGAACAGAAAACAAAACACTGCGCATTCTCACTTATAAGTGGAGCTAAATAATGAGAGCACATGGACAGAAGCAGGGGAACAACAGACACTGTGGCCTTCTTGAGGGAGGAGGCTGGGAAGAGGGAGAGTTTCAAGAAAAAATACTGTTGGGTACTATGCTTAGCACCTGTGTGACAAAATAATCTGTACACCAAACTCCTGAGTCATGAGTTTACCTGTGTAACAAACCTACACATTTACACCTAAACCTTAAATAAAAGTTAAAATATTTTTCTAAAAAAGAATTATTTCCTGCATACCTGCATTTTGGGCAGAAGTTCACATCTACTACACATATAAGCTCAATAACTGTGTTATGTTGTCTAGTATCGTACACTTTCTTAAGCTGTGAGTTTGTGGTTTTCTTTCCTTAATCACCAAAATCTTATCATTGATTATTCTTTGGGAGATGGTCTACCTGCGGCTATTTTTTATTTTTATTTTTATTTTTTTGGAGACAGAGTCTTGCTCTATCCCCCAGGCTGGAGTTCAGTGGTGTGATCTCGACTGATTGCAACCTCTGCCTCCTGGGTTCAATCAATTCTCATGCCTCAGCCTCCCAAGTAGCTGGGCACCTGCCACCATGCCCGGCTCATTTTTCTATTTGTGGTAGAGATGGGGTTTCGCCATGTTGGCCAGGCTGGTCTTGAACTCCTGACTTTGGTTGATCCAACCACCTCGGCCTCCCAAAGTGCTGGAATTACAGGCATGAGCCACTGCACCCAGCCTGCTGTTTATTTTTCGGTGAAGCACTTTAACATTTCAGCTATATATAGGGAAGACCTGTGAACTTACTGTGCCACTTGATTAAAAAAAAAAAAAAAAAAATTTAGAGATATTTGAAACTCTCTGTGTTTTCCCCCAATCTCATCCCCTTCCCCCAAAGTGAATGCAACCATGAATGTTTTTATACTATATACATATCTAAGTGCTGTAAACAATAAATAGTATTATTTTGCTTGTTTTCAGGTTTATATAAATAGCGTTTTGTTTGTCCTATAACTAGTTGTCACTCAACATTATGTTGAGACACATCCATATTGATACACACAGTTGTAATTCACTAATTTGCAGGATTATACCATATCTTGCTTAGCATTTTTACAATTGATGGCAATTTTGCTTTCAATATTTTGCTTTTATAAGGAATAATTTAATGAGTAGTTACATAAATGTCACCTTGTGCACAAGTACAAAATTTTCTCCAGGATACATGCTACAAAAATATTGTTGGATTATAGCTATTACATACCTTCAACTTTTCCTGATATTGTTAAATTGCTTTCTAAAGTGGCTGTGCCAATTTCACTCCAAATAACAGGGTTTCAGAGTTCCCATTGTTCCACATCCTTACCAAGTCTTGATATTGTCAGTTTTTATTCTTGTTGCCAATCTGGTAAGTTTGAAATTATATATTATTTAAAAATTGAATTTACCTGGTTACTAAAGAGGTTGTACATCTTATTCACATTTACTGGCAAATATAATACCCTCTTGTGTGACTCAGTCGGCCATTTTTCTTTTGATCTTATTACTTTTTCTTTGTAAGAACCTTCAATTTTTATCAACTATGGGTTGCAAGCATATTTTCCCAGTCTCTGTGTGTGTGTGTGTGTATGTGTGTGTGTTTATTTTGTTTTTGCTACCTTACTGTATAGAAGTTTTAAGTTTTGTGTAGGCAAATTTCAGTCTTTTTCACCGATATTTTTGTCTTATCTGTATGACCTAAGAGTTGGAGAATAATTTACATCCACAATTTGCCTAAAGGTTTTGCTTTTCACATTTATATTCTTAATCTTCCTGGAATTGATTTATGTATTGGTGTGAGATAGCAATCTAATTTTATTTTATTTCACTTTTTCTGTAGAGATAAGCATTTTCTCAGTGAGATTTACCCAGTATTCCTTTCCCCCACTGATTTATAATAGCACATTTTTCATTCAGATGTGTAAACCCATATGGAGTCTGGTTCCAGATTCTGTTCTGTTACACTGGTCCATTCTCTGCTCTTTTATTGTAAAGTGATGGTAAATAAAGCAGTTTGTTAAAGCGTGTGTTAGTCCGTTTTCATGCTGCTGATAAAGACATACCTGACACTGGGAACAAAAAGAGGTTTAATGAACTTACAGTTCCACATGGCTGGGAAGGCCTCACAATCATGGCGGAAGTCCAGGAGGAGCAAGTCCCATCTCACATTGTTGCCAGCAAGCAAATTTGTGCAGAGAAATTCCCATTTTTAAAAATCATCAGATCTTGTGAGACTCATTCACTATCACAAGAACAGCACAGGGAACACCCACCCCCATAATTAAATCACCCCCCACTGGGTTCCTCCCATGACATGTAGGAGTTGTGGGAATTACAGTTCAAGATAAGAGTAGAGTGGGGACACAGCCAAACCAAAGTGATTCCCCCAACACCTAGTTAATCTCCAATATTTGCCCTATATGTAGTCCTCTGTTCTCTCATATAGAAATATTATATCAATTAGTCAAGGTCCACAGACAAAACAAAACAAAACAAAATCTTGTTATGAGTCAAACTAACTCTTAAAATCAAATAGTTTTTTGTTTTTGTTTTTGTTTTTGTTTTGTTTTGTTTTTAGAGAAAACTGAGTACTTGTACCTATTTCACTCATTATTTGAGGAGTTTATTAGCTACAAGAAATGTACATTTGTTTCAGGCCTTAAAAATCCTGGGAACAACTGTCCTGATACCTTCTGGAACCATTTGTATAGTAGCTTTAAGAGAGAATGACTTGGCCAAAAACTTTATTTTTCTAATCCCAGGGAAGATACAAACTCAGCAGTTGCTGTGTGGTGCTCTAAATGATTAGCCCGAAGACCTCCTACTGAGATCTCCATAAACTGGCAGCTTGGATTACTCAGTGATGTCACCCCATGCAGGTTTATGGGCAGATGGCCAAACCTTGACACAAGGCTGCAGTCAGATCCCAAACAAGTACATACACATAGACTCTTCCTTGTCTATAGCCTAAGCCATGGTCTGAGAAAGTCAGAAAAAACTCCAAAGAGGAATAGACCACAATAACATGGCTTATTGGTTTTCTATCATTAAATTTTAGATATATTTTAGGAAAAACAGCCTTCATAAAAAGCCAACATCTATATGTAGTTTTCTATTGCAACGGCTTTAGTAGTAAGTGTCCTATTTGCCTTATAGAATTCTAAATTTAGTATAATTTGTAGCTAAATCTATAGAATTGTATTATAGAACTGAAAGAGAACCCAAAGGTAATCTAGTTCAGTGATGGTTCCCAACCTTAGTTGTACTTTAGAATTACCTGAGTGGCTTTAGAAAATCTCAATGCCTCCGACTAACTAAACAATATTGGGCAGGTGATACGGTTTGGCTGTGTCCCCACCCAAATCTCATCTTGAACTGTAGCTCCCATAATCCCCACATGTTGTGTGAGGGACTCGGTGGGAGATAATTGAATCATGGGGGCAGTTTCCCCCATGCTGTTCTTGTGGTAGTGAATAAGTCTCATGAGATCTGATGATTTTATAAGGGGCCTCTCTTGTCTCTCACCATGTAAGACATGCCTTTTGCCTTCCACCATGATTGTGAGGCCTCCCCAGCCATGTGGAACTGTGAGTCCATTAAACCTCTTTTTCTTTATAAATTACCCAGTCTTGGGTATGTCTTTATCAGCAGCGTGAAAATAGTCTAAAACAGCAGGAGGCCCAAGTATCAGTATTCTTTTAACATTCTTTGAGTGATTTCATTGTACTGCCAAGATTGAGAGAATCATTGGCCTAATTCACACCTGTTCCATACTAAGAAAATGAGACTTAAAGAGGTTAGGTGACTTTTCATTATATTCTAAACTTACACTATCCAATATGGTAACCATTAGCCACATCTGGCTATTTAAATTCAAATGTATTACAATTAAATAAAATTACAAATTGAGTTCCTCAGTCATGCTACTTTCAAGTACTCAATACCCACATGTGGCTACTGGCTACCGTATTATACAGCACAGGATAGACATTTTCATCATCACAGAAAGTTCTCTTAGACAAGTAATTTTACATATGTTTTTATAAGTCTTTTGAGTTTGATTTCTATCCTGGCATTTAGTAACTTCAGAAACATTTTAAACCATTATTCCACAATGATTAATATAATAAAATATTTTTAAGCAAGAATAGCTTAGTAGTAGCATGACATCTGTAAAGTTCCTAATACCATAATAAAAGCAACGGTTCTGTAGGGAAATGTAGATGTGACTCAAATTCACCCACACTCCACCCCTACCTCCAAACCAATAGATAATAATCCAGAAGGCCGTTTCCCCCACTTGATTGGTAAGGAAAGCACACTGGGGGAAGGCGAGGAGGAGCTACAATTTCCCAGTGACTGGTTCGTCACTTTAAGCGCCAACTCACAAGCATGGCCAAGCACAGTCTTGGCTCAAGAAAAGCATAAAGGAAATTGGTAGAGGACAATCTCCTCCTTCTTATGGAAAAACAAGACACAGTACAAGAACCAAGTTGAAGTAGATTTTTCCATTCTCGGCATCACAGGATGTATCACCACTGTTGTCTTTTTTAAAATTATAGGACAGAATTTATCATCTAAAGCTTCTCGACCTCTTAAAGAAAACATGCCATGGAACATATTTCATAAAGCAGGTGTTAGTGCTAGAGGGATTCAAATCTGTTGTGTTGGTTATATTTTTGTCACTGCAACCACCTAGAAAAATGTCAAGATTTTTAAACTTTGTTTTTTCCGTTGTGTTATGAAATTGAAACTTGATGTAACTGTACCAGAATACATTGTTCCTTGTCACGTAGCTCAACATTTCCATTCCCAAGTGCATTATATCAAGCCACGTGATAGCTATGCCTTACTTTAAACAAAAGAAAGCCAGAAAGCCAATAGTGCAACAATAAGCCAAGTTCAGTGATTACAGAGTACTAGGCACTGTTCTAAGCATTTTACATGGATTACATCATTTAATTCTCACAACAACTCACAATGAGGTCAGTGCTATTATTATTTTCATTTTACAGATCAATAACCCAAGAGATCTACAGCTGAGTAATTTGCTTAAGGTCACACAGCTAGTAAGCGGTAGAATTGAACTTCTAACCCTGGCAGTCTAACTGCAGAAAATAGCATTTGAATTGCTCCACTCTGTTTTCCACATGTACATACTTCATAAAAAGGTCATCCTTGGCTTATTAAGGTCAAGATAAGAGACATTGGAATAGACTGGTCTATTTGAGCAGGAAAAGGGACCCCATGTGGCAGCAAGGTGTGCACGTGGATATATGCAGCCCTAACCCCAGGTTTCCCAAAATTGCTTTATTGGGGAGATGCCTCATTCTCACTTTGACTTTTATATCATCTACTCTCTGGCACAACACACACCCCTTGTTTTCAAGGGCCACAGTAGTAGTTGCAACAAAAATGGTTACCAGAGACTAGGAAAGAGCAGGGGAGCAAAACAAAACAGCAGTAGCTGCAGGAGCTGCTCAAGTGGTTGCACAATATTCCCTAGTGTCTGGGCCCTGGATAGACATGGAGGAGTAAGGTTTCCTGGCTCAAGGCAGGGGGCTGAGATGGATAGATGTCTGCGTTAATTAGATCATTATATAAAACATCACCTTTCTTAAGGCCATATTCTCTCATTCATAACCTTTACAAATCTCAGCATGTTTCCACATTTCATCCACAAATTTCATCCACAAGAAAGAGTCTGTTCCAATGTTACTGGTTTTCCAGCCTGAGCAAGCCAAATTATTTTCTCCCCCAGACAGCAAGCAGCCTGATATTCTTATCAGCCTCAGAGTGTTCTTTGGGTCTTTTACACCCACGGTTTCTTTGCTTATTGCGCTACAGACTAATACAACTTTCCCATGCAGCCTGGCTTTGAGCCCTTTGGATTTGTCCCCTTCTCTCCCAGCCCCAAGGATGTCAATTGTTTTAAAACAGACTTTTTTTTTTCAGTGGTTTTAAGTTCACAGCAAGCATGAGCAGAAGGTACAGAGAGTTTTCATATATGCCCCCCACCCCACAACACATACACAGCCTCCCCAACTATGAACATCTCATACCAGAATGGTAAATTTCTAATAGGTGATGAACCTACATTGACATCATTATCCCTCAAAGTCTGTAGTTTACATTAGGGTTCACTCTTGGTGGTGTAGATTCTTATGGATTTTGACAAATAATAATGACATGTATCGACCATTACAGTATCATTCCATTGTTTATCTTTAAAGGGTATTGTCTTTGTTTTGTGCTGCTGTAACAGAATACCACAGATTGGGTAATTTATAAAGAACAGAAATTTACTTCTCATAGTTATGGAAGCTGGGAAGTTCAAGAGCAAGGTGCTGGCAGGTTCAGTCTGTGGTTCCAATATGGCAGCTTGTTGCTGCATCCTCTGGAGAGAAGGAACTCTGTGTTCTCACATGGCACGAGAGCAGAACAGAGAACACACTCCCTCAAGCCCTTTTTATAGTGTCTTTAATTCATTCATGAACACTCTGTCCCATGCCTTAAACACCTCCCCCAAGGCCCCACCATTTAACGCTGTTGCATTGGGGATTAAGTTTCTAACGTGTATTTTGAAAGGAACAAAAACGTTCAAACCATAGCAGGTACCATATGTACACTTTGTCCTGAGAGTCCTCACTTGCTTTTCAGAATTCAAAAATAGTCTAATTGTTTCTGTGAGTTCACTACCAAGTCCTTTGCACTTGGTCTGACAGTGAGTGACAGCAGAGGCGTCTGAGGCTCTGAGATACTCCTCACGCAGCCAGCTTAAGAGCCAGAACTCTGCAGTTGCCTTGGCAACAGCTGAAGTTTCCTGTCCCGGGCTAAAAAGCGTGATATCTCTTCATTTGTAAAAAGTCTATTTTATTCTCTCAATCTGCCTGGGGCATAAATATGCCAGGAATGGAACCCTCAGGGTTGGATTTCCTGTTCTTGATTTTGAAAGAGAAGGTAAAATACTCATAGGACGAGGTAAAAAGCAGGCCTGCACATGTTCCTGATAACAGACTCAAATATTCGAATATAGCCAGAATCTGAGCTGGTCAAAGTCTTAAACTTGCAGACAATTTGATTTTAGACCCAGCATTTTTTTTTTTTTTCAGTTCATTACAGAGAGAAATAATGCAATGGTCTTCATTTTGCAGAAATGAAGAAACTCCCTAACCCAGCTCTTGCCGTTTAAAACTCTAATAGAATTTTGAAAGGGAAAAAAGAGTGAAACATCTTTAAATGACTACATATTTGATTATACCTAATATAGCTTAAATATTACTAAAGAGCTCAGAATATTCTCCAAATGTGAGCTCATTCTAGCCTAAAACACTTAGGAAGCCCATCAGCCTTGAATTAGACAACAGAAATTCTCTCCATTTCAACTCTCTTCTCTAATTGAAGCTTCCGTTTAAGCCCAAAGGGTTGCAATTTCCTTGATTGTCTTTCCCTCCAGGTTCTCCAGACCATTGCTTATCCCAAAGCCTACATTTCTGACTATCTGAGACACAGGTATATAAATAATATTTAGTCTTTCTTCCCTCCCTTGAAGTGTTGACTGAAAGCTCAAATAAAAGGCATTATAACATTAAAAATTTAAGTTAATTTCACCTTAGCCAAGTTTGAGGACAAATAGCCCCTGAAAACACTGACTTAGCACAACCTGAGAATGAGTCACAGAGTGGGTTACATGAGGCATGGTATTTATGCATTCCATTACATAGAAAATGAGGGAAAGGGGTAATGAAGCAAAGGTGACATTCTCACAATTCTGATTGGTGCTCAGAGACATTGTAGGTAAGATAAAGCAACTGTCTGGTTAAAGTATATAGGGTAAAAGGTTAACAAGTGTGTGGGCATCTTAGGGTCTAGAGAGGGATGATTGATTCTATTCCTGCCTTTGTGCTGTATCTGATAGGTAAGGTTGGTACATGTCAGTGAAATATTTGACAGACTGCAGTCTTGCCGTTGAGGGTTCAGCTTTAATTCGTAGGCCTAGTTTCTATTGTCTATGTCCAATATGCAGCCATCTTAGGCCACTTTTAAATATATTTTTCTTTCAGATTTTCCTTTTTCTGAAGAGTTAAGTACCTAGCTTCTAACAAACATCCACCAGATTTTATTTTAGAACTTGGAGAATAACTGAATTTCTTGAAGCAACATGATTCACATATTTCTACTGTCCTATGAGTTCAAATCACTGGGGGTGGTTACTGCCCAAGTGGTTATACGCACCTAGGCTTGGCAGGAAGTCAGGCAAAAGAGAGCATTTGGTACTAAGTAAATCCGGCAGCCTCAACCCAAATGCAACATCCACATCAGGAGGTCAGACATGCTCCTGCCCATCCTTGAGGGAGGCAAAGTATAAAGACTAAAAAAAGTAAATTGCATGGTTTTTCATCTTTCCCCTAGCAGAGGACGGCGGGAGGTTCTGGCACGGTGGAGAATAACCTCAGAAGTGCACCAGTGGGCGGTAACAATGGCTGCACTGAAGCAAGTTAAGCACTCTGAGAAAAGTGATAACATCTAGAGCAGGCTCTGCTCCCTGGCCTCACACCTCCATCCTACTCTGAGATAAAGAAACTCCTCATCAGTTATCTTTTGGGGCTTTATACATAATAGATGTTCAATAAATAATTCAATGACATGAAGGATCCCACATTGAGGAAAGAAGAGCAGAGAAAACACGACTATAGTCTTTGTGAAATTAAATAATTCAAACTCAAAATAATTCAAACTTAAAGCTGTTAGAACTAAGTTATCCTGAGCCTTGAGAGGAATGTGACTATGCAGCTTAAGTCACGTGGCATGCAGCTGCAACTTCTGCCTTTTTTATTTTCTGTAAATAATTAAGAACAAAGTTCCCCAGAGATAAGACTCCCTCAGCTCACTGCTCTTCCTCTTTGAGTAATAAAGCAATCTTCCTTAGAATGTATCAGTCTGTAACCAATCAAATCACTGTGCCCACGTGTGTGTGCACTGGTCTTGTATGGAAAATGTTGCAATGCTCTGAAATTTAGCTTCTCCACTTTGGAATGCTTGTTGCATTCATTTGGAGTCAATGTTTCTGGGTGGCTATCCTCAAACTTTGCACTGGAATAAACTCTATACTTAGTTATATTTTTTGAATCTCATTATTTAAGGTTGACACCTTTAAGGAACTTCTAAGTTTGTTTCTGGCTTTTTTATTTCCCAACACATACAAACCATGGTTGGAGTACCGGCAAGGAGCTATTGGGAGGGAGGTTTGACTAATTCTAGAGAGTAGAAAGGACAGACTCAGTGAGAAAAGCTTCACAGAGGTGATGTGCAAATTGAGATTTCAGGGAGGAGTACAAAATGGTCAGGTTGGACAAAGGAGCAGGAGAGGCATTCTACCCAAAAGAAACTGACAAACCTGCAGGTTGTGCACATGCACCCTAGAACTTAAAGTATAAAAAAAAATCTACTGTCATATTAACAAAAAAGGTCAATAAAATAGTTGATAAGGCAAAAAAAAAAAAAAAAGAAAAAAGAAAAAAAAAAAAACAGACCTAGTAAAGGCACAGAGACCTTGGGTTATTCCTCAAGGAATATCAACTATCAAGCTGGTAATAGGGAAGGACTTTAGGTACTGACAGGCCTAGAAAGAAAGATTCAGCTGGACTGGGAAAGATTTGATTACCAAAAAGCCAAGATGAAGAACTCAAATGTCTCAGGAAACACAGCAGAAAACAAAGTGGTGCTGTTGCATAACATGTGGAGAACATTAGCACCTTGTTTAAGGACAATGAATTTAAATTTAAGAATACCAAACTAGTCAGTCAAATACTTCTGCAGACCATACAGCTTGCTTTCCTTCTCCATTCATATAGGGGTGCAGGCCCAGGAGATCAGGGGACCCTGACTTTTAGGATACTGACAGGGCATCGAGAGATACCATATCTGGGCCAGGCACAGTGGCTCACACGTGTAATCCCAGCACTTTGGGAGGCTGAGGTGGGTGAAGCATTTGAGGTCAGGAGTTCAAGACCATCCTGGTAAACATGGTGAAACTTTGTCTCTACTAAAAATACAAAATTAGCCCAGGCGTAATGATGCATGCCTATAATCCCAGCTACCCGGGAAACTGAGGTGGGAGAATCAAACCCAGGAGGCGGAGGCTGCAGTGAGCTGAGATTTTGCCACTGAACTCTAGCCTGACTGACAGACTAAGACTCTGTCTCAAAATAAAAGAGATACCATATCAGAGTTAACAAGAATATATCTGAATAGGGAAAATCATTCAGGCACCAACACAACCTATGCTGAGACTGGGAGGCAACCAGCAGACTAAGGACCTCAGCAACTTTCAGGTTCCGTACAGCAAGCAACTGTCAGATCTAACATTCCTTATTCTTGAAAATCATAGCACACCAGGTGTATCACAGGGTGATGACCCATGTTCCCAAATCAAACAGGAGGAGAGATTTAACCTGTCATTTTTTATCGTAAACTTCAGCTCCTTCCCCATGATAGCTTTTAAATTTTCTTTAAGATCAATGGTACAAGTTAAGAAAACTACATGAGTTCTATTCCTTATTCCTTAAACTATATGCTATATACTTATATTTAGATATGGATAAATTAGGGTTTCTAAGAGATTTTTCCAACTACCTACGTTGTCTGCAAGAAGTCTGTGAATGTGACAGTCACTTTCTGTCAGGCTGCCAGAGGCCCAGGATTCACACTTTGAGAAGCACAAGTCTTGGGTGAGATTTTAATCACTTGAAGGTAAATCCTGTAGGCTTCTGTGGATGCACATGTGTTTTCAGAGGGCAGGAACTATGACTTGGACACCGTCATGTCCTCCACAGTGTTTGACACCATACATGCCTCATACATTTGCTGGACTGAATACCAACCCTGTCCAGGGAACAGCATGCCAGGCCTAGCTGGACTTGAGCACCCTGACTGGCTTATTAGGTACATGCCTGTGTGGGTGGCTGCCCTGGGTTTTACGACTGTTACAAACCCCTTAATCTCATCTAGGAAGAGGAAAAAGATGAAGAGCTTACTGCGAGCAGTACTAACTATGCTAGATACTTTATGTACTATATTACACGTATTGCTCATAATCTTACAATGTATTTTTTTTTTCTAGTTTACTGGGGAGGAAATTGAAGTTCAAGTAGCTTCTCTAAGATTAGAAGCTATTGTACCTTTGCATGTTTGACTCCAAAGCCCAAAATCCTAAGAGGAAAAAATCCCAACCCACTACCTATCAATAAGTAAATGTGTTAACACGGCCTACCTGATAGGTGCTGTTTGGTGGAAATTCTAAGGTGGACCCTTTATACAAATCCGGCTCTTTTGAGTTTGGTAAATAAACAAACCATGTTATGCACCTCTCATAAAATCAAGTTTCTAAACCTGCAAAATAAAGTGATATGGAAAGAAATATTACCCTGCCCCCTGGTGACTCTGCCAGAGCACATCTTCCCTGGGAGGCTCAGCCCCAAACAGGTGGTCAATCTTACCTGTATAGCACACAAACAAACCAGAGAATGAAATTTCAGAAAAACCTCTTTGAAACCTCTTCTCCACTCACAGGAACAGTCCTGAATCCACTCCTCTCGAGCTCCATCTGTGTTCCCAGGGAGCCAGCCTGCTAGGATGCCTCTGTCCTCCAGGATAACCTTTATCACCGCAAGGAGGCTTCTCAAGGCTCTATTAGCATTTTTTACTTCTAACCCACAGATTGCACATCGGCAATACAAATGTGCCCATAGTGAGCCTACAAATGGTGGAAGGCTCTGAACAGCACTGAGTGGCACTTTATTGGTAACAAAATCTCAAGCTAACTGGAGAGAAAGCATGAAAGCTTCTCAATCTGCTAGAGAAGGGGAAAAAACAAATCAAATAAGAGAAATTTTTCCTGTACCCCACTCCACTCACGTTTTTTTGAAGATTGATTTTTGTAAAGAGAAAGGCTCTTAAATTCTACAATTAAAAATCATGAAAGAGACGAAGGGAAAGAGTGAGAAAGAAATAGAGACAAAGAGAGACAGAGAGAGAAGAGATGCCCAAAAGAGATGTATCCTTTTTAAAGTTAAATACTATTCCATTATCTGTATACTCCACATTTTGTTTAGCCATTCATCCATAGGTGTAAAGTTAAATACTATTCCGTTATCTGTATACTCCATATTTTGTTTAGCCATATTCATCCATAGGTGTAAAGTTCAATACTATTCCATTATCTGTATACTCCACATTTTGTTTATCCATATTCATCCATAGGTGTAAAGTTAAATACTATTCCATTATCTGTATACTCCACATTTTGTTTAGCCATATTCATCCATAGGTGTAAAGTTAAATACTATTCCATTATCTGTATACTCCACATTTTGTTTATCCATATTCATCCATAGGTGGACACTTGGGTTGTTTCTAATTTTGGCTATTGTGAATAATGCTG
The DNA here is from genome assembly GCF_007565055.1 of Rhinopithecus roxellana. Classification (NCBI taxonomy): domain Eukaryota; kingdom Metazoa; phylum Chordata; class Mammalia; order Primates; family Cercopithecidae; genus Rhinopithecus; species Rhinopithecus roxellana. The sequence goes on from NC_044551.1 coordinate 10,745,732, forward strand.
CTCAAACATGGGTGTCAAATATATCTTTGAGTTCCTGCTTTTAATTCTTTAGGGTATATACCTAGAAGTGGAATATACTCGTGCATATAGTAATTCTGTTTAATTTTTGAGGAACTGTCATACTGTTTTTCACGACAGCTTCTATATGCATATTTTTTAACTATTTGTAAAGCACAGAAAAAGAGAGAACATTTTACATACAAAATGTTAACAGTAATTTCTGGGCTATGAAATTATGGGTTAATTTCCCCCTAAGTATTAGTTGTCTATTGATATATAACATATTGCCCCCAAATGTAGTAGCTTAAAGCTACAAACATTTATTATCTCATAGAGTTTCTGAGAAGCAATTAAGTTGATTGGCTCTGATTCAGGATCTTTAGTAAGGCTGTAGTTTAGGTGGCAGCCGAGGCTAGAGGATCCTCTTCAAAGTTCGGTCTTATGGCTGCTGGCAAGAGGCTTTAGTTCCTCACCACAGAAACCTCTCCATGAGGCTGCTGATGACATGGTTTCCTCCAGAGCCAGTGATCCAAGAGAGATAGATTGAGAGAAAGAGAGACCAAGATAGAAGCTGCAATGCCTCTCTTCTTCTTCTTCTTTTTTTTTTTTTTTTTTTTTTTTGCTTTTTTGTTTGTTTGTTTTTGTAGTCAGGATCTTGCTGTGACACCCAGGCTGGAATCCAGTGGTACAATCATGGCTCATTGCAGCCTTGGACTCCTGGGCTCAAATAATCCTCCCACCTCAGCTTCCTGAGTAGCTAGGACTACTGGTACATGACACCATGCCAAGCTAATTTCTATTTTTTTTTTTTTTTTTTTTTTGTAGAGACAGGGTCCAGCTATGTTGCCTAGGCTGATCTCAAACTCCTGGCCTCAAGTGGATCTCTCACCTTGGCCTCCCTTAAAGTGCTGGAATTATAACCATGAGCCACCATTCCCAGCCTGCTGTATCTTTTATAACCTAGTTGTCAGCAGTAACACATTACTTTTGCATATTCCATTGTATATACAAGACAACTCAGGTATAATATAGTAAGAGACTGTCTAAGAGTATGAATATCTGGAGGTGGGGGCCATCTTGGAGTCTGGCTACCATACCACATTGATCTATATTTTCAAATTTAACTAAAATGCATATCTTTAGTGACACAACACATATGAAAAGAGAGGATTCTGAGGAAGTGACAAAGTAGGAAGCACCAGGAATCTATCACCCCACCTAGACAACAATTTTACTGGCAAAATATGTCTGATGTAGCTATTTTGAGGCTCTGGAGTCTATTTTGAAGGCTTGAAACTCCAGAGGAAGCTTAGACAGTAAAGGACATTTAATTCTGATCAATTTTAACTCTTAGCAAAGTAGCAGCTACCCATCTCTCACCTTCAGCCCCATGGCAGGTAGTCATGCCTGTAACATTGCACACATGTCCTTGAAGTAGCTTGCAGAAAACTTGCAGGAGCTAGGGTGAACATAAAGGGCTCTGTCATCCAAACATCAGAGATTTCCATTCTAATCACTGATTGCTGCTTCTGATCACAGAGGTGCAGAAGAAGAGAGGGACCACTGTTGTTCTACCTCCTGAACCCCAACACCATTGTTGCCAACCCCTCCATCTCTGGCTGAAGTAACTTCCAGGGAATTTAAAAGGCAATTGTCCTTTCTTCCCCTTCCTTTCATGTTTTTCCCCCACTTTCAGGGGATAGACATTAAAGACTAGAACATCCAAAAGCAACTGCAAATACAAGGAAAATTAGAAAGAGACCACACATGCCCAGGGAAAGGTGCAGGCTCAGAAAAGACCTAAGAAGACCTTAAGTTTACACCTCAGGCTAATCCTTGGCAGAGAGAACCTACAAAAATTTAAAAAACTAAAACCAATAAACAACAAATGAAATGATAGCAAACCACAGGGAAAGAGGAGAATCTGATTATTACATTATTAGATTCGAATGTCCAGTTAAAAATATTACAAGGTCAAACAAAGAAACAGGAAAGTGTGACCATTTCAAAGGAAAAAAATAAATCGGCCGGGCGCAGTGGCTCAAGCCTGTAATCCCAGCACTTTGGGAGGCCGAGACGGGCGGATCACGAGGTCAGGAGATCAAGACCATCCTGGCTAACATGGTGAAACCCCGTCTCTACTAAAAATACAAAAAGCTAGCCGGGCGACCTGGCGGGCGCCTGTAGTCCCAGCTACTCGGGAGGCTGAGGGAGGAGAATGGCGTGAACCCAGGAGGCGGAGCTTGCAGTGAGCTGAGATCCGGCCACTGCACTCCAGCCTGGGCGACAGAGCGAGACTCCGTCTCAAAAAAAAAAAAAAAAAAAAAAATCAACAGATACTTCCCTCCAAAAAAGACCTGATAGCAGATTTACTAAATGAAGACTTTAAAACAGCTGTCTTAAGGATGCTCAAAGGACTAATGGGGGATGTGGAGAAAGTCTAGAAGGTATGGCCGGGTACAGTGGCTCACACCTGTAATCTCAGCAGTTTGGGAGGCCAAGGCAGGTGGATCACTTGAGCTTAGGAGTTTGAGATAAGCCTGGGCAACATGGCAAAACCCCGTTTCTACAAAAAAAAAAAAAAAGAAAGAAAGAAAAAAAAAAAAGCTGGGTGCAGTGGCCACACCTGTAGCTCCAGCTACTTGGGGGGTTGAGACAGGAGAATTGAGCATGGGAGGCAGAAGTTGCAGTGATCTGAGATCATGCCACTGCACTCCAGCCTGAGCGACAAAGTGAGCAGTCCCTGTATCAAACCAACCAACCAACCAACCAACCAACCAACCAACCAACCAACCAGAAAAAGAAAGTCAAGAAAGCAGAAGAAAGCAACATATGGACAAAATGAAAGTATCAAAAAGATATTAAAAACTGAAAAGGAAACCAAAAAGAAATTCTGGAGCCAAAATATATAACTACAATTAAACATTTATTAGGGGGATTCAAAGTTAGATTTAAGCAAGCAAAAGAAAGAATCAGTGAACTTGAAGATAAGATGATAGAAAATATCAAGTCTGAGTAACAGAAAGAAAAAGATTTTAAAAAACAAGCAGTGTCTAAAGGACCTGTGGGACACCCACCAAGTGGACCAACAAATATATTGTGGGAGTCCAAGAAGCAGAAGAGAGAGAGAAAGAGGCAGAGAGAATATGTGAAAAAATAATGGCTGAAAACTTTCCAAATTTGTTGAAAACCATGAGTATAAACATTCAAGAAGATTACCAAACTACAAGTAAGATGAACTCAAAAAGAACGACACCAAGACACATTATAATTAAACTTTCAAAAGACAAAGAGAATCTTGAGGGCAGCAAGAGACAAAGAACTCTTTAAATACAGTGGACCTTCGATTAGATTGTCAGCAAATTCCAAATCAGAAACTTTGGAGGTAAGAAGGCAGTGGGCTAATATATTCAATGTGCTAAAAGAAAAAAAACAACTGTGAACCAAGAATCCCATATCTGGCAAAACTGTCCTTCAAAAGTGAGGGAGAAATTAAGGTGTTCTCAAATACACAAAAGCTGAAGGAGTCTGTTACTAGTAGACCTGCCCTGTGAGAAATGCTCAAGGAGTTCTATAGGGTGAAATTATAGCACAGCAGACAGTAACTCAAAGTTGTATGATGGAACAAAGATATCAATAAAGGTAAATACATGAGCAATGATAAAAGCTAATATATTGTAACAATGCTTTGTAATTCCACTTTTTGTTTTCCACATGATTTAAGAGATTAATACATTTTAAAAACCAATTATTAGTCTAACAATTAGAATTATTGTAATGTTGGTTTGTAACTTCACACTGTTTTCTACATAATTTAAGAGATTGGTGCATTTAGAAGAATTGTCAGTTTATGTTTTGGGGTACACAATGTACAAGGATGTAATTTGTGACATCACTAAGGAGATAAAAGCAAAGCTGTAAAGGAGCAGACTTTATGTATGTTATTGAAGTTAAACTTTTATAAAATCAAATTAGAGTGTCATAACTTTAGGATGTTAAATGTAATCCCCATGGTAACCACAAAGAAAATAGCTATAGGATATATACAAAAGGAAATGAGAAAGGAATGTAAACATTTCACTATAAAAATAAACTAAACATAAAATAAGACAGTAATGCAGAAAATAAAGATCAAAAAGCTATAAGGCAGATAATAAATAACATTATGACAGAAGTAAGTCCTTCCTTAGCACTAACCACTTTAAGTACAAATGGCTTAAACTTTCTAGTGAAAAGACAGAGATTAGCAGAAGGGATTAAAAAAATCACATGATCTAACTATTTGCTGTCTACAAGAGACTCATTTTAGATCCAAAGACACAAATAGATTGAAAGTGAAAGAATGGAAAAAGATATTCCATGAAAATAGTAGCTAAAAGAGAGCAGAGATGGTTATATTAACATGAGACAATAAGCTTACAAGAGTTAAAGGACATTATATATTAATAAAAGATTTAATATATCAAGAATACATAATCATTATAAACCTTTATGCCCCTAATGACAGACTATCAAAATCTATGAAGCATAAACAGACAGAATTCAAGGGAGAAATAGTTCTACAATAATGGTTGAACACTTCAGTAGCCCACTCTCAATAATGAATAGGTCACCAGAGAAAAGAAAAGTAGGGAAGTAGAAGACAAACCCCACAATAAATGAATTAGAGCTAGCAGACATATACAGAACACTCTACCCAACAACAACAGCATGAACATTTTTCTCAAGTGCATGTGGGGCATTTTCCAAAATAGACTATATGTTAGGCCACAAATTAAGTCTCAATAGATTTAAAAGAATAACTATCAAAAAAAATATTTTCTGACTGGGCGTGGTGGCTCACACCTGTAATCGTAGCACTTTGGGAGGCCAAGGCAGGCAGATCACAGGATCAGGAGATTAAGACCATCCTGGCTAACAAGGTGAAACTCCATCTCTACTAAAAATACAAAAAACTAGCTGGGCGTCGTGGCACGTGCCTGTCGTCCCAGCTACTCAGGAGGCTGAGGCAGGAGAATCGCTTGAACCCTCTAGGCAGAGGTTGCAGTGAGCCAAGATTGTGCCACTGCACTCCAGCCTGGGCAACAGAGTGAGACTCAGTCTGAAAACAAAAAAGTATTTTCTCTGACACAAGGAGATGACATTAGAAATTGATAAAGAAGTAAAACTGGAAAATTAAAAATTTGTGGAAACTAAAAAATGCATTATTAAACAACCAATGGAACAAAGAGGAAATCACAGGAACATTTGAAAATACTTAGATATAAATTTTAAAAAGACACCATTCCAAAAACTTAAGGGATGAAGGAAAAGCAATGCTAAGAAGTAAATTTGTAGTTATAAATACTTACATTAAAAACAAGAAAGATCTCAAATCAAAAACCTAACTTTACAACTAAACCCAAAGCTAGTAGAAGAAAGAAAAAATAGTACTAGAACGGAGATAAATAGAAAATAGAAAACAATAAAGAAAATCAGTGAAACCAAAAGTTGGTTCTTTGAAAAGAGAAAAAAAAATTGAAATACTTTCAGCTTGATGGATAAAAAAAAGAGAAAAGACTCAAATTACTAAAATTAAAAATAAAAGAACTTACTACTGATTCAGCATTATCCTTTTTAAGAAATTAAAATGATTATTAGAGAGTACTATGAACAATTGTACACCAACAAACTGAATAATCTAAATGAAATGAGGAAATTCTCAGAAACTCAAAAACTACCAGGTCTAAATCAGAAAGAAATAGAAAATCTGAATAGACCTATAACTAGTAAGGAGACTGAGTCAGTAACAAAAAAAATTCCTAAACAAAGAAAAGGCCTGGACCTGATGGCTTCACTGGGGAATTCTATCAAACAACTAAAGAAGAACTAATACCAGTATTTCTCAAATTTTCCCCAAAAACTGAAAAGTAGGGAACACTTTCTAACTAATTCAGCGAGACCAGCATTACTCTGATACCAAAGCCAGACAAAGAGACAACCAAAACTACAGACTAATATTCCTTAAGAACATTGATGCAAAAATTCTCAACAAAATACTAGCAAACCAAATTTAGCAGCATATTAAAAAGATTATGTACCAAGTGGCATTAATTTCTGGAATGCAAGGATGTTTCAACATGTAATAATCAATCAATGTAATATGCTAAAATAATAAAGAAAAAATACCACAATTACCTCAACAAATGCAGAAAAAGCATTTGACAAAAATCAACGCTTTTCATAATAAAAACATTCTAATGAACTAGGAATAGAAGGATATTCCTATTACCTATTACTCCAACATAATAAAAACCGTGTATGAAAAATTTAAAACAAACGTCATACTCAATGGTAGAAGACAAAAACCTTTCCTCTAAGATCAGGAACAAGGCAAGGATGCCTACCTTCGCCATTTCTACTTAACATAGTACTGGAAGTTCTAGCCTGAAACATTAGTCAAGAAAAAAAAAAATCATCCAACCTAAAAAGGAAGAATAAAATCATTTCTGTTCAAAGATAATATGATATGCAGAAAACCCTAAAAATTTCACAAAAAGCTTTTAGAGCTAATAGAGGAATTCTTCACAGTAGTAGGATACAAAGTCAACATACAAAAATCAGTTGGAAGTCTATATACTGACAATGAACAATCTGCAAAGCAAATTACAAAAACAATTCCATTTATGATAATATCAAAAATAATAAAATACTTAAGAAATAACCAAGGAGGTGAAAGACTTGTACAATGAAAATGACAAAATATTACTGAAAGAAATTAAAGACCTAAATAAGTTGAAACACATCCCATGTTCAAGCAATGGAAGATAATACTGCTAAGGTGTCAATATAAATTCAGAGCAATCTACAGATTCAATGCAATCTCTATCAGTATACCCATGACTTTTCTTCTTTTGCAGAAATGGAAGAACCCATTCTAAAATTCATATGGAATCTCAAGGGACCCCAAATAGCCAAACATTCTTGAAAAATTACAAACCCTGAGGACTCATGCTTCCTGATTTCTAAACTTACTGCTATGTTATTGGCATAAAGACAGACAAATAGACCAATGGAATAGAATACAGAGCACAAAAATAAACCCTCATATATATCATCAAATGATTTTTGACAAGGCTGCTAAGACCATTCAATGGGGAAAGAACAATCATTTCAACAAATGATGCTAAGAAAACTGAATATCCATATGCAAAAGAATGGAGTTGAACCCTTACCCAATATCATATGAAAAAATTAACTCAAAATGGACCAAGGACCTAAATGTAAGAACTAAACTATAAAATTCTTAGAAGAAAACATAGGGCAAAATTCTGCAACATCAGTTTGGCAATGATTTATTGAATATAATACCAAAGGCACAGGTGACAAAAGAAAAACAGATAATTGGATTTTAAGAAAATTTTAAAATTTTATAAATCAAAAGACAATATCAACAGAGAAAAAAGGCAAAGCACAAATAGAAGAAAATATCTGCAAATCATATATCTGATAAGGGATTAATGTCCAGAATATATAGAGAACTCTTAAAACGCAACAGCAACAAAAAAAACTAATTCAAAAATGGGCAAAGGACTTGAATAGACATTTCTCCAAAGAGAATAATCAAATGGCCAATAAGCACATGAAAAGATGCTCAACATCACTAATCATTAGAAAAATACAAATCTTAATTGTAATAAGATACCACTTTACACTTGCTGGAAAGGCTACTGTCAAAAAACAAAAAATAAGTGTTGGTGAGGATGTGGAGAAAGTAGAAAATTGGAACCCTTGAGCACTGCTAGTGGGAATGTAAAATGGTATAGCTACTGTTGAAAACAGTATGGCAGTTCATCAACAAATTAAAAACAGATAACAATACAATCCAGCAATTTCACTTCTTGGTATATGTCCAAATAATTGAAAACAAAGTCTCAAAGAGAAATTTACCACCCATGTTCAGAGCAGCACTATTCACAGTCGCTAAAACGTGGAGCAGCCCGTGTCCATTCAATAGACGAATGGATAAGCAAATTTTGGTATATACATACAATGGAATATTATTCAGGCTGAGGAAGGAAGGAAATTCTGACATATGCTACAACATGGATGAACTATGAGCATGCTATGCTAAGTGAAATAAACCATTCACAAAAAGAAATACTGCCTGATCTCATTTTTATGAAGTATTTAGAGTTGTCAGAGTCATAGAAACATATAGACTGGTTGTCAGGGGCTGGGGAGTGGGAGAAATAAGGAGTTACTTTTCAATATGTGTAGAGTTTCAGCTTTACAAGATGAAAATCAGTTATGGAACCAGATGGTGGTGATTATTAAACATTATGAATATGTTTCATACCACTGAATTGTACAGTTAAAAATGGCCAAGATAGTAAATTTTACGTTAGGTGTGTTTTAAGATGATTAAAAATATATAAAGAGTAACTGCTGTTAAGACCCACAGAAAAATGCCTATACTCAGAAAAACACTTCCAAGCATTGAAAAACAAACAAGTAAAAATACCAGGATTTACCCAACTTTTGTCTGACTTCATAAAAGACAGATTGATCAGAAAAAGTTTTCATTGAGGAAGACTTTATTCCTATCACTCAGCTTGTTCTGGCCTCATCTTTAACCTTCAGCTTCAAACAGAAGCCCTGGAATATCTTATAATTCCAGGAGGACCCTGAGCAATTCTACAGCAGTGCTAGCACAGAGTCCAGAAGGCTGCAGCAGAGGTAAACCTGCAAGGCGTCTCTGGGGTAGCCTGCTACCATGGTCCCTGCCTTTGGTTGATCTTTTGTTGAGGGCTGAAATGTGACAGCTTTACTAAAGGAATAAAGCTAACATTTTATCCACAAAATCTGACTATCCCTGGAAGAGGTAACACATCATAGATTTATTGGTCACAATTTAAAGATATTTAAACAGTTCTAACAAAAGTTTAAATTATAAAATATATATCATAAGATGTATAGAAACAAAAGTATAAAGGACAAAATTCATCACCTAATTCTAGCGATAAACAGAGCGATTGGGTTTTGGAGTTGGGTAAGCTTGGATCCAAACCCTGGCTCTGACATTGAGTAGCTGTGCAATCTGGGGAGAGTCTCTGACCTTCTTGGAGGCCACAGTTTCTTCATCTAAGAAATGGTATATATTTATAATATCCCCAAACTGTAAACAACTTAAATGTCCATCATCTGGTGAATGGATAGACAAAAGCTGGTATATTCACTATACTGGGAGATTTGCTCAGTAATAAAAAGGAATAAACTGCTGATGTGCTATGAAATAGACAAAACTCAAAACCATTATACTAAGTGAAAGAAGCCAGGTGCAAAAGACCAAGGGACCACATAATGTGTAATTCCATTTATATAAAATGTCCAGCAAAGGCAATATAGAGACAGAAATTAAATTAGTGGTTGTCTGGGGCTGGGAGTAGAAATGGGGATTAACTGTAAAGAGACACAAAGGAGCTTAGTAGGGAAATAAAAATGTTATAAAACTGGACTATGGTGATGACTGCATTTCTTGGTAAGGTTACTAGAAATCACTGAATTGTATTGAAATAGATGAATTCTGTGATATGTAAAATATGCCACAATAAAGCTGTTTAAATAAAAAGGATGAAAACTGGTCATCCACTTACAATAGTCTGTGCTAAAAAAATAAAATTATTCATGGTAATGGTTTAAAAAAATATATAATCTCATCCTATGGTTAATGTTTAAATAAGGATATCTGTAAAATACTAAAAGCAGGGTCTTGCACATGTAAACACACAAACCATTGACTGTTATAAGAATAGGGAAATATCAGCCACTGGGAACACGAAAGGAAACACAATAAAAGGAAACACAGTAAAAGGAAATACAATACAAGGTATTTTTTCTAATGCATGCATATTTCCTGTAGGCCAGAGCATCTTGTATGATATTAGTCCTAGCTTGCCTTTATTCTATTTACCACAATTTCTGTATTATTACGTTTTTCTTTTCTTTTCTTTTCTTTTTCTTTTTTTTTTTTTCTGAGACAGAGTCTTACTCTGTCACCCAGGCTGGTGTGCAGTGGCGTGATCTCAGCTCACTGCAACCTCTGCCTCCCAGGTTCAAGTGATTCTCCTGCCTCAGCTTCCTGAGTAGCTGGGATTACAGGCATGCACCACCACACCTGGCTAATTTTTGTATTTTTGGTAGCGGCAAGGTTTTGCCATATTGGCCAGGCTAGTCTCAAACACCTGACCTCAGGTGATCTGCCCACCATGGCCTCCGTAAGTGTTAGGATTGTAGGCGTAAGCCACCGTGCCTGGCCTATTATGTTTTTCTTAAGCACTCCATAATGACATAGAGCATGATAGGGCTAAGCATAATTTAAACATTTACCGGTGGGTACTTAGTTTTTACAATTTTGCTAGCTTTTATTTATTTATTTATTTTTATTTTTATTTAATGTATTTTTTTTTATTTTTGTTTTACTTTAAGTTCTGGGATACATGTGCAGAATGTGCAGATTTTTTACATAGGTATACAGATGCTGTGGTGGTTTGCTGCACCCATCAACTCGTCATCTACATTAGGTATTTCTCCTAATGCTATCCCTCCTCTAGCCCCCCACCCCCTGACAGGCCCTGGTGTGTGACGTTCCCCTCCCTGTGTCCATGTGTTCTCATTGTTCAACTCCCACTTATGAGTGAGAACATGTGGTGTTTGGTTTTCTGTTCCTGTGTTAGTTTGCTGAAAATAATGGTTTCCAGCTTCATGCATGATCCTGCAAAGGACATGAACTTATCCTTTTTTATGGCTACACAGTATTCCATGGTGTCTATGTGCCACTTTTTCTTTATCTGGTCTGCCATTGATGGGCATGTGGGTTAGTTCCAAGTCTTTGCTATTGTGAACATTGCTGCAATAAACATACATGTGCATGTGTCTTTATAGTAGAAAGATTTATAATCCTTTGGGTCTATACCTAGTAATGGGATTGCTGGGTCAAATGGTATTTCTGGTTCTAGATCCTTGAGGAATTGCTGCACTGTCTTCTACAATGGTTGAACTAATTTACATTCCACCAACAGTGTAAAAGCATTCCTATTTCTCCACATCCGCTCCAGCGTCTGTTGTTTCCTGACTTTTTAATGACCATTCTAACTGGTGTGAGATGGTATCTCATTATGGTTTTGATTTGCATTTCTCTAATGACCAGTGATGATGAGCTTTTTTTCAAATGCTTGTTGGCTGTATAAATGTCTTCTTTTGAGAAGTGTCTGTTCATATCCTTCACCCACTTTTTGATGTTTTTTTATTATTATTATAATTTTGTTTAAGTTCTTTGTAGATTCTGGATATTAGCCCTTTGTTAGATGGATAGATTGCAAAAATTTTCTCCCATTCTGTCGGTTGCCTGTTCACTCTGATAATAGTTTCTTTTGCTGTGCAGAAGCTCATTAGTTTAATTAGATCCCATTTGTCAATTTTGGTTTTGTCACCATTGCTTTTGGTGTTTTAGTCATGAAGTCCTTGCCCATGCCTGTGTCCTGAATGGTATTGCCTAGGTTTTCTTCTAGGGTTTTTATGGTTTTAGGTCTTACCTTTAAGTCTTTAATCCATCTTGAGTTAATTTTTGTATGAGGTATAAGGAAGGGGTCCAATTTCAGTTTTCCGCATATGGCTAGCCCATTTTCCCAACACCATTTATTAAATAGGGAGTCCTTTCCCCATTGCTTGTTTTTGTCAGGTTTGTCAAAGATCAGATGGTTGTAGATGTGTGGTATTATTTCTGAGGCTTCTGTTCTGCTCCATTGGTCTATATATCTGTTTTGGTACCACACCATGCTGTTTTGGTTACTGCAGTATAGTTTGAAGTCAGGTAGCATGATGCCTCCAGCTTTGGTCTTTTTGCTTAGGATTGTCTTGGCTATAGCGGCTCTTTTTTGGGTCCATATGAAATTTAAAGTAGCTTTTTCTAATTCTGTGAAGAAAGTCAATGGTATCTTGATGAGCATAGCATTGAATCTCTAAATTACTTTGGGCAGTATGACCATTTGTTACTCTGGATCAACCTACATGGGGAAGTGTTGTATAATCACTATGCCATTTGTCAAGTGGATATATCCCAGAGGGTTATCATCATTTGTTATGAAACATCCATACTTGCACTAATTCCTGTTGTAGGTAAGAATTCTCTACTCTAGACTTTTATTTTCTGAAAACTAAATTTTAAGAACCTCTTCCTAAAAATTATTTATCAACATGGAGGGAAAATGTTCATTTCTTAAAAATCGGTGTCAGTAAAAAGTAGATATATTTGAGAAGGTTCTTAAATATGCAATGTGTTAAGTTAAAATAATTGAAAAACTGATCTTCAAAGATGACACTAGTTGTGTAACTTTGGGAAAGTTATTTTACTTGAGTCTGTTTCCTCATCTCTAAAACAGAAAAAAAAATTGCCTCTTTACCCCAGACCTATGTGACAGCTATAAGAAATTGTAAGTTACCAAGCCCATCAAAAATACTCAGAGATTTTTTCATTCTTAGGACAAGGAAACTAAATGATAGGTCAAGTGACTTAATTTTCTGTAGATTCTACTCAGGCAGGAAAATGTAAAAATAGTAAGTAATTAATAATATTATTTACTGTTTATTCCTCAAAAAAAATTGTGCTAGGTACTTTCATCACCTTATCAAACCTTCACAACACTGGTTATTACTCCCATTTCAATGATGAGGAAGTTGAGGTTTGAAGAAATTATCCTGCTTTTCACACAGCGAGTCAGATGCTTCCCCGTGACTCATTTCTGGTGTTTCTTCCATGCAATTAAATGCCCAATTTGTTAGCTTGTTATCCAACGACCTGCTTGACATGTCCACTTAGATGACTAATGGGCATCTCAAACAAGATGAAAAGCAAGGTTCTGGCCTTACCTCCAAATCCTAATGTTCCTATAATCTTCCAGACTCCATCATTCTAGGTGCTCAAATCAAAAACCTTGGTGTCATCCTCAACTTCCTCAAACCCCACTATTATATTTGATAGATCCTGCCAACTCTGTCTTCAACTATATCCAGATTCTGGACAACTTCTTACCTTTCCAAGCTGCCACTCTGGCTGAAGCTGCCAATGATTCTCACCTATATTAAATATCCTCCTATGTGGTTCATTTCTGTCCTTGTGCCTCTTCAGCCTACTTGCACAAAGCTGTTAGAAAGATCCTGCTAAGATGAAGATTTGTCCACATCTCTCTGCCCAAAACCTTCCCCTGGATTCCTGTGTGACTCAGAGTAAGAGCCACAGTGCTTTTGAGGGTTCACACAACTGACATGGCTCTCAATACCACTAATCACAATTTCTACTCCTTCCCCATGGCTCACTCCATTCCAGCCACACCAGCCTCCTCACTGTCTCCTCTGAGAGGGCTGCTCTGACTCCAAATTCCACCATGGCTCACTTCCTCACTTCCTTCAGGCTTTATGCAAAAGCTGCCTTCTTCAGGAGGACATCCTTCACTACCCTACCTAAAATCTCAATGCCCTAATTCATTCACATCCCCATTTCTGCTTCATTTGTTTCTTTTGCACTTATCACCAATATACTGCATGTTGTACTTACTTCTCTTGTTTCACCTTGCTAGAATGTAACTTCCATGGCACCCAGGAATTTTGGTCTGTTTTGTTCTCTGATATGTTTCCAGTGCCTAACACATGGGCACACCATAAATACATGTTGGATCAGTGTAAGGGTTTGTAACTGATTTATGCTTTGCTCCACCCCTGCTGTCTTCCATCTTACTTCATACTGCACATTGAGAGTGTCCTTTGCAGACACTTAAACTTTTCTGCACATTACCACCTGTGACTTTCATCAGGTATAACAGGACTATCCTTAGAGTTTTCTACAATCCATTTCAGGCTTTCCTCCAGATTTTATTGAGGAGTCTGGGTCACTTGAAAATATCTAGTCCAACCACTGGCAAAAGGGCATGGGACTACCATAGCTATAGTGGTTTAGTCATGATTTATTCCCTGCAGCTGGGCAGATTGCTGCACGCAATTAGAAAGAAGAGGGTGAATTTTATGTAGGAAAATAAGCATCTGCCAAATCCACTGAATCATGATTTCCTGTCTGTGATCTCATTTGAACTTCAATATCTTTATGTGGAAAGATAGACAGGAATTCTAACCATTTTACAGAGAAGGGAACAAAATTACAGAGAGAATCCCCAGCATGCCAAGGTCATGTTGTAAATCAGAGGAGGTCCAGTGTATTCTACCCAAGTTCTGGGTTCTAGAGAAGAAGAGTAGAGCAGGAGTCAGAGACCCAGAGATTCTTTCTCAATCTGCACAGAAAAATTATATGACCCCAAAGGGGTTCTGACTGCTCACAGCCTCAGTTTCCCCATCTATAAAATGAAAATAAAGTCTCTTTCTTGTTCCAGAACCACGCTGGGGCTGATTAATCATTAAGAATCTTTTCTTATCTGTTGAATTTCAGCTCAAGCTGAAGTGTGTTGGTGGACTTCGCACTTTACAGAGCCAGAAGAGAAGAATTAGATTTATGTCTCCTTTCATTCCGAAAGTAAATACAAAAGGATGGTCTTTCTAAATCTTTGTGTGTTCCTGAGGCTTTCCTCTGGGTTGTGTCTCTAAACCCTTCTAGATCCAGGTTTGACACTTGAGGAATATAGGTGTTCCTCGGCAGGTTGTCTGTTCCTCATTTAGAGATCAATTTCCTTTTGCCTCCACAGCTGGAAGCTTCCATTGCACAGTCCAGTTGCAGAGTCCACTGTAGTGTTCTTCATAGCTTGAGAGCTCACCTATCCTGAGGCATTGCTGGCCAGGGTCCCGGTACACACCGTTGCCAGGCTACATTCATTCTAAATTCTGCTGTTGCCTTTCTCACTCCTATGCACAGTTCCCAATATGTTGCCTAAGAGAGTCAAGTTTCTCTGTTGAAGGAGTGGCTTTATGGGAACAACGGGAAGAAAAAGGTTGTTTCATAATTTAGAGTACATTGCATTCAAAGTTCTATACCCATATGATGCATCTCCAACCTTCTAACCCCATAGATTCAGATCTTTCCCCCTTCTAAAATGTAAAAATTAATATTCAATAATCTTTCACTTTTGGATTATTTTGGATAGAAATTTAGGGTGCTTCACATACTCTTTCATGTGATTTTACAACTGAGAATAGATTAGGTAACTTGCACAAGGTCATTAAACTGGTAAATAACAAAATTGAGATTAGATCCCAGGGCTATCAGGCTGCCTCTGACGTGTTATACGAGGTACTACAATTTTCATGCATTCAAAATAGACATTTATTTGTACTTCAAGTTGCCAACTGTTAGGATCTCAGGTTATATCCTTTCTGAAAAATCTGGAGAGGGAATTTTACTTGAAGAGAGCTGCTTACAAATTTTATTACTTAAACCAGGGGTTGGCAAACTTTTTTGTTAAGGGCGAGGTAGTAAATATTTTAAGCTTTGTGGGCCAGATAATCTTTGTTGCAACTACTCAGCTCTGTAGTGGTAGTAAGGAAGCAGCCATAGACAATATGTAAACAGATAAGCATGGCTCTGTTTCAATAAAAGTTAATTTACAAAAACAAGCAGCAGGCTGGATTTGACTCATAGGCCATTGTTTGCCAACTCCTGAACAAGGCTGGGGTTCTATTAGAACCATGCACTCTTTTACACGATGCTTTCAAAGGTATTAGTGAAAATGTTTGTCTCTCATTCTCTTAGTCAAATGGGAAAGTAAATTTTGTTTCACAATATATCCACCCAGTACTTCAAAAAGATCTCTATGCATTTTCCTTACCAATCAATATATTCCACAAATTTGACTGAAACAGGGAATGTTTCATATCCCTTATTAGTATACAAGGGATACTTGAGATCATCTAGTTTAAGCCTTTCATGAGAGAAACAACTGGGGATGGGGAAACAAAGGAAGTTTTTCAACCTCCCATCCAAAAGAAGTACAAGGTACACTTTGGAAGACCAAGAAGTTATGGATGTTAAGCTTAATGTGTGATTGGAATCTTGATATTTCTTAGCTAAAGAATAAACTATGACATATGAAATACATCCTGATAACTTTCTTTTTTT
Source organism: Rhinopithecus roxellana (assembly GCF_007565055.1). NCBI lineage: Eukaryota > Metazoa > Chordata > Mammalia > Primates > Cercopithecidae > Rhinopithecus > Rhinopithecus roxellana. The sequence goes on from NC_044551.1 coordinate 10,761,825, forward strand.
AACTCAGTAATATTATAAAGAGTTTGTTTTACCTAAAAGGTATTGTAAAGCCTTAACAAAAACCAGGCAGAAAGATAGGAAAAGCTGCTTTATTTTCCTAGACTTGAGCAAATCTCTTTTTAAAATGTTGCTCTCCTGTGTCCTTTAGTTACTGGCGGAGACACTAACACCTCTTGTTTTAATACAGCCTGCCACAAGATACCAGGGGACCAGCTCTCAGTCTGAGTCACAGTGGAATGCAGACAGCACCCTCAGATCAAGATTATTCACAGGGGAGGGCAGAGTGTTCGGGAATCACAAGGGTTAGGGCATTCACCCAAGGAAGATTACCACTCCTAACATCTGAAAAGGGACATCTCAGGCCCAAAAGCATGAGCCGAGGCAAACCCCAGAACTTGCAGTGGTGAAAATGAGGCTTCCTTAAAGCAACGTGGCCCTCAGTCATGGCACACAGTTGCCCTATGCCAGACTGTTGTCATCTTGATATCTCTGCTCCTGTCTGAGGCTGGAAAGTCAGTTTCCTGAATGCCCTTCCCAGTATAGTTCCAGGTTAGGGTTTGCCAAGGAGAAGAATTCACATGAAATTTGGAAGGTGAACTTGAGGGAAAACCCATTACTTTTGGGAGGTCATGTTGGTCAGACACAGTGACAGAGAGATGCCATGTTCCTGGCAGGCCCCCTCCGCTGGCCCTCTCTCTACTTGCTCTGAATATAGCATGTTTCTCTGAGGGTTGACACTGTTCACCCAATCAGCCTCAAGCCTACCCTACTTGGCGGCAGCTTCCCCAGACTTCTTGACAACCTCCCCTTTCTGGGTCCCACTCAATAACCAAGCATGCATTGCTTTGTAGACTCTTCTATGAGCTCTATCGTACTGGGAAGCCCTGATGCCAGCACGCTGGCTAGAGTGACTATGATTATTTCTCTGACCCTCTGAATCTCTCATCCAGACCTTCTCATCCTAGTGCCCTCCATCTTTTGCCTAAACTCTTCTTTCTATATTAAATCCTTTCTTCCTGGCTTATTTGCAGTAATCCTCTTTTTCTGACACCTCTGGATGCTCAGCACCAGGTGACCTTGCAGGAGGGAACCAGCTGAGTAGACAATCTGACCCCACTCCCCTCCCTCCTTGACTCTCTGGCCAAAACTCTCCATTAGCTGAACAGAACTAGAAGTCAAAGATGAGAGGCTTCTGGTACAGACCACCCAAGTCAGTCTCCAGGGCAGAGAGATGGGTGTAGGGGAAGGAGAAGGGTCTAGGGTGGGTGGAGGGGAGGAAGGACATCTGTGGCACAGGACACTCAATAGTTTTTGCTAGACCAAACTTCCAATAAAACTTCAGAACATCTTACAATTTCAGCTCTACATATATATGAAACAGCAAGGTGAGTGGCCTTCTCTGTACTCTCCTTCTAAGTAAAAAAAAAAAAAAAAAAAAGTTGAAGACTTCAAGTTGAATATCTATGAAAAACTAAGAAACTGAAAAGCAACATGTTTGTGGAATGGCTCCCTTTGTTTTAATGAAACTGAATTTCATATAACCACATTTTATAAAAAAGGCTTAACATAGAATAATGGTCTCTCTGAACCATCTGTGCTGTGCCTTTACCGAAGAGAGGAAAAAATGATACTGAATTTGTATAAAGAAATTTAAATCAGACACTAAGATAAAAGAAAAAAATCAATTTTTTCCAAGATCAATTAAAGTAAAAATTTATTCTAGAGAATTCCAGCAGAGTTTGGTAATTCTTTACCTCTTTCTAGTAAGAACCCTGTTAGGAACCAGAGGACTCTTTAGAGCAGGGTTTTTCAACAGCAATACAATGCAAGCTACAAATGCAAGCCACATATGTAATTAAAAATGTTCTAGAAACAACATTTTAAAAAGCAAAACTGGGTAAAATTACTTGTAATAATATATTTGTGTTTAACCCAAGATATCAAATACTATCATTTTAACATGTACTCAATATTTTAAAATCATTAGTGAACTATTTTATGTTTTTTTCATAATCTGAGGTTTGTTTTACACTTACCACACATCTCGATTGAGATTTGATACATTTCTAGTGTTTAGTAGCCACATGTGACTGATGGCTAGTGTATTGGACAGCATAGCTGTAGAGCATGTATTATTGTCCAATAAAAGTTTTCTTCTCATACAAAATAATGCAGCCTAATGTAAAAGAACACGGGTTACTCTCGGCCTATGTTTTTCAGGTTTTCACCAGTGTTTCCAGCTCTCCTTTGCTTTTCTTTTTTTGAGACCGAGTCTTGCTCTGTCACCCAGGCTGAAGTGCAATGGTGCAATCTCAGCTCACTGCAACATCCACCTCCCAGTTCAAGCAATTCTGCTGCCTCAGCCTCCTGAGTAGCTGGGATTACAGGCACTCATGCCCAACTAATTTTTGTGTTTTTAGTAGAGACGGAGTTTCACCATGTTGACCAGGCTGGTGTTGAACTCCTGACCTGAGGTGATCTGCCCGACTTGGCCTCCCAAAGTGCTAGGATTACAGGCATGAGCCACAGCGCCTGGCCCTCTCCTTTGCTTTTGAGTAGATAAGAAGACTGTCTTCCCCACTCCCTTGAAGTTGGGTGGGCAACGCCAAATAATTTGCTTTGGCCAATGGAATGTGAGCAGAAGTGATGCACTACTTCCAATTAGCAGCATTTAAGAGCTGGCATGTTCTTATCCAGGCTCTTCTCCTGCCATGATGATTGTGGAAGCTTGTGTTGATATGGAGCTGTCCTGAGATTGAAGCTGCCTGAAAGGCTGAGCCAAAACATGGAGGACAGCTGTCCTACATGACCAGGATAATAACTTTTGTTTTATGAAATCACTGTTTCTCTCGGGTGGCCCTTTCAGGGTTCTGATAATAGGTCCTCCCTCTTGCTCTTTCAACCCAGGCAGGATGGTCACTCTCTGATGTTGCCAGCCTAGGCATTCGGTTTTTCTGGAGCTCTGCCCTCATCTTTGTAAACTGTCCCTTTATCAAACTCTCCTCAATTATCCTGTTGACTGTGCCATCTGTTTCCTGTTAGAATTCTGACTGATACAGTATGTTTGCCAAATATAAAATGAGCCTAAAGACAGAATAAGATGAGTACATTCAAGGAATAATTCCTTGAATGACTGTAAATCAATTTTCAAAGCAATTTCCAAGATAGTTCCCTCACCAACCACTTTTATTATACAAAAGATCCTCTTTATCCTCCTTCTGTAAAAATGTGCGGTTATTGCTCACAGTGATTGGTGTTTATGTGTTTAAGGAAATCTCTTTTTTTCTTTTTCTTTTCTTTTTTTTTTTTTTTTTTTTTTTGAGATGGAGTCTTACTCTGTCACCCACGCTGGAATGCAGTGGCGCAATCTCGCTCACTGCAACCTCCGCCTCCTGGGTTCAAGAGATTCTCTCACCTCAGTCTCCCAAGCAGCTGGGATTACAGGCGCCTACCACCATGCCTGGCTAATTTTTGTATTTTTAGTAGAGACAGGGGTTTCACCATGTTGGTCAGACTGGTCTCGAACTCCTGACCTCAAGTGATCCACCTGCCTTGGTCTCCCAAATTGCTGGGATTACAGGCACAAATCACCATACCCAGCTGGAAATCTGCTTCTTGAACTTGATTGGTTTTAATTTTTACTTTAAATACATGTTAAACATTACTTACAAATTTGTGTTTGGCAAAATTAGCAACAAGTAAAATAACTAGGAATTATGGTTAAAGATCAACCTCAAATAGGTTTGTATATACAGGCTTGAGCTCCTACCAAGAAGCCTGAGACTTGTAAGAGTTATTGCTGTATTATTTGTTTCTTGTAAAAAGATCAGAAAGTTACAAATAAGCACAAAGAAGGTACAGATAACTCATCACACAAAAATAATCACTACTAGTGCATCCAATTTCATATTTTTAGAAATCAAAAATTATTGTTTGAATACAATCTTAATTTGTTAATTTTTGATTAAAGTTTGAACTTATTTCCATATAAAGAAACATATTTTTATACAATTTTTTTAACTTAAGTTCAGGGGTAATGTACAGGTTTGTTACATAGGTAAACGTGTGTCATAAGGATTCGTTGTACAGATTATTGCATCACTGAGGTATTAAGCCATTAGTTGGTTTTCCTGACCCTCTCCCTTTTCTCACCCTCCACCCTCCAGTAGGTCCCAGTGTGTGTTGTTCCCCTCTATGTGTCCATGTGTTCTCATCATTTAGCTCCAACTTATAAGTGAGACTTGCAGTGTTTGGTTTTCTGTGCCTGTGTTAGTTTGCTAAGGATAATGGCCTCCAGCTCCATCCATGTTCCTGCAAAAGACATGATCTCCTTCCTTTTTATAGTTGCGTAGTATTCCATGGTGTATACGTAACACATTTTCTTTATCCAGTTTATAATTGGTGGGCATTTGAGTTGATTCCATGTCTTAGCTATTGTGAATAGTGCCACAATGAACATATGTGTGCATGTGTCTTTATAATAGAAAGTCTCAGAATACAAAATCAATATGTAAATATCATTATCATTCCTGTACACCAACAACAATCAAGCTGAGAGCCAAATCATGAATGAACTTCCATTCACAATTGCCACAAAAAGAATAAAATACCTGGGGATACAGTTAACAAGGGAGGTGAAAGATCTCTAAAAAAGGAACTACTAACTGCTGTTCAAATAAATCAGAGATGACACAAACAAATGGAAAAACATTCCATGCTCATGGATAGGAAGAATTGATATCATTAAAATGGCCATACTTCCCAAAGCAATTTATAGATTCAGTGCTACTCCCATTAAACTAGCCCTGAAATTTTTCACAGAACTAGAGAAAACTATCTTAAAATTCATATAAAACCAAAAAAAGAGACCTAAAGCCAAGGCAATACTAAGCAAAAAGAACAAAGCTGGAGGCATCACATTACCTGACTTCAAACTATACTACAGGGCTACAGTAACCAAAACAGCATGGTACTTGTACAAGAACAGACACATAGACCAATGGAACAGAATAGAAAACCCAGAAATAAGACTACACACCCACAACTATCTGATCTTTGACCAACCTGACAAAAACAAGCAATAGGGAAAGGATTTTCTGTTCAATAAATGGTGCTGGGATAACTGGCTGCGAATATGCAGAAAGCTGAAACTGAACCCTTTGCTTACACCATATACAAAATCAACTCAAGATGGATTGAAGACTTATATTAGTCTGTTCTCACACTGCTAATAAAGATGTACCTGACACTGGGTAATTTAAAAAGAAATAGAAGTTTAATGGACTCGCAGTTCCAAATGGCTGGAGAGGCCTCACAATCATGAAAGAAGGAGAAGGAGGAGCAAAGTCATGACTTATATGGTGGCAGGCAAAGGGCATTTGCAGGGGAACTCCCCTTTATAAAACGATCAGATCTTGTGAGACTTATTCACTATCATGAGAATGGCATGGGAAAGACCCCCTCCATGATTCAATTACCTCCCACTGAGTCCCTTCCAGAAATATGGGAATTATGGGAGCTATGATTCAAGATGAGATTTGAGTGGGGACACAGGCACACCATATCATACCCAACCCCTCCCAAATCTCATGTCCTCACATTTCAAAACCAATTATGCCTTTCCAACAGTACCCTGAAGTCTTAACTCATTTCAACATTAACTCAAAAGTCCACCATCCAAAGTCTCATCTGAGATAAGGAAAGTCCTTTCTGTCTAGGAGCCTGTAAAATCAAAAGCAAGTTAGTTACTTCCCAGATACAATGGGGATACAGAAATTGGGTAATATGTCTGTTCCAAATGTGAGAAATTGGCCAAAACAAAGGGGCTACAGGCCCCATGCAAGTCTGAAATCCAATAGAGCAGTCATTAAACTGTAAAGTTCCAAAATGATTTCCTTTGACTCTATGCCTCACATCCAGGTCACGCTGATGTGTGAGAGCAAGAGGTAGGCTCCCAAGCCTTGAGCAACTCTACCCCTGTGGCTTTTCAGGGTACAGCCTACCTCCTGGCTGCTTTCATGGGCTGGCATTGAGTGTCTGCAGCTCTTCTAGAAGCATGGTACAAGCTGTCAGTGGATCTACCATTGTGGGGTATGGAGGACACTGGCCCCCTTCTCAGTCCTTCACTAGACAGTGCCCCAGTGGGGACTCTGTGTGGGGGTTGCGACCGCACATTTCCCTTCTGCACTGCCATAGCAGAGTTTTTCCATGAGGGCTCTACCACTGCAGCAAACTTCTGCCTGGACATCCAGGTGTTTCCATATATCCTCTGAAATCCAGGTGGAGGTCCCCAAACCTCAGTTCTTGACTTCTGTGCATGCACAGGCCCAACACCTCGTGTAAGCCACCAAGGCTTGGGGCTTGTACCTTCTGAAGCAATGGCCTGAGCTGTGTGTTGGCCCCTTTTAGCCATGGCTGGAGCTGAAGCAGCTGGGATGCAGGGCACCATGTCCCAAGGCTGCATAGAGCAAGGGGACCCTGGGCCCAGCCCATGAAACCATTTTTCCCTTTTAGGCCTCCAGGCCTGTGATGGGAGGGGCTGCCATAAAAGTCTCTGACATGCCTTGGAGACATTTTTATTGTCTTGATGATTAACATTTAGCTTCTGGTTACTTATGCAAATTTCTGCAGCCGGCTTGAATGTCTCACCAAAAACTGGGGTTTTCTTTTCTACTGCATTGTCAGGCTGCAGTTTTCCAAACTCTTCTGCTCTGCTTCCTTTTGAATGCTTTGCTGCTTAGAAATTTCTTCTGCCAGATACCCTAAATCATCCTTCTCAAGTTCAAAGTTCTACAGATCTCTAGGGCACGGGCAAAATGCCATCAGTCTCTTTGCATAGCAAGAGTGGCATTTACTCCAGTTCTCAACAAGTTCCTTGTCTCCATCTGAGACCACCTCAGCCTGGATTTATTGTCCATATCACTATCAGCATTTTGGTCAAAGCCATTCAACAAGTTTCTAGGAAGTTCCAAGCTTTCCCACATTTTCCTGTCTTTGAGCCCTCCAAACAGTTCCAACCTTTGCCTGTTACCCAGTTCCAAAGTTGCTTCCACATTTTCAGGTATCTTTACTGCAGCGCCCCACTACCCAGTACCAATTTACTGTATTAGTCTGTTCTCATGCTGCTAATAAAGACATACCTGAGACTGGGCAATTTATTAAGAAACAGAGGTTTAATGGACTCACAGTTCCATATGGCTGGGAAGGCCACACAATCATGGTGGAAGGTGAAGGAGGAGCAAAGTCACAACTTACATGGAAGCAGACAAACAGAACATTTGCAGGGGAACTCCCCTTTACAAAATCATCGGATCTCATGAGACTCATTCACTATCATGAGAACAGCATGGGATTCAATGCTGAATTCCCATGATTCAATTACCATCCACCAGGTCCCTCCAGACATTTGGGAATTATGGGAGCTATAATTCAAGATGAGATTTGGGTGTGGACACAGCCAAACCATATGAAGACTTAAATGTAAAACACAAAGCTATAGTATGTTCATTACAGCATTATTCACATTAGCAGTTATTGTTTATAGTAACTCTGGAAGATAACCTAGGCAATACCATTCAAGACATAGGAACAGGCAACGATTTCATGACAAAGCACCGAAAGCAATTGAAATAAAAGGAAAAATTGACAAACGGGACTAATTAAACTAAAGAGCTTCTGCAAAGCAAAAAAAAAAAACTATCAACAGAGTAAACAGAAAACCTACAGAATGGGAGAAAATTTTTGCAAACTATACATCTGACAAAGGTCTAATATCCAGCATCTATAAGGAATTTAAATTTACAAGAAAAAACAGCAACCCCATGAAAAAGTGGGCAAAGGACATGAACAGACACTTCTCAAAAGAAGACATACACGTGGCCAACAATCATGAAAAAAAAGCACAATATCACTGACCTTTAGAGAAATGCAAATCAAAACCACAATGAGATACTATCTCACACCAGTCAGAATGACTATTATTAAAAAGTCATACAATAGCAGATACTGGCAGGGTTGTGGAGAAAAAGGAATGCTTATGTACTGTTGGTGGGAGTATAAGTTAGTTTAGCTATTGTGGAAGATGGTGTGGTGATTCTTCAAAGACCTAAACACAGAAATACCATTCGACCCAGCAATCCCATTACTGGGTATACACCCAGAGGAATATAAATCATTCTATTATCAAGACATACATGTGTATGTTCATTACAGCATTATTCCCATTAGCAATTATTGTTTATAGTAACTTCCTTGTCATCATTATGCCTTCCCATTTTGTTAGCTCTTTTGTTCAATGCCAATTTTTCAACACTCAAATAATACTATAAGCTTCTTTGTATCTTTAAGTATCTGGTCAAATTTTCCACAGATAAATTCTTGGAAGTGAGAATGTCCAGGTTGGAAGGGTTTGCATGTTTTAAAAGGTTCAGATAGATTTCCAATACACCCTCCAGAAAACAACTGATTAATTTATATCTTTCATAGGAATGTAGGAGATTGCTCTGTATTTCCACATGGACACCTTGGCAACACTGAGCATTATCTTTGATTTTGTATCTTTAACAGGAAATAAATGGTAACACATTTGAAGTTTGCAGTGAAAGAATAAACAGTTCTCTATTTTGGACAATTGTATGTCTTCACTTGTATAACACCAGTCTTTCTCATTTTCCCACTTTGCTATTAGTGAATATTTGTGCTCATAATACTCTCTAAATGCAAACATTTGAGTGCTTTCGTTAGGCTATGTTTCTGACAGAAACCATTTTTTTGTGATTTCCCTTACACCCCTATAGCATCCATACAATTTTTCTCATAAACAAAACTTTAAAGAGTTAATTAACTTAATCAGGATAACTAAATTATTGTAGAAGATACTGCTAGTACTATCCCTAAATCACCTACCATCTAGCACTCCCATCCTCCAGGGCCTAAGATTGTTTGTGACTAACAACTCAATTTTCCATCCTTCTCTGGAAAATTATCCCCAAAGGGAGCTCAAATGCCAAGATGGCCAATAACCAATGACTGACTTGTGAAAAGGGACACCCCAACCCTGGTAAATTAAAAACTTCAGCTGAATTAAATTTAAATGAATTTAATTGAACAATGAATGATTCCCAAATTGGGCAGCCCCCAGAATCACAGCAGATTCATAGAGACTCCAGTGCAGCCATGTGGTGCAAGAAGATTTACAGACAAAAAAAAGGGGGAAATGATGTACAGAAATCAGTAGCAAGGTACAGAAACAGCTGGATTGGTTACAGGTTGACGTTTGCCTTATTTGAACACCGTTTGAACACCTAGCGGTCTATGAGTGGTTGAAGTATGACCACTGGGATTGGTCAAGACTCAGTTATTGTTATGGGTGCATACTCCTAAGTTCTGACTGTTAAGCTAGGTTACAGTTCATCCACAAGGACTCAAATGTAGAAGTACAGACTCCTTCTCAGGCCATATTTAGTTTGCATTAACAATTCCCCCTTTTTGGTCATTTTCTCAATTTTGAGAGATTGACCAAAACTTTAGTCATTAATGTTACTATCATTTCGTAAATGTACTTATACGGTCTTGAAACGCATTGGGGAACAGTAGAACAGTGGGTTTTGCAAGGAGGGAACAGGGACTGAGTAGAGAGGTTACCTTCTTATGTTGGAATGGCCTGTATACAGGAAAAAAACAAAGTCTTGTCTGTTCTAGGATTTATGTGTTTCCTTAAAGTCTTGGATTATGTCACATTTAGCATGACTGACCCCATTTTAATTTGGTCTGTTGGGGCCTAGTCCATGAGCTCAGTCAAAAATAATGGCTTTCCATAATTTTGTTTTTTAAAAAAATTCTCCCTTTTTGATTAGGTTCTTACTTAGGCAACAGTGTGACCACAACTTAGGGCCTTAGTACCACTCTCAGCTATCACCATTTTGGGTTTCCGGGCTTGGCACATCATTCACAGGTTACGTTGTCCTCATGGTCACACATTTCTTTCAACTTTTGTCATTCCAGTTGAAGAGAAAGCATTTGACATTCTAGAGACTGCTGCATGCAAACATTTAAAACCTTTGAGAGAATACAGTGTACTGGGGAGACTATCATTATGACTGTGAGGAGGATAATATCAAGAGTTTGCAATATGCTCCTTACCCAGGGTCGCCATAAACCAAACCACATAAAATTAAATAGATTAAAGAATAAGCTAGATAAAGAGTCTACTCACTTGACTAAGTGGTCTTTTCATTAATTCCCTACAACTGAAGTTTTATAATCTACATTTCTCCATAGGCCACAAGTGTCAGCAGCTGCACAGGTACTTTTCTGTTTAGCTAATCCTATTATTTAACAAAACTTTCACAAGAGAGTTTAAAGTCTGTTGTGTAATGATAGCCTTTAAAGTAGAAATTGCTGTAGAGCCTATTATGAGGGAGACATTTTAAATTATTGCCTCTTTTATTCTAAATCATGGAAAAAGGACCTAACAAATGATGTCCTTCTAGAAGAGTGAAGGACTCCTGGCAATATTCTGTTTAATCCATGATGTAGGTTAACATGAGTTTTGACTGATTATGAGGCAACATATGCACCATTGAAGTTTCTTACCTATATTGGGCCTTCATCTTTTATCTATTAAAGGTTATTCATGTATAAGGTTGGCTGCAAAATCCTTCACAAATAAAGGTACACCCTATAAGTGCACATAATAGACCCCCTTTTCACTTCTGTTGTTCATAGAGGCATAAAAAATGAAAAAAAAAAATTCAAATGTAAGAGTTTCATGATAGTAGAGAAGTCTTGATCTGTGATTCTGGGAAAACCATTCACATTAAGGATGCCATCTTCTTCTGGGAAGAAATAGTCCTGGTTAGCTTTACCTTCAGGGTTACAATAAGTGTACAGTTCCAAGAGTGTGGAGGGACCCTTCTCAGTTGTGAGATTATGAACCCAAAGTTTAAGATCCCAAAGTTTTGCTGTAGTGTGAATGGCAAGGATGGTCTTTTTCTGATGTTCTCTTTGGGTGTCCAAATCTTTGGGCATCTGGTGTCCAATCTTTGGGCTCTAGATTGTGAAGAGGTTGTCCTCAGTGAACCATAAAAAGCTTTCTTTACTCAGTGAAAATACACTGTGGCTTAATAATCTACTGTTATAACATCAGCCCTCTTACATGGGAAAGCTTTTATATAACCAGAAAACATGCACTGAAAATGACAATTGAATAAAATCCCTTTATAAATGTTTAAATGGCCCATCAAGTAGCCAAATGTACCTGAAACTTTGATTGTCTTCCCATGAATATGGAACCGAACATTGGCTTTCAACTATTTCTGCAATTCATAAATCACCACACCAATATATTCAATTTGGATCATTTTATCTTTTCCATGACAAGTCATGTAATGCAGAACCTTTAATAACAAAATCTTTAAGGACTCAGGAAGGACAAGACAGCCATCCTGGTTCTTCATGAGTCCATGTTTAACACTAAATGAATACCAGTTGTTTCACCAATTTAGGTGCATAGCACTGATAACTAATGGATTATCATAGGTAATTTGACTTAGACTATGGAGTTCATTCAAATTGCATATCTAGTATTGGCTGATTTAGCATGATATTTGGGCTGAGTATTTTCTTGGTATTTAATTAATTTTTGTTCTACTTAAGTTGGCAGTTTTATAAATCAGTCAGTCTTTTTATTAAGGTTTCAGGAATTCTTATCCAGACCAATTCTTGGGGAATTCATGGGGAATTCTTACCCATGATAAAATTTTAAAGTTATTAGAAACTTTTATTCAAGAGTGCTTTTCAGGGTTCTTTCCATCCTTTCATGAGCCTCTTAGAAGACACCGTATTCTATGATTTTGCATGCTTATAAAGTTTTTAGAAACTGCATTAGCATTAAGCACTTAAGTGTGGAAATGAGTTTAAATAATGACAGTTAAAAACACAATGGACAAGGAAATTTTGTTATCTCTGTGGTCTACAATAACTTAACATTATAACTTTAATTATGATTGATATCATATACTCAGACATAGAATTTTGGAAATCCCACATAATTTTGGAAAATATATTAATATCATTCACTAAAATATAACCTGAAGATAAAACATTATTTTTATTTTGATAACGCTTCCCACAATTTTTATACCAAATAAGCCAAATGTCACTGTTGCATTAGTGCATTATTGATGTCAAACCGAAGTCTTAATAAAACTTTACAGACAAATGTATTCAATCTTAGTTTGACCATAAAGTAAGAATTTTATAAACCTTTTATAACCCTTTACTATTTTTGTTAAAGAACAGATTAGTGCTCTAAGAAAAACCTGTTGTGCTTTTATTTTGATGTTCAATTTATGGAAAAACCGAATAATACCGCTTTAAATTTAGTCAGTATTTTCACACATAGAATTTTTTGCAAGGTTAATTTTTATAAACCTTCCGCAACTTGTTTAAACCTTTAGCTTTATTTAATTTAAAACAATCCTTTAACTGTTTAATCTAGGCAAAAAGTTCAAATTCCCATTACTTCTAATAATCTTTTACCAAAAGTATATTCTTCTTTCCTTACACACCTTGCATGCAAACTGCTTTTTTCAATAGTCTCAAATACATGTTATACTGTTAACCCTTAGTGACTTTTACCTTTGCTGAAAAGCTTGGTTAGTAAGTGATTTTAATTATGTACCAATGTGGAACCTAGGACCCAGACAGAAATGCAGATAAAGTCTGACTCTTTCCAGCATCTACCTCCACGTGTCACAGGCTTTACATAGCTGTTAAGCAGGCAAGTTGTACAGTTAAGAGCCATAGCAGCATTTTATGAAGCATTTAGGAGGCCTAATCACCTTTAAGTTATACATTTCTTGGATAAATGTCATAAATTATTTCACAACCTATGCAGACAATCTTTGATATGCTTGGACTTTCTGACTTGTCCTAAACATCCCTCTTTTTAAACAATCAGTCATTTTACTTTAGGACAAGAATTTACCATTCAAGATACTTTCTTATATAAAATCTCTTTTCTTTACAACCTTCTTTGCATAGCTAGGGGTGCAAGGCTAATTCCACATGTCCTCAGGTCTTATCTAGAATCTATTGTATCCAAGGTAAGTAAATTGAACAATTTTCAAAAGTCAAAGAAGCTGATTATAACCTCAAAGCATTTAGTAAACTTAATATCTGACCTGCATAATTTAGACCAAATATTTTAATTTTGCCAATAATCTTTAAAGCTGTTTTTATTTCCCAAAGATTAGTAAAGTTATGTAAACTAAAAGGCATTACAGTTTTTATTTTTCTTTCAAAATATTTGATTTAATCACTTATTTTTGTTTAAGCCAATTAATTAGAGTTCTTTATATAAACATCACACCCACAACACATATATAACTACACAGACAGAAGATCACTACAGTAGTTATAAGATTTTTCATTTGCCAGTTTTTAAGTTCCTTAATTGGTTATGGGCTTTATGGTGGAGTCCTTAGAAGAACAGGGCCAGGAAAGGGTTTCTAGTGCCTCCTGTTTTTCCCAAGAAGTCCAGGCCATTAGAGCTTGAATACCACTTTTAATTAAGCTGACTTTTAACTATAATAATATCCTTTTAAAGTCCTTTTAAAATTTCTTAATACCTGACTTTAGCCAAGCCAAATGGCCAATATTTCTGGCTTTTGAACTTTACCAAAGTTAACCTCCCAGGTGCTTCGAGAAAGAAAAATTTAAGACAGTCCATAGAAGAGAAGAGAATCAACAAGTTCATGCAAATATCAAATCAGAAAGGACTCATTTCCTAAGCCAGGAATCAATCCCAGACAGCCACTGTGAAAGGACAAAACCTTAGCTACTGGGCTATAACACAGGGCAGTCTCCATTTCCCTTCCCAGAAGAAGTTGAGAGTAGATAATTTTGAGCTTGCAAAGGCTTTTAACTACTCAAGATAGTTTTTAGAGCTAACTATGACATGAACCCTAAAAACAGAGGCCAAGAGAAAGTACTGCCATGTGGTTACAAGGTCAAGCTCCCAAGGGCATAAAACAAGATGGAGATCTCATCCAGTTTTTTTGTTTGTTTCAGGGACCTGCAGCCAAGTTTGTTACTGACCAGCTTGCTGGACCATCTTGAACAGTGAGCTTATAGGGTCCTAAGCTACCATGTTTTATCCTGAGGTACCCCTCCACACAGAAAAATAAATTCATAGCACAAAATACACCAGATTCACTACAGCTTAAGACTAACCTCAGAATTCTTTTTTGCATTAATCAAAACTCTACAGAGGAGAATAAACAGTGGTTTTTACCATTCATTCAACTGGTTTGCTCAGAGAGAGGGAAGACAGAAATCTGAATGGTAAGAAATTTTTTTTTTTTTTTTTGCTGGTATGCTAGGCTTCTGGTTTCCCTTACCCTGAGCAGCCCTAGTGACCCAGCTCACTGTTTCATAGCCCTGGGTGCCAGGCCACAACACAAAAGATCAGATCTGTTCCTGGACCCAGTCCTATTTCTGTCACGACTTCCAAACCCAGTTTGTATCAGAAATTTGCTGAAAGAAACTCTGAGAGCTCAAAATACAACTCCATGGAGCTCCAAAATATGAGCGGGACCTTTCCCATGATCCCCAGTCACTCTGAGAGATCAATGGACACAAGTGGGTCCTTACAGGTACCTTGTGTGTTCACTCAGTGCTCCTGGGGGTCGCTAGAAGCTCTACTTTGGATCCCGCTTCTGATGCCATTTGATAAAAGAAAAACTTCAGCTGAATTAATTTTTAAGAAGTTTAATTGAGCAATGAACAATTCACGAAACCAGCACCCCCTCAGAATCACAGCAGATTCACAGAGACTCCAACACAACCACGTGGTGGAAGAAGATTTACAGGAAAAAACGGGAAATGATGTACACAAATCAGCAGTGAGATACAAAACAAAACAGGTGGATTGGTTACAGGTTGGTGTTTGCCTTGTTGGAACACAGAACACTTAGCGGTCTATGAGTGGTTGAAGAATGGCAGCTGGGATAAGCCAAAACTCAGTTATTGTTACAGCCACATACTCCTAAGTTCGGTTTTTGATCTTGTCTGACTATTAAGCTAGGTTACAGTTCATCCACAAGACTCAAATATAGAAGTATGGAGTCCTTCTCAGGCCATATTTAGTTTGCTTTGACACCCGCAAAGTGGTACCATGTTTGCCCCTAATCTTTCATTAAGATTGGACTGAGGCTAGACTTCAGCTTGTGAAAATAAATTAAATTTGGCCTAAAGTTGCCTTTATATCTTGAGAGTCCCTAAATGGCAAACTGCAATCTAACTTACAAACTGTAATCTAGCTTAAGAGTATATTCTTGGAACAAATAGCTGTGTCTCAGTCAATCACCAGAGCTGAGCTTCAGCCAATCATAGGCTGCCAACTGATCAAACCATGTACATGTAAGGCCTTATCACACCATGCTCAAATAAGGCAAACCCACAGCTGGCTGTAATCAATCAAGCTGTTTCTGTATATCACTTTCTTTCTCTGTCTCTAAATACTACCTGTCCAAGTTGCTGGGTGAAGCTCTCTGAACTTCTGATTCTGAGTGCTACCCAATTCATGAAGTACTTTTTTGCTCAAATAAACTTGGCTAAATGTTTTTAGTTTTTTATTTTTTTGAGACAGGGTCTCTCTCTGTTGCCCAGGCTGGAGTGCAGTGGTGGGATTATGGCTCACTACAACCTCAAACTCCTGGACTCAAGCAATCCTCCCACCTCAGCCTCCAGAGTAGCTGGGACTACAGGCATGCACTACCATGGCTGGCTAATGTTTGTGTTTTTGTATTGATGAGGTTTTGCCATGTTGCCCAGGCTGGCTTCTGACTCCTGGGCCCAAACAATCCTACTGCTTTGCCTCCCAGAGTGCTGGGACTACAGGTGTAAGTCACTGTGCCTGGCCCTTAAATTTAACTTGTCTGAAGTTTGGTTTTATTTTTTCCTCACCTTTAACTTCTATAGGACTTGAAGTGTTTATTTTTGTGGGTTTTTGTTTGTTTGTTTTGTTTTTGTAGCTAACTGAACCTTTACCTTTGCCTAGTTTATTCTCCTGTCCTGTCCTGCTTCCCTCACTTCTCTCGGTTTTACTAGAGAGGAATTTCTCAATAAGTCACTTGTATAAGAATCTTTCTCTCATCCAATGCTCCTAGGAAACCCAACCTAAGACAGCTGGTAAGTGGGAATTCATATTTAAACCCTTGCCATCTGACTCTAGAATCTACACATGCAAGCAATGGACTATACCCTATTCCTATCAAAGACACCAGCTCAAACATCAAGATAGCAAACACTTTCTCCTAGTTTATCATTTTTCTTTTAACTTTATGATATTTGTCATAAAGAAGTATTAAATATATGTAGATAAATTTATTGATCTTTTCCGTTGTGACTTCTGTTTTTGATGTCATGCCTATTCATCCTGAGTTTTAAACTGCATGCTATTCTAGTTATTTTCTGGTTTCATTTATTTACATTTATTTTTTAAATTCATGCATTCAGTGGGATACTTATGTCAGTCATTCTAACACCATTTTAAAAATCCATTAACTCACTAATTTGAAATGCTGCATTTATCACACTTATATATGCACTCTAGAGCTTGATTTTAGGGTTATTATTCTTTTATGCTGATTTCTATAGTACAGTGCTAGTTAAAACATTGTAAAGTTCCTTTCTATTGAAATTTTATGGGATGTTTCTCTCCATTTTTATTTCAGATAAACTTAAGAGCTGCACACTTAAGATATATGTACTTTTTGTATGTATATTATACTTCAATAAACATTTTACAAAAAGTACCTTAGGCAATTTATATGGAATTTCACTGTTTCATTTCTAAACAGTGGCTTATAAAACAACTCAATAGAGAGAATTGTCATCTTACAATACTGAATCATTTCTTCATTTTATTTTATTTTATTTTTAGAGACAGAGTCTAGCTCTGTCATCCAGGCTGGAGTACAGTGGTACAATCATGGCTCACTGCAGTCTGGAACTTCTGGGCTCAAGCAATTCTCTCACCTTAGCCTCCCAAGTATCTGGGATTACAGGTAGGCACCACTACACCTGGCTAATTTTTTTGTTTACTTGTAGAGACAGGGTCTCGCTATGTTGCCCAGGCTGATCTCAAACTCCTGGCCTCAAGCAATGCTCCCATCCTGGCCTTCTAAAGCACTGAGATTACAGGCATGAGCCAACAAGCCTGGCCTTGAATAATTTCTTAAAAGCACATGCTATCTCTCCATTTATTCAAGTATTTTTATGATTCTTAGTAAAGTTGTAATTTGCATATGCTTCATATACCTTAAATTTATTCTTAGATTTCATTATGATTTGTATTATTGGAAATATTATTTTTAAATGTTTATTGCTAAAATTTAGAAGAGTTATTGACTTGTTTTTGTGAGACTTTATCTGAAATTTTCTAGGGTGTATATTTGCTTTCTTGTTGTCTGTAACAAATTTCAAGTAATAGAATACCCAGCTGAAAGTTACATAAATTTGAATTTATCATCTCACTTAATAAAAGTGGTCAGAAGTAGGTAGTTTCACAGCCAGTTAAGTAGTTCAACAATGTGATCAAGAACCTGGAATTAGGTCAGGAGCAGTGACTCATGCCTATAATCCCAGCACTTTGGGAGTTTGAGATCAGCCTGGAGAACAAAGTGAGACCCTGTCTCTACAAAAATAGAAAAAAATTAGCTAGGCATGGTGGTGTGCACCTGTAGTCCCAGCTACTCTGGAAGTTGAGGTAAGGGGATACCTTAAGCCTGGGAGGTCAAGGCTGCAATAAGATGTGATCACACTACTGCACTCCAGCCTGTGTGACAGAATAAGACCTTGTCCCAAATAATAATAATAATAATTTAAAAAGAAAAAGAAGAACCTAAAATTAGGTCTTTTTGCTCTACCATCTTCAGATTGTTATCTGTGTGGTCTCTCATGATGTCAAGACAGCTGCAGAAGCTTATGCATGTCCCAAAGTGAATAGAAACTGTGGGAACTTGTACATTTAAGGAAGAAAAAAACTTTCCAAGAAGCCATCATCATACTTTCACTGAAATTTCAACAGCCAGAATTTGATTGTATATCCAAACCTTAGATACAGGAGGGGCTGAGAAAGTATGTGCAGTTGTCCCTCTGTATCTGTAGGGGATTGGTTCCAGGACTTCCTGTGGATCTTCAAATCCACAGATGCTCAAGTCCCTGATATTAAATGATATAGTATTTGCATATAACCTATGCAAATCCTCCTGTATACTTTAAGTCATCTCTGGATTACTTACAATACCTAATACAATATAAATGCTATGTGAATAGTTGTTATCCTTTATTGTCTAGGAAGTAATGACAAGAAAAAAGTCTGTGCATGTTCAGTACAGATGACTTTTTTAATTTTTTTGAGATGGAATCATACCCTGTCACTCAGGCTGGAGGGCAGTGGGGTGATCTCAACTCACTGCAACCTCCGCCTCCCAGGTTCAAGTAATTCTCCTGCCTCAGCCTCCTGAGTAGCTGGGATTACAGGCACATGCCACCATACCTGGCTAATTTTTTGTATCTTTAGTAGAGATGGAGTTTCACCATGTTGGCCAGGCTGGTCTTGAACTCCTGACCTCATGATCCACCCGCCTTGGCCTCCTAAAGTGCTGGGACTACAGACATGAACCACCGCACCCGGTCTAGATGACTTTTTTCTGAATATTTTTTATTAGAGTTGGTTGAATCCTTAAATGTGGAACCCACAGATACAGAATCCATGGATGCAGAGGGCCAATTGCATCTGGCATTTTCAGCCCCCATTCATTATGGAAATGACCTCTGACAGGTAGACACAGAGGGCTGTAGCTACTGCGCAGGTAAAAAGCAAAGGCTATTACATGATCTATCTCTATGTCTGTATTTGTAGAATGAAACTTTCCTAAGAGTGGGCACCTGGATGGCCCAAAGCCAGCCCATGGGGCACAGTGCCAGGGGCCTACAAGCCCATGCAAATAATTTTTACTTTAATTTATCTTAAAATTGGAGGAAAAAATAATAATGAAAGTATGATAATAAGTCATGTTTGGCTTATATTTATTCTTATCCCAATGCAGTTGTAAAATGTAATTTTAAATATTTTTTTTTTGCCAAGGAAGGGCCCCCCTCCAGGGTGTCTATGGACTCCTAAAGTTATAATGTAGCTCTGCTAGCACAAATTTTGATTATATTATAAAATTATTGTCTTAGGAAGTCAATAAAGGACACTTTGGAGGGAGAAAGGTATAAAGATATTTTGACAGTAGAAAGAAATATAAGGAAATAGTCATATGAGACGAGACGCTTTTTTTCAGAAACACAGACCAAGCCAGAATATTCTAATGGAGAGATGTGAAAACCGAAGGATGAGCGAGATGATACGGGGAACCTAGAGGGTGGGAAATAATGGAAATGTAGGAAGGTGAGCCATAAAAGGAAGGGAAAAGAAGGGATGAAAATGAGAATGGGCAGAAACAATTAAATATAAATAATTTCTGTGTGTCACCAATAACCTTGGTTGCAAGTTTGACAAGGACATTTTAGCTGGGGGCTATGACTGCTATTCTAGGATCCCAACATTTTTCCCACTTTTGAAAAAAGCTCTCAGGCCTGTGCTTTCAGAAATCAGTCTACCATCAACATCTGGGTTAGATTGTTTTGTATTGTTAAGTCACTGTGTCCTGTGTCCTTATTAAAATGTCAGGGTCAACATGTGGTAAATTAAAGAAGAAAGAAAGAAAAAAAAAGAAATCCCACCAGATTAGAGATTTCTACCCCTGCTTTTGTTATTCCCAGTAGTATCTGGTTACTCAAAATAAAGCAAAAGAAAAATGTTTTAAGACTTCACTCATTTTAATTTTAGAATGTGTGCGGCAGCTGTGGGAAGCACAGGACATTGGAAGAAGACCTAGACTGTGGCAGACCCAGCTTCCTCTGCTGCATCACCTTGAACAGGCTTCTTGATTCTGTAACTGGACATGGAGTTTGAATAGATAATCTCTAGGGTCCCTTCTAGCTACAAAATTTTACTAATTTGGGGATGGGGCCATGCAGCAAAAGGGTAGTTTTGGAGGATTAAACCAAAACCAAGACAGTTGTAGCTCTGAAAATGCTAGAACCTCTGCAATGCACAGCAATTCCTTTGGCATTGCCCTGTTGCAGGCTGCCCTCCATTGAGAGCAGCCTATGAAATCAAGTGATACTGTGTCCACCAGCAGCACTGGAAAATGGCTGGAGGTGGTGAGTATCTGGTGTCCTAGCCTTCCCATTCAATACAAAAAGCAGCATGTGCAGCAGGTGAGGAGTTATTCTGCACCAGCTGGAGCAATTGAGTCTTAGGAAAAACAAAGCTCCAGCATTAGGCTCTCTCCCCATGCATAGTTTATCAAAAGTTCTCTGCTGCATCAATCCATCCAAAAAGAGATATCAGACTTGAGCTCCTGTGTCCTAATTTTACTCTTTAAAAATCGATGATTCTTCTGGAAATGGATAGTGGTGATGATTGTACAACACTGAATATACTTAATGCCACTGACTTATACACTTAAAAATGATTATAGTAACAAAAAATCAATGACTCAAAAATCAATGATTCATTCTTCTTTTTTTTAACTTTCTCAGTTCATTTACTATCAAAATATGTGGTGTTTTATTGTGTGTTTTTCTAAGAAGCTGGGTTGATCATATCTCCCAGGAGTATTAAAAAATGCAATGCAGGGGCCAGGTGCGGTGGCTCACGCCTGTAATCCCAGCACTTTGGGAGGCTGAAGCAGGTGGATTTCTTGAGGCCAGGAGCTCGAGACCAGCCTGGTCAACATGGCTAAATCCCTTCTCTACTAAAATTACAAAAATTACCCAGACGTGGTGGTGTGCGCCTATAATCCCAGTTACTTGGGAGGCTATGGCAGAAGACTTGCTGGAGCCCAGTGGGTGGAGGCTGCCTTGAACTGAGATCATGCCACTGCACTCCAGCTTGGGCAACAGAGCAAGACTATGTCTCAATAATAATAATAATAATAATAATAATAATACAATTTAAAATTATTAAAAAATGCAATGTGGGTATATCTTTTGCCTTCATATTATGCAATAATGCTTTTGACAATGACTACTCTGTGTGGCAGTGAGATACTGGCAAAAACTTCTCTCACAGCACTAATGTTACAGCAATCTCCATGTTTTAATTTGCAGGCATTTTAGAACATTCGTCCCCAGGCTTCTTTGCTCTATGTTACATGCACTGCCCACTGAGCCTGATAGTCTGTCTCAGTCTACAAAATACTTTTTTTTACTTTTCCCAGCCTTCAAAATGGAAACCAAATTTTAGTCTGCGTTACCTTTATTTCACTCTGTTGTTTGTTTACTTTGCTGTGAAGAAGACCTTTAGTTTAATATAGCCCCACGTGTCTATTTTTGCTTTGGTTGCTTGTGCTTTTGAGGTCTTAACACAAAAAAGTCTTTGACCAGAACACTGTTCTGGAGCATTTCTCAAATATTTTCTTCTTTAAGTTTCATAGTTTCAGGTCTTAGATTTAAGTCTTTAACCCACGTTGATTTGATTTTTTGTGTATGGTGAAAGATCAAAGTCTAGTTTCATTCTTCTGCATATAATTATCCAGTTTTCCCAGTGCCATTTATTGAAGAAACTGTCCTTTATCCATGGTATGTTCTTGGTACATTTGTTGAAATCAGTGGAGTGCAAATACATGGACTTATTTCTTGGTTCTTTACTCTGCTTTATTGATGTGTGCATCTATTTTCATATCAATACTGTGATGTTTTGGTTACTATAGCTAGGTGGCATATTCTGAAGTCAGGTACTGTGATGCCTGCAGCTTTGTTCTTTTTGCTCAATATTGCTTTGGTTATTTACGATCATTTTTGGCTCCATACTAATTTCAGGATTATTTTTTCTATTTCTGTGAAAACGGTTGTTAGTATTTTGGTAGGGATTGCATTGAATTTGTAAATTCCTTTGGGTAATATGGTCATTTTAACAGTGTTAATACTCCAATCTATGAGCATGGGATGTCTTTCCATTTGTTTGTGTCCTCTTCAGTTTCTTTTATCAATGTTTTATAGTTTTTATTCCTTCCTCTTTTGCAATTTGGATGCCTTTTATTTCTTTATCTTACCTGATTGCTGTGGCTAGAACTTCCAGTATCATGTTGAATGTGAGTGGTAAAAATAGTCATCCTTGTCTTATACTAGTTCTTAGAGGAAAGACTTTTGGCTTTTCCCCATTGAGTATGATGCTAGCTGTAAGTTTGTCATATATGGCCCTTATTATGCTGATTTATATTCCATCTATGCTTAATTTGTTGACAGTTTTCATAATGAAAGGATGTTGAATTTTATCAAGTGATTTTTCTGCACGTATTGATATGATCATATGGTTTTGTCCTTCATTCTGTTGATGTAATGTATCACATTTATAGATTTGCATATGTTGAACCATCCTTGCATCCCTGTAATAAATCCCTCTTAATCATTGTATAATATCTTTTTGATGTGTTGGTGTATTCAGTTTGCTAGAATTTATTAAGGATTTTTGCATCTATGTTCATCAGGAATATTGGCCTGCAATTTTCTTTTCATTGTTGTGTCTTCATATAGTTTAGGTATTAGGATAATGCTAGCCTCATACAATGAGTTAAAAAAAACTTTTCCTCTTCAATTTTTGGAATAGCTTGAGGAGAATTCATGTTAGTTATTTTTTATAAGTTTAATAGAATTCTTCATGAATCCATCTCATTCTGGGCTTTTCTTTTTTTGCAAGATTTTTTATTGCTAATTCAATCTCATTACTCATTACTGATTTGTTTATATTTTCTACTTCTTCTGGTTCAATCTTGATAGGTTGCATGTGTCCAGAAATTTATCCATGTCTTAGTTTTACAATTTGTACAGAGTAGTTGTTCATAATAGTCTCTCATGATCATTTGTATTTCTGTGGTATCGATTATAATGTCTTCTTTATCATTTCTGATTGCATTTTTTTCTCCTTTCTTCTTGATTAGTCTAGCTAGCGGTTTATTGATTTTGCTCATTTTTTTAAAAACTTTTCGTTTTGTAGATTCTCTGTGATGATTTTTTAGTCTCTATTTCATTTAGTCTTGCTCTGATCTTTCTTATTTCCTTCTAGTAATTTAGAATTTGGTTTGTTGTTGCTTTTCTAGTTCTTGGGGTCTAGCATTAGGTTGTTTATTTTAAATCTTTCTGCTTTATTGATATAGGCATTTATTGCTGTAAACTTCTCTCCAGGGCTATTTCTGCTGCATTCTGTAGGTTTTGGTATGCTGTATTTCCATTTTCATTTCTTTCAAAAATGTTTTAAGTTTCTTTTTAATTTTCTCATTAACCCAATAGATGTTCAGAAGCATGTTATTTAATTTCCATGTGTTTGTACAGTTTCCAAAGTTCTTCTTGTTATTAATTTGTAGTTCTAATCCATTATAGTCTTAAAAGATATTTTATATGATTTTGATTTTTAAAAATTTGTTAGGACTTGTTTTGTGTTCTAACATATGTTCTATACTGGAGAATGTTCCATGTGCTGATGAGAAGAATATGTATTCTGCAACTGTTGGATGAAATGTTATGTAAATGTCTGCCAGGTCTATAGTGCAGAGTAAGTCAGATGTGTCTTTGTAGATTTCATGTCTAGATGATCTGTCCACTGCTGAAAGTAGGGTGTTGAAATCCCCAGGTTTTATTATATTGGGGTCTGTCTTTCTTTAGCTATGATAATATTTATTATCATATATATTTACAATTATATATCCTCTTACTGAATTGATCTCTTCATCATTATATAATGACCTTTTTTTGTCACTTTTTGTTTTTCGACTTAAAGTCTAGTTTTTCTGATATAAATATAGCTAATCCTGCATGCATTTTGTTTGTGTGGTATATTTTTTCCAACCCTTCACTTTCAGTCTCTGTGTGTCTTTACAAATGAAGTGAATTTCCCATAGGCAGCTATAGTTGGTTTAAAAAAAAAATTTCAGCCAGTCTGTTTCTTTTAACTAGGAAATTTAAACTGTTTACATTCAAGGTTGTTACAGATAGGTGAAGACTTACTCCTGTCATTTTGTTAATTGTTTTCTGATTGTTTTGTATATCCTCCATTCTTTTCTTCTCATTTTATTGTTTTCCTTTATGATTTGGTAGTTTTTTGTCATGAAAGTGTTTGACTCTTTTCTCTTTCTCATTTGTGTATCTGCAATACCAGTGATTTCTATACTTTGGTGGGTTTCTATGATGGTAGATGTCATCCTTTCACCTCCAGATGTAGAACTCCCTTAAGCATTTCTTGTAAGTCTGGTCTAGTGGCAATGAATTCCCTCAGTCTTTGCTTGCATGGGAAAGAATGTTTTACCTTCAGTTTTTTTTTTTTTTTTTTTTTTTTTTTTTCCGAGACGGATCTCAGCTCACTGCAAGCTCCGCCTCCCGGGTTTACGCCATTCTCCTGCCTCAGCCTCCCGAGTAGCTGGGACTACAGGTGCCCGCCACCTCGCCGGGCTAGTTTTTTGTATTTTTTAGTAGAGACGGGGTTTCACCATGTTAGCCAGGATGGTCTCGATCTCCTGACCTCGTGATCTGCCCGTCTCGGCCTCCCAAAGTGCTGGGATTACAGGCTTGAGCCACCGCGCCCGGCCTTACCTTCAGTTTTGAAAGATGGCTTTGTTGGGAATAGTATTCTTGCTTGACAGTAATTTTTCTTTTAGCACTTTGAATACATTATCTCTTTCTCCTCTAGCCTATAAGGCTTCTACTGAGAAATCCACAGTTACTCTAATGCAGATAGTCATATTTTTGATTTGATGCCTTTTTATTAATGTTTTTAAAGTTATCTTTTTGTCTTTGCTTTTGACTATTTGACTATAATATGACTTGGGGAAGACCTTTTGGGATTGAATCCATTTGGAGATTTTAGAGCTTCCAGTATCTGGATGTCTATATCTCTTGCAAGACTTGGGATGTTTTCAGCAATTGTTTCATCAAATAGATTTTCTATGCCTTTGCCCATCTTTTCTCCTTCTGGAACTACCAAAATTCAAATATTTAAATGCTTTACGGTATGTCAAAAGCTTTCTTCACTACTCTTATTCTTTTTTTTTCTTTTCTTCTTCTTTTTTTTTTTTTTGGCTGACTATGCTATTTCAAAAGACCTGCCTTCAAGTTCAGAAGTTTCTTCTGCCTGAGCTAGCCTATTGTTGGAGTTCTCAATTGTACTTTTTATTTTGTTCATTGAATTCTTCAGTTTCAGAAATTCTTTTTGATTCTCTTTAATATCTGTCTTTTTGTTGAATTTCTCATTCAAATAATGAATTGTTCTTCTGATTTTGTTGTGTTGTTTATCTGTGTTTTCTTTTATCTCATTTAATTTCTTTAATATTATTATTTGAATTCTCTTCCAGGCATGTCATATATTTTCTTTTTGCTGTTATCTGTTACTGGAGAATAATTGTGTTCCTTTGAAGGTGCCATGTTTCCTTGCTTTTTAACATCTCTTGGGTCTTTACATTAATATCTGCAACTTTGGTATAATAGTCACTTCTTCTGATTTTATGGATTGGCTTTTGCAGGGAATGACTTTTTCCTATAGATTTATCTACAGTGTTACTTGGGTAGGGTGGTTTGGATTTGATTCTGAATAGATGCAGTAGTGTATTCTCCACATGATTTCTTCAGCTGTAATCAGCATCAGCGTGGTATCTGAGAGTTCCTCAGATACTGGCTTATCCAGTGGTTGTTAGTGGAGGCTGTGGCAAGGCTTTGCTGAGAATGGGGATGTCAGGTGGGCTGTCCAGACAGGTAGGTCTTCAGCCCCCTTGGTGGCATATGTGGTATCAGTGGTGTCAATAGCAGTGGGAGGCCAATCTTTGGGCCCTGGAACAGTGCACATGGACACCAGCAGTGGTAACAGTGGACTACATGGACCCATCTCCAGGCCCCCAAGTCGTTTAGGCAGGTAGGTGCTGGCAGCAGCAGTGGCAGGCTGAGTGGCTGAGTCCAAGGACCCTGGGAGACATGTGTGGGCATCAGTGGCAGGTGGCATGGGTTCTTTCTTATGCCCCTAGATTGTTCATGTGTATGTTGGTAGCAGTGGGCAGGGCAGGGGTATCCCCAGGCCCCTGGACACTGCACACTGGTGCAGGTAAGTGGGGGTGGGTTGATCCCCAGGCCTCTCGATAACATGCGTGGACACTGGCAGTGGTGGTGGTGGGTGCAGAAGAAATGTCCTTAGGCCCCTGGATGGTGAGTGTGGACAACAGTGGGAGCAGGCAGTATGGATCGATCCCCAAGCCTCAAGACAATGTGTGCAGGCACTGGAAGCAGTGGCAGTGAGCAGGGCATGCCTGTCGTCAGGTCCCCCCTAAAGCTGTGCATGGGTGCTGGCTGCTGTGGCCAGGGTGGATCAATTCCCAGGCCTCCGGACAGAGTGCATGCGTGCCAGTGGTGCAAAGGGTGCATGGATGCAAGTAGGATAGGTCAGTCCTCAGGCCACTGACAACGTATGTGGGCACCACTGGTGGAGGTCACAGGTAGAGCAGGTCTGTCCTCCAACTCCCAGTGGTGCTTGTGGGTACTGGCTGTGGTGGGTTAGGTAAGTCCTGTGTCTGTTACTGTGACACTTGTCACTCTGTACTTTATATGTCCATTGTGCAACTGTACACCCAAAAAGCACAGAAGTATCGAGAGGCCAGGATCTGGGTTTGATTTCACCTGTGAGTTCTCAGAAGGCATATTTCATACAAAGTGTTTAAATAAGTGTTTTGTGTTAAGTCCCAATTCTATTATGCCATCCCTGACTACTCTGATTTATTCTTTTCTTTTTTTCTCCTGAATAATTCCCTATCAGTCACTTGGTTTTTAATCATACACTTTCTCTTAGCTCTTTTATTCTTTTAGATTGAATATATTTGAAATTTTAAATACATAATCTTATTTTATAAGCAAGATAATATATATTTTCTCCAGAAATCTTGCACCTGTCCACAATATCAGACCCGGGACTTCAGGATATGCTCTATGTTTATGGAATTAATGGTTGGTGCTGTACTATGAGACCATGACTCCATCAGCTAAAAGGACGTGGAACACTGCTACCATTCTATGTGATTTAAGCTAGGGGGCATACTTTGGTGTTTTTTTGTTTTTCAAATTTCAGGGTTTAGCAGTGTGACCCTCTAGCCCCATCAGTCTGGGCAGTGGAAGTGTTATCATACTAATGATGTTCTTGAGGTGGGAGTGGAAGTTTTTATCATTAGCAGAACTCAAAAGACTTTCAGCTCTAAGTAGAAAAAAGACATTGTCAGAAGTTCTGGGTTTTCCTTTGTATAGGAAGGTAGAATACATCTCACTTTTCAGGCTTATCATGACTCCTAGCACTGCCCTGACCAAAAGTCCCAGCAGCTTTTGGGTATCTGGGAGGCCATTAAAAAGTTGATCAGTCTGATGAGGCAGCTGGATGTCTGTTCCGTCCAAGTGCTAGACTATTTATGCAAATTAAAAACAGAAACCTATAAACTGACCCCAGCTGTACTGCTTCTAATGACTTCAAGGTGGGATCTCAAGTATTTTGCTATTTTTAAAGTCAGTTGTTTTTCCATGCCTGCATTTTGTTTTGCCATAACACATATGCAACAAGAATTTTTCCATAAGCTTTAAAAATAGAAGAAATATACCTTTAAGCTAGTTCTCTTAAAAAAAAAAAAAAAAAAAAAAAAAAAAAACTGTGGTGACAACTTCAGTCTATGAGATTTTTAGTTAGTCCCTCTCATTATGTCTCAAGTCTTTTTTTTTCTGCTAAAAATTCTGGGGTTAGAGATATGGTCAAGATGTTTAGTCAAAGTGAATGGAATTAGGAAGTAAGCCATCCCTGTTTTTCCTAGGATTGTATTATTTAGGCTTAGCTTGCTCTGCTTTTAAAGTCACCTTGGTTCTAAAACATACAGGATATCAGAAACTAGAATTTAATATGGAAACAACCATCCTATGATAAAACAAACTAGGTTTGCTATACACCAATCAAAGGCTTGGGGAGAAATCAGAACTTCGAGTGGGTGGAAGCAATGAATATGGAGTACCATTTCCTAGTCTAACTCAAGAAAAATAGGCCACAATTGTTTGATGCCAAGAAGCTGATTGTTACTTAAACCCTACCTTCCTGGAGAACTTAGAAAAGTAGTATGTTTTAATTGCAGACAATTTGGAAGATACTAACGAGCTTAAATTTTTTTAAATTAAGAATCACACCCAAATATAACCATCCTGTTTATGCTGTCAGTTCGAAGTACCAGTCCCTTTTAAAGGTTTTTTACAGAAAACTGTGCGATAGAGATGGAGACTATCTTAGCAGATCTAAGGAGAATGGAGATTGGGCAGGAAGGTTTCAGGGTCCATGAACTATGTGATAGTGACTCTTCTACAATCCATGGACTCTTTGGAGCAGGTCCTGATAGTGAGCCAATGGTGGGGCCATCTCACATGCAGACCTGCCTCAATAGCCTTGTGCTCTAATTCCATACCTTGCAAATCTGGGGCCCTGCATTTTGGCATCTTATGGCAGATAAATGATGCTAGTAGGAAATAGTAGAAATTTCAGCTCTTCCTTGTCTCTACCTTCTCCAGACCAGGCAATACTTTGGCAGTGAGTCCTACCAAACTCAGTATAAGCTTCTAAGATGCCAAAGAAAAACAGCACCGACTTTCCATTCAGTGGTCATTCACTGTCCATTCAGCCAACACCCCAGCCATTGGCCAGACCCAAGGGCCTCCTACAGGCCTGATGCATGTAAAGCTGAGACAGAATCTACAGCAGACAGAAGAAATCGTGATTCCACATGAGGTATGTTGGGAAAGGCAAACGAAGGTGTTACTACATCCGAAGGACAAACTAACACTAAGAGATCTCACCATGATGTGGCCCCAAACTCCCTTAGGAAGGAGAAAGGGAGCAGACCATGTCAGAATCTATACAGTTACAGAATGAGACCACTGGAGCGCCTCACCCACAATACGTTTACTCTGACAAAGAGTGACTGAGAAGTTCTTCCACTAGTTGCTCCAGTAGAATTCTACTCCCAATGACTGAGGCATAGGTGGGGAGGAGTGCAAAGTAGGCAGAGTTATGTTGGTGGTGGTGTGTGTGGGGGTGGGGGTGGGGGGGAGGTTCTAAATGATAGCAGGGCTTTAGAAGTAGGGTAGAGCAGTGGCTAACACATTCCTTGCCCCTTCTAGGAGGCAAGTAGCTAGAAATGGTAACCTTAGAAACTCAGCCTAAAGACTCCCGACATTCCCCAGATGTCCCCATTCCCTAGCTCAAGACAAGACTCCTTAGTCATCAGTGATGCTGAAGACACAAGTAAGTTGCATGAACAAGTAGCCCAGATGTCTATGGCTGCAGCATAGCCTCCTTCCTCTTAACCTGCATCTAAAGCTTCCTGAGGATTGTCTATGGCTAGTTGACCAAAGAAGAAAAAAAATTAGAAAATTCTGCATGATTTGCCACCAACACCCAAAAGTAGTGGACTGCAGCACTACAGCCCTATCCCAGGGTGGCTCTGAAAGATAGTATTTCAAGAAAATCTTCCTCCCAGTGGGCAGAACTTTGAGCAGTATGTCTGGTTGCCTATTTCATCCAGAAAAAGGGATGGCTAGAGGTCCACATTCATCATGAGCAATAGCTAATGGTTTAGGTGCATAGTCAGGGACTGAAAAGAAACATGATTAGAAAATTTCTGACAAAAGGGGTCTGGGAATGTAGTATGTGACTAAACTGCATTCACACAGAGTGTGAAGATATTTCTGTCTTATGTCAATGCTCCCTGAAAAGCAAGCTCAGAAAAAGAGTATTTTAATAATCAGGTGGACAAGCTGACCTGTTCTGTGGGTGTCAGTCAGTTTTTTCCATCAGCCATTCTTTGCCTTGCCCAGTGAGTGCTGACTCATGATAGGAATGAAGTTTCTGTATGGGCTCACAATATGACTTTTCTTCTACCAAGGCTGATCCAGCTATAGCTGCTGTTGAATACTCAATCTCCCAATGGCAAAGTCCAACAGTGAACCCCTGATATGGCACCATTCCTAGGCCAGGTGTGGAGATGGAGAGAATCAGCTAGCCACCTGGTGGCAGATTGATTACACTGGACCACTTCCATTACAGAAGTGGCAGCTATTTGTTCCCAGTGGAATAGATACTCACCCTGGATAGGGATTTGCCTTCCCTGCCTACAATGCTTTTATCAAAACTGCCATCTGTAGACTTATGAAATGCCTTACTCACCTTCACGGAATTCAACACAGCATTGCTTCTGACCAAGAAATTTGTTTTATAGCATATAATGTATGCTAATATGCTCGTGGTCTTGGAATTCATTGGTCTTATCATGTTTCCCATCATCCTGAAGCAAGTGGCCTGAAAGAACGATTGAATGGCCACTGAAGACTCGGTTATGGCACTAGGTGCATGGCAGCACCTTGTAGCGCTGGAGGAATATCCTCCAGGATGCAGTATGTAGTCTAAGCCAGATTGTGCTATTTCTTCCTTAGCCAGAACTTGTGGAATCAAGGGTTGGAAATAGGAATGGCTCATCTTATCTTTGGTGATTCACTGGCAAAAATTTGCTTACTGATTCATAACTTTATACTATGCTAATCTAGGGTTCTTAATTCCCAAGGGAGGGATGTTTCTACCAAGAACACAGAAAATGTTCCATTAAATTAGAAGTTGTGACTACAGCTTGGTGACTTTGTATTCCTCATGCCAGTTAATCATCAGGCAAAAGAGGGGGTTATTTTACTGACTAGGATGATTGATCCTGACTATCCGGTGGAATTAAGTCATTCACAACTACAGAATGGAGAGAAGGAAGAGTATGTCAGAAACGCAGATTTCCTGTAGCATATTTTGGTATTCCATATTGTTATGGTTTAACTATTTTTTTTCCAAAGAGATGCATTGAAGTCCTAACCCCTGGTACCTGTGAATGTAACCTTATATGGAAATAGGGTCTTTGCTGATATAAGCAAGATAAGGTCATACTCAATTATGGTGGGACCTAATCCAATATGACTGATGTCTTTATAAGAAGAGAAGAAGCCAGGCGCAGTGGCTCAAGCCTGTAATCCCAGCACATTGGGAGGCTGAGGCAGGCGGATCACTTGAGGCCAGGAGTTTGAGACCAGCCTAGTGAACATGACGAAACCCTGTCTGTACTAAAAATACAAAAATCAGCCAGATATGGTGGCGTGCACTGTGGTCCCAGCTACTTGAGAGGCTGAGGCATGAGAATCGCTTGAACTCAGGAGGTGGAGGTTGCAGTGAGCTGAGATTGTTCCACTTCACTCCAGCCTGGGTGACAGAATGAGACTCTATCTCGAAATAAAAAAATAAGAAAAAAGAAGAGAAGAGATGAAGAGACACAGAAGGAAGATGGAAGATGTCCATGTGACAGCAGAGGCAGAGTAGAGTTTTACTACCACAAGCCAAGGAATGCTGAGGATTATCGGCATCTGCTAGAAACCAGGAGAGAGGGAGAACAGATTTTTTTCCCTTTGAGCCCCCAGGAAAGAACCAACCCTACTGACATTTTTATTTCAAACATATATTCCCCTAAACTGTGAGAGAATAAATTTCTGTTGTGTTCAGCCACCCAGTTTGTGGTAATTTGTGTGGCACCCCAAGGAAAGTAATAGATATATCCTGAGATTAATATTCATAGGAAATTCCAAAACCCAATCTAGCTAGGGCAGCAAGTGGCTCAGACCCTTCAGGAATGTGAAGGGATTGGGTCACCCCAATAGGCAAAGATCTAGGACAAGATTAAACATTTTCGAGGGAAGAGAGAATATAGAGTAGATATAGTCAAAAAACAACCACATAATGGCTGCAGAAACAAGGACAATAATAGTTACGAGTATTTCTACCTAATTTTGGCATAAATGTGTCTATATATGTAGTACATTTTTCTTCCCTTCTCCCATTCCCCTACTTCTGATATAATAGTCATTACTTTTATATCTGAGCATAAGTTACAGGATATCAATGGGGAGTATGACTCAGCTAAAAGAAGAATGAACAAATTTGCTGTCCTAGAAAAATAGGAAATTCCAGAATTCCCCTGTCTTTATGCTTCTGAGTTAGCACTGCCCATAGGATAAATTTGTGGAAGGTTTATAATGCAGAAGGGAGGTTGCAGCCCTATTGTTTTATACTGTGAAAGTCAATGTAGGAGGCCAGGCGCGGTGGCTCACGCCTGTAATCCAGCACTTTGGGAGGCTGAGGTGTGCGGATCAACTGAGGTCAGGAGTTCGAGACCAGCCTGGCCAACATGGCGAAACCCCCATCTCTACAAAAATACAAAAATTAGCCGGCCATGATGTCGGGTGCCTGTAATCCCAGTTACTCGGGCGGCTGAGGCGGGAGAATCGCTTGAACCCAGGGGTTGCGGTGAGCCAAGATTGTGCCATTGCACTCCAGCCTGGGCAAGTGAGTGAGATCCTGTCTCAAAAAAGAAAAAGCAAGTCAATGTAGGGTGCCAGGCATCCTGTACACACTGTGGTGACAAGCTGCTCACCTTGTCTACCTAAAGCAGCACTTGGGCCCACATTTCTGGTACCAGAATTCCTTTAGCTTCGCCAAATCCTAGGCCAAAAGCATGTGTTATTCTATGGCAAAAGGTGCCAACTTCTTCTGCAAGTGACCTGCAGCATCAGGACAGTCTGAGACTGATGTGGATTCCAGTTCATCCTCACAGTTCCAGCTCATTCTCAGGAGTTTTCACTTCATCTTTACTTTTCTTCCCACCTGGTCTGGCTGACTTAGAGCAACTTCAGGCTCAACACCAGATGCAGAGAGAGCAGCCTTGCATAGACCCTTCCACCGGTTCCCACAACTATGTAAGGTCTTAGCCCTATAATAAATCCCTTTTTCTATGTACTTGTAACAGTGTTTAGCCTGTTTAGGAATGTTTGATACACTTATTCAAGTCTGTAATTTGCAAATTCTTAAAATAAAAATGAATTTGACTTATAGTTTCCCTTTAAAAACTAAGTTGTTTTATGATGTCTCACACCATTTAAAAATATTCCTTCTTAACAAAAGTTTCAGGCATAAAGTTACATACCTAAACCCTTAGGAAAAAAATGTACCCAGGTAAAATAAAGCTCCGTGATATTACATGTTCATGTGGGACATCTGATTATATCAGCTTGCTTTCATCACTGTACACTCCTCAAAGAATGGATTTTGGTAGGAAAGAGAAGACCATTTAGCTGGGGTTTTGGAAGAGAATTTAATAAAGGGACTATTTACATTGGTGTGAACAGGGGTCTGGGAATCAACAACCAAGAACTAGCTCCAGAGGGAGCCCTTACCACCTCCATGCATGAAGGCACGAAGGACAGAAACAATGTTATCACAGTCTACTGAGAGCTGGAGCCATGAAAGGGGCCGCCAACAAGGGCTGTGGATGTAGAGGGATGCGGCTATTGCCACACTATGCCATAGCAGGACAGGCGTGCCAGGAGTGAATACTCCAGCCCCTCTTCAACTCCCGCCTCCTTGTCTCCAGCTGATGTTTCCCACTGGCAAGGGAGTCTGGGGAATGCAGCTAGTAGGGTGGGTCAGAGAATGGAGAAACGGGGTGTGGAAGAGAGCAAACTGAGGATGTCAGCTACATGTGGGACAAAAGGCATTTAGGGCTCATTGGGAACAAGGAACCTAGAGCAATTCCTACTGTGCCATGGGAATCAGAGGTAGAACATGGGAGAGTAAATCTCTTTTTTAGCCTGTACCTAGCTGGAGCAGTTCATTTGCAGAACCAATAACAAGAATCCCTTCAGAGGCTCTCCCCAGCCAAGGAAGACAAGGTGCTGAAAATCCCACATTGGTAAAAAAAATAAACTGGAACCCAGATCAGTTAAGCAGGTTAGTGGGAAGAGAATTTAGGTTGCTTAGTCCGGGCTTTGCCTAGTCTATGAGGATCTTTCTAGAATTGAGGAGAATAGGCAGTACTTCTAAATACTTTCAAAGTACTTGAACATTGAATTACCTTTTGTGAAATATATAACATGATACTCAATCCAATCATTAAGGTAAAATAGGCAACAAAGTCCACACTAATGGAAGAGCTGTTAAATGACTTCAACTTTTTTTATTCTGACCCCAGAAGGCTTATTTGCAGCTCTTGTTCTGCCTTAGTATCAGCCCTTGTGAGCTGATAATCCTTCAGGTGGTTCTAATCACAAACAGCTGTGCTGAGTGGAGCTCTGCTACCCAGGAAATGTCCTTGTAATACTCAGGAGTCTTGACCCTTTCTTTCTCACTCTTACTTTCACAAATGATGATTTGGAAACCTTCAAATACAAAGGGTGAGGCCAGCTCCTAAAGTCCCTTCTCTTTCGACCATCTACCAACTACTGCCTTATCTCATTTAAGTAAAATATTAGCCAGTAGAGCCATTCTCAAGATCCTAGAGACGTCTTTGCTTTCTCTCTCCTTTGATCACCATATCTAATTATTTCAAGGCTTCCTATTTTTTCTTTAGCAGTTGCTTTCCTCCTCCAGTTATGCTTATCACCCTCATCCAGAACCTCACCCTAGGCATTATTAGATAAGCCTTTTAACTGAAATATCTGCTTCTAGACTCTTCCCCTACATTCTATCATGTTTTCTAGGAGTTAGTACTATTTTTAGAACATTACCTGAAGAGACTATAGTGGGTTCCTGTCAGAGCCTGATCTCCTCAACCATAACATTCAAGCCCTCCATCAACTGGACACATCTCACAACCTGATTTTGCCACTTCAGTCAGGCTATTTAATAAAAGGTCATGCTTAATTCTGCCTTTTTCAGTCCCTTAGAATTTGCCATCCCCTCCCCTAAATAAACCAAGTTCTTTAGCTCATGTCCTTCTATACCCTACCTCTTTCCCAGGGTTTGAATTATAGGCCCCAGTAGTACTTTATTTTTATTGCACAATCTAGCCCTTAATTTCCCTTGTGCTAGGATCCAGGTAATCCTTAACAATTATGGGTAAGAAAAAAAAATTACTTTGATGGCTTACTATATGCCAGGTGCCATTCTAAGTGGTTTACAGCTTTGCACGTATTAAATAGTTTAATCCGAACAATTTGTGTAGAGGTGGGTTCTGTTATCAGCACTTTCCAGGTAAGGAAATTAAGGCATCAAAAAGTTAAATAACTTTCCCAAATAAAAGGTGGAATGTGAGTTGGAACTTGCATGGAATTTGTCTCCAGAATTCACATTGTTAATTGCCATGTAATCCTGCATCCCACTAGGAACAGAGGGCAGGATTTTTGTGACCCTTTTGCATTGCACAACACCTATTACACAGGACAGTTTCATAGTTAACTGTCATTTTCTCCCAATTAGTTGATGCTATCAATCTGATGCAAATTTATGCACAAAGTGTTAAACTACCCTATTTGATGAGGCATGCGATTGAAAACTGTTACAAATGCACATAAATTTCACACCTATGGTTCTTTCAATAGAAGCCTTTTCTGAGCAGAAGTTTATCCAGGTAGCATAAGCATTTCGCCCACTGGAGGGAATACACCAGCTTTCAGTCATCTGATGGGTTGCCTACACAGCCTTTTTTCTTTGGAGCTGATTTAACTTGCTTAATTTTGAACTTGTCAAGCACAATGAACATGGTGAATCCCTCCTAGGTACCAATTTATTAAAAACATCTATTAATTTTAAAAATGTGCCACAGCTTGAATTATTTTCACAAAATGACCTTTGATATCATAAAGTATTTTACTATTGCTTTGTCTTGTGAAATGCCCTATGAACAATACCACTCATAACTGTGATATTCCTGTTATCTACACAGTAATTGTAGCCTTTTCCTGAGAGGTTTGGGCAAACAGAGCCCCACTGCTTCCCTGACCGGGCATAATAACCACACCTCTAATGACTGTTAATGACTTCTCATAAGAATGTTGAGGTTGAGATAAACAATGCAATAGCGAGTTTCTTAATTTTGAATAGGAGCTGCAAATGGTCTTAATATCACTGTAATTTCCTTTTCTTACCATAAATAGTTAACTTATTGAAGTGTCCCTTTGTGGTGAAAACTAATTGTTTATTCTCTGACAAAACAAAATTGTTAATCCTGCTATGACATGATTGAGTTATCTGAGCTTCTGGCCTTCATACTGAAGAGTTTGACATCTGAGATGTAATACTTTTTAAAGGGTGTAAACTGAATTCCCACTTAATATTAGTAAATGACATTCTGTACTAGTATGGACCAGGCAACATTTTTTCTTTTTCTTTTTGTTTCTTCTAAATATATCCTAAAAGTTGAGGACCAGTGAGGATTACTGGCATAAGACAAAAGCTGATATTTTTCCTTGGCAATTCAGTCAAAGCATCACTTTCATCTGGATACTTTGTGTGTGGCGTGAAACTTCTAGTCTAGTCGTCTAGACATTATCAAAGTAATATGTTGAATGGAGAACATCAATGAAAATAAGTGACCAGGAGTTTGAGATTCAAAGTATTTCTTCCAACACAGCTATTTTATATAATAATTTATCTGTTATTTTACTTACAAGTACCAAGAGCTCTACCTAGTTGTATGGTCTCTACAGATATTTCTGCTACCAAAGAGAAGTGCAGTGACTCTCCATTTATGCGCACTGCCATCTGTCACATGGCGACATAGTGTTGTGTCCACTACGTAACATACAACTAAAGCTTGTACATTACATACCTACCATTCAACCATGCTGGAGAGCAGGCATGGTTTATATCAATGGAAGTGGGCAAATGAACCAAGCAGCCTGTTGAAACATTTGAGAAATGTAATGATTGATCACTCACTTTAGCTGCAGCAGAGGTCTCC
Organism: Rhinopithecus roxellana; assembly: GCF_007565055.1. NCBI lineage: Eukaryota > Metazoa > Chordata > Mammalia > Primates > Cercopithecidae > Rhinopithecus > Rhinopithecus roxellana. The sequence goes on from NC_044551.1 coordinate 10,798,754, forward strand.
TATGGATGCATCTTATGGCTTCCATATAGGTAACACAAAATACAGAGCTTAGTGGCACACAAAGCCAGCTTACTATTCCTGACTTGCCCATCTTACCATTTATTTTGATTCTGAATTACGCTGCAAAGAAGAATCAACAAATGAAGGGGTGGCCTGCCCCTCCACACCTGTGGGTGTTTCTCGTTAGGTGGAACGAAAGACTTGAGAAAAGAAATAAGACACAGAGACAAAGTATAGAGAAAGAAAAGTGGGGCCCAGGGGACCAGCGCTCAGCTTACAGAGGACCCACACTGGCACCGGTCTCTGAGTTCCCTTAGTATTTATTGATAATTATCTTTACCATCTTAAAGAAAAGGAAGTGGCAGGATAATAGGATCATTGTAGGTAGAAAATTAGCAGTAAGACATATGGATAAAGATCTCTGCGACATGAATAAGTTCAAAGGAAAATGCTGTGCCTTGATATACATATGCAAACATCTCCATAAACCTTTTAGCAGCATTGTTCCAGACTATCACATGGGGAGAAACCTTGGACAATACCTAGCTTTCCTAGGCAGAGGTCCCTGCGACCTTTGGCCGTGTACGTGTCCCTGGGTAGTTGAGATTAAGAGAATGGTGATGACTTTTTAACCAGCAAGCTGCCTTCAGGTACTTGTTTAACAAAGCACATCCTGCACAGCCTAAAATCCTTTAAACCTTAAGTCACCACAGCACATGTCTCTTGCAAGGACAAGGTTGGGGGTAGGGTCACAGATTAACAGTATCTCAAATACAGAATAAAATGGAGTCTCTTATGTCTGCTTCCTTCTATATAGACACAGTAACAGGCTGATCTCTCTTTCTTTTCCCCACAAACAAAGCCATCATCTCTCTATTGCTCTTTATTTTTCCCTTTTGCTTACTTTCCTTTATTTCATCAACATTTTAAAGATGATACTGTAACTCCAAAGTGGAGTAATTTTCCTGAGATCCTTAAAAGTCCATGGTGGAAGCAGGATTCTTCTACTTCTCCAGACTAAGTTAAAGGCACGGTCTATAAAAACATAATTCCTCCAACAAGGCTTTCAGTACAGAGGATAGCCAGCACTTCAGCATTCAGTATATTTGTTTTGTTTTATTATTTTTTAAAAAATTATTTAATTAATTTATTTTTTTGAGATGGAGTCTAGCTCTGTCACCCAGGCTGGAGTAACCTCTGCCTCCCAGGTTCAAGTGATTCTCCTGCCTCAGCCTCCCTAGTAACTAGGATTACAAGTGAGCCACCACGCCCAGCTAATTTTGTATTTTTAGTAGAGATGGGGTTTCACCATGTTGGCCAGGCTGGTCTTGAACTCCTGACCTCAAGTGATCCACCCACATCGGCCTCCCAGAGTGTTGGGATTATAGGCATGAACCACCTCACCCGGCCGTATTTGTTTTTAATCCTTACAACCTTGAAGAAATTACCTATACTGTTGTTAATTTCCATTTTAAAGATGAGATAACTGAGTTTCAGAGGTTAAGTATGCTTCTCAAGGTCACACAGCTAATAAAGCCCCTGGGATTGAAATCTAGGTCTGTCTTCTGCCAAAGCTTGATCCTAACCATTGAGCTAACTGGATCAGAATTATATGAAATAGCTGTGCCACCGCATATGATTATGGTGTGGTAAGTTAGCCATTACTCTTTAGTCACATGCTTGGTCCATTGCTTCTTTCAGTTCCTATTAAGAAAACTAGCCGAACCTCTTAGTCCGTAACATTATGATGCCCTTTATAATGCCAGAATGATTTCTACCAATTCCAAATTGCTTCTGTTCTGTGAACTATTCCCCTGGAGGCAGCCTGAGAAGTAGAAAGATATGGTATAATATCTAGCATGCTGTTCTTCCTTGATGTCTTCCAGGAGGTCTAATAGTACCACAGGCACACCATCATTCAGCCATAACGTGTACCAGAACATACACATGCACAAAGGGAATAAAGAGAAGCCTCGGTGGAATAAGCACGTCCAGAACATGTCCATTGACTGTTTATAAAGAGTGATTCACTGATGTACTTTGGCTGCGAGCATACAGTACTGTCTTCTCTAGCTCTCATTCACCCAGAGAATTCAACACCACTCAGGTACATGAAAAACCACAATTATGTTAGAGACTCCTATTTGAAGAAAAGCTTCTCAAGGACAAAGCATTAGAATGAATCAGTCTGTATGGCATGGCATTAAACACAAGATGCAGGCAAAGACTTCAAGGTCATGGCAAGGAGACAGGGAAAGCACTGGAAAAGCTTGGCTCTCATGAATGTGTTAGTATCTTTCATGAACCCATTAGTTAATTAATTATTAAGATACTTAATAGTTAATTCTTATGCATTTTTTTTCTTAATGCCCTCTTTTTCTTCTAAGAAGAGATAACGTCAGGTTTAAGCATTTGATATAAAAGTAAACTGTCTCTGGGCCAGGCCCTGTGGCTCATGCCTATAATCCCAGCACTTTGGGAAGCTGAGGCAGGAGGATTGCTTGAGGCCAAGAGTTCCAGACTAGCCTAGGCAACATAGCGAGATCCTGTATTAACAAAAAAGTTAAACATTACGTGGTTCCAGCTACTTATGAGGCTGATGTGGGAAGCCCAGGAGATCGAGGTTAAGTGAGCTGTGATCACAGCACTGCACTCCAGCCTGGGTGACAAAGTGAGACCCTGTGTCAAAAATAAATAAAATAAATAAATAAATAAATAAGTAAAACTGCTTCTGGAGTATTAAACTTTAAAGTAATCTATTTTGAAAGCAAAATTAAATCACAAGGATTTCCTCCTTTGTTTAATTATAGGCCTTGCAGACTAGTACTGAATGGAAAGGCACATTTGAAGGGAAGAGCAGAAAAGGAGACCAGATGTATGCCATGATCAATGCATTCAGGAAGGAACGTATTTACTGGTGTGGGTGTGCACAGACTCCCCCAGTCTCCTGCCAAAGAGAAACCTGAACTTAGAATCTCAGTGCTTTGCCTTTTGCTTTCAAAAATGCTTTCTTGCAGTATTGAGAATGAAGCCAATATACATAAAAGGAATTGTGGTAAGGTTAGAGAGAAAAGAAAAAAACAGAGTGATGTGTTCTGTATTGTCACAGAATAAACAGATCAATAAAACAGAGGAGAGCTCAGAGGTAGAGTCATGTATAGAAGGCATTTTATGTAGGTTAAGGGTTGGCATCACCTCACTGGAGAAAAGAATGAATTGTTTAGGAGATGGTTTTGGAAACCTGGTTAAACAGATGGACATAATCTCAATTTAACCCCACATACAAAAGATAGACTAAAAATGGATAAAAGACCCAAACGTGAAAGGGAATGCTATAAAGTTTACTGAAGCTGTGGCCTCTTGATTTTGTGGTAGGAAAGGACTTTTTAAACTTTAGCAGCATCAGCCATTAAGTTCAAAGTTGGTGAAGAGATTACATCAAATGCAAGGATTTTTGTTCAACCATGGACATCATGGACAATGTTGACAGGTAACAAAGTAGGAAAAGCACATCAGGCATATTGGGATAATTTCCTGTTAGAGGAAGGAAAAGGAAGTAGTTAAGAGGGATTAAAAGAAATAATTAAAGAGAGAGAGGAACCCTGTAGTGGACCAATAATGATAATACAGGGTACTGTGAGCTGAGGTGTCAGGTCCATTCAACCCTTCGTACCTTGAGTACCATGATAATATGTTGGGAGAATCTCAGGCATTTGGTGAAAAAAAGCTTCTGAACAGCTAAGAAGTGAAGGACAAATAATTATACCGGTACTTTTACAAGTGCTATGGGTCATGCTTTGGACATTTAATATTCAAAATAAGTAGAAAATGGACTCCCTTTTCAAATACTTTATGCCACTGAATAAGGCTTCTTTAAATATGACACTTCAGGACAGTGGCTCATCCCCGGCCCCCACTGCCAATGTATGTTATATAACAGGCACTGAAGTAGGCTCCAAAGGGGCACAATCCAATGAGACACTGTTTCCTTCCTTCAAGGAACTCCAACTAGTGGGAGAGAGAACGAAAACAGCAGCAGCAGCAGCAGCCAACACTTACATAATGCTTACTATGTGCCCAGCACTATTCTAATTTACGACATTAACTATTAATCTCAATAATCCAGTAGGTTGATGATGTAGCTATTTGTTTCCTTACCTATAAAATGGGGTAAATAAGTTACAGAGATATTAAGTAGCATGCCTGAGGTCACAGAACTAGAAAGAGGGAAAGCCAAGATTCAAGCCCAGGCAGACTGGCATCTGGGCTCTTAACCACTATACACAAAACAGTATGGTAAATGCCAACAGAAATATGCAGAAGACTGGCAATTCACTCACAAAAAGGAGGGCACTCCCCTCAAATTAAGAACAGTTAAGAAATGTTTCTATACAGTGTGCTCTGTGATTTCAAACATTATTGTTCTAAATCTATAAGTTAAGTTGGGGAGAATTCACATCTCTACAAACAGTCTTTCCATTCATGAACAGCATATCTCTGTATTTTTCTAGGGTTTTAACTTCTCTCAAAATCTTAAAGTTATAACAATTATTCTTAGGTGTTTTTAAAGTTTCTACTTTAAAGGTCATTAAGAAAACACATTTAAAAACACATTTCCTAACTTTGTTGCTAAGTAACTAGAAATATAATTCATTTTATATTGATTTTTAAGGAGTAACAGATTTAATTTTAACTTTAATAATTGATTTGTGTTTTACATACACAACCACAATCTTCTGATGAGTTGTCTCTTTCTTTCCATTCTTTATTGTTTATATTTCTTCTGTGGTTATGCTGTCTGGGTTCTCCAGTATCATGTAGAATAGAAGCTGTGATAGCTGACACCCTTGTCTTGTTTCTGACCTTAAAGCACATTTAAAGTTTCACAACTGAGTATGTTTGCTTTAAGTGTTTTTGTAGATACCCTTCATCAATTTGAATAAATTCCCTTTTACTCTTACATTGCCAACCATAAATGGTGTTATGAACTGAATTATGTCTCCCCCAAATTTGTATGTTGAAGCCCTAACATCCAGTACCTTAGAATGTGGCCAAATTTGGGGACAGATCCTTTAAAGAGGTAGTTAAAATGAGGCTGTTAGAGTAGGCCCTACTCCAATATGGCTAGTGTCCTAAGAAGAGGCAATTTGGACATATAGAGAGACACCGGGGGTACATGACTACAGAGAAAAGACACAGCAAGGAGGTGCCCATCTGCAGGCCAAGGAGAGAGGCTTCAGGAGAAACCAAACCTGCTGAAACCTTGATCGTGGACTTCTAGCCTCCAGAACTGTGAGAGAATAAATGTCTGTTGTTTGAACTACCCAGTGGATGGTATTTTGTTATGGCAGCTCTAAAAAACAAATACCAATGGATATTTAATTTCTAATGGTTTCTTTTTTGTATATGTTGAGGTGATTCTGATTTTTCTTCCTTAATCTGATAATGTGGAGAGTTAGCTGATTTTCTAATGTTAAGAACGCCTGGCATTCCTAGGATAAGCCTGGCTTAGTCACGATGTGTTTTTTTTTTTTTTTTCCTACTTTTCTTGGATGTTTTGCAGTATTTTTCCATCTGTATTTGTGAATGAGACTGATATATAATTGTTGATGTCCTTGATCAGGTATCAAGATTATTACAGTTGTTTGAGATTACCTGGCAAGCACTCCCTCCTTCTCTACCCTGGAATAGTTTCAAGTTGGAACATTTTGTTTAGGGAATGTTTGGTAGAACTTGATGGTAAACTTGTCTGGCACAGTGCTTCCACATGATGGCTTTTAAATAGTTGTTTATTTAATGGTAATGGAACTTTTCTTTTTTTCATTTATTGTTCTGAGCACTTGTGTGTCTTTTCACTCTAGAAATGCATGGTCTTCAGTTCTGGAATGTTTACTAGAATTTTTGGTAGCTTCTTCCCATCAATGCCTTTGTTTTTGTTTGTTTTTCTTGAAACATCTAATTGGGTATCAAATCTTCCAATTGATATTTTAATTTTCTTTGCTTCACTGTTCCATAGTTTTGGGAGAGCGATTTCCTTAGCTTTCTTCCAACTTTACGAAATTTCTCTTTGCCTTTAAGTTTTACCTGGTGTTCCCAAGTTCAAGCCCTCTCCAGTTTAACCTCAGGAGTAAATTTTCACTCTGGTCTGCATTGGGACGGAGACCTGGGTTCACGGAGAGAGGCACATCAGTGGCTCAACTACTCCTTTTGAAGGTTCACAAGCTGTTTTGTGTTTTCAGTCTTTCCCACCTCAGAGAACCAGGTGGTGCTTATTGCTGAACTGATGAGTTCTGCAGCAGGAATCAGCTTGTTTCTGGCTGGCTTCCCCTGCCTCTTGAACTTAGCCTTCAGCTCAGCTTTCTCTGTTCTGCTGCATCAGTTGCTACTTCTCTACCCACTTTCTGTTTTCCTAAGTGGTTGACCTCTTATATGCTGGTGTCTCTTCTTTAATTCTCTGTCTTGGTAGATCTCTTTTTATTCCTTTACTGGCCTGTCGGGGTGAGGGTGGGGGAGATAAGCAAGTACATTTAATACATCATGTTTAAGTGGAAGACCTCCATTCATATTTTTACTGCACACCTTCATTGTTCAATACAGTATCCACTACCTGCATTTCTAGTTCTCAATAGCCATGTGTAGCTAATGGCTACCATACTGGGCAGTACAAGCATAGATCATTTCCATCACTACAGAAAGTTCTATTGGACTGTATCACTTAGCACAACCCAGAGATGCCATCCACGACTATCTGTCTAGAGTGTGCTTCCCTGTTACTCGCCAGCACATGTCTTTAATTCTGTATAGCACTTATCACTAGTTGATATCTTTCCTGTCTCCAATCACTAGAGACTTAGCTTTATGTGAACAGGGATAATATTTCTCTAGCATCCCCAATATATAGTAGGTGTTAAATAGGTATGTAGAGTGAATGAATCCATATTAGCCTGTGCAGAGTACCTACATGCCTGTCTTTCTCAATTTAAACAACATAGATTCAGAATCACAATCCTGGATGAGATAGGAAGCATTATTATGTAGATGGTACATGATAGCCACTTTTTTCATTGGCCTTATTTTATAGTTTCTTGTTTCTGAGTTTCTCATTTCCTTGCAAGCTGCTTTGAATCAAGTGCCAGCTTGGATTAAGGCTTCCTTATACGTAAGCCTTAAAAGAAGAGATCAAAATTATAAATCAGGAACATTCAAGACATTTCCAACTGTCAGTGGAATACCTACAAGAAAGCAATTTGAACAGTTTCTATATTATCCCAATAAGTGACGATCTCATAAGAAGCAGGCAAGAGGCTGGGTGCAGTGGCTCCCGCCTGTAATCCCAGCACTTTGGGAGGCCGAGGCGGGCGGATCATGAGGTCAGGAGATCGAGACCATCCTGGCTAACGTGGTGAAACCCCATCTCTACTAAAAATACAAAAACTTAGCCGGGCATGGTGGCAGGCATCCCAGCTACTCGGGAGGCTGAGGCAGAAGAATGGTTTGAACCCGGGAGGCGGAGCTTGCAGTGAGCCGAGATCGCACCACAGCACTCCAACCTGGGCGACAGAACGAGACTGTCTCAAAAAAAAAAAAAAAAAAAAGAAAAGAAAAAAAAAAAAGCAGGCAAGAAAGCAAGTGCCCTAACACTTTTTTGGGATTTGCTTCCTTCTGTAGTTGGCACATCTTTATGCTAGTCTTAGGGACCAGAATGAGGGAGCAATTACACTGGATGGAGCTGCAAATCAACTTCCACCAACACCACATGGTGAGTTGGGAGGCAAAAATCTGCAGAGAAGCTCCTAGGTGAACCCTGACTTGCACCAGTTTTTTCCCCAAATTAAACCGTCTATACCTCCTATACCTTGAGCTCAAACACTCATCTTCTTTTAAGTAAATAATGCTTTGTCCCCAATTTGTGACTATTGATTTTTATATGCTGTTTTCCCATCTGGAAAGTTCCCCTCACAAATCCTCCAAGAGAAATTTTTTCTTTCTTGGAGAGTTCTATTAGAATTCCAGAAACTTTGGCAAACCCTCACTGAGTTCTCATCCCTTAAACACTTTAGTAACTCCTCTGGCACCAGGCTGACTGTGTGCACATTCGTATAGGGAAGGCCTTTGTCTATTCGCCTTTCTTTGTCCTGTTATTTCTAATAACTGGAAGTTTCTTCATGGTAGACTCTAGGCCTGCTTTATTTTCTTGTCACATTGATCCCAAGATCTTGTCACTTCCACGGTAGTATAGGTAAAAAATAGATATTCCAGGGTTATGGAAAGAAAATCCTTAACTCTTGTTACTTAATGTGTGACCTTGGGAAGGTTATTTTATCGGTGATTTTTGCTGTGAGATTTCAGCATGGTGATCATGAGGCCTAATGGATTTGTTGCTTTTTCTCCCTCACTTGGAGCTGGCTGTGTCAGGAAGTATTGACAAGTATGCTCAGGCAGTGACACATTGACACAATGAGGTTGGCTGTAAATAGTGAGGTCTATGCTCTAAGCAACCAATCAATCTGTAATGGTGCCAGGGCTACATGCAAGGTGTCAAGCCAGGCTGTCGAGGCAGATTCAGACACACGTGTGTAGCAGAAAAGGAGACTCACCATTCAAGAAAGGACCTGCTGCCCAATTGCAATGAGTGTGATTTACTAATGGCCTCCATCTATCTATTAACTCTTTTAGCCCTTCTAACACCTTTATTTTAGTCCCATAAGGCTCATAACTGGCTTGCAGAATAGGATATTAATACAATCAGCAATGTGGAAATGTATCTAAGAGATTAAATGAACTCGCTAAGGTTGGTATTGAGAGGGATTTACATAGCTTCTTGATACTTGGTGCTTGAATGGTGGTTGCTTGTGAGGTCTAGTTACATTTCCCTTGTATGATTACTTACCATTTTCAGTGGATGTCTTATCTTGCTTTAAAACCCCAAGACCCAGCAAAGCCTTTTTGGAAAAGCTGAGTGATCCTTAATCATGGTAGTGATTAGTTGAACTCTATCCTCTGGCTGAGTAAACAGGAGCCTGGAAGGAACAGGTGACCTGCCCAAGTTCATCTAATTAAGTAGTGACAAATCTTCATCATGACTGCCAGAACTGATCTTTGAAAAATAGACATATAAGGCCTTAAGATCTACTTGCATGAGAGAAAACAAGTTTAAACTGACATGGAGATATTTTAGGTTAAAAACTTCAGAGTTGGCCGGGCGCGGTGGCTCAAGCCTGTAATCCCAGCACTTTGGGAGGCCGAGACGGGCGGATCATGAGGTCAGGAGATCGAGACCATCCTGGCTAATACGGTGAAACCCCGTCTCTACTAAAAAATACAAAAAACTAGCCGGGCGATGAGGCGGGCGCCTGTAGTCCCAGCTACTCGGGAGGCTGAGACAGGAGAATGGCGTGAACCCGGGAGGCGGAGCTTGCAGTGAGCTGAGATCCGGCCACTGCACTCCAGCCTGGGTGGCAGAGCAAGACTCCGTCTCAAAAAAAAAAAAAAAAAAAAAAAAAAAAAAAAAAAAAAAAAAAAAAAACTTCAGAGTTAGCCATTTCACTGAGGGTTTTCCTCTAGTTTGAGTTGCAAGTAGGTCACCATGCTAACAGAAGAAAACCCTATTCTAATTCCAACCTCTAACCTCATTCAATAATCATTGGCTTGATTCCATTTATGAATCAAGCTCTGTTAGCAGCTTCATGTGGGGACACCCTGTTCTGATGAAGATCATCTTCTGGGACACAGTGGTACTTCGTTTAGGTTTAGGAAGCAGAGAAGAGGACTGGGGTAAATCAGAGGTGGGTGTCAAGACATCCACTGGAGAGAAAGGGAAAAAGGACTCAGGAGACAATTTTAAAGTCACAGGAGTTATTAGATGTGGCAAGTGATAAAAAGTGCCTGATGACCTCTGCAGATCTGACCACTTTTTCTGAAAAAGAAGTGTCCATGATTTAAGAGTCATTATAATGAAAGATACCATCTTTCAGCTATTAAGGAATAATATTAAGGCAAAGATGAGACAAGATAATCATTCTCTACTTTGGCGTTGCGGGGTAGAAGGAAGAAGACTATATAAACTAGGTCAAAACTGAGTATTAATAGTGCTCGGCTGCCTGTAATCCCAGCACTTTGGGAGGCCGAGGCAGGTGGATCACGAAGTCAGGATATGGAGACCATCCTGGCTAACACGGTGAAACCCTATCTCTACTAAAAATACAAAAAATTAGCCGGGCACAGTGGCGAGAGCCTGTAGTCCCAGCTACTCGGGAGGCTGAGGCAGGAGAATGGCGTGAATCCAGGAGGCGGAGCTTGCAGTAAGCCGAGATCGCGCCACTGCACTCCAGCCAGGGCAACAGAGCAAGACTCCGTCTCAGAAAAGAAAAAAAAAAAAAGAAAAAAAGTGCTCAGCTGGGCATGGTAGCTCATGCCTGTAATCCCAGCAGTTTGGGAGGCTGAGGCGGGTGGATCACGAGGTCAGGAGATCAAGACCATCCTGGCCAACATGGAGAAACCCCATCTCTACTAAGAAAATATATAAAATTAGCTGGGTGTGGTCGGGCGTGCCTGTAGTCCCAGCTACTTGGGAGGCTGAGGCAGGGGAATCACTTGAATCCGGGAGGCAGAAGTTGCAGTGAGCCAAGATTGTGCCACTGTACTCCAACCTGGCAACAGAGCGAGACTCCGTCTCAAAAAATAAAAATAAAAAAAAATTAAAAAAAGTAAGTGCTCATACTCTTTGTACTAGTAATTCTATTACTAGGAATTATTCTTAGGATAATAAGATGTGGACAGTTTTATAAGCAAACATTCACTGTAATATTTATAATAGTAGTAACTAATAAAGGATTTGTTAACACAGTGTACATTTTTACAATAGTTTTATGTAACCTTTAAACATTTATGAAAAGTTTCAGTGAGATAGTGTATGCATGATACAAAATTAGTGAAGGCAGTATTCTCCTTGGAAACAACAAAAGAATAGCTGGAAATAACCACTAATATGTTGAATTTTCTGGAAAGTTGGGGACCAAGTTGCAAAAATGCATTTCTGTTTTCATTTCTTGCAAGTGACAGTTTAACAAAAACATTTCATCCAAATTTGGCTAGCCAGCAGCCTTTATGGAATTTTAGCGTATGGACTGTCAAAATAATTTTGCTTTTGACAAGCAACAGTGATGGCCTCTGTATTAGTCTGTTTTCACGCTGCTGATAAAGACATACCTGAGACTGGGCAATTCAGAAAAGAAAGAGGTTTAACGGACTTACAGTTCCACATGACTGGGGCTGCCTCACGACCATGGCAGAAGGTGAAGCAGGAGCAGAGACATGTCTTACATGGCGACAGGTAAGACAGAATGAGAGCTCGTGCTGAGAAATTCCTCCTTATAAAACCATCAGATCTCATGAGACTTACCACTATCATGAGCACAGCACGGGAAAGACTCGCCCCCATGACGCAACTTCCTCCCACCGGGTCCCTCCCACAATACGTGAGAATTCAAGATGAGATTTGGGTGGGGTCACAGTCAAACCATATCAGCCTCTTTCCTCAAAACCTATGCAGTAATGCAATTGCCTCATGAGTTTACATGTTTCTTATGCATCTGGAAGAGGGTCATTCTTTTTACTGACAGCAAGGGCAGAACTAGGTTAATGAGATCATGTCTTGCTCTGGATGGCAGTCTGTTATTTGGCATACAGTATGGTAGGTTGATTAAATGCATTCTAACTTCTCTACACTCTTTTAAAAAGCAGGTATTGAGGCGATTGCTTCTATTGCTACCAAACCCTATCAGCTATGACTGCAGCTTCATGTAGTGGGTAGTGTATTATCTGTTCATACCAGTTCAGTCAAGTTAGCCTCTTTCCTCTGTAGGGGCAGACTCATTGACATCTCAGAAAACATATAATTGGAAAAATGTGCTCCGTATGGAGTTCAAAATCTATAGGTTGTTGTTGTTGTTGCTGTTATTTTATAAGGACTCTTTCCTAAAATGCAATATGTGATTTTTTAATACATTACACTGACTACAAGGTTTTCATTGATGCCAGTCATAATGAATGTGCAAATTGTGTGAAATAAAGTGAATATTACGGTGCAGTCTTTGGAACTTTTCCTTGAACATGTTCTTTCATCTCCCTGCTTTGGCCCCATATACTAATTCTTAGAGGCAGCAAGAACCATATTGATCCTAATGACCTGTTCAGGACTATCTTTCCCTAAGCTTAACTTTTAAAGGAAAGGCAGAAGTCACCTGCTCCTGAGTGGCTATCCTCTTCCGCATAGAGACTGACAGGCCTCTCAAAAGCCTGACTCGGCTGTAGCCAACACATCATTTATCACTAAAACAATGGACCAAAAGGTGTCCCTTTGCTAACTCAAGCCCTTTATCTTAAAGTGTGCTTATTCACAACGAAAAGCAAAACAAACAAAAAATGTTCCATGACTATTTCTGCTCATTGAGAGGTTTTGTTTTCCAAATTAGTTTCAAACAAATTGTGCTGAAGAGTATAGGTTTATGGACGTCTATCTCCTCCAAAATCTAGGTGAAAATCTCTTCTAAACCTACATGTGTTTGAATTAACAGAATGCCAGGGAAAATCAAAATTGGAACTAATGGCACTTTGGGAGACCGAGGCGGTCGGATTGCTTGAGTCCAGGAGTTAGAAACAGGCCTGGGCAACATAGTGAGACCTCGTCTCTACCCCCAAAATACAACAAATTAGACGAGCGTAGTGGTGCACACCTGTGGTCCCAGGGACTCTGCAGGCTGAGGTGGGAGGATGCTTGAGCCCGGGAGGGGGAGGTTGCAGTGAGCCGAGATCGCACCACTGCACTCCAGCCTGGGCAACAGAGAGAGTCCCTGTCTCAAAAAAACAAAAACAACCTCCCCAACCCCTCCCGCCCCCTGCCCCCGCCCAAACACTCACAACTTTCTGGTGGTAGGAATTCTCGTTTTGCAGCTGAGCAAACAGGTTAGGAAATCAGACAGCATACCTAAAATCACTTGGCTCACCAACCTACAGCTCCCTCTAGGGGGCTGTAGGGGGCTGCTTCGCCCTTATTGGTTACATACACATTTAGGGTGAATGCCATGGTTATCTAACAGAACTGTTTTGGTAGTCTCAGGTAAACTTACGGTACGGAAATTTGTTTCTTGAGGATACAAAAAAGAAAAGTGTCAAGTTAAGGGGAAAGTAAAAATTCATCTCCCAAAACATCATGTGTACAGTCAGGCAGTCACTTCATAAAGAGTTCAGTTGATGAAGTTTCACTCTTGAAACTTCACTGTATGTATGCAAGCCCTAACTATTAATACAGGTGAGAGCATCCACCTTATCTTCCATTCTCCCTAAGCCCTGAGGGTGGGAATGGGGGGGCACTCCAATCACCTGAGCTTAAGTACATAGCTGTGTCTGGCATAGTCTGGTTATTTATAGCCTCAAAAAAAAAAAAAAAAAAAAAAAAAAAAAGCCAGTTTCTTGTCCGATTCAGGCTTTCCCTGCCTAACCCTACTAGCTTAACGCGATGTTGACATTACCAGGAAATGCACAAGTCCCAAATGCATCTTATAGATGTTTTTACCTCTTGAAATAATATCGGGTCACAAATATTGTTACTTGTGTTTTTTTGTGCAGAGATTCTATTGCTCATTTGACTCGGGGGCGTTGGATTTGTGCTGAGTGTAATTTGACTCCAAGCATGCAAACTGATCACTTCTTCCCGTGTGTTTGGGGAGTACAAGTGACTACTGCGAGTCCTCAAATATTTTTCTTTTCCTTTTCACGTGGAGGAAAGCGAATTCTCCGATGACTGTTTGGCATTCTACGCAGGGGTTGGAAGAGGGGTTCCTCAGTCAACTCCGGCTGCGCGGGGGGCCTGTGTGTACTCAAGAACACTAGACTGGAATCGTCCGCTTTAGTTTCAAATGATGAAAGTGCGGAGGGTCTTTCTGCCCCTAAGTCGCATACAGGACTGCCTGTTTACGGGTACACTTCCACACACTTCTTTCCCGGTGGTGCCGTCTCGTGGCGGCAAAGCCTTTAGGAAGGGTCTCTGAGGAGAGAGATGATCAGTGGCGACCACGCCTCCCACGTTACAGCGCTCGCTTCCTACTGGGGGTAGGCGGGGACACCAAGGCTCTCCAGCCCGGGAACACGGAGTTCGGCTGCGCTGTACCCAACTGGGAAGCTGTGGAAACACAAAACTCGGGCGGCGACAGCACCAGTCGCTTTTCCGCTCTCTTGGCTCTTTCTTCCGCTTGCACCGCCCCCACCCCAGCCGCACTGCCCCAATCCCGGCTCCTCCGCTCAGCGAACACTAACCTGCACCCCCCCGCCGCTCCCGCGTTTCTCTCTTTCCACCGACTGGGGCCTGACTTTTATAGGCGCCGCAGCCAATGAGCGCGCCTCTTTCCTTCTGCCCTCCCGTCTGGCCAATCGCCGCGCCCCTTGTGTAATCTCCGGCTAGTCGGCTGCTTTCGGCTATTTTCGCTGTTGCTGGCTTTTACAGGAGCTGCTCGCTCGCAGCCAGAGACGCTGCTTTTTTTTCCGGGTTCGGAGCCGTTCCGGATGCTTTAGGCTGCCGGATGTCTGATCTCCGGATAACTGAGGCGTTTCTGTACATGGATTATCTGGTAGGTGCATGGCAGGGGTGGCATGTCGCCTCTCGGATCTCGGCGTGCCCGATGGCCCCCTGCCTTGAGGAGCAGCCTTTTTGCTTTCTTTCTTTGGGATAGGATGCCTCTGGGGTTCTTTCTCCCGCAGCCGGCTCGGAAGCCGTGCCCTGGACTCGGAGGGACAGCCTCCAGGGCGGCTGGGTGGTGGAGCTGACAGGTAAAAGTGCGGCCTGGGCCAGCACGGCTGCGGGGCGAGGGTCGCGCTGGGGCTGCTTGAGAGATGGGGCGGCTGCGGCGGCGCGTCCCCTGTCCGCGATCGGTTTCCTGGCTTCCCTCTGCGCTCTCCGCAGAGGACTTTCTTTCCGGGGGAGCGGGAGTTTTCCGCTCTCCCTGGAGCAGAACTCCAGGTGCTATTAAAGAGCCATAACCAGAATGGCTCACTAAGTGCCCAGCAGCCCCGGTCATTTGATTGTTATTAAATCTCTAAAGCTATGACCTCGGTCGTGGCGGGGTTTTAAAAGCACATTACCATAAAGCAGACGGGTCTAAACTACCTCTCAGGCTGGTCCGAACAGGACTGAGTAGGGACAGGTATTGCCCCACCATTCCGGTCTTGGGTGCGTGCCGCTGTTCCACTGTGCACGGATTGGAACCCGGCTGTTTAGGCCAGGCTTGTGCTGAGAAGTTTAGGTGGGAAAAGTGTCAGCACAGTACTGGGACCGAACATCATTTTAAAAATGGACTTCTGTGTGTGTCTTAGTGGAATTATGCGAGCAGAAATTATGTTTCCCCAGAGCTGCTTGTTTGCGTTTAAGGGGATCCTCATTTACAGGGACTGTGTTCGATCCTATGTGATTACTGTGTTTACCATGTTGGGCAGAACCGCTATTGCCATGCAGGGTTGAAGTAGACGGTTAGAAACATTGACCCTCCTGTCATCTTGTTGAGCACATGCACTCGGTTTTCGACTGCAGAGCCTCTGCCTGGCAGAGATTTGCCAGTGCCTTCTAGGAATTACACTTAAGGCTCTACAGAGAAAGTCTGTGCATGCTTTGATGGCCAAGAAACGCCGGACCGGCTTTGTACTGTCATCTGTGTATTGGGCTTATTTTAGTGTCCATAAAGAAAATGTTTCTCCTAATGCTTCAGAGCTTGATGGTCTTGGTGGGAAAGGATGGTGCTTACAGTTAATGCATGGCCTTGTGAATGGAGCTGAATCTAAAATTCTGAGTTCAAGTTCTGTTTTGTTGTTCATTTGTTGATGGCAGTAACTTCCTTTATCTTTGTGATAAAGGGATATTATTCACTCAGTACTGTGGCTGGTTAAAGGGGTTGTCTGATTATGAACATTCTTCACAATACAAGGTGCCCTGTAAGTTAAGAGAGCTGCCAAAGTGTCCAGAAGATTGTTTTCTAAGTAAAATAACTGATTTAATTTGTAATTTATCTTATATATTACAATACATGGTTTTTGTCTTGCAGTCTGCGTAAATTAAAGCTAAAGTTTGTTGGGATAATTACCAAGTAGGAAAGAGTGACATTACCTGTACTACTAAGAGCTAATTTTGAATACTTAGTTTTTAAAAAAGAAAATCAGGTGGTTCTGACATTTTATTATTTTCTTTATTTACTGAATGTGTTTTAAATTTATAAATTGCATCACAAAGCCATCTTTGAGGTGTCAAACCTATCAAAATGATTAGTGAAAACAAAATTGATAACTCTGGTTAATTACTCAGGCTAACCTCTAGATAGGCATAGTCTTAAGGTGAGTGGATGAATGTTTGTGGCCTCAAGGTTACCTTAAAAGCAGATTAATTTATTTGCCAATTTACTAACAGCTTTGTGTCAAAACCAACAGGTCACAACTTTGACTTGGCTTTTTTATTTTCCCTGGGCTCAAGGTTACCCTAAAAGCAGATTCATTTCTTTGCCAATTTACTAACAGCTTTGTGTCAAAATCAGCAGGCCCCAAATTTGACTTGTCTGTTTAGAAAGTTTTACCTGCCATACATCTTAGTTTTACTTTTATATTTAAAAAAAATCATTATTTTGCCACTTTATCCGTCTAAAATTCACAAGTGCAGTGACCAACCCCATAAAAGCCGCTGGCTACTCTTTGGAGGTGAGAAAAGAAATCTTAAAGGAAACAGTTTAGTTTTTGTGAGTGTGCCAAGTGTCCCCTGTGAAAAGATTTAAGAAAATTCTTTAGCATTTAACTGGATGGAAACAAACAGAAAAACCATCTCAAAACAAAAAATTAGCCCTCCCGAGATGGCCTTTTTGTGTTCACTTTTGCTTATCGACTGAGAGAAAATGATGTGCCACACATTATTCTTCTCTTCCTGTCTTTCGGATTGATTTGCTTGCTTATGCATACTCTGTGTGGTGTTTATTAAAAGCCCTATTTCTGAGGAATAATAATTTATTTGCATCTGGTATCTTATTAAAAAAAAATTCCTGAGTTCTTTTATTTACCTTGCAGAAAAAAAAAAAAATGCATCTTTCATTCCAAGTTTGACTCCAGATTTTGCTGAATGGATTAGAGTAAGTTCCCTTTCCATGCACTTGACAAGAATAATGGTGTGTGTCATTTCTTTTTAATCAGTATTTGACTGTCTTGTGTTGTTCCTGTTGGAAACTGGAAGAGAGAGCTGTGTGTGTGTATGTATTGTTCATTGTTCTTTGGGCTGGATGTCACCACTTAACCTTTTTATTTTTATTTTATTTTATTTTATTTTTTTTGAGACGGAGTCTGGCTCTGTCGCCCAGGCTGGAGTGCGGTGGCCGGATCTCAGCTCACTGCAAGCTCCGCCTCCCAGGTTCACGCCATTCTCCTGCCTCCGCCTCCCAAGTAGCTGGGACTATAGGCGCCCGCCTCGTCGCCCAGCTAGTTTTTTGTATTCTTTAGTAGAGACGGGGTTTCACCGTATTAGCCAGGATGGTCTCGATCTCCTGACCTTGTGATCCGCACGTCTCGGCCTCCCAAAGTGCTGGGATTACAGGCTTGAGCCACCGCGCCCGGCCTTAACCTTTTTATTTGGAGGAGAGTGGAAAGGAAGAGGGGAGAGAAAGGTGGAGGTGCTATTTTTTTTTTTAACAGGATTAATCCTTTTAATAGGATTGAGTTATTAAAACAGATGAAGAAGCTCTACTGATCTTCGAGGTCGCTGTTGATTTCTTAAAACAAATGTTCTCAGAAGTGACAGTCAAGGTGAGGGACAGGGATAGTACTTTAATATTTAAGACAGGGTTTTATTGATTTCAGTCCAGGGAAAGAATAGAAATTTGCTAATCCTAATCAATTAGATGTATCACCTGGTGCGGTGCCGGACTTGGTTGTTGGCATGTATTAATAGTTAGGGCCCGATATTTTATTTGTTGAATCAGATGCATATGAAATGGAAAGGGAAATTCTGCTTTTTTTCACCAGTTTTTAAACAGAGACAAGATAAAATCTGTTTGGATTAGGTGTTTTGTTCTGGGGAATGTAGGATGTATCCTTTACTCTTTAACTTGAAGATGATCAAGATATAATCCGTTTAGCCGGGGTGACAATTTAAACATAAAAATCTGTTTTCCTGTTGATGAGTGATTCTTCCTTGAAGGGCACACAACTTTTCCCCTTTCATGATGGGGTTTAAAGGCCTTGTTTACATCTGCCAGGTTTTTTGGGTAAACATTTAGCTGCTGTCCCAACAGGCAGTACCAGCATCTTACTCTTTCTTCTCACCGGTATAACTAGTAACACAATGTGCAAAGCTTTTTGAATAAAGTAGGAGAAAATAGTGCAGTTAAAATGAAAGAGCAAAACACATTTCTCGAGTTTTCCTGGGAGCTTGGACAAGATCAACTTCTAGATTCCTTTCAGTTCAAAATTTTCTGTCTTGACTCATGTGATGGTTGATCTGGAATTAACCTTTTTTCCCTTTGTGCCATCAAAACAACAGTGGTAGAATTGGTTGTACTCTGTGTAATACCTATGATGATTAAATGAGATAGTGGAGGGAAAGCCATTTGTAAACAGTACATTGCTTTTCAAATATAAAATGTTAATAATTGTATGGCTGGGCGAGGTGGCTCATGCCTGTAATCCCAGCACTTTGGGAGGGCGAGACAGGTGGATCACTTGAGGTCAGGAGTTCAAGACCAGCCTGGCTGACATGGAGAAACCCCATCTCTACTTAAAATACAAAAATTAGCTGGGCGTGGTGGCGCACGCCTGTAATCTTAGCAACTTGGGAGGCTGAGGCAGGAGAATTGCTTGAACCCGGGAGGCAGAGGTTGCAGTGAGCCGAGATCACACCACTGCACTCCAACCTGGGCGACAGAGTGAGACTTGGTCTCAAGACACACAAAAAAAGACATTAATGTATTGTGATTATGTTGCTGATGTTACTTTTGTACGTCCTCTAGAATGACTGTTACTGCTTAGTGGTATTGACATACCTTTTAAACTAGTCTCAATTTATGGAAATACTGGGAGTTGTAAGCAACAGTCAGGAAGTCACAAGACTCTGTTAAGATTCTTTGAAAAGCTATGAAAATAAAACCCATTTGAATAATTTATCTATTCAACAAATATTTATGGAACCCCTACTTTGTGCATGGCCCTGAAAGTCATGGAGGATGAGCCCTCAGCTATAATATCCTCCTTGGCTGCAGGACTGGCAGGTGTGTGGCTCTAGAGGAACCTGTGGCAGGACAGGTTAAGTAAGGCACATAGGGAAGGGGGTAGTTTCTGATGTGCTTTTTTGCTTTCTAGTACATTTCTCTCATTTTATGTGTTTTATTGTGAACTAAAATATAAACTTAGACTTGAAAATGTGACAAGTAAAAATGGTTGATAAGTCTTGGATGCTAATTGTCAATTAATATTCATTGCATTTGTATATAGTAGCCCCCACCCTCCCATCCAGTTTTACTTTTCAAAATTTCAGCTAACCATGGTCCACCGAGGTCTCAAAATAGGTGAGTACAGTACAATAAGATATTTTAAGAGAGAGAGAGACCACATTCACACAACTTTTATTATAGTATATTGTTCACTTTTATTATTAGTTATTAATCACTTACTGTTCCTAATTTACACATTAAACTTCATCATAGGTGTGTGTGTATAGGAAAAATATAGTGTGCTATGTGCTATGTTAGTTAGTTCTATGACAGCTCAGTACTATCTGTGGTTTTAGGTATCCACTGGGACTTGGAATATATCCCCCATGGATGAGGGGAAACTACTGTACCATGTTGGGTTTTTTTTTTTTTTTTTTTTTTGAGACAGAGTTTCGCTCTTGTCACCCAGGGTGGAGTGCAATGGGGGTGATTTTGGCTCATTGCAACCTCTGCCTCCTGGGTTCAAGCAATTCTCCTGTCTCAGCCTCCTGAGTAACTGGGATTACAGATACTCACCACCATGCCCAGCTAATTTTTGTATGTTTAGTAGAGATGGGGTTTCACCATGTCGGCCGGGCTGGTCTCAAACTCCTGACTTAAGGTGATCCACCTGCCTCGGCCTCCCAAAGTGCTGGGATTACAGGCGTGAGCCACCGCGCCTGGCCAGTGTTTGGCATTTAATAAGATTAGATTTGATAAGGTTAGTTTAATAAGATTTCTTTGTAAAGACTGGTAGACCTGGCCTATTTAGTTTCTTGGTTATAGGCTGTATCTGCCATCATAAAAATATATGTGTCAGTGGCGAAGATGTTGCAGAGAATTGGGTCGATCATCACAAATCTCTCACCATTTGCAGATAAAAACCAGCTAACTAACCAACAATAGAAACCCATGATGTGCTATAAAAGGGAGAGCCCACAGGCACTATGAAATTGTCAAGGATCCTACTTGAAAAGAGGAGTGAAGGTACATTTGTGATTTCATATTATGTTCAGTTATCTGTGAACTGAACTTCTTTATTGATAAAAAAAAGTACATTGTTTTAAACTCTGAATATCTATGAACATTGGAAGTTGTATTTATTTTGACTAACTGTAAAGTGATAATGTAGGTCAAACATTTTTTAGTCTAAATGTCGACTGGATTAGGCAGTCACCTTAAATATTCCTTTCTTAATAATTTATAAGATAAAAAATTATCTGAGCACAATAAACAGATCTCCCATATATGGAGTTCACTTAGCAAAAATGTTTTGAGCAAATCCATACCATTAGGTAGGAACTTTTCTACAAAGGTGTTAGGTCTGGTTCCCAAACTTCTGTGGCTCTAGTCTAACAGTATGAGCCCTAGGAGAGGACACATAGGGACCTTGATTCATGCCCTCCAGGGACTTGCATTCTGAAAGGTGTCAAAGCCACATGCTTGTTGGCATGTGGGCAGTGCTGGGGTGGGGGGTGAGAGGAGATAAGCATATGAGTTATAATTAGGAGGGCAAAATCAGTTAACATTTATTGAACACTTACTCTGTGTCAGTGTTCTAAGTGCTTTGCATGTGTAATAGCATTAAACTGAGACTCAGGGAGGTTGTGTAATTTCCTCAAGTTCACACAGCTAGCAAGTAGTTGAACTGCGCTTGTGGCCTAGGGCCCTCCCTCTTCATTGCCTTCTACCTACAAGTAGTTCCTTTGTGTTGGGCAGAGGCTCAGGCAGCTTGGTGTTAAAGCAGTTGGGATGCACTCAAAATTTTTAGTATATTGCTTCTTAAGTAAACAGGTACAGAAAAGCGGTACTTGACCACTGCTATGTTAAAGAAAGCAGTGGCCATGAGCAGGCTGGCTGATGCGCCCTTGTCCCCGAGGACTCTGGCAGGTGATTGTTACAGAGAAGGCTGGCTAGGAAGAGAACTATGTTGTGTGCTGGGAACTCCTGCCTTACAGTCTCCTTACCCTGGTCACAGTCACTGAGGTGATCTTCAGTATCTAATGTTCCATCAGGTGACCACATACAGATTTTCAGGCAACCTCCTTACTCAGCCCCCTAGTGTCACTTTCAGGGGCACATTCCTACCTGCCCCAAGCCCCAGTTTTGTTTCGTTTCATTTTTCTCCCCTCCCCACCACCCTCTCCTCCCCTCCCCTCCCCTCTCCTCCTCATTCTTCTTTTTTTCCTCTCCTCTTCTTCTTCTTTTTTTTTTTTTTTGACAGGTTCTCACTCTGTTATTCAGGCTGGAGTGCAGTGGTGCCATCTCCTTACTCAGTCCCCTAGTGTCACTTTCAGGGGCACATTCCTACCTGCCCCAAGCCCCGGTTTGTTTCTTGCTTGCTTGCTTGCTTTATCTTGCTTTCTTGCTTGGTTGCTTGCTTGCTTGACAGGGTCTCACTCTGTCATCCATGCTAGAGTTCTGTGGCTTGATCTCAGCTCAGTGCAACCTCTGCCTCCCAGGTTCAAGCAATTATCCCACCTAAGCCTCCTGAGTAGCTGGGACTATAGGCATGTGGTTAGTTTTTGTATGTTTTGGTAGAGACGGGGTTTCACCATGTTGTCCAGGCTGGTCTCGATCTCCTGACCTCAAGCGATCCACCTATCTCAGCTTCCCAAAGTGCTGGGATCACAGGTGTGAGCCATCATGCTCAGCCCCGTTTCTTTTGAAGAGGTACTGAGACTGCTATATTCCTTTGCCACGTGCTGCCTGAGAAGTCGGCTGTTCCCAGCAGACACTAGACCATAAGCAGCCTGTTGCTTTTGGACTTCAGCTGGGCAAAATCTCTTGATGGTATTAACTTTATAAAGGATTTATTTCTAAGGTAGACTAAAGAGAAGGAAAGCTTATTAGGGAAGGTCTTGTAACTATTATAGGTGACAAGAAATGGGAATTTCCTCTGATACCTCCCACAAATTAAATTATTGAGGGGCTTTTACTTTGGATCCTGCAGCCCCCTGTGTTATGACGTGGCTCTCCCCTGGTGTTTGGATGAGTCTAAGAAGCCCAGTTCTGGTTGACCCTTATTTTCTGAGTGTCTGTAAAGTACCTAGGCACATCTACTTTTAGCAGGGCTGGCTTCCCAGCCGTGCAACCACTGGGTTCAGAAGAGCCCCATGCTTGGTTTACTGCTCTTCGGTCACTATCCTGAAAAAAAAAAATCTTAATTTTAGAACAGGGCTTTGCGTTTTCATTTTGCACTGGGCCCCACAATTTATAAGGCCAGTTCAGATTTCTAGCACTAAATACATGGCTGGCATCTGAGTCTATAACCTGCATCATTGCTGGTTCCCTGACCATCTGAATCACCATTTTATCACTGGAATCTAGTCTGGTGTCTGGTAAATACAGGACTGTGTACCATTTACAGTGCAGAGTGTTTTACTTGGATCACCAAATTTAATCCTCCCAATAGTCCTGTTAACCAGGTATTGCTGACTTACAAAGACATGGCAACTTAGAAAAGAGGAAACTTGAGACTCTGAAAGGTTGAGTGTTGCCCAGAATTGTACAACCAGGGGAGGGTCAGGGTCAGGGTATGAGCTTGTCTGATTCTAAGCCCATGGTCGTGAGCATTCTTTGGTGCTGCTTACCTATTATAATTAATAATTATTGGGAGGATGAGTGAGAGAGACTATGCGAACCATAGATAACAATTATGGAAATTGAGGCGTCACTTGATTGTTTCTGTCACCTGGTTGCCTGTGAGAGGCCCTCTGGGAACTCAGTGACAGTGCAGCTCCCACTGGGAAAGTTGTATGGGTTTGTGTTTGAGGTGGGAGTCTGCTCATTGATTTTATTTTCATTGATTACCCACTCTCTCCTTCACTGTGCATAAAGGTAGGTGTTCTGCCCTGTGGCTCATAGAGCCAAACACTTCTACATGGTTTTGATAGTAACTCACCATCTGAAAAGTTGCATTTGCAAGCCACTCTCATTTATCAAGTTCCTCTGTACCTAGACCTCTAGACTGCTGCTTTCAGAGTTGAGGACTTATCCCACTAATTGTGTCCATGTCTCTCCA
Organism: Rhinopithecus roxellana; assembly: GCF_007565055.1. Lineage (NCBI taxonomy): Eukaryota > Metazoa > Chordata > Mammalia > Primates > Cercopithecidae > Rhinopithecus > Rhinopithecus roxellana. The sequence continues at coordinate 10,822,259 of NC_044551.1, forward strand.
AAAGGGATTCCCCTGCATTCTTTTTTCAACAGGAGAGCTGCTGCTCTGGCCTCGCTCTCTCTCGGGGAAGGGAATGACAATCTGGAGGCACTCCAGGACCATTGATTGAGGCATTGGAGGTCTATACCTGTTCCTAATCAGTGTAGACATGGAGTCAGTAGCTAAACAGAAATACAATTCTTTCAGAGTTTTATTTCTAATTATGAATTATTTTAAGCACTCAGAAAAGTACAGAAAATAATATAACAGACTTCTGTGTACCTGCCTTCCTGATTGAACAGGTGTTAACATTTTGCCATTTTGACTTCAAAACTCTGGTGATCTTTAAATGAAACTAAAGACTCCTGTTCCCTGCATGCTTCCTCCTCCACCCTTCTCAGTGGTGACCACTATCCCGAGGTTAGTAAGTAACAGTCTGATGCATGTTTTTGGCTTTTTATCATATATGCATATGGGTGTCAACCATATATAGTATCATTTTGTGTGCTTTAAGAATTTTACCAGAATTGGAACATAATGTCCTATCTTTTTAAATTTGCTTTTTTCCCTAAAAAAAAAAAAAAGTGGAGTAAGTAAGACGTTGGTCTGCCCTCAAGGTGCTTATGCTCCTGTACGATGAAAAATAAACAGTTACATTTGGAGTAGCGTAGTCTATCTGGAGGGAAATAAAGATGACTCGAGTAGCACAGAACTTCCAGGGCCAAAGAGAACTTCCCAGAGGAGTCTTTTAACATCTGCAACATTGAAGCTGAGTAAAGTTGGCCCAGTGACAGGCAGGGCCAGAGCCAGGCAAAAGGAATAGCTGCGCGGAGATTTGGGGGTGAGTAACCCCATGACTTCAAGGAACTCCAGGGGTTCTGTGTTTTTGGAGCAAGGTTTGGAGCAGTGCTAGACATGAAGCTGCAGAGCCCAGCTAGGGTCATGTAAACCCTAAATGTTTGCCTGCAATGACATGGTCAGATCTGTCTGCAGTGCAGAGAAGGATTAGAAAGGGAGGGCAGACTGGAGCAAGACTAGTTAGGAAGATGTCCTGACCCAGGAATGAGATGATGGTGTTCACAACCAGGAAGGGGCAGGAGGGATGCAGAAATGTAGATGGATTCAGGCAGCATTTAAGAATTGCCAGAATTTTGTAATTGGATGTGGAAGATGACAACAGAATAGATCTCAGGGCTAATTCTTAGGTTTTTGGTTTGAGCATTGTTCTGGTTATCTAATACTGAGTAATGAACCACCTTAAAACAATAGTTTAACACAATGACAATGTATTTTACTCGTGAATCGGGGGTTGACTGGGTTCAACTAGGCAGTTCTTGTCCAGAATCCCTCATGAAGTTGTAAACAGATGGAGGGTGGGGTCACCTCAAGGCTTCATACACATGCCTGGCATCTGGGCTAGGTACATTTCAACAGCTGGGTGCTGGACAAGGGTGGCCCCCTGAGGCATCTCTCTTCATGTAGCCTTTCTGTGTGATGGCCTCAAGATAGCTGGACTTTTCATATTTAGGCTGAAGGCTCACAGAGCAAATGTACCAAGAGAAACTGGCAGAAACTGCCTGGTCTTTTCTACCCAGTCCTCAACAGTGATGCAGTGTCACTTTTACTGTTTTCTTTTCATCAAGATAGTCAGAAAGGCATTGCTAGGTTCAAGGGCAGAAGAGAGATATCTCTTAGTGGGAGGAAGGTTGAAGAATTTTTGGACATGTTTTAAAACCACTGTAGGTATTGAGGTGGGTAATGGGGTCATGCACTGTGATCTGTAATCCCGAAGAAATAGCAGGTTGGGTGGGAAAGGGAGAAGTTTGATTTCAGAGTGACTGAGTTTGAACTGCTTGTGCAGTAATTCAACTTGAGATTTCACATAGGTAAATGGAAACTCAGAGGTAAGATTTGGAGATGTAGTTAAAACTAATACCTAGGGCCGGGCGCGGTGGCTCATGCCTGTAGTCCCAGCACTTTGGGAGGCCGAGTCGTGTGGATCATGAGGTCAGGAGATCAAGACCATCCTGGCCAACATGGTGAAACCCTGTCTCTATTAAAATACAAAAAATTAGCCGGGTGTGGTGGTGCGCGCCTTTAGTTCCAGCTACTTGGGAGGCTGAGGCAGGAGAATTGCTTGAACCCAGGAGGCAAAGATTGCAGTGAGCTGAGATCGCGCCACTGCACTCTAGCCTGGCGACAGAGCAAGACTCCGTCTCAAAAAAACAAAACAAAAAAAGCTAATAGCTAACATTTATTGTTACGTACTGCAACTATATTATTAATATTTTACGGGAGGCACAGTGCTCAGTGTTATTTATGTGATATACATTTGCTATTATCATTTTAGAGATTAGGAAACTGAAGCTTAGAGAAATTCAGTGTTGTGCCTAAGATGTGGTGGAGCCAGAATTTGAACCTAAGTCTTGTTAACTTCTGAGCTTACATTTGCAACCACTTAGATGGTAGCTGAAGCCATAGCCATGCATGAGGGTTCAGTTGTGTGGGAAAGGAAAAGACTTGAGGATGCATATGGCCTCAGCCACTGCTGGCATGTAGTACACATGCAGCTTTTATGGGATCACCAAAAGAAAAGGAACCAAAGAGAAGCTTGCAAGCCAGCCATGGTGGCTTGTGCTTGTAATCTCAGCACTTTTGGAGGCCAAGGTGGGAGGATCACTTGGGACCAGGTGTTTGAGACTATACTGGGCAACATAGTGAGACCTCTGTCTCTACAAAAAAATAAGATAGCCAGGCATGGTGGCATTCACCTGTGGCCCCAGCTACCTGGGAGGCTGAGGCAGGAGGATCACCTGAGTCTGGGATGTTGAGGCTTCAGTGAGCCATGATCATGCCATGGCACTCCAGCCTGGGTGACAGAACAAGACCCCATCTCAAAACAAAAATTGAAAAGAAAGAAAGAAAGAAAATACCAACAACAACCAAAAAGAGGAGCCTGGGAGAAAGAGAACTGAGAGGCTGGAAGGAAACCTGGAGAGTGTAATGTCAAGCAGGCTGAGGATAGAGACTTTCCAAAAGGAGAAAGTGGCCAATTTTGTTAAACGTTGGCCAGAGATCATGGAAGATAATGACTGGAAAATGACCACTGAATTCATGTCAGTGGTGACCTTGGCCAGAGGGCTGTCATGGGCCTTCTGGGGGTGCCGATTAGTGGAGGAGTGGGAAATGAGGAAATGATGCTGCTCCAATGAATGTTTTGTGAGACATTCACCAGGAAAGAGAAGAGAAAGGGCTGGAACTGGAGGGGCAGGAAGGTTGGGGGGTGGCTTTCCTTTAATGGGACTAGAGATGGCGCAGTGCTGATGAAGTAGAATGTGAGGTCGTTTTGCCAAGAGTGACTGAAATGTGGTCAGGTAGGGGTTTTAGCTGAGGAGGATTGAAGAAGCTGCAGTGAAGACTGAGGGCTGAGGATGACCAGGGACACAGAGGGTTGGTAGTTGTGTGGTGCTGAAGTCACAGACCATGACTTGGTACACATTTAGATGGTTGTGTGATTTCTTTTTTCTTTCCTTGTAGCCTTTGTAGCTGTCTAGATGTAGTTTTAAGAAGGTGGGCAATTAGATTGGTAAGGGTTAGGGTTTTTCCTAATCTAAGGTGAATCCATAGGTAGACAATGGGGTGCAGAAACTTAGTACACTGGTAAGAAAATGTTTGAAATGATAGACTGAGATCTGAGTTATTGGAAGGGAAGGAAAGAACAGCAAATAGAAAGTAGAAGATGGAAGGGACGGTTATCTTGATAAGGCTGAACCATAAATGTTGTAAGGAGTAACAAGTCAGAAAACTGGAGGGAAAGAAAGTTCAATGTGGTCAGACAATAGGGGTGTGAATTGAAGACTGCAGAAGTAGACTCTCCAAGGGGAGGCCCCAGGGTGCGGCTATGGCTGGCAGCAGGTAAAAGATGGGGAGGTCACGAGGCAGCAGAGGAAATATAGCCAAAGTGTCAGATGGATCATCCTCATGGAGGAAGTCACCAGGACCATAGCAGGGCTTGTGTTTGAGTGAAAGACTGAGCCAGATATCAGAAATCCTTAGTGAATGAGGCAGAGTTGGTTGACATCATTAACAAGTAGCAGTAGAGAACACTGGATAGAGTGTATTGTCCTGAGTCTTGAAAGGAGTGGGACGGTCGTGGCCCAAGAGTGGGAGAGGGTAGTTTCAAGGGATTGAGTTAGGCCACAAGATAGAGGGTACATTTAACAAAGCTTTTGTGGATGTAGAGGAGTTTGTTTCATGGTTGAGTGCTGCGGGCTTTGGGTTGAACTCCTTGGCTTCACCAACTATTCTGTGTAACTTTGGCAAGTTAGTTGCCTTTTCAGTGCCTCACTTTTCTCATTAGTAGAGTGAGGACAGTAAGAGGAACCTCCTCTTGGATTTGCTGTGAAGAGTAACTGAAATAATACACATACTCTTAGGTTAGTGCTTGTTACTTCCTCCTTTCCTGCCTCTTCTTGTTCTTCATAATAGCAAAAAAGCAATCACAGTATTTATATTGGTAGATACTTTCTAAGGGCTTTACTTATTGAATCTTTAAACCAACTCTGTGAGGTAGGTGCTAGCAGTATCATCTCAATTTTTCCGATGTCGAAACTGAGATGTAGAAAGAATAAGGAACTTGATTAAGGAAATACAGCAAGTTAAGAGGCAGAGCTGGGACTTAAACCCAAGAAATCTGGCTCCAAAGCCCTTCTTCCTAACGAGTACTGCAGAGTTAATGCACCACCACCACTGTGGCAGAGGGTTCTATGGAAAGGCTGGGGAGGGCAGGTACTAGTGTGAGATGGGCTTATTGGAAGGGAGGCACAGAGCAGTGTACAGTAAGGATGACCTTAACATGAAAGATGTTATTTCATCTAGCAGTTCCCTGGTTTAAGGAGCTGGGAGAAGATTAGGCCCAGGTTAATTGTGCTACAGAGGGTCCTCGTTCAGATTACTAAACCCACAGCTCAATTACTGGATTCTTAAGACTCTTGGCCTATTTTTTTCCTACTAAGAGGGGTTGCACTTCCAGGGGAGTTCTGGTTCCTGGTGAATGGGCAGACTGGACCCCCTCAGGAGACTCAGTTGCTGTCTGGATCTATCACAGGGCTGGATTTCTTTGGAGGGGTCCCTGGGTTTGAGTCCTGCCAGTTTCAGTTTCCCAAGGCAGAGAACTCATAGTTTGAAGTGCTCAGTCCAGAAGCTAATGAAGATGGCCCAGGCCGAGGCCTTTCCAACAGGACTGAAATCTGGTCACAGGCAGTTGTTGGAGCCTGGAGTTTGTTTTGTTGTGGGCAGCCTGCTTAGGGCTGTTTTGTTAGGGCAGTTTGTGAGGTTAGCCCTCATATGTTATGTCTGGAACAATTGTATAGTAATCTGGATGCATTGTTAGTAAAGCTAAAATGGGCTCTGTGATCCTGACTTCTACCTAATTAAAATGATCAGGAGCATAGTATTGTGGAAATCATTTTTAGTTTTCTCTCCTCCCATTATTTAAACTTCTCTTCTCCCAACCTTTCACTACCAAAACAGAATGCAGGGTCCTTCCAGGGCCACTGCAGGGCTGCCTTAGACAGCGAGGCCTGTTAGACACTGCACAGAAGTGCCTGGCCAAGGGGGCAAGTGGGGCTGAAATCCAGCCCCTGCTTGGCTTGCCCAGATACCCATTGTGAACTGGCACAGAGGTGCCTAATGTGCTAGCCATGACGCTGCCTCGGGCCTTTGTTGCTGTCTGTGTTATAGGACAGAGCACATTGTGGCATAGTGCAGGGCTGGGTTGCAGGCCTCTTAATATGCGCAGAACCCAGCACAAGTACACATGACAGGTGCTGAGTAAATATTTGTTTGGACTGAGATGCTGCACATAATAATGGTTAGGGGCACAGCCAGACTGCCTGCATTTGCATTATAGCCGTGTGACTTACCTGCTCTGCAGCCTCTGTGCCTGTTTCCTTCTATGCAAAGTGGGTGTAATGATAGTATTAAATACCTACCCCACAGAACTGAGTTAATGTATATATAAAGCATTTAAAAGAGAGCCTAATTCTGTAAGTACTAGAAAAGTGTTTGTTTGTATGTAAAACAAAGACTTACGGTACTGTTGTCACCAAAAAGATTTAACTCCATTTTGATTCATTTTCTCCATACCAGCCTTTCAAAAATCTCCCTGCCTCTGCTTAATAAGCATAGTGTAGGGTAACTGGGTTAAAGACACTGCAGCTGCTTGCTGGTGTTTTAAGTGGTGGCTATTTCTGATTCACAGGGTGAAAGGCCCTGGCAGGGAAGAGGGTGGCCCACATCTCTCCTCAGGCCAGTTCTGCTTACAGCTGTTATCTGTGTGTGGCCACACCAGCCGACTCACTTTGAACTGACTAGACGAGTTTTCTGAGGTGCTACTCTGGAATTCTGTTATTGTTTGGAGCCTTCAGTTCCTATTTCTTTGGAGTCCAACAATTTGAAAGTCAAGTTTCTGCTTTTGAGAAGCAGAGCATGTGATTTATTGGCCAGCTCTTTTATCCCTTCTTCCTGTGTGAATGTTTTCTGAGAGGCAGGGTATGGTAGAGGAAGGAGCATTGAGATGATTTATTGGGTAATGTTGCTGTTCTTGGTCATTTTGAATGTTTCCTGAATGAGACTGGTTCTTTTTTCAAGTCACTGGGCTAAAGTAGAAAACCTCTTGGGATTATTGGATTCCTCTCTTTGTTTCATTTTGTATAGAAATGTATATTTTATATTGTTCACCAGTAATTTTTTTCAGTGTAACATACTTTTTGCTATGATTTCTTGGGATTTCTATGTGTATTTTAAAGGTTGGGTCATTTAGATGGGATCACTCGATTGCTCCCTAGGTTTCCTTTGCACTTCCAGACTCTTTCAGGGTCCCTACTGACCTGGCCGTGGGCTGTGGGTAGCATTACTTTTTAAGCCTGGAGTGCAGCCCCTCCTCATTATTTCTGTGGATGCAGGCTGCAATTTTTGTACATTCTGAGATTCCTGTGCTAGTGTTTTAGTTTAATTATGTCATTATTTGGGCAGAATACCTAACTATACTGGGGATCTTTGTTAATACCCTTAGGTGAATATTTTCCATTTCATGCCTTCTGAGTTCTTCCGGTTTTATCATAAATAATTAATTATGTGAGCTTAATATTCACTTGGAATAGTTTCATAAAATGGACTCAGTAAAAATTTTGGTTCTATGTTGAGAAAGATCTTGAGTTGCTAATTCTTACTTCACATCAGATTCTTTGTAAGAGAACACAAGTGTAATGAAACAAGTTGCTTAAAAAGTTGAAATTATAAAAGCTATGCAAGATGTGATGCATATTTTAATACTTTCTACAAAGGTTGTCTTGAATAAACCATCGTAAAAATGAGTGATTATTAAAACAGGAAGGAGATGAAGAATCAAGAGTTATAGTAAGCTTACTGATGATTCAGTCTTTTCCTCATCTGTCTTAAAGTAGTTCTTTTCTGTTTCCCCAAATCCAGAGTGCATAAGAGTTCATCCGAGGGAAAGATTATTTATCCCAATTGCTTTATATAATTGCAGTGAGTGATATTAAGACAATAAGCAGTAGCAACAATAACAAATACATATGCTTCTAACACTTGAGTGTGAGTAGTATTTTCCCATGCATTCAAAATTAACCAGGACTTTTGTTTTATTAAATGATATTTTAATCAGTGTTTATTTGCCTGAAATGAAACATAGTCACTTTAGGTCCTCGATTTTATTTCTGCTATGTAGCCCTGTGTTAAAAGATCTTGCAGCAAGACAAGGATCTGTTAGGTTTTAAAGTATTCTATAAGGCTGGATTTCAGTTAGTTTTGGGAGAAGAAAAGCCATACCTTCCCTTCTTCCTAACCATCCTCTTTCCTTTTCTGACTTTCCTTACTCAGCAAATACTTTTTGGGAGCTTAATGGTTGGCAGGCATTTGGGCATCCTAAATAATACAGGGATGACCCTTGTAACTACTGAGACTGTAGCCTATAACACTGAACATAAAATACATACATCTTTCTTTCAACTACTGAACTTTGACTTAGTAGTTTGAAAGCAGCTATAGATAATAGACAGACAGATGGATGTGGTTGTGTTTCAACAAAACTTTGTTGGCAAAACCAGGCAGTGGACTGGATTTTCCCACAGATTGTAATTTGCCAGCCACTGGGTTATTGCATGATATTTTTCATTGGCATTGGAGTTTTGGCTTTTGGACTTGGGGGGAACCTTTAAAGAAGAGCAAGACAGTTTGGGAGGCCGAGGCAGGAGGATCACATGAGATTAGGAGTTCAAGAACAGCCTGGCCAACATGGTGAAACTAAAATACAAAAATTACCTTGGTGTGGGTGGCACACGCCTGTAGTCCCAGCTACTTGGGAAGCTGAGGCAGAATTGCTTGAACCCAGGAGGTGGAGGTTGCAGTGAGCTGAGATCATGCCACTGCATTCCAGCCTGGTGACAGAATGAGACTTCATCTCAAAAAAAAAAAAAAAAAAATAATAATAATAAAAGGATGATCTAATCAGTAGCTTTAGTTGTTTGAAGGGCATAATGTCTTCTATGAGTCTGAGCAGGTCAAGATCACAGGAAGGCCAGGTATTGGTTCAGGTAAAGAAGAATTCTCTTAAGATTTGTTCATCTTCCTTGAGTAGGAAATGACAGAACAGAAGCTGGCTCCCTGCTTGTTAGGGACATCATAGAAAGGAGTTCATGCACTGAGTGAGAGGTTCAAGTAGATGCAAAGTTCCTTTCAACTTTTTCCTTCTAGGTTGGTCCTAATGTATCAGCCAATCTCTCTTCACTTTACTATGAGTTATTTAAGAAAACATTGTGGTATAGGGGAGGAACTAACATGTTTCTTTTCTTGTCATTCAGGCAGTGGAGTTTTTTCCAATTAATTTTATGCAGAACTATTAAACAAGTGATATTTTAATATATTTGACTTTTTACAAGCGTATGTTTATGATATTTACTTATATGTTTATTATTATTATATATTATCAGTGAGGACAATGAAGCTGTTTTGATGAACACAAAAACTGCATTTAGACATGGTTGAGAACTGAAGGCTTATCAAATAGTTTATTTGGTTATTTGGTTCTGCATTTTGTTCTCTTTTTGGTGTAGCATCAAGGAAGAACAGGATTCCGGCAGAATCGTAGTTGCAAATGTTACAGATTGGAAAGTAGCTCACTGTGCAATGTTGAGCTGATCTTCAGTCAGGAGGCAGAACATAGGTTTTATCGTGAGGCTTGATCTCTCCCCCCCACTCCAAGTTACTCTGGCAGCATGAATTATGCGTGGGTGGTTTCCAGTGTGTTAAAATTTTATATACAGTACATTTGAATATGTTGTTTCTCATTTCAGTCTCTAATTAAAATTCAATTTCTACTTAAAAGTATTTCTTGAATATCCAGCTGTCTCTTTGCAACACCGTGTGGGGTTGCAGAGTTGCAAAAGGACTGGCTTAGAATTAGACCTAGGCAGTAGTCTGCGTTCTGCCACTTACTAGCCTCAGGCTAGTATCCTTTAGTTTTTTTTTCATATGACAAATAGGTCTGGAAATACCTACATTGTGAGCGCTGAGTGAGATGACAGTATAAAAATACCTAGTGCATAGTAGAACCTTAGTAAATGCCTTTTTTTGCTTCTCTTGTGACTTGTAAGATAAGGCTGTCCTTTTAAATTGAATTGTGTGTGATTCTACTCGATTTCTATAGGTATAGTTACTAGACATTATTCACCATGTTAATGAAATGCTTGAATAGAAACTCTGCCCTCAGAAATGCAAACTGCTCGTCTGAAAGGAGTGGACTTACGAGGGGCTATAGCTCACCTGGTTCATGGGTTGTGATTCAACCTTCTGGTTTGAGCGTGAAGGGAGGGCTTTGGAGAGATCTGCTTGCTGATAACAGGTGGAGGGCAGGTGTTTCAGTGGCTTGTTTATCCACACGACACGTCAGAAACATAGGCAATGACTATACTGCCTTTAGTTGTTAGATTTTTATATCACCCTCCACATAGCTGTTCCCTTTAGTCCTTAGCACTAAAACCCATTCATAAAGAAGGGCCATGTGCACACCTTTGGAGAAGCAAGAACATAACAGCAAGGAAGGGAGGGAGGGCTTGTGCCACTTGGCAGCTAGGCTTTAGGGATGGGGTAAGGAGAAAATCTACAAGACTTAGGAAAAAGTGGAATCCCTTGAAAAAGAAAAGGGAAATAGGGTGGGTCCCTGGGGACAAAAGTAGGTAGATACTACCACCTGAGTTGGGCACAGGGATCCCTGGGACTTACAGAAAATGGCAGGTAGTTCCCTGAGCGTATTGACTAGGGGTATTTGTCCTCAGCAAGTATGAGGCAGTGGTATAGCTGCTCATAGGAATCTCAGAGCTTGGGGTATCAGATACTAAAGAGTGGCTCAAAGAAATTGGCTCTGAACCCAAGCCCCAGGGGAGCCCAGTTAAGATTTCCTAGGGCCTGGCGGTTGTGACTGGGAGTTGGGTTTCTGTTAAGATTGCTCTTAAACTATGAGATTAAGCAGGAGGTAATAACACCAGATTTACATGTTGAAAACTTGCTCTGGCTGTTGAGTGGAGGATGGATTATACAGGGATCGGATGGGAACTAGTGGGGCCTGTCCAGGAGACTCATCCACATTCCAGTAGTAGATGTGGGTGGCTTGGCTTTGGATTCACTAGGTGTGAGAAATTATCTTCCCTCTGCTAAGCACCTGATGCTTGCTTATTTAATTCAATAGAGTTAGTAGCTTTAGTATTATTATAGTTAACCCTCTGTATCTGCAGGTTCTAGATCTGCAGATTCAGTGAACTGCAAATTGTAAATATTTGAACAAAAAAATGTAAAAAATAATACAAAGTAAAAAATACAGTCTAATAATTACACAACGTTGTCATTGTATTAGGTATTATAAGTAATCTGGAGATGATTTAAAGTATACGGGTGGATATGTGTAGGTTATATGCAAATATTACAGCATTTTCTATAGGAGCTTGAGCATCCACAGATTTTAGTATCTGCAGAGGGTCCTGGAGCCAATCCCCCATGGAAACCAAGGACTGTCTGTCCTTGGATGGATGAGTTTTCTAATGTGACTTCTTGAATGGTTCAAACTCAGGTTTGTCTAACCTCAAAGCTTACCTTTCTTTTCCCTCCACAGTCAGAAAAACAAGAGGAAAAGTTGAGATTGTCTAATTAATAAGCAAATAGAAATCTTTTTGAACCTTTAAATGGTTGTTTAAATGACTACACATTCTCCTGTAGTCAGCCTTTTCTTGGCAGTACAATAATTTTTGTGAGTTAATGTAGAAGTACTGATTCAGTAAAAGGACTTGGCCATTTGAATATTTTGAGGACTTTAAATATAGATTTGACAATGTAGGGATCATGCCCAAAGAAGTGACTTAAAAAGATAAATCAATGGAAGAATCCCTAAACAATGATTTCTAAGGTTTTAGTAGAAGGACAGTGCTGAAAAGTTGTGTTCATTTAATTATATTGAAAAGGAATGGAACATAGGGAATGGAAGATGAATTCATACTCGATAATTGAATAAATGTAATTTTCCTTGTGATTCTAATTAATTTTGCTCCTAAGCGCCTAATGGACAATGCATGGCAAAGTAGATACCTATCATTATAATAGCATTAAAAATATTAAATATTATTGAATATTAAAATATTGAGTGAGGCTGGACACAGTGGCTCATGCCTGTAATCCCAGCACTTTGGGAGGCCAAGGAGGGCGGATCATGAGATCAGGATATTGAGACCATTCTGGCCAACATGGTGAAACCCCGTCTCTACTAAAAATAGAAAAATTAGCTGGATGTGGTGGTACTCACCTATAATCTCAGCTACTCGGGAGGCTGAGGCAGGAGAATCGCTTGAACCTGGGAGGTGGGCGGAGGTTGCAATGAGCTGAGATCACGCCACTGCACTCCAGCCTCGTGACAGAGCAAGACTCTATCTCAAAAAAAAAAAAAAAAAAAAAAAAAAAATGTTGATGGTAGTTGATATAATTTTATATAATATAGACTAAAACTTTGTCAGTTTAAACATCGTGCATTGCCAATCTGGACAATATTGTGACGCTTGGCTAAAAATGGATGTTGTTTATTGTTTTGCTTCAGTTGGTGGCTCTGTTGAGACAGAGTAGTAAGATCTCTCTTACTGAAGCAAAACTGAAGCAAAACAATCCAAACTTGGATTTGGAATGTTTACTCCTTTGTGGAATCTCAGAGTTACCATTCTGGGTTACAGTATTTGCAGTAAGAAGTCACAGGAGTTAGTCCTGGTAATGCAGGTGACAGCAGGTGGAGACACCAAGAGTACAGACAAGGCCTGAATGCAAGGCATCTGTAGAAGCTGATGGCAGAGTGCAGCCCCTGGGGCTTCCTGGTGTCTGGGGCCCCTTTATACGAATGCTTAGAGGAAGTTGTGTGCCTGGAACATAGTAGATATTCAATTAAAATATATATTATGTGTCAATTACCAAGTATGTAAAACAAAATACAAATCTGGAGCTCACTGTGTTTCCTTTTATAACTCATTGAATCCTCTTAGTACCCAATGAAATAGGTACTACTATGATCCTTACTTTGCAAATGACAAATTAAGATACACAGAGGTTAAGCCACTTGCCCAAGCTCCTACGAATAGTAAGTGTATGGATAGGATTTGATTCTAGAGAGTCTAACACCCAGAGCTGTTAGATTTGCTCTTAATGTCTCCCAGAACTGCTTCTCAATAAATATTTGTGGATTATAGAATTGAGTGTCTAATGCTGCGACTTTTTATGGTAGAATACTGTGTTTGCCTACGCAAGGGGTTTGGGAAGCAAAGCTGTTGAAAGCTTTTTTGGCATCTCTTTTATTGTCTATAATATTGTTAGAATGACCACATCTGCTCTTAAAAATAGCAGTGTCTAAAATCCACCCTCTCCTGCACATTCTCTTATTATTATTATTTTTTTCTTCATAGGACTTGTCACCATCTAAGTTGATTTTATTTGTTCTTTTGTGTGCTACTACCACTGGAGTGTAGGCTCCATAAGAGCAGGGACTTTGCTCACTGTTCAGTCCTCAGGATAGGACATGGCTGGGCACAAAGTAGGTGGTCAATGCAAATATGAAATTGTTTAATTAATGAAGAGAATTAATACCAAGTTCATTGGTCCTTCAGCTTGGGCATCTAAAATCCTTGAGCCTTTCAAAGGAATTGCCGATCTATGCTACACTTGCCACACTGGGGCATCAGTGGTTTAGGGAGTTACAATGCCCAGGCTGAGTTCTTCTAGTTGTTAATGACGTATGGAAAAGTCTTTTGCTTGAAGTTAATGAGAAAGACCTCTGACTTCCTTACAAAATGTGCTGCAGGCTTTCCAGAATCCTGTGTGCTCTTGAAAATCTCCTCTATTCGTTATAAATCTGAATTTGATAGGTTTCTGCCATCCATGAGAAGCTGGTGCCTATATTCAATTTTTATTGCCCATATACCTTATTGTAGGTACTTGTGTTCAGGGAAAAACCTTATATGTCTGGGTAGGCTACAGAGTCAAAGAGGCTTGTCCAAAGTGTTATTTGTGGTAGGTGAGTGACACTGCATCAGCATGTTTTTCTTTTTTATTGGCCGTTGGCAGTCAGACTTTTATGATTTATTGAATCATAAAATACATGTAAACTGTAAACCTGCTTTACTCAGTTTGTTTGACTTTATTTGGTAGCACTTGCTCATGATGATTGAGTTTGGCCCCCAAGTCCAAAAGACTTGAGTTCAAATTGTGGTTCTGTCACATTCTCTCAACCACTGTATCAATTAGGACTGGAATTGGTTGGAATATAGTGGCTTTGACAATTTCATTTTTTGCTCAGGCAAGTAAGTCCAGAAGTCACTAGGGCCCCAAGAAGCATGTAGACTTTAAGCTTATGGTCCAAAATTAGTGCCAGAGCTCCTGCCATCACTTCTGCATTCCAGATAGCTGGATGGAGAAAAGGCAGAAGAAAAGTGTGCTTCCTTCCTGGAAGACTTGTAAGACTTACTGATTATATCTCATTTACTAGAATTTGATCATACCGCCATTCCTAGCTGCAAAGGAAACTGAGGAATATAATTTTTTAACTAAGAAACAGACTTGTCTGCAACTACACTCAGTCAATCTTCACATACCGATTTCTCTCTGGGTCTACTTCTCTTGGGGTTATTAGCAGGGTTGTTATTCTCCTCTGCTTTGCATAACTTTTCTTTTTCGTATAGTTTCTTTTTATTCATACGGTGGCTTTGTAAATTTAGATTGCCGTGATTCTTCATGGTTATGAAGTTATTTAATAGCTTTGCTTTTTGTATTCCCTCAGTTTTATTTTGCACTATGAACTGCTTCATCTTTTCAGTATTTTTCAACTCAAATTTAGGAGAAAGAGAATATGATTAGGTTAGCCTGGCCCTTCCTGCTAGACCACACCATGGTTGTTGGTCAGCTACTAAGGCTAAACTGCCTGTTAGTTCAATCAGCTGTGGCATCTTGCTTGTGGGCCTTTGCATCTAAAAGGGTGGGGAGGCAAAACGGACTCTATAATGTGACCATGCTAAGTCCCTGACAAATGGAAATTCCTTTGGCAGGGAGTTAGAGATAAGTCTTAAAATGAGGATGTTTTGTATATTGATATGAATCCATTTTAAGTAGTATGTAGATTGTCAGTTAATAGTTATCAATAATTGATATCAGACCGAGAAGCAATTATTTGCAAAGACTAGGAAGGTGTGTAGGGCATGCATTAGCAACCCTCAGGTGCTTGCACATTATGGGATGTTTCTTGCTTTCACTTTTATCTGGAATGCTGTTTTCTTCTTTGCTCCTTTGAACTTGGATAACTCTCAATCTTTTGAGACTCAAAATTCAGGAGATGCTTCCAAGTCTTTCCTGACATGCCTATAAGAATGAGTTCGATGCCTCTACTCTGTTTCCCTAAAGCCCATTGTGCATACCCCTGATTGTGCTGAACACATTTACCTTGTACTTGTCGGGCACGGGTATGTTTAATTACTGCTTTCTCCTGAACTGGAAGATCACTGATGCTAGGGTTTGGTCTTCTTTATCTTTGTATACTTAACATTTACCTAGAAGTGCTTGCCACATTAAGGATGCTCTGGGCCAGGTACAGTGGCTCATTCCTGCAATCCCAGCACTTTGGGAGGCTGAGGTGGGAGGATCGCTGGAACCCAGGAGTTTGAGACCAGCCTGGCCAACTTAGTGAGAACTCATTTCTACAAAAAAATTAGCTGGGTATGGTGGCATGTACCTGTAGTCCTAGCTATTTGGGAGGCTGAGGTGGGAGGACTGCTTGAGTACAGGAGGTCCAGGCAGCAGCGAGCCAAGACTATACCACTGCACTCCAGCCTGGGTGACACAGTGAGACCCTGTCTTATTAAAAAAAAAAAAAAAAAAAAAAAAAAAAAAAAAAAAGCCCTGCAATTTTTTTTTTTCGTTTTCTTTCTTTGGACTGAGTTTTAAAATTCCCAGTGCCTGGTCAAAAGTGAAGGAATAAATTCTCTAAGATAAGTGGTACTCATTATTTTACTCTGATAAGTTAGAAGGGGATTTCTCTCCCTCCATACTTTTGAATCAGAATTTTGAGAACGAGAACTATTCTTACCTTCAGCATTTCAGCCAAAATCTGCCTGGATATTACATATTATTTTTTAGTGATGCTTTGTAGAAGATGGGCTAACATTTTGCTGGATGAAATCTATAACTTCTGATATGATGATTTATGCTTTCATTTGGTTATTTTTTCTAGGTGACTTTTCAAATCTCAGTTTATTTCTGCTAGATGGCTTTTCAAATCTTTGTGATTGTGCTAATGATGATGATTGTTATTTTTTTTTTTTTTTTTTTTTTGAGGCGGAGTCTCGCTCTGTCGCCGGGACTGGAGTGCAGTGGCCAGATCTCAGCTCACTGCAAGCTCCGCCTCCCGGGTTTACGCCATTCTCCTGCCTCAGCCTCCCGAGTAGCTGGGACTACAGGCGCCCGCCACCTCGCCCGGCTAGTTTTTGTATTTTTAGTAGAGACGGGGTTTCACCGTGTTAGCCAGGATGGTCTCGATCTCCTGACCTCGTGATCCGCCCGTCTCGGCCTCCCAAAGTGCTGGGATTACAGGCTTGAGCCACCACGCCCGGCCGATGATTGTTATTTTTTAATAGGGAGAGGAATGATTCCTTTTTGAATACTGGTTGAACTCTTACATATTCCATGCATGGACATTTGTAGATTGCTTGGAAGTATAGATGCTCTTGGGATGCTGTTGGCACTGTTACCACTGAAAACATTTTTAGAAAATGTTGAGAAGCCAATTTTATTAGCTTTGCTTTAGATTGCAAATGTTTCTCTTTGGGTAGATTATCATCATCCTTTTTCCTAATTTGAAGAAGCTATAAAATATATGCTGAGGAGCAAAATGCTCTACATTTTGTAAACAAATCCTCATTTTATTTTGTAATTAGTTAAAAAAAAAAACTTACTTTTTTCCCATTTGGGGAAAATTACTTTTGGGTATACTCAGGGAGTTGTTAAATAATGCACTGTTAATGTTTTCAGTGATGATATTAACAGAAGGAGATGCCAGTTCTGAAGTAGGTGGCATTTCCAAGTGTTTATTTCCAATCTGGAGGAGTGACTAAAGCATAATTGACAGACGTGACCTTTACTTGGAGAGGATTTCACCCACGCGGCACTTTAGCGTTCCCATGTACCTTGGAACCGATTATCACTCTCTGTATCCCCCATTTATTGCATCTTTGCCTTCAGCCCATTTGTGTGCTATTGAGAGGAAATGCTGGATCTTTGTTAACCTTATTTGGAAATAGATGATCCGAGCTAGGGCCTCATTCAAAGGGGTTTTACTACTCCCCTATGCCCTTTCTTGTTTTACCAGTTTTAACATACTACTTGCAGGACTCTGAAGAATTGGCTTGGCTGTCTTAACTTTTTAATTTTCATCAAGCAGAATTATAGAGGAGAAGATAATATAACTGTCATCTTGCTTTGCATCAGGATGAGGGATTGCACAGGACATCAAAATTAGAACTGTCAACTATATTGAGTATAAAAAATAGCTCTCTAAAAGAAAATTGTGTTTATTAACCCTCTGATGGAACCCAAATTATACCTTGATATCATTGTTTTGGACTGTATAGTAAATAACATTCATTTTCTGCCATCTTGTTGAAGTTTTGTTTTCTCCTTTATTTTCATGCTTACCTTTGAAATTTCTTAGGGGAAACAACAATAAACTGTAAGTAATCACATTAATTTCAAATTTAGTGTTCTTTGTCTTTTTTCTGTCTTAGGCATTCTTTTTCTATAGACCTCTCTTAAACAGATTGTAACCAATCTGTCTTGTTTTTGACATCTTTTTTGCTATTTTATTACATGAGGCAGCAAAGAAGATGAGATTTGTTTTTGAAATAATATTCTTTACTTCTTCCTCAGGCAAGTCTAGATGTAGATTTGTGAATATCACTGTAGAGGCTACTGGGCCAGAGTTTATCTGGGATAGAAAGTCATTCTTTTATTGGGAATAGTTAACTACTTATCCTTCATTCCAAGTTATGCCTTATGTCTCATGGGTTTACAGTTAAAATAGTTTCTTGCAAATATAGCATCTATACAGGGAAATAATATAATTATTTAAAATTTATTACCAGTTCATATACTGTGATCAAAGGAAGTTTGGTTATGTTTTTAAAATCTCTATGTATCTGACTCCTAGTAATTAGAGGGAAGAGGCCGTTGTTGAGAACATTATTGTTAGAATGAATTTACAAGCTGGTGCAATAGACATGCCACCTAGCCTGAGGTCAGATGTTCAAGGATAAGGCAGTATTTGTAAGGATTAGAGGTTAGAGAGAGTGAGGTAATATGGTTAGTCAGAAAAAAAGTTACACAAAATAAATTGAGGGTTTTCAGGGTAATAATTTTAGCAATCCCAACAACAATACTTGTACTTTTTGAGAATATGAGGAGGAGTGGAAAGCAGGTTTTTAGTAACTAAAGAGTAAATATTTCTCCCTCTTTAAAAGATAAAGCTCATAAAAAGAGTTATTCTCTCATGATAGGTGCTAGAGCCCTTTCATATGGCACTGGGGATACCTACTTTTTAAAAACAAATGTTGCTCTCTACTGCTTAGGATTAGATTAGGCTGTGAGAGGCACACAACAATTTTTAAACAAGTTAGAGGGCTGGGCGCGGTGCTCATGCCTGTAATCCCAGCATTTTGGGAGGCCGAGGCAGGTGGATCACTTGAGCTCAGGAGTTCGAGATCAGCCTGGGAAACATGGCAAAACCCTGTCTCTACAAAAAATTAAAATATTAACTGGGCACGGTGACATGAGCCTGTAATCCCAGCTACTTGGGAGGTTCAGGTGGGAGGATCACTTGAGCCCAGAATGTTGAGGATATAGTGAGTCCAGATTGTACCACTGTACTCCAGCCTGGGCAACCAAGTGAGACCCTGTCTCAGGAAACAAAAAATTACAGGTTGATTTCTATTTCATATACAAAGTCTGGAAGAGGGGGGAATGGCAACTGCACAGTCATTTGCATCTTTGGGTTCTCTTATCTGTATGCTCTACTTCATGTGTCCACTGTTCTCATTGTGCCCTCACAATCCAAGATTGTCACTGGAGCTACATTAAGTCTCTGTTACAGCCTGGAAAAGAAGTGGGAAAGGCAGAAGAGCAAAAAGGGGCCCTTCTCAGAGTCAGTTCCCTTTAAGCATCTTTCAGTTATATCTCATTTTGAAGAACTTAGTCACAGGACAACACTTAACTCCAAGAAAAGCTGGTAAATCTTTTATTCCAGGTGGCATAAAATAGGACAGTAATCTTTCAATTGGGGAAAATAACTTTTCCAGCTTACTCAGAGTTGTTCAGTCATTCACTATTATGTTACAAGGTACAATTTGGGGTAATTTCCAAAGGTAGATGGGAAGAATGATCTTGGATAAGGTAATGAGCGTTCTTAGTCTTGGGCTCTGAGGACACCAGGACATGGCCCTAGTTTGTTTTCAGTAGTGTATTTCATTCAAAATAAAACCAATAGTGTTACAGTCATGATAGTAATAACTTCATAATAGATGTGATCATGATCCCCAGTACGAAATCATCAGCTATTTGTTTTGAACAATAGCACCATTGAATGTTTGGAATTATTTGAAGGTTTAGATTGAGTTTAAGTGCTTCATGTAACAGATTGTCTTTTTAGTTTGATTTTCCATTGCTGTAATTTTTATTTTTAATATCCATGTATACAGCCTTTGGCTTTCCAATCTTTTCTTTATCAAATTCCTTCAATCATACAGAGTTCAGTTTCTTGTGGATATTGTCTGAAGAGGCAAGAGCCTTTGGCAGAATGGGTCTGATGCGACTTGTTGGTCTTCCTCAAGGACTGCATCTTTGGAAGTCTTTTGGCTCCCACAGAAAGCCAGGGATCCTATATCTCTGCCTCCTTACCACAATGGATAAAACCATGATTGCTGAGATTTATGACATTATAAACTTTAGGGAGAAGCTTTAACTTGTCAACAATAAACCATAATAATAGTGTTCGACTGTATAAAGTTAGGGTTATTTTGACTACATACTAATTTAATGTGCTAAAAATATTTCTCTCAGTTGGGGAAAATAACTTTTTCTAAAGAAAGGAAAAGAAACCAGTAGTCATGTTTGGTATGCATGGTTTTGTGAGTGGGCATGTGTTTTAGGAATCTGAATTTGATTTTGGAGTTAGAAGTTGTGAATTCTAAGTTGAGTACTGCCATTGATATTCTGAGACCAAGGACCTCAATCTTCTGTCAAAATTTAGCCCATTCATAACTTTCAGCATTTAACTATGAGTGTTTCCTTTTTACAGAGATTTTTTTCTATCTATTATAAGGATTGTAGACATTTATGATCTAATAAGAATCGAACTGAAAAAGAAGTGCTTAAAAAGCTACTTATAGCAGCCAAATATTTATCATTAAAATGGGATATTAGAGCAAGATTTGAAAGAAATGAAATGAAACCATTACAGTAAGTTACACTCCTTAAATGATGCTCTTGTATTAGAGGTCAAAGTATCTGCCTTATAGTCCTAAGATAAAGCCACATGCCCCAGACTTTATTATCCCTATCTTATTTGAGTTAGCCTAGAAAACAGATGGAAGAAATTCAGCCACTTGCTCACAAAACAGATGTTGGAATATAACAGATTTTCTTTAAAGAGGGAAACAAGAGCAAGGGGAATGAAGACAGTTCTTTGGTACAAACATTTTGTTGTAATCTCTTATTCTTATTTTAATCTTATAGAAAATGTCTGAATGTATCCAGATCTCATTTGCTGTTTGTAGAATTGGGATTTACACGGTAAGCAATGTATATTTTTGTGGTACCACATGTTGTGAAAAATAAGTGAAGACCCTAGTGTTGGAAATCATGTGGAGTGATGGCAATTACCCTCTACTGCTGATGGGGGTATAAATTTATACAACCACTTTGGAAAGTCATAAAGCTGAACATGAGCATATCTTGTGACTGAGCAATTCTACTCCTATGTATGTAGCTCAGAGAAATTGTTGTGTAATTACCAGAAGACCTGGGTAGGAAAGGTTCCTAGTAGAAATATTCATAAAAGCAAAATGTTAGATGTAATACGAATGTCCATCAATAATAGATTGGATTAAATAATTAGGGAGTTACGGATTACAATACAGCAGCAAAAATATATGAAAAAATGATTGTATGAATTACAGCTTGTAATAACACACCATGGATGTATCTCACAAACAATGTTGAATGTAAGAAACAAGTCACGGGAAAACACATGGAGTACAATTTCATTTCTCTGAAGTTCAAATGCAGTAGAACTAAGCAATACATTGTTTTAGGGTTACATATGTTGATAAACTATAAATAAAAGCAAAAATTCAGATTATGATTACCTCTAGGGTGGTAGTTCTCAACAAGGGGTGACTTTGCCCTCCAGGGGGATATATGGAGACATTTTTGGTTGTCACAACTGGTGGTGATGGTGGTGGTATGCTACTGTCATCTTGTGGGTTGAGGCCAGGGGTGTTGCTAAGCATCCAAAATGTTCTGGTTAAGAATTATCTGCCCAAAATGTCAATAGCGTGAGGTTGAGTAACTGTTCTAAAGCAGTGGAGGGAAGAAAAAGTGCTTTAAAAGTTATAGTAGGCCAGGCCCGGTGGCTCATGCCTGTAATCCCAGCACTTTGGGAGGCCAAGGCAGGCAGATCACCTGAGGTCGAGAGTTTGAGACCAGCCTGGCCAACATGGTGAAACCCTGTCTCTACCAAAAATACAAAAATTAGCTGGGCGTGGTGGTGTGCACCTGTAATCCCAGCTACTTGGGAGGCTGAGGCAGGAGAATCGCTTGAACCCAAGAGGTGGAGGTTGCAGTGAGCCGAGATCACACCACTGCACTCCAGCCTGGGTGACAAGAGCGAAACTCAGTCTAAAAAAAAAAAAGTTATAGTAATATTTTGGTTTTTAACTTGAATTGTGAGCACACAGTGTTTTTTTATGTTGTTCTTTAAACTATATATTTGCTTTATATACTTTTTGTATGTAGATATTTTACACTACAACAACAAAAATAAATGTTTTAGGATGTTTGGGGATTTAAAATTTTTTTTCTGCCAGCCTGTGTCAGTTGACCCAAATGCCTTGAGCTCATTTCTTAACTTGGGATTTTGGAGTGTATCTATGTAGATGAGCATGAAGGACTTTTCTAATCAGATTAAGTGATAAAATGTCTTGACATTTTCCCTTTAGAGGCCTAGGGAGGGGATTTGGAGACTGTAGATGGGAAATATAGTGATACTTACTTTTAAAGACCAAATTATTTTCTAAGTAAGGACTTAAAAATATTTACGTGAATAATCTTGTTTACTCATCTACTTTGTACAGAAGAACATGTATATGTATGCACAAAATGCTTAAGGAATTTGTTTAAAATAAATGATGTAAAAATTCTGAGTAAAAGATAGGAGTGCAGCTTGTAAGTTCCTTGAGGGCAGGGAGTCTATCTTGTGTTTGTCTTTATAGCCTTTACAATACCTTGCACAACATCTGGCCCTTGGCAAATGCTCAATAGCTGTATGTCCAATTATATTAAGTTATAGGGAGAATAATTTTCTGTTTTGCCTTTGTTTGAATGTAAGAAAAAGCAGATTTTCTTATGTCTCCTATCACCTTTTGTTTTAGCTGTCTCAGATGAGTATTTTTCCCCAGTTAGATGAATGGGTTACTTGAAAGCTAAACACATTTTTTAGTTATTTTATGTGAAGTTAATTCCTGAGTCTGTTTTCCCAGATCCTCTGAGAAGCAGGTGCCAAGTTGGGATTTGCACCCAAGTTGGGGAATGTTCATGAAGTGGAAAGAGGGAGGAAACCACAAAAGGTAGAGAGAGCTTTTAGACCATGCTGTAGGTCTGACATCTGTGAAGGAAGAGTGGGAAGGAAGGAGGGATGGGGAAGAATTTTACAATGTCATGTATTCCTGAGAAGTCTTGGCTGGATGGATAGGGCTTCCCTAAGCAACGGTGCCTGTTGCTGGAGTTTCGCAACAACAGCAGTGATTCTAGTACCTCTGTACACTTGGGTGCTGGCTGGCAGCCCAACAGAAACACAATGTCTGCATGAATACCATGGTAGACCTGATGCTGTGGCAGCAAGAGGCCGTCAGTTAGTTGTGCTTCTCTAGAAAGGGAGCTCTGACTGGCATATTTCCATGGCTGCCGCAGTAAGCCAGCACAATAAGATATTTCCATCTATAACTTGGTAATATTGGAACTGCTGATATCAGAAATTGTATGTATGCCTCTTTGAATACCTAGCACTGAGCCTGAGCCTGAGACCTCACAGGTGTTCAGTCTCTGTCCCTGCTTATTTAATGAAGAAAGGCTGGTCATGGGTTCATTCCAAGGCAGAAAAAAATCGGCCCTAAAAGGAGAGAGTGTGACGATCTTAATTGTGTCCCACACAAAATTCATATGTTGAAGCCCTGACTCCTAATGTGATGATGTTTGGGGATGGGGCCTTTGGGAGATAATTAGGTTTAGATGAGGTCATGAGGGTGGGGCCCTCCTGATGGGATTAGTGCTTTTATAAGAAGAGACACCAAAGGGCTTTCTTTCTCTCTCTCTCTGCCTGCCGTGTGAGGACATAGGAAGGTGGCCGTCTTTAAGCCAGGAGGGGAGCCCTTAACAGAAACTGACCAGGCTGGCACCCTGCTTTGGGACTTCCAGATTCTAGACCTGTGAGAAAATAAATTTTTGTTGTTTAAGCCACCCAGTCTAAGGTATTTTGTTTTGGCAGATTAACACAGGGAGGAGAAAAAAAATTCTTGTAAATTACAGCTAACATAAACAAACCAGAAAACAAAAACAAAAACAAACTCTTATTAGCTCCTGTTGGAAATAAATGCTGAGTTATAAGTAAAACAAAAAGTAGAAGAGGAAACCTAAAAAGATTATGGGTTGGTTTATGGGATGAGAAACAGTGTTAGATTGTTGAGCTGAGTTGTTTTTCTAGGTGCTTTTTAATGTTATTGCCAAATAGCAGCTAGTTAAATACTTAGAAGTTAAGGAGCAAAAAGCAATATATTTTACATATTAGGAATCCATATCTGAAGTGAACAAGACCAAATTGGAACATATATAGGACAGAGATACTGAAAGCTTCCTAGGTTAAGTGTGTGATATACAGGTGAATGTATGCTACCATTAAAAGGTCATTACTCAGAGACAACAAAGGATATCCGGTGCATGCCGTCCACCTTTCCCACTGAGGTTTGGAGTAGACAGACCTTTCTCCAGACCCTGAAAAGCAGTGATGCTTATTTAAAGGGCCTTAACTCAGGAAGATGTGGCAGGAAACTTAAGGTACAGGTAGAAAAACTTAGACATTATCGGTGGTGGAGATATGAAGGCTTCCAAAGCCCAGAACAAATTGAGACAGAGGGAAGCAGATAAAAAGCAACAAACAAACAAACAAACAAAGCAATCTTTAAAACCAAGCATCTGCTCCAAGGAGATAACTCTCTACTTACAGCACAGGAGAGAGTGTTATTATCCTAATGTAATGTAGGGATGTATCACAAAGAAGTAATTTAGTTTCTGAAACAAAAGGAGTCCTGTTATACGGATCTGTTTTGGGTCTTAAGCAACATTCATTTGGTTCTGTTCAGGAGGAAGGAGGGGACGTAAATTTAGGCCAAGAGTTTATAGTACAATTGTGGTTCTATGATTTTATGAAATCCTGGCAATGAAAACAGGCCATGCTTAAGAATGTGATCTTGAAGTAAACCTTCTACTGTCAGGCATAGATGAGCTCCAGGCCAGAGAGACGCACAAGAGCATTCATTGCTTTGGAATTCTCTTAGGAATGTCAGGGTAAGCATTTTCCAAAGGTGTTGCGCCAAGACTTCTCTGAGTTGGGAGCTATAATACAACCATCATGGAGCCAGAAGCACAATGGTGGGCAATTAGCTGGTGCCGACAAGAAGCAGGTTAAGGGAGCAGTGATAATTTTTGCTTCTAGTGACCTTTCTGTGGGTCGTGGACCCTTTTGGCTAACATTGAATGGACCAGATGAATGAAGCTAGGACCGGTGAATCTTGCCCTTCTCCAGGAATGGTACTGTTTGAAGCACACTAAAGCCACAGGGGTGACTGGTTTTCTGTACCCAACAGCTGCATGAACTAAAATTGAGACAAGTGATGGAGGTTTGAACTAAATAATACCAGGAGAATATCCTGCATGGTTAGAGATTTTGGTTATCAATAAGAGCTTTAAAAACTCTTTGAATTCTTCTTTGGCCTTTGCAGAAATTATTGAATGTGTTTTACTAGCAGAGAAAGCATTCATCCTTCAAAACAATAACAGTAAAAATGGCATTCAGTTTCATCTTGAGATGAAGAGTCATTTGCTAGTGGGTATAAATCATCCTTTTTATCTAGTTACCAGATTTGCTTGTACCTACTCATATTCAATTTCTGTGACTTCTTTTTTGCTGGGGGAGGGAGGCAGGGAGAGTTAACTGTGATTACAATAAAAAGGCAAAACAATTGTATGTTATTATTAGTATTACTACTGATAATGTTAGTAACAATATTATTAATAAGATTGTATATTATTAAAATTGCTTATTTTCATTTAGCTCTTTAGGTCTGGACAAATCCTACCCCCTAATTCAGTTGGGTTATTACAATATACAGTACTACATGTAAGGACACTGTATTAGTTTCCTATGGATGTTGTAACAAATTATCACAAACTTTGTGGCTTAAAACAACATAGATTCTCTTATAATTCTGGAGGTCAGAAGGCTGAAGTGGGTTTCACTGGGCTAAAATCAAGGTGTTGGCTGAGCTGTGTTCTTTCTGGACGTTCTCGGGAGGAATCCTTTTTTTGCCCCTTTGAGCTTCTAGCAGCTATCTGCATTCCTCAGCTCATGGCCCCTTCTGGCAATGGCATACTTCTAACTTTTGCTTCCATTATCACATCTCCTCTACGACTCTGACACTCATGTCTCCCTCTTTATAAGGACGCTTGTGATGAAGCTGGGCCTACATGAATAATCCAGAAGAATCTCCCATCTCATGATCCTTAATCATATCTGCGAAGTTCCTTTTGCCATGTAAAATAACATATTCACAGTTTCCCGGGATTAGGAAATGAACGTCTTGGGGTTTTGATGGTAATTGACTTTATGGGGGACGTTATTCTGCCTACCATAAACATCAAAGAGGAAAGTATGCTTTCCTCTTAGTACAACCTGTCTTAGTACGATCTGTACTTAGTACAGTACAGATCTGTACTTGGATCTGTACCTAGTACGATCTTAGGACTTAGTACAATCTGTCCTTTCTAGAGAAGAAAGAAAACCAGCATAGCGTAGTTCTAATGCTGGGTGTAGAATGTTGTCATCATATATAACACCAAGGTTAAAAATTTATCAGATAGATTGGAAGTCTTGCACTCTGCAAATACTGGTTCTAGCAACAAATTAAAGAGCAGATTTAATATATGACCATTTGGTGGGGAGTGGTATTAACAGTACCTGTTTATTATGCCCCTTGGAGATTCCAGCATAAGCATTTATTGTAAACTGTGGAATGCTGAGATGTCTGCAGTCATTATAAAGGAATGAAAAACTCTAAAACAAAGTGATCCACACCTTAATTACATAAATTCTGCATAATCATACATTTTAATGATTTGAGTGGAACTGAATTAAGATGTTGGCTTGGCTGTTTTTATAAAGACCAAAATAATAGTAGCTTAAGTAGAATAAGTTTGTCATATAAAAATCCAAGCTGGCCTGGCATGGTGGTGTGTGCCAGTAGTCTCAGCTACTCAGGAGGCTGAGCCCAGGAGTTCAAGTCCAGCCTGGGCAACATAGCAAGAACCTGTCTCTAAAAATAGTAATAAAATAATATAAAATTTTAAATTGAAACCAGTAGTCACTTTGGAATCTAGCTCTTTGCTTCATGAGTCAGGAGCTCAGGCTCTTTCTAGCTTGTTGTTCTTCCATTGCCTCAGTGGTTCTGCTCATGTGCAGGCTGCAGGTGGTTCACCACTCCTGTATGTTTGTTTATTCTGCGGGAAAGAGAAAGTGGAGACCAACTAATTCCCTTCTGTGGGCATGATCTGGAAATCACAGACATCACGTCCCCTCACATCCCAGTTGCCAGAACTTAAGGCACGTGATGATACACGACTACCAAAGAAGCTTGGAAAGGTGAACTCTAGTAAGCATCCAAGACTCTGGGGGTTCTACTGCTAAGGGGGCATATAGAATGGATATTGGGGACAGTCAGTCATCTTTTTCACAAGGAAATGAGCTAAGGCAGTTTGATCTGCGATTCAGCCAACAGACGGTGCAGTGTACCTCAAAGACAGTGTGTAGGCAGAGAGTCAGTGTTGCCTGTAGCCGTTGTCGGGCACACACTGAATGAGCAAATAGTGTGGCAGCAAGACTGGTTTTGTGTTGTGTGGCAAATCTAGCTTCTGGTTGGATTGATAATTGAGACTCTATGGGCCAAGATTGAATCTAGTGTTTTCTTTATATCAATATAGTATATGTATTTTTGCCCACAGGCGCATGAACACACATAGTTAGAGTTGTTCCTGGCAGTTTTATTTCGGTGGGTATAAGTGAGGGGTTATATGTTTTATAACCTAGGAAATGAGAGTTTATAAAGGTCTTTTTTTTTTTTTTTGAAATGGAGTCTCACTGTGTCACCCAGACTGGAGTGCAGTGGGGCAATCTGTGCTCACTGCAACCCCCACCTCCTGGGTTCAAGCAGTTCTCTTGCCTCAGCCTCCTGAGTAGCTGGAATTACAGGTGTGCGCCACCATGCCTGGCTGATTTTTGTATCGTTAGTAGAGACGGGATTTCACCATGTTGGTCAGGCTAGTCTGGAACTCCTGACCTCGTGATCTACCCGCCTCGGTCTCCCAAAGTGCTGGGGATTACAGGCATGAGCCACCATGCCTGGCCTAAATGTTTTCTTTCTTACCTTTAGTAAGCAAAATAATGTTCTCAAGTAGAGTGAGAACATCTGGCTAGCATACCACCTTTCTAGCAGGGGAATTTAAAATTTTAGGTTTAATGAACCTATTGAGAGCCACAAATATCCCTCCTAATTTCTATTTTTACAGTAAAATAGTTACACTGTGAAATACATAAGATTGATAGGACTGCTGTATTTTTCTTTATCGTGTTTTGAAATTAGAGTCCAGGCAAGAACAAGATAAAATCTGTTTGGTTTAGGTGTTTTATTCTGGGGAATGCAGAATGTATCCTTTTCTCTCAAGATCAGGACTTCTCTGCCACATGTCTTTGTTATTCCAGCACAAGTCCCCTTGGGTGGCCCTTCGGTTGAGTCTGACCCAGCATGAGCCCACTCTCTTTCTGCCCCTTAACCTGCTCATGCCCTGGGCTCCTTTTTCTCAGTGACTGGCACCACAGCCCATTCAGCTGCCAAGCCAGGAACTAGACTCAATCCATAGTACTCCCCTGCCTCATCATCCTAGCAGTCCCCAAGTTTGATCTCTCCTACCCTAGTTGCCACGCCTCTCTGTCATTACCTGGATTCCAATGCCAGCATTCTTTGCTTAGAAAGACCTAACGGCCTCCTTTGAATTCTAGAGCCTTTCATCAGCCAAAGTACATCTATTGCACTGTCTTAGAATTGCCTGGTCATTTTTCTCTAACTCACATCTCACTGTAAGCACTGTGAGGACAGTGACGATGTTAGTCAGTTTCTCTGTTCACCTCCCCCAGCATCTGGTGGCTCTTCACCATCATCACGGTCATGATCACCACTGACATTTACCGAGCACTTATTAAGGGTTAAGCTGTGTCTGTGCTAAGGCTTTTATAGACAAACTCACTGAACTAGGTATAACCTTTTGAAGAAGGTACTGTAATATTATTATACTCATTTTACTGAGAGGACATGGCATGGTTAGATGTCTTTTCCACCTGGTAGAGATAGGATTTTGAGGCAGAATTTGATACATTCTTAGCCACCACACACTGTTGTTATCCGGATAGTAGGTATTCAATATGAATTTATTGAATTTAATCTGGAATAACTTCTCAACATTTTTTGTCTTTTATTCCTTGACATTTTTGAAGAGGCCCAGGCCAGTTGTTTTGCAGAATTTCTTTCAGTTTAGATTTGTCTAATTGTTTCTTCATGATTAGGTTGAGATTAAACATTTTGGACAGGAATATTCCATAGGTGACATTGTATACTTCTCAGCGCATCTCAGCAGGAGCACAGGGTGCCAGTTTATCCCAATGGCTGGAGCTGAAAGAGTAGGGTGAGTGATTGAGAGAATAGGGGAGATGAGGTTAGGAAATAAGAGGACAGATCATCTAGGGCTTTGAGGCCTTTTTAAGGACTTTGGCTTTTGCTCTGAGTGACTGGGGGTGCCTCACAGGGTTTTGAGTAGGGAACAATATTGACTAACTTGCATTTTTAAAGGATCACTCTGGCTGCTGTTTTGAGAATAGACTAACCTAGGGCAAGATTTAAGCTGGGAGGCCAGTGAGATATTATAGCTATTGTAGAATTGAATTTGGTTTGAACCAGTGTGGTAGGGGTGGAGGTGACAAGTGGTCAGAATATGGATATATTTTGGAGCCTGAATCAATAGAATTTCCTAGTGGATTGGATGTGGGGAAGAATGAAGAGAGGAGTCAAGGATTCATATGGGGGCTTTTTAGTGGGGAGAAAGGATGTGATTTTCATCAACTGAAATGGAGGATGTATTGAGCAGCTTTCAGAGGGAAGACCTAAAATCCTCAGGAGGCTTGTGCAGTAATCTAGGCAAAAGACGATTAGGTCCTTAATGGTAGAGGGAATGAAAAGGTGGAGACAGAGTCAAGAAACTTTGTAGATGTTCATTAATCAGGTATTCTGTGATATATTGAAGGAGTTGGTAGAGGTAAAAATGGAGAGGTTGGAGTTTAACATGACTTAACAATTTGGTGGTCAGAAGAAATGAGTGGATGATAATGCTTTTAACTGCGACAGGGGACGCATAGAAGGAGTAATTTGGGGAGCGAAGAAGATGATCTTGCAACTAAGTGTGTGAGTTGGAGGTGCCGTGTTGGAAATACATTTTTGCAGCCTAGAAGCAGTATTAGAAATGGGGGGTTGTATGGGTGGGGTTGCTGTCTGTTTGGTTCACTGCTCTATCCCTGTTGCTCAGAATATTGCCTCATCCAAAGTAAGCATTCAATGATCATTTTTCAGATGGATGGATACAGTTTTGGAAGTCATCCAAATGGAGAGGGTTGCTGTTTTACCCTTTCGGCCTCATTGGTTCACTAGATGGCTTGCTCCAGTTTCCTGTTTCCTTTCTTCGTGGAAACATAGGGTTATAGACAATAATGGGCTAGGAAGCATACATACATGCATCTTCCTTATTATTTTACACTCTATGATTAAAATGGTCCCTTTCCCCTTCAGCCCTTATCTTTTTAAATTATGTGACTCCCTTTTGTTTTTCTGTCTACACCGTAGGGGGAGAAAAATCTTTAAACTAAAGTTGCTTCATTGTGTCTTACTTTTATCTACTCTTTTTTTATTTGTTAACAGTGACAGTGGTTAAGGGAGATTTGAACTGCCATTCGACTTCAGGTTTATCTGCAGAGGTTCAAAATGCAAATTATTAATTACAGTTTTGTTATTACAAAACCACTAGTGATGTTAGAATTACTTTTTTGCATTTCTAGTTTTTATAAATGCGTAATTCACTTCAGCCTGTGATTAATACTTTTTTTTAAAAAAACTCTAAAATACTGTACTATGCTACAGGGCCTGCAGTCTCTGCCTTAACATTTTCCCACCAATGGTGGCAGCAAAGTGGAAAATTTGCCATATTGTTATCCTACTTTCCCACCCCATCCAAATGAATTCAACCTGGATGAGAAGATAAGCCAGAAGTTTTACTGCCCAGTGACTCCCTTTGTGCCTATTATGTTCCCAAATACTTTTTGTTGCTAGTGCCCGGCAAACAGAATTAAAGTGCTGTTCATTCCACTGAATTTCATTATCTGGTTTCCTGTCTAAACCTTTAATACAAAAGAAATACAAATGGAATTTTTTTTTGTGGGGAAAAAATAAGTGAATTTAGAAATTAGATAAAACTTTTAAAAGTTTGGAACATGAAAAGTATTTGTTTTAATGAGATCATATGAGGAGTACAAGAAGGGGCTCTCAGCTCTGCTTGGCGAAAGGATCAATACACTTTGCCATTATTTCACTTAATAGAGATAGGAGAAAATAATTATTAGCTACAACAAGAAGAAATAACAGAGCTAGCAACCTCTAGCCATAGCATATGAAGTAGAAATATAGTTATTAACAAAGGAATGAAAATAGGTAACTGGAGTTTGATCAGTTTTTTAGGGAAGAGGCAGTTCTTCAGTAATAGGTTCTTTGAGAGTCTCAAAATCAATTCCGTAAAGGCAGACAGTTTTGTGGATCACAAAGGCAGGTTCTGATTCAGGCCCTGCTGTTTAATTGAATGACC
Source organism: Rhinopithecus roxellana (assembly GCF_007565055.1). NCBI lineage: Eukaryota > Metazoa > Chordata > Mammalia > Primates > Cercopithecidae > Rhinopithecus > Rhinopithecus roxellana. The sequence continues at coordinate 10,853,375 of NC_044551.1, forward strand.
TTGGGTAAAGTATTGTATAATCTGTGCCTTCTCTTCTGAAAAACATTGAGTTTGAATGAAATTCTCACTAAAATAACTCCCAGTTGTGCTTCTTAAGAGTCCAGTCTTGGCTATAAAGCAGCATTGAAACCAGAGGTTTACATGGTGGCTTGGATCTTGGGGATGAAAATGTTGTTAAGAGACAGGAATATACATTTTAATCTAAGATTGTGTGTGGGAGGTGGATGTTTTATATACCAAAAGGTTTATTAGGAAAATAGACTTCTTAAATTAGAGAGGTTGAAATACCAGATCCTTCAGAGAAATGGCCCTTTACTTACATGTGAGTATTTATTTCAAATGTTCATATTTTTCCATTGATTTAATGATTTTTAGAAAAGATCTTATATTGAAAACATACATTATCCCAGATAAACTTAGTCTACTAACTAAATAATTGGATGATTAATTTCACTTAGCACATTATCCTCTGGAACACATTAATGTGAAACTTCAAATTGATGAGAACCAAGTTCATCAGCATGTCGTTGGAATTTTTGCTTGTTCATTCCTAGATTATATGAGCAAATGACCCTCACCCTCCCAAAAAAATGGTGTGGTCATTGGGGGGGAGTGTGTGTGTAAGATCTGTTTCAGTAACCCATGTAACAGGTAAGTATGGAAACATTCACTTATCTGTCCTGAGCCTCAATTTTCTGCTGTATAAGTATAAAGGACTTGACTAGATATTCTCTGAGGATATTTTCGGTACATATGCTATATCATTACAAATGATAATAATAATAAAACCTAGACTTCTGAAGTTCTCTGGGTTTTTTTTTTTTTTTTTGCATATTTAGTCCCAATATTAACATACCCAAAATATGTCCAGTTCAGTATGACAAATAACTATTGAGTATCTACTATATGTCATTTAAAGTGGTTGGCCCCGAAAGCAGGACAGCATCTTGACCCTTCAGGAATCTACCGATTATTTTAGAAGACCTTTCTGAGTTAGCTTAATATATTTGAGCAGGGTGAGATACCTTATCAAAAATCCTACCTAGTGAATTCCCATGGTTCAACTGGATCATGAAATATAAGTACTAGATCACTTAAAAACAAACTGTGGTCTATTAATGGGTGCAGCTGGCAAGGAAGAAAGTGTTAATACCTATAGAATATCATAGTCCTGGTATCTTTCCATAGGATGGATGTGGCAGGCAATGCTGTGTTGCTGTGATGTTAGTGACCAGTTGTACCATGTCTCTCCTACTGGGTCTATAAGGAAACTCATGGTGAAGTTACCCTCTATCATTCTCATACTTCCCTATGACATTCTCACACTTCCCCACTTGCAGCCCCTCATTCCTCACAAATGAGAGCAGGACCTGTTACCTACTGGCCTGTCTTCTAGGGGTTTAGATCAGAAGCGGGGGGAACTAATTTTTTTTTCTTTGGCTCATACTGTTAAAGCCTATCCAGAAAAGCATGGAATTTACTCATTATCCAGGCTATATTCCAAGTTCTGAGATTGGGATACCTGGGGGATTGGTGGTGTCCATTAATGATTGAGTATAGGAATGTAAGTGCCAACAGATAGTCATATGACTTTGGACACATTTGTCGCTCATCCTAATCTGCTTCTGTAAAACAAGAGGGCTGGACTGTAGCGTGGAAGATGTCTGTGATTCTGTGTTCAGAAGAATGCTCCTCGAGTCACTGTAGAGAGTTTCATCCTGTTTAGAGCACTCTGCCCTCTTGAGATAGGAAAAATATGCATTTTATAAAGAATTTTTTCAAATCAGGGTTGAAACCAGTAGGACTTTTATTTCTTTGTTAAGTGGTAAGTCAGCCTAACTAGAGCCCTATGATCTCTTGGCATTTATGTCTACGTGGAGCATTGTGATCTTTGAGTTGGGTTGATATGAGTGGAGCTTCTAGGACTTGTTCAACTCTTAAATTAGTTCCTGAGGTACCAAAAGTGACAGACCAGACTCTGAACAGCATAGACATGTCAAAAGAAAACAATTTGGAATTATGGAATTCATTTTAATGAATCTGTAACATCAAATAGAGTGGTGACTTAGTACCTATGTAATTGTTATGATAATGGTTGAAGGAATCATACTTTCATCCTATCTACCCTGGTTCTTCCTTTTCTGCTAGTACAGAGAATCTGGTTTGCATTGAAGCTCAGAGTGGCTCTGAGTAGGAGTAGGACAAAGAAAGAAAGAAGAGTGCAGAGCACAGGATGTCCATTCCAGAGTGGCACTGTTAGAGATGCGCATGCTGATTACCTCACGGTAGCATGGCCAGGGGAACATTAACGTGCTTTAATAAATGTGCTTTCCTCTGAGACTATGGGTTTGGACAATGGTTTGCATCACTCTTGAAATCTGACACATTCAGAGTTTATTTGGGGAAATTATTTCAGGTTGTTGAATGAATTCTAGCATTTCCTGCATTCCTGTTTGTCTGTATTAACCGAATCAGTTGTAACACTAAAAGGGGTGGAAATTCTAAGTGTTTTGGGTAGACATCCTTTTCCATGATTTTTTAAATTTTGGGTATCTGTATAACAGTCAAGTTGCTGACCAGGAATGAAAAGGATTTTTGCTCATTGTAAAGCAGTGTTACAATTTTGCTATGATGTTGTAAGACCATGCGATAATGTTATATACTACTGATTGTCCTGTTTGTCAGATAGCACATTACTTGGCCATTCTTTATGCCTGTATGTTCTCTGAGATACAGAAGAGTTGTTGTAGTCATTTACCTCCCCTGCAGTGTAGGGGTCTATAGATATGGTTGATTTTTGGATGTCTGAATTTTGATGACCTCCCACCCATGAAAATCTGTTAAAATCCTGGACTGTTTATTTTTTCCACTCATCTCTAACCTGTTTCTTTCACTTACCATCACGTCAGGGAATTTCAACTAGTTTCAGTATTGGGAAGGAGAAGATGTGTGAGATAAATAAGCTAATAGAAATATTGATTTGCTGCAAAATCACATCCTCATTCCTGGAAAGAAATGATTTAGGGATGATTTGTAGTTTTCTAGTTTACTTATATATCTATTCCTCTGGCATAATCATCAGGAATGGATGACAGAACTGTTTGACAGCAGCCAACCCCAAGGTTAAGTTTATGTGTGTATGCATATGTGAGTATGTGTGTGTGTGTGGGGTGAGTGAGTCCTGTCTATTCAAATGAGTGACTGCCCATGGTTCACCCCAGGCTATTCTGTTCTTTGTTCAGAGGCCTGATGAATGCTGGGTCCAAGATGAATGATCATAGGTGCACCGTATTAGGCTCTCTAATCATCCAATCACTTGTAGGCCTCTCTGTCCTAAATTGAGAGCCAAGAGGATAGTTTGGCTGGATTGAGAGTGTCTCCACTGGACAACGAGGGTTGAAATAGCTGTCCAGACTGAATACAGTCTTGCCCCTTTCTTTGAATTGGTCTACATGGCTGCTCATGTTTCAAAACGTGTGTTTTCCTTACAGAGCCTGAGGCAACCACCTCTGGTGTCATGTTCTTCCCTTTCCATGACACTGCCCTTGTCTCCCCATCTCAGCTTAGCCTGGAGGGGCTCAGGGTGGGTGCTTTGGGCCTGTAATCTTCGTGTTTCTTGGCAGCTTTGGCTTGATCACTGAATCTTAGGGAGAATCTTAAGTTTTTCATTTCATGCCCCTCTCCTTCCATTCCACTTCTGTTCTAGGTGGCTTTCCATTATTCCAGAGGACGTTGAGCTGCATTGGGGACTTTTTGCCCCAGCAAGAATTAAGTGCCCTGGGGAATTTGTATATTCTGGAGCTATTCTAGGGACAGTATGGGAATTATATTTGAATTAGGATCAGCTTGTGATCTAGGACTTCCTTCCAAGAGAAGGTGGACTGTATCTTAGAGTGTAGTTCTTTAAGGATTAGTAATTGCTCTTTTCCCAGCACCTTGGTTTTCTCTATGATTATAAGCTGCCTCAGATCCCTTAAAAAAATGGGGTTAGACAGACATAGCACACGAATAACGTAAAAACTCGATGTCCCTCCATGAGTATCCATCTGTAACTGGAGGATGAGTTGATTTCTTTTTGAGACAGGGTCTCACTCCATTGCCTAGGCTGGAGTGCAGTGGCATAATCACAGCTTGGCCTCCTAGGCTGAAGCGATCCCCCTACCTCAGGCTTCCGGAGTAGCTTGGGCTTCAGGCACACACCACCATGCCTCACTCATAATTTTTTTTTTTTTTTTTTGTAGAAACAACGTCTTAACTATGTTGCCCAGGCTGATCTCAAACTCCCGGACTCAAGCGATCCTCCTGCCTCTCTGCCTCCCTCAGTGTTGGGATTACAGTCGTGAGCCACTGCTCCCGGCCAGGATGGGTTGATTTCTAAAGTGCTTTGAGCACAGCAGCCCATGTGGTTCTATGACTGTGTGTCTGACTTAGCCAGTGTCTACAAAACAGTTCCCATACCTCCACTTAAGTATGTTTTGCAAATACAAGGTGTTTTTGTTATGGCAGTAATAAGTCAATACTCCTGTGTTTATATGCAGCTTTGAAAAAAACCAACAGGAAAGCAGAAACCAACAATTGTGGTCTGAAAACAAGTACCTATCCCTGTTTTGCCTCCAGCACTTTCTTTGTGTGGGCTTGGAATAGATGCAGGTGGTATTCACCGACGGGAAACTAGTATCCTCTTTTCTGACATGCAATCAGATACTTGGGTTATTTCTTACCAAAAGTTTTTGCATTTGCTTTTAATTTTGAAAGTAGTATATGATTAAAATAAAAATACATTAAACAACATATCTGCTTATTTATGTTGAAATTGGCTCCACATTCCACATGGTCACTGGTCCTGACCCTGATTCATAGCGCCTCAGATCCAGAGCCTACAAGCACGACTTGGCTTCCAAATAGGAATTCCTAATGGAGAGAAATTTGGCCCAGTTTATCTTTGCAGCTCAGGTCAGAAGTCAAATGTTGGCTTCCTTAGGGGTGTGTTCCTCTTTGGTGAATTGTTGGCTTTGATCTGTCTGCTGAGCTTGGATTTTGGGAGGGAGGGAGAGAGAGAGAGAGAGAGAGAGAGAGAGAGAGAGAGAGAGAGATCTCCTTGTAGAGATCTTTCATCTCCTTGGTTAAGTGTATTTCTAGGTATTTTATTTTTTGTAGTTACTGTAAAACGGGTTGAGGTCTTGATTTGACTTTCAGCTTGGTCGCTTTTTGTGTATAGCAGTGCTACTGATTTGTGTAAACTGATTTGGTAAATTGAGACTTTACTGAATGCTCTTATTGTTGGCAGAGATAGTCTGACATCCTCTTTTCTAACTTGGGTTCCCTTTATTTCTTTCATTTGCTTGATTGCCCTGGCTAGGACTTCCAGTACTATGTTTAGCAGAAGTGGTGAAAGTGAGCTTCCTTGTCTTGTTCCAGTTCTTAGGGGGAATTCTTTCAACTTTTCCCCATTCAGTATGATGTTGGCTGTGGGTTTGTCATATATGGATGGATTTTATTATTTTGAGGTATGTTCCATCTATGCCTAGTTTGTTGAGGGTTTTTATCATAAAGGGATGCCGGATTTTATTGAATGCTTTTACTGTGTCTGTTGAGATGATCGTATGTTTTTTTAAAAACTATGTTTATGTGATGAATTACATTTATTGACTTGAATATGTTGAACCATCCCTGCATCCCTAGAATGAACCCCGCCTTGATCATGGTGAATTGTCTGTTTGATGTGCTGTTGGATTTTGTTTGCTAGTATTTTGTTGAGGTTTTTTGTATCTATGTTCATCAGGGAAATTGATCTGTAGTTTTCTTTTTTGTTAACATCCTTTCCTGCTTTTGCTGTTAGGGTAATACTGGCTTCACAGACTGAGTTAGAGAGGATTCCGTCTTTCTCAGTCTTTTGGAATAGTTTCAGTAGGGTTGGCACCAATTTTTCTTGAATGTCTGGTAGAATTCAGCTGTGAATGTGCCTGGTCCTGTGATTATTTTGTTGGCATTTTTTTTTTTAAATAACTGATTTGATCTTACTGTGCGTATTGTTCTGTTCAGGGTTTCTATTTCTTCCTGATTCAAGCTAGGAGGGTCATATGTTTCCAAGAATCTATCCATTACTTCTAAATTTTCTAGTGTGTATGCATGGGGTGTTCATAGCAGTCTCAAACGATCTTTTGCATTTCTGTGGTGTCAGTGGTGATGTCTCCGTTTTCATTTCTAATTGAACTAATTTGAAGCTTCTCTCTTCTTTTTCTTGGTTTGTGTAGCTACTGGTCTATCAGTTTTATCTTTTAAGAGAACCAACTTTTTGTTTTATAAATCTTTTGTGTTTCAGTTTCATTTAGGTCTGCTCTGATCTTTGTTATTTTTTTTTTTTTTCCTTCTGCTAGCTTTGGGTTTGGTTTTTTGTTTTTTCTCTAGTTCCTTGAAGTGTGATGTTAGGTTGTCAATTTGTGAACTTTCAGACTTGTTGATGTTGGCATTTAGTGCTATAAACTTTGCTCTTAGCACTTTCCTCTTGCTGTATCCCAGAGGTTTTGAAAACTTGTGTCACTATCATTTATCTTGAAGAATTTTTAAATTTCCATCTTGATTTGTTAACCCCAAAATCATTCAGGAGGATATTAATTTACATGTATTTGTGTAGTTTTGAGGGTTTAGAAGTAATTTTATACAATATTTTAAAATATTTCATTCATGAAACAAAGTTTTGACTGTTTTAGACTGCAGCCCATCACATGAGTTCAACTGTGGAATTTTCCATGTGTGGTATCATGTTAGCGCTCAAAAAGTTTTGCATTTTGGAGCATTTCAGATTTTGGATTTTCCAATTAGGTATGCTCAACCTGTTGTTTATACTTCCACCAGCTTAGTATGAGAGAGACTATCCTTTTCTTCACCTCCTTATCTCAACTCTAGATGTTATCATTTAAAGTGAGACGAAACAAAATCTTCACTACCTAAGATAAAGTATCTTGTGGATTTATTGAGTTAATAGTAAGTAATTGTTAATTTGCATCTTTTACTACCAGTGAATTAAAATTTTTAATGTTTATAGGATGATTTGTATGTTTTAAACATTCTCCTTTGTTTCTGGCACTTTCCTTTTAAACTTCCTTTTCCAGCCTTTAAAACAAAGAGTAAATGCAAGATTAAAAAAAAAAATGACGTGGAGTAGAGTTTGGAACATTCTCTAAACTAATTATATGTGTGTTCATTTCAGCAACTCGTTTTTCCTGGGAACATAAGTTCCTGGAATTGAAGGATTGGAGTAATGAAAAAACAAGGTTACAAGGTCATGCCTATAATTGGCCAAGGTGGTTGGCTGTGCTCTGTCCCATGTTTCCAGATCTTGTCTCTAAACAGGCATGACAGAAAAACATTCAGATCACAACGGGACTGGAGTGAGGATTTAAAAGCGCAGCACGGAGCTGTGAAAGACTGGAAACCAATTTAGAGTTGCTAGTGTCCAAAGCAGAAAGGAGAGCACAGTTGCTCAAATGCAAAAAGAAACCTTCACTAATATGATTTGCAAATCCTAAATTCCTGTTAATCTTTATGTAAACAGTTTTGTGATAACATTTATCCCCTGCCCCTCTCCCCTGTTGATCTTTTCTGGATGAGGAAAGCAAGGCTGTGCCAACCACATAACTTGTGTAAGGACACACTTAACAGTGCTTATGTCTCCATCTTCAGGTCAAACCACTTTACGAAGGGCCTACTACATGCCAGACACCAGACAAAGTGCTAGGGAATTGAAAGGACCCTTTTCATAAAAGCATCATGAGGGTCTTTGTGATTTAGAACTCTCGTACTAAAAGAAACTATGCCTTTACTCCTGTCAAGTTCTTTATGACTTATGTATTAAGATTAGTCATAAAAGAAAATATAGACCACAGACTATTGCTCTGGTTGGTCCTCAAATTCATTTAGTGGTGACAGAGCCCCTAGAAGTTTTAGCATTCTTCATGTGATACCTCAAAATGTTAAAAAAAAATAAGCTTCAAATAGCTAATGTATAATTTTGTAATAAGTCAGACTCCTTATATAATAAAGGGTTGTGTAGACAAGCTATATAGCAAGTACCCAAGGTTACAAAATGTGAGTGCATCATGAAATTGACAACAGTCGTCTTAACTATTCTCCTGTGTTAGCTGACAAAGGATCTTCGTTATCTGATTTTGGGTAGTGGAATGACTGTTCAAGGCACAGAGAATCAGTGATCCACGGAAACAGTTTGAAGATCCTTCTTTTAATGTGCAAAAGATTTTCTTAATTTTGAAAGAAAATTTGTGCAGAATAGAGTCCAGTTTTTCTGGCTGTATTTCATCACCCCCCAGCTCCTATCTTAAAGTGCTCCCATGTCTTAAGAAACTTGTTAGTGATCTTCAAAGATTGCCAAAATTTGTGGAAGTTCTTTTAGTTTAGGAAAACAATCTCACTGGTTTCTTAACCTTATGTAAGTGCTTATAATGTATCGTCTGGGCTGGGCATGGTGGCTATTGCCTGTTATCCCAGCACTTTGGGAGGCCAGGGCGGGAGGGTTGCTTGAGCACAGGAGTTTGAGACCAGCCTGGGCAAGATGGCAAATCCTATCTCTTTTAAAAATAGGAAAATTAGCTGGACCTGGTGTGCACCTGTAGTCCCAACTACTTGGGAGGCTGAGGTGGGAGGATCACCTGAGCTCCGAGGTCGATGCTGCAGGAATCTGTGATCATGCCATTGCACTCCAGCCTGGGTGACAGAGTGAGATCCTGTCTCAAAAAAAAATCTGATCCCTTAAGTCAATTACATAAGTAACTGTAACTTTAAAATTAACCTATCTCCAGTTTTCTCTTGAGGCTTGGCAGGGAACCCACTTGTGTTTGAATTCAGTGAGTGTAGATTTTCATTTAGTGGTACTTTGTTTTTATCAGTTCTTCAATCTTCCTAACCTCTACTCCCAGCTCCCTGGGCTGGTGTTGATTACATGGGGTTACATGTTGATTACTTGGGGTACTCTTGGTGCCCTGTGGAAGTGGTATGACCCAGCTTCATAATCCATTATTTGAAGAACATGAGCCCCTTTAAATTTTCAGGCCCAAGAGAGGCATTGGAATGAAATAGCAGTCACGCCACTCCTCTTGAAGCCACTTGCTATTTGACTGCTATGCTGACTGCTGCCAAGAAGCCATAAAATGCCATATACCCTATAGTTCAATAATGTGTAGCCAATAATCAATGTTATTTTTGTAAGACAATGAGAATTCCTGGTGAACAATGATTGTAATTGTCCCCTCTCCTGCTTCTTGGTTTTTAAAAAATACTTGACCTTTCAGTCAGGCATAGTGGCTTATGCCTGTAATCCCAGCACTTTGGGAGGCTGAGGCGGGTGGATCGCCTGAGCTCAGGAGTTTGCAACCAGCCTGGGCAACACGGCAAAACCCTGTCTCTACAAAAAATAAAAAAAATTAGCCAGGCATGGTGGTGCACACCTTTGTGGTCCCAGCTACTCAGAAGGCTGAGGTGAAAGGGCTGCTTGAGCCCAGGAGGCAGAGGTTGCAGTGAGCTGAGATTGGGTCACTGCACTGCAGCCTGGGTGACAGGGTGAGACCTTGTCTCCAAAAAAACAAAACAAAACAAACTTGTTCTCTTTTGTTTTCTCTGGAGCACCCCCAAGGCAACTTGGAAGTGTCCCTGGCTGCAGTCTTCAGCCTTGGCCCAAATAAACTCCATATGTTAATTTTGCCTCAGCTTCTTCCTTTTAGACATCATTTTGACCAATCCTGATGGACCCTCATCCTGTGACATGAACCCTGCTGGTGGTTAAACTGGTGAGAGAAATCTTGTCCTTTGTTAAATGCATGGTACCTTTATTAAAGACTTGTTTGCTGAAACTTCAGAACGTCCAGGGAGCAAAAGTATAGGTGAACTTCTAAGCAGCAAGTGTTTTCCTTTTAAAAAGAACAAAATAAGTACTAAAACCTGGACTTCAGAACTTTCTTGATGCTGTTTTGCAACAGAAAGGTTTGAAGAAATGAACTGGATTGCACAAGGTGACTTAATGAGGCAGTCTCTTCCATAAAGAAAATTTACCTTAGATCCACATTCCTTTTACCTGGAGTGATGTCGAGATCCTTTTACTAAATGTTAAATGCATTCAGGAGTTTCCTAACACATTGCCACCTGCTTAGTTTGGTTTCTGATGTCTGTCTGATGACTCATAGATAATCTCTCCAGTTACTGTAAGGTCTGTAGCCCTTTGATCCTGTCTGCGTGTTGCTGATAGTGTGGAGTATCATTTCTTGTGTTCAATAGGGAAAAATTGAGATAATTATAAATTAGTCTTTTTCATTTATTCATTAAACAGTTGCTTGAGGTGGTCCTCTGCTTCACTGGTTGTCAACTTTGATTGACTATGGGAATCCTATGGGCAGCAAAAGGCCAATATCTAGGTCTCACCCCAGGGATTCTGATGTGCAAATTGGTTTGTGGTGTGGCCTAGCACTGGGATTTTTTAATGTCCTCCAGGGTGATTCTATTGTGCAGACAAGGCTTGAGAAGCACTGCTGTTAAAGCTGATTGTGTTCTTAATTGGGGACATTTCATGCTTACCTTATTAAACTACAGGTGTTCTTCAACAGGACAGTGTGGTAAATACTGAGGAAGATAAAATCTACTTGTTGGAGCCTTATTCTTGGAGATTCTGAATCAGTAGGTTTGAGGTCTTTAGGAATAGCTCCTTAGGTGGCAGTTCTGATGACATCCCTTTGTGAGACACAGATACAGAATAACCATTTAAATAAACTTTAGAAATCTAGTAAGGGTACAGATAAGATGCCAGTACAGTTTATCAGCAGCTTCCGTTTTCTGCCATCTCTGGGTGCTGCAGGGGAAATACCATATTACAAACTGTTGCTGTTGACTAATGCTAATATTCAATTGCTTTTTTAAAAGCCTGGCTTTCCTTAATTTAATTGTTTGTGGAAAAACATACTCAACAAACAAGAGTAGGAAAATTAAATGAAAATACCTAGATATTTGTCAAAAGCTTACAGATGTATCTCTTTCTTTGCATTAAAGTTCAGAGCATGCTTAAGAGTTGTTTGGCCACCTTAGAATTTTGCAGTGTGTGTTTTATCATAAAAAGTGTTAGCCAGTAATTAAAGCTTTACATCATTGTTTCCTTCTCTTCTTCCTTCTTATCTAAATTAGGGGAGGGGCTTTCAAGTGAATCACTTTCTAAGCCTCTGTGCAAATTAGTAGTGTTGTGTTTTCTTCAGCTTTTCCAAGCCATGCTTAATAATTAGGAAGATAGGCTGATTTAATTTAATATAAAATTTGATTGAAAGCATTTGAAGGTAGATTACTAAATATAGTAAAACTATATTTAGTTAAATAAGGTTAACCTGTCACTGTTAGGAGGTGGACCTTGCTTTTTATAACTTCTTTCAGAGAGTGAATTGTGTTTCAGATAGACTAAAATGGTGACCCTAGTGACCTTCGTTGTGCCTACTTGTAAGTCTAGATCTCTCCAGAGCTGGGTTGTTCTGGAATCAGAAGATGTGGGATTTCCAGTTCATTTCACAGCCAACATGGTTCTCCCTCCAGGCTGCCCCCAGGACCTGTGGACTCTTCTCGTCTTAACAGCCCTTTGTTACCAGCTCTTGGTGTTCTTTTTGATCCTGCCCCTACTACCCATGTCCCTGTATTTCTCCCTCTTTCCACTGTCATGTCTCTCATCAAGACCACCAAAATCAAAGACCTTCATCTCTTAGCGACCTTCATTTCTCCTCCTTAGAACTTACTGAACCTTGTTCTTCCCACTTCAGAGACTGCAAAATCAGGTATTTTCTTATCCAACATTAACTAAACTTGCTTCTCATCATCATGCTGATTTTGAAAATCTGATCTCTTCCCTGTTCTCCAATTCTGTCAGCCTCACCCATACCTACTGCTTTTATTTCCCTGCTCAGCCAGAAGCCCTGTGATGTGGTTTGGGTGTTTGTCCCCCCAATCTCACGTTCAAGTGTGGTTCCTGGTATTGAAGGTGGGGCCTGGTAGGGGTGGTTGGATCGTAGGGGTGGATTTCTCATGGTTGATTTGGTGCTATCCTCTTGGTGCTGTCCTCATGATAGTGAGTTCTTAGGAGATCTGGTTGTTTAAAGGTGTGTGGTGCCTCCCTCGACCCCCACCTCTTGCTCCCACTCCCACCATGTGACAGGCCTGCTCCCTACTAGCCTTCTGCCATGATTGTAAACTTCCTGAGACCTCACCAGAAACAGATACCAGTGCTGTGCTTCCTGTACAGCCTGCAGAACTGTACAGGAAGAAAACTCTTTTCTTATAAATTACCCAAACTCAGGTATTTCTTGATAGCAATGCAAAAATGGCCTGGCACACCCTGTGACCAGTCATTGAATATATTCTCCACAGGACTCTTGAAATGCAATCCCAGGCACAGCCACTCTAACTCGGTTTTTCTCCTGGCAGGTTGCCAATTGCTGTGTGACAGAAACCACTAAAGCCCTGTTGGCCGGCTTTGATATTCATTAATGACTTGCAAGCTCTCCTGGCTCCTCTGTTGTGCCTTAGGAATTCTGTGTATTCCTTCGACAACTAGGGATTGATTTCCTTCTTTTCTCCTACAGCTGTTAAAGATTTTTTTTTTTTCATCTTAACCACAACCACACTTCTCCTTTCTTACTCTCAGAAATGACCTCATGAACTCCTTCACCCAGAAACTAGAGACAGGAATTCTTGCATTTTTCCTCTCCTTCAAGTGTTTCTGTATATTGTTACTTCTTTCTCTCCTTCCTTGTTCCCAAAGTTAATTGGTTACCTCTGCTCTTCCCGTTCCCTTCTGAACTTTTTTCTGTTATCTTCACTTCTTCTTATATCTTCTTTTGTCTTTCCTTCTTCATTGACTCAAGTGTCTTCTCCTCTGAAAAACACCTTCTCTGCTGTATTTCCCTGCCATGGCACATTTGACTCTTCCTTCTCTTTACTGATGGACTTTCTAAAAGAGAAGTACATCGCCAGTTCTACCTCCACTTCTTTTTTTTAGCCAACTGCAACTGGGTCATAGTTGGACTCTACTACCTCAGCTCAACTAATTTTATATGCATCCACTTCTTCTCAGCCCCCATCCTGTCTGCCAAATTATGACACTATTGATATTTTTCCTTTGGCTTCCACAATACGCTATCCTAATTTTTCTTCTGATTTTTGGGTTGCTCTTCTGTTGCTCTTCTTCTGTCTCCTCCACTGGCTTCTTTTCTGTCACTGATTCTTTTTTTAAATTTTTTATTATTATTATTTTTTTTAGAGACAGGGTCTCACGGCATTGCCCATGTTGATCTCGAACTCCTGGGCTCAAGTGATTCTCCCTCCTCAGCTTCCCAAAGTGCTGGGATTACAGACGTGAACTACCACACCTAGCCGTCAGTCTCATTTTTTAAGTATTACCAGTCTCCCAGTGTTCCATTCTTGGCCTTTTTCTCTTCTTCTGACTTGAAGAGTGAATTCATCTATTCCCATGACTTGCTTCCTTTGAATACTCATTCGTTCAACATATACACAGCTAGCACCAGGCACTAGCAATTCAGAGATGAGCAAGACAAACTCATTCAGCAAATATTTAAAGAACACCTGGTATGTGTAAGACATTGCTCTGATGAGCCAGACAAAATTCTTGCCTTCATGGAACTTACATTCTGGTAGAGAAGACCTACTATTAGCAAATAAGTAAATGAAAGGATGTCAGATGATGGTAAGGGCTCTGGTGATTAATAAGGCAGTGAGAAAAAAGAGTGTATGGGATGGGAGTCAGAGAAATTTATTTCCCTGTAAGAGAAGAAGCTATAGGAGTAAGCCATGCAGACAGTGGAGGGAAGTCTTTTCTAGGCAGAGGAGACAGTATTGTAAATATCCTGAATCAGAGCAACCTTGGTTAGTCAGTGAACAGTCAGGAGGCCAAGAATGATTGCAGGAGAGTGAGCCTGAGAAAGAGAAGATGGAGATGGGTAAGGTTGGTGGTGGGGTGGGATAGGATGGTGAAGAGAGATGGTCTTGTTGGTCATGGTAAAAGACAGTTTTGTTGGTTTGACTTTGATTCTGAGTGAGACAACCCTCATGACCTCTCAAAACCCAATTATTTCCCAAATGCTCCGTCTTTAGAAACCATCACTCTGGGGGTTGGAGCTTCAACATATACATTTGAGGGGAGATACAATTTAGTTCATAGCAGGTTACTAGAAGCCCTCCATTTTTGATGGTGTATTAAGAATCTGGTCTTTCATCAGCTTTCTTCCCTTTATTGTTTTTATCTTTTTTTTTTTAATCAAATGTGCCCTCATGTTTCAGAGACCTTCCAAAGCTAGGGATTTTTGTCTTCCGTGCTGTAAAAAGCTCCATCATCTTTTTCTCCTTCACATTTACCAAGTCTCCCCATTCATGGAAGTTGCTCTGCTGTTGTTAGGTTTTTATTATTTCATTTTATTTTTTTTTTTCTGTGACTTGAGGTTTTCATTTTTATAACTGCCCAACCTGACAAGCATTTGTCCATAAATTAGTATGTTATATTGAGTAAGGATGTTCTATACACATCAAAAATATGCTGGTAATGTGATATTTGTTTCTCTCATAGACTCACCTGTTCCATTTTTCAGATTTTGAAGGGGAATTTTTGGCTGAATTTAAAAAATATGAGAGGACTCTTAATAGTACCTCACAATGTGCCTTTGTTTCTAAACATGTTCAGGTTTTTTTTTTTTTTTTTTTTTTTTTTTTTTTCTCTTTCTTTCCTCCCATTCTTTGTGTTTTGGAGTTTGAAAACAGGGTTTGCAGAGGAAATGGGACAGTGACATTTTGGGTTTTGTTTTGAAGTTGTTGAGTTTAGCAGAGTATGTGTTCATAGGGTGTGAATTGCAGGATGTAGTTCTGGGGTCCTCCCTACCAGCCGACCCCACATCAAGGTTATTCTGGGAAGCCTTATCCAAAGCCGACTATAAAATATGGAGCTGAACATTGTCAAAAGGCTAAACAGGAAACAGATATAAATAACTATTCAATCTTAATTCAGTCCTACCTACTTTCTCACACATATTTTATAATGTGTTTTAAAAAACAATTTCCTTCAAAAAAAAAACAACTTTAACTCCTTAATTTCTATGTTACTTTTAATAGGAAATTCTTCACCTTCATGACTATCCCGTGGTATCATCCCTTTGGCAGGGGGAAAATTACACTTAATATCCAAGATACAAAAGAAATTTTTGGAGAAAACAAAAATGCAAATTATTTTAATTTGAATTATTTATCTTAGAGCTTTTATCAGGTACATTTATACAGTCTTTGCTGATAAGGAGCTATAAATCTAATAACTGTAGTATTTCTCAACCTTTTCATCATTATACTTCCCTGACCATCCTGGCCTTTTTAGACATTTTTTTCTTAATCATCCTCTCCCTTATGACATTTTAATACCACAGAGATACTGTGTATATGTTTTATGTACTGTGTGTATATACGCTTTGTATATAAAAAGAGGTTTTGCCTCCCAAGCAGGAGGTGGTAAGTACATAAGCTTGATGGAAACATGTGAATAAAAGAAAAGTTACCTGAACTTGATGATGGTTGCAGGGATAGAGAGAGAGAAGGGGGCAGTTTCAAAACATATGTAAGAGATAAAAGCCTTGTCTGTGTATCATGTGCGTTGAGTCAGAGAGAAGAAGGAGTGGTGAGGTAGATTCGCCGACTCTGGCTGGGTGCCGGGGATGGTGGTGAGCATGAGGTGCTGTGAAGTGGGATAGAGAATTTGGGAGGAGGAACATGTTTGGGGGAGGTTAGTTTTGGACATGTTGAGTTTGAGGCATCCGTGGGATGTCCATGTGGCTTTGTACAACACGTAGTTTCTATGGGAGTCTGAAGCTTGGGGGATAGGTTGGGGCTATAGAGCAAGAGCTTTGGGAGTGTCTTCTGAAATGTTAGGGAGTGGGCAAGCTCATCGGAGGGATCGTGTAGATGAGAATAGCTTCATGTTAATGAAAAGAAAACCCAGAATAAGGGAGCATAGAGGAGATTGTAGACCCTTATTTGTGAAGTTCACCTTAAGGGAAATATTTTAATTTGACAGAGAAAAAGAAAAGGAGGAAGAAGGGAAGGCAGTTTTGTTTAAAAAAAAAGTGAGTGAAGATCTTTATAGACTTTCTAGGACACACCTAATGTTTCTGGGACATTGTTATGATTGAAAGGATTAAGGCTTGGAAATCTATCAATGACATTTCCCCTGGGTGGATATACAATGAAGAGCTGACAAAGGGGTGCAGTGTTAATAACTCTTTGACCTATTTTAATTATCACATCAAATGGATTCAATATTATCAGAAAGGGGCTTATCATAGAATTATGATGGACTTCAGAAGTCCACACCCTAGGCCAGGCGCAGTGGCTCGTGCCCGTAATCTCAGCACTCTGGAAGGCCCAGGTGGGTGGATCACTTGAGGTCAGGAGTTTGAGACCAGCCTGGCCAATGTGGTGAAACCTCGGCTCTACTATAAATACAAAAATTAGCTGGACATGGTGGTGGATGTCTGTAATCCCAGCTACTTGGGAGGCTGAGGCAGGAGAATCACTTGAGCTCAGGAGGCGGAGGTTGCAGTAAGCCGAGATTGCGCCAGTGCACGCTAGCCTGGACAACAGAGCAAAACTCCCATCTCAAAAAAAAAAAAAAAAAAAAAAAATCCACATCCTCATTTCACAGAGCAAGAATGCTCAGGACCCAGGGAGCATTTTTGAACTTGCCTGAAGTTACATCATAGCCAGTTAGCAGTAGCACCAGTTGGTACCTGATTTCAGATCACCAGGCTTCTGTTTTGTTCTCTTGTTAATACATCAGATTGTCTCTTTTAAGAGATTTTAAAAATTAGAATTCTGTTAATTCAAAAAGTGTCTGCTCATTTAACCAGAAAGGAGTTTTTAAAATTTTTCACTTAGTCTGTTTTCTGCCCAGTTGAATAAGGCAACCAAAGCGTGACTATTTGTTTGACACATACTATTCCATAGATTTTCTTTTGCATAATTCCTGCTAAGATTCGGTGGTTACTAGTTACAAATCCAGAATTACTAATTTCTTGTGAATATTATAAAACATTCTTAAAGATTTCTTTTAGAGCTTATCCTAGAGAAGTAAGATAAAGGAATAGAACACTATCATAAAATTAAATTTATAAAGATAGTGGGAGGGAAGATTGAAGTTAATGCAGGCAGTCCCAAACATAATTATACCCGGACAGAAGAATATTCCTCTCCTGCTGAATTGATTCTGGTTCCATAAAGAAAATTTACTTGGGATCATTATTAGAGTATTTTCTTCATTTTAGAAATAGCACACATTGAAAATATTGATATTAATAACCTTAAAATTATACTTTTAATTTCAAAATTTTCAAATTTAAAAATGCTGAAAAAACCAGCAGTGCTATAATTTTTAATAAATGCTTATGATTAACCTTCTGTTTTTTTTTTATGGTTACCTTTTTCTTTGTTTACTTGATGTGTAGAATTAGGGAAATCATTAATGGTAATAATGATGGGGAGGGACAGTGCTGGAGAGAGGCAGATAGTGTCCGCCTTGGACTCAATTTCCAGAGCCTGGTACAATGGCCTTTCTATCAAATTGCATTTCTGATTTGAAAGCCCATTACTTTATATTTAAAACAGGAAGTTATGGTATTGCTGCCTGTCTAGATGATTCTTTAGCTTGACCTTTATTGTGTTTGATTTTGTGATTTCACCTTTTTTCCCCCTTTTTCAGAAAAACTTTTGGGTGTATACAGGAGAGAATTCCTTCTCGTGTTTTAGGGAGTGGTATTAAAATACATTTATTTTGTTCAGTAGTTCTGTTCCATATTTCCTACAGATAAGACCCTTTCTGTGTGATTGTGAGATTTTGAGTTTGAGTGTGCTTTCTCTAATGGTATTTGACATGAAAAACTTCATAAAATTCATGAAGCTACTTAATACACAGGTCTGTGAAGCACATTAGTTTGTCAGTTATTTTACACACTCGTTTACTAATATGAACAGGTAGTGGGTGTTTCTCCTTTGTAAACTATTTTGTACATAATTAGATATGGATGAAATTATAATTTTTGCTTATAGGGATGCCATTTTAGGGACTTCTTATAGAATGATAACATTGTATTGCTGAAGGAAATGTTCATATTATTACTTAATCTGGTTTTGTCATTTTATGGAAACAGGCCCAGAGAGGGAAGATGACTTGTCTAAGATCTAAGAATTAGAGATTTGTGCATAACTGCTGGGATACTTGCTCTTTGATCGTTGCTCAAATTCTAGCCCATACTTGCTCAGTCCTAACTTTGAGCTTCTTTAGAGATCAGGTCCGAATCTCTCATCCTTACATCTTGGACAAGGCGGCAACAGTCACTTAAAAAACTTTGTGTGAAATTTGTAGATCTTAAATGTCTGTGACAAATTTTAAGAAATTGTGTGTCAAGCAAAATACTTTAGAGGACAATGGGCCACATGTTTTGGATATCAAGATATTTCACACAAAATTTGTTTTCTAGCTTCTTTTCAAAAATCAGAATTGGGAGGATGTATTCATGAGTGACTGCTGCCCCCTTTGGTTTGGACTCGTTCCTTCAGGTTCATTACATGGTCATCAATAACCACTTCCTTGGTCCCTACTTTGTTTTGTCTGGACTGTAAGCATTTGAATTTTTAGTATTATAAGAAAACTTAATACTTTGCTATCAGTCATCACCTACATGTGTTTCTATCTGTGCTACAACTTATTAAAAGCCTTTTTTCAATAGCCTCCATTTTGGAGGGGGGGATTTCAACTGGTGCCTAGACTAGCAAGGATTTGTTTATAACACAGTCTGTGCAGATGAGGAGAATACAAAGGGTGGATAATTTCAGCTTGTCAGCTTGAATATGTTATATTTATACAAATAACAGGCTTTTGAGTTTTCCTAGATTTCATCTATTTACAAAAGGCTGTGATCAAGGTTTAGCAGCATATTTTCAGGAATTCTTTGGTGCGTAATTTCTCAAAAGATACTACCAGGACAGTTTCATGACACTAATAATAGTTTTATAGAAATGATTTGTCATATTGTTTTTAATGGCCTGCCACCTGCTTTTAAAATCTTTTTGAATCTGCCTATTCCTAAGCAGGTAATAATATTCTATTATTGTTGATACTTGGAGATGTAATCTTCAAATAATTAAAGGATTCAAACATTGTTGTAGCGATGTTTACAGGAGGATGTTTTTCATACTGTGACAGGCAGTCACATTTTTAAGTTAGTAAGATTGTGTACATCTAGGGATTGGTATTCAGAGTTTGATTTATATTCTCTATATTGAAAAGGTATGAGCAAAGAGTTTTTTTTTCTTTGTGAATTTTGCAATTTTAATTTCATTTGGAATGCTCTAAGGAGGTGTGTTCATTATAATTTTTGGTTGCAGCCCCAAACTGCAAACTGACCTAGGAAAAAAAGGGGTAAGTGCAGCTTTAGGCAGTTCTGACACGAGCGACATCATTTAGCTGACTTGTTTACCTTACCCCTTTTCAGGTCTGCTGCATTCTATGCTGTCTCCATCTTCAGACAAGGCTTCCCTTCCTGGTGGCAAGATGCCTGCCGAGAGCTCTGCGTTTGCATTCTGGCCTCTCGGCAACACTTCCAAGAAAATATTTGTTCCCAGTAGTTTCAACAGAAGCCTTATTCTAGAGTCTCATTTCCTCTGATTGCCTTGGCTTCGGTTATGTGTCCTATTCATGAACAGACCCTGTGACCAGGAGGGTGTATGATGCTATAATTGGCCAGGCCCACACCCATGCTCATCTTCGGAGTTTGAGGTTGCTCATCCCGGCCCAAACCACGTGGACTGAGTGGGAGCAATTGGTCCCCTAGGACCAATCGAGGCACTGTTGAAGAAGAAGGGTATAGAAGGCCTTTACCTATACAGGATTGTAAAAATACTTCCCTATATATTCCCTAAATACTTGTTATTATTGCTGTTACCATTATTACTTTACCATTTAGCCCTTCAAACCATCTGGATTTAACATGTAAATTATAACTTAATTATGTGTGTGTGTGTGTGTGTGTGTGTGTGTGTACAAGTTAAGAGTGATGCAGGAGAAGAGGAGGGGCACATAGGTCCCTCAGGAGGCATTGCTGGGCCATCTTGCTGATCGGGATAGGTAAGGACATCCGGAATTGGGGTATTTACCCAGACTATGTGCAGTGTTTGACTAGGTCATTCAGCCCAATTTCTGTCTTTGTATATGGCTCAGGCTATAGGTGAGGCTATTCCTTTATACTTCTGTCAAGTCCTTTATGATGTAGATATTAAGATTAGTCTTAAAAGAAATACAGATTCAAAATTATTGTTCTAGTTGGTCCTCAAACTCAGTGGATGACAGAGCCCCCAGAAGTTATGGCATTCTTTCTGCAACATCCTGAAATCTTGAAAGAGGAGAACATTTAATATGACTTTTTGTCAATTTCAAGATGTGCTCATGTTTTTTAAACCTTAGGTGCTTGCTACATATCTTGTCTACACATGCCTATTATATAAGGCATCGGATTTAACACGGAATCATATAATTAGTTATTTTAAGATGACCCACTGTAATGAGTCATAACAAAAAGTTGAATTACGTTTAATTTATTCTACTTAAGAAGGCAGCAAAATATTTAATAAACACTATTATTTTACCTTTCATTGAGAGAGTATTATTTGAGAAGCACATTAAAAATCATGTGGTCTTGGAAAAAAAGAACCTGTGAAGTAACTATAATTATCTTCATTCTATAGGTAAAGAAATAAAAGACAAAAAGGCTGAGTATATTACATTTTAGAAAGAATATTCTTATGTAGAGTGGTTTATTTCCTTATGATTCTGAATAATAATGACATACAGGGTGATCTTTTTACTACCACAACCATTGGATGAATTATATTTAGATTACTCTGGTAATCTAGATTAGGTATTTTTTAGATATTAGGCTTTTCTAGGTAATCTAGGTTACCAGGGTAATCTAAATGTAATTCTGGTACTGGTTGTTCTGCTGGCTTATTATTTTTTCTTTTTTTTATGGACAGAACAGTATAAACATATGCAGGCTTATTTTTAGTAAAATAGTTAAGAATTGGGACTTTGATTAAGTGTCATTATATAGTATTAAGCGTCATTAATAATTCAGAAGTTTGGAGACTTTGTTAAAATGACTGTTTATTTATTGTCAGATTACTGATGGGATGTGAGTAATTTCAGAACTCATTTGGTACCATATCTAACTAGTACCAATTGAGTATTTTTTATCTGAAGTGCGTGGGATCGGAAGTGTTTTGGCTTTTGGATTGTTGCAGATACTTTACCTGAGCACCCCCAATTCAAAAATTGGAAATCCCAAAACCTTCAACGCTTTCTTTGAGCGTCATGTTGATGCTCACAAAATTTTGGATTTTGGAGCATTTCAGATTTCAGAGCATTGTGGATTTTGGATTAGGGATCTTCAACCTGTACTTTGAGAGGATTTCAAATCATGAGAAGGGTCCTTATTGTGAAGGCCAGTCTTTCACATGTTCACCCAGTTTTTTGACTGCCTGGCACAATGCTAGGCATTGAGGATTTGATGGTGAACCAGAAACTTCCTAGTCTAGATGGCAGGGAGTGGGAATGGTGTTGGTAAACTCACAAATGAACACTTGCAATACAGTATGTTAGGCGACACAATCTTTTAGGTGTTGTAAAAAGGACATAAGTAGGTTTCTGTGCAAGCGTGGATCAAGGATACTTGATGTACCTCACAGTGGGACTTTTGATCCTTTTCAATTTTGCAAGTGTTCCCACTCTACTGCATGTGTGCTCAGACATGTGCTTGTGGGAAATATTTTATAATTTGAAGTAAATTAAAATTTTGATGATTTAATGACACTTTTTGAGCTAATTGATAACTTGAATATTACAAAGCAAAAAAAATTATTGGTGATTTTTTTTTTTTTTTTTTGAGATGGAGTCTCGCTCTGTTGCCCAGAGTGTAGTGCAGTGGTGTGATCTCGGCTCACTGTAAGCTCTGCCTCCCGGCTTCATGCCATTCTCCTGCCTCACCCTCCCGAGTAGTTGGGACTACAGGCGCCCGCCACCTCGCCCGGCTAGTTTTTTGTATTTTTAGTAGAGACGGGGTTTCACCGTGTTAGCCAGGATGGTCTCCATCTCCTGACTGCGTGATCCGCCTGCCTTGGCCTCCCAAAGTGCTGGGATTACAGGCGTGAGCCAGCGCGCCAGGCCTGTGGTATGTTAGAATTAAGTTCTGCTCTCCAGAGAACAACAGCTCAAACAAGTTAGAAAGTTATTTCTGTCTCAGGGAAACATACTTGCAGGTAAATAGTCTAGGGCTAGTGTGGGGATTCTTAACCTTCCAGGACCCAGCCTCCTATCATGTTGCTTCACTATCTGCAACTGTAGCTAAACGTCATTGTCCATAATGGTTATTTGAGCTAAAGCCATCACTCCCACATTTCAGACAGTAGAAAGGAAGAAGAGCAAAAAATATGCCGCCATTCTTTAAGGAAACATTCTAGAATTTAACCTCTTTTTGTCCTCATATTTCAGAACATAGACATGTGGTCACACTTAACTACAAGTGAGGCTGGAAAACACATAAGCCTATGTACCCAGTTCTCTTACTACAAAGGAGAGGAGAATATATATTGGGGAACCCCTGGCAGCCTCTTCTGCAGGGACACAGACTCCCTTATGCCAATCCAGAGAAATCAAAGATTTATTGAGCATTTCTTTCAGGTGATTCTTTACTCACATAAATCTTAAGTGTATCACCTTAGCTACACTAACATTTGGGGGGTGGAAAAGAGTCCTTTCCAAGTGATTCATACCATTATTTTACTGTGGAAGAGATACCTGAACTATATACTTCAGGTGCCATTTTTAAAATCTGATGCCTAGGATAATAGGGTTAGTTACTTTTCCAGAAAAAAAAAAAAAAAGGCATTCATGAAAGCCTTTTCCCTTGTCATTGCCCCAAGGTAAGTCAATTTCCTATCTGTTAATAGTTGTACAGCTACTCTGTCTTTTTCAGATGTTATAAATTGACCTAAATGTTTCCACCATGGAGGGTGCTAGAGGATGGAGTCAAACACCTTTGATTGTAGAGTCAGAGGACCTCATCTGAGTCTTGATTCTGTCATTCACCAACTGCTGTATTACTTAGAAGGGTCATTGATGGTTTCGTTCCCCATCAATGACTATAAAAGTGGCACCTTGGTATTTTACCTCAGGATGATTGCTATGGATTAGATTAGAAAACTCTAACTTGAATGTCAAAATGAGTTAGTTCATTTCATCTCTCTCTTTGCCAGTCGTCAACATCAGGCCCCAAACCTTTGACAGAGTCAGTCTACCCTGGGTCAAGCGTTCCTGTTTCTGAGGATACCTTTTTAGCTCGTGAAATGTGTTGATTACATTCTTTATTACAACAACCTGATCTGTTTCCTTTGCGAGTGATTTGAAAAACACTTTTCATTTAACCTTTACTCAAGGTTTTTCTTGTTCTTTGAAGTGACAGTTGGTCTGTGAAGTTGGCTTAATGTCAAGGTCAGGTTATTGAATCAGAGCTGCTGAAGAATATGAACTTAAGATGGCTTTAGAGATAACCACTCATTCTAGTGCTCTATGTTCCTAAAAAATGTTCTCTGGCAGAGTGATATGGGAAAAAGGGGGCATCCTGCGAGACTCAGGTTCACAGACTTGATTTGGAGGTGGTTTTAGAAGTCAGGAAGGGGTCACTCACGGTCAGCTTCCTCAGGGTTTCGGCAGTTGCTGGGTTCTTTATTATTGTTTTTTTGTGATTCTTGTGTGTGTTAGGGCCAGGTTTAGGGTAAAGAGTATTTCAGGCTCAGAAACTGGAGCTAGTAGTGCTGGGGTCACGTGCAGCGCTTCCCGGGCACAAAGTATCAACCCCTGAATCTGGGCTTATAAAAAATTGAGTGACTTTGGCATGAAAAATTAAGTGACCGGGTTGCTCCCTCTTTTTCCACTCCCATTTTGTTTTTTAACTTTGTTAAACTCAGGGGTGGGGTAACCATAATGCCAGGAAGGATGTTGGGGAGTTAGTGATATGGAAAGAATGGTCAGATGCTTTCCTTC
Source organism: Rhinopithecus roxellana (assembly GCF_007565055.1). NCBI lineage: Eukaryota > Metazoa > Chordata > Mammalia > Primates > Cercopithecidae > Rhinopithecus > Rhinopithecus roxellana. The sequence continues at coordinate 10,877,550 of NC_044551.1, forward strand.
ATCCTTTGAGTGCTCTTCCCCGCCCCTAAAAATATAAAGATTTAAAAATTATTGTTGTAGTAAACATCCTCTGGTACTCTTGTGTGTTTGTTTTTTAAATTTAAAATTCAAATCCCTGTGGAATTATTTTAGAGTAAGTAGTGAAGTAGGGATGCAACTTTGCTTTTTCCCCCTCATATGGTTAGTTGGTTGCCCAGCCCCATTTGGTGAGTCATCCATCTGTTTCCCGCTTTTTGACGTCCTACGTTAACCATAGATACATCATTTTTGGCTAAAAAATTATTTTTGAAGGTTTGGCAAATTCAAGACAAATTCTACAAAGGATCATTCTTGATGAGTTTTTACTGGCTTTATTAATAGTCTTCTTTCCTTTTAAATAGACAATACTAATTTACATAAAATGCTCCTGCTTTTTAGTTATTCCACGTATATACTTAGATGTATTCCCCCTTTTTGGTGTGTATATTCATGTACCTGTCTAATCATGCATTGTCAGCACACTGTTTCTATTAAGATAATTGTATAATGTTCTAATAGTTCAGGGTACTGCTCCACCAATAGGGAAGTTGTATTAGGTCATTCTCATGCTCCTAATAAAGACATACCAGAGACTGGGTAATTTATAAAGACAAAGAGGTTTAATGGACTCACAGTTCCACATGGCAGGTGAGGCCTCTGGAAACTTAAAATCATGGCAGAATGGGAAGGAGTAGCAAAGGCATGCCTTACGTGGCGGCAGGCAAGAGAGCATTTGCAGGGGAACTCCCCTTTATAAAACCATCAAATCTCATGACACTTATTCACTATCACGAGAACAGCAGGGGAAAAAGCCACTCCCATGATTCAATTACCTCCCACCAGGTCCCTCCCACAACACGTGGGGATTATGGGAGCTACATTTCAAGATGAGATTTGGGTGGGGACACAGCCAAACCATATCAGAAGTAAAAAGAGTAGAAAAGGAGAGCAAACAATTCCTTTGTACACATCATTTTCACTCATGTTCCAATGATGTCATATGGCCATACCTGGCTGCAAAGGAGTCTGGAAACTGCATTCTCTAGTTGAGTGGCTATGTGTCCAGCTAAATTCTATTCACAAGGAAGATACCAAGGTTCAACATGCTCTGGTGGGACACTTTTCACTTTAGACAAATGTCTAAATATAAATATTAATTGAAGTAGGCTTGAAAAATAGATAAAAGATTAAAGAGTTTTAATTACTTGAAGAAAATAAGAGTTTTGTTTAAATGAATGTATGCACTGGGCAATATATGATTAGAGAGTGAAACACTGGCACATTATAAGGAACCAGCAGAATTTCATAGAAGTGTTGACAATAGAAATTTATTTTTGGCCAGTCTGCTCCATCTACCTAAGTTGTTGACTTAAAGATATTGTGTGTTCAGATTAGAATAACAGACGAAGCTTACATATTGTTTCTGTCTTTTCGTGTCTGATGCTCAAATTAAAATTGGGTGAGTGCGCTCCTTAGTGGTTGTAGTTGGGTAATACCACTGATTTGTGTGTGTGTGTGTGTGTGTGTGTGTGTGTGTGTGTGTATGTGTGTGTGTGTGTCTGTGTTTAGTTTTAGTTCAACTCGGCCACTTCCAGTTGAGATTAATAAAGCCAGTTATTCACTTAAAGTACCTGTATCCACCAGGCTGTGTGGCTAAGGCTAGATCTATAAAAACGTAAAGCTAGAATATGCTTCCGTAACTATGACAGTATCTCAGCACTTCAGAAATTATAGAATTTGAGAGTTTAAAAAGGAAAATAGTTATCTGGTCAGACACTATCAGTTAGAAGGAGTAGCTGTCTCTGCCAGAGTTTAAAAATGGCAGAGAGGATTTTATATACCACTTCAGCTTGCATTATCATCAGAGGAATCAGACATTGTGTTCTGGTGATAAAGGCATTTAAAAAATTTTCTTTTCCAAATACCAGTCTCATGATTTAAAAACTAAATAGCTACATCAAATTTCATATTGTTACTCAAACCTGTTAATGTCCTAGTTGGTGAAATAACAATTCCATTTCATACAATGCTTTGAATTAATTATAACTGTAATTTCTTTAAAAATTCCATATTTGATTATTTTGAATTAAAAATGCTCACAGCATCTTAACAGTATAGAAGTATAGTCAAATGCCCTTCTATTATTTTTGCTACGAATGCATATTCCTTGCTAGAAATAAAAAATGTTAATACTTTACTGTAGCCTGGGGTGGTGGCTCACACCTGTAATCCCAGCACTTTGGGAAGCCAAGGCAGGCAGATCACTTGAACCCTGGAGTTTGAGACCAGCCTGGGCAACATGTTGAAGCCCTGTCTCTACAAAAATTATACAGATTAGCTGGGTGTGGTGGCACATGCCTATATTCCCAGCTACTTGGGAGGCTGAGCCCGGGAGGTCAAGGCAGTGAGGCATGAGCTAGCCACTGCACTCCAGCTTGGGTGACAGAGCGAGACCTTGTCTCAAAAAAAAAAAAAAAAAAATAGTTTATAGAATTAACATGCATATGTGCTCACAAACATGGGTACACATGTGTACATTTTTAAAAACATAAATTAGATCATGCCACCCATTATTCTGTGACTACATTTTTTAGTTTAACCATATATTTCAGACTTCTTTCCATGTCATTACATTATTTTATCTGATAAGGTTGAGAGTATTTTTACACCGTTTTTCTTATGTCATCCTGGAGAAAGATGCATAGAATTAAATCCTTTTAACGTTAACATACAGATTTAAAAGTATACCCCAAGTATTGGTTCTCATCCTTTTCGTTTGAAAAAGGACAAAGGTCCTTTTTCAGATTTTTTGTGAAGGCCATCGGAATGCCCAGCTCGTAAGTTGAGTATAGTTTTAATATTTGGAAATTGAACTAATAATAATCCCGACTTTATCAGTGTTAATGCTTCTACATATTTGAAGTTATAATTAGTTAATAAGACATAATTTGAACAGATTATTTTGGATAGCTGATGTATAATCAATTCATAGGAATTTAAGAAAGAAGTTTTTTGTGTGTGACCTCAGGTTCACTTTTTCTTTTAGTTATGAACTACATTCAAACTAGATTTGGTTTCACCTTTTCTTAGCTCTTTTAAAGACATATCAAAAAATTAAGATTAATTTCCTTATGCTCATATATTATTATTTTATAATCTGAATTTTCTGGGAAGGAGTTGTAATTCTTCTGACAATCCAATAAATTTCTGTTGTGTTCTGTGAGCTCACAAGTCCACTAGAGGGTGCATTTTACTCTTTTTTGACACAGGCAGAAATTTTCACTTTCACAGAGCTAGTTGGGTTAACAACTTTGGAAAGCAAAGTCCCTTAAATTCTTAAACATGGACACCAGGAGACTATCATACAAAAGCACAATTCATTGATATAAAGCAACCATATGCCTATCAAAATAGTGGCCTTACCAGTGAATGTTATAGTAGGATGCAGAAGGGAGCACAGTGGGGTGGGGATGTCTAGGGAAGCTTCAAGGGCAAGATGGGATCTGTAATGTTCAAACACCTGGTGAAGTCAAACATTTTGGTCTCAGGACCCCTTTACACCATTAATAATTATTAAGGCTCCCAAATAGCTTTTATTAATGTGGTTATTGATATTTAATGTTCTAGCAATTAAAAGAGTGACCCCTTTGAAAATATTTTTTGTTACTAATGCATTTAAAAATAACAATAATGACAGGCCAGCCATGGTGGCTAACACCTGTAATCTCAGCACTTTGGGAGGAAGAGACGAGCGGATCACCTGATGCCAGGAGTTCAAGGCCTGGCCAACATGGAGAAACCCCATCTCTACAAAAATAAAAAAATTAGCTGGGCTTGGTGGCATGTGCCTATAATCCCAGCTGCTTGGGAAGCTGAGGCAGGACAATCGCTTGAACCAGCGAAGCGGAGGTTGCAGTGAGCTGAGATCTCACCATTGTACCAGCCTGGCACAGAGCGAGACGGTCTCAAAAATAAGTAAATAAATAAATAAACCCATTACACATTAATATGAATAACATTTAAACGAAAAATAACTATATTTTCCAAAACAAAAAAAAAAATTAGTGAGAAAATGGCATTGTTTTACCTCTTTGCAGATCTTTTTAATGTCTGGGTTAATAGAGGGCAGCTAGAGTCTCGTATTTGCCTCTGCATTTAATCTGTTGTATGTTTTGGTTAAAGTATGTGAAGAAAATTCAACCCCACGCAGCTATGAAGTTGGAAAAGAATATGTTAATAGCCTTTTCTGATAATTGTGAATAGTCTTCTGTGATTCTATATCTAAACAATCAAATGGTAGTTCCTTAGGAGCTAGTTGCAATGTGGAACCTGAAACCATATCAGTGAACTTATTCTAGTTAGTTATGTTAAAATCCAGTAGTCTCTCTTGGACCTTGAAAGACTCTTTCGCTCAGGCATGACTTTGTAATATTATGCATTGGTCTTGGAAAATATTGGTTCATCTAGTTATGTAAATCTTCCAAATGTTGACACAATATCAGCCTTGTAAATATGTCAAGTTCATCGTGGCAGATACAAGTTTTCTAAGAATTTAATTTTCATTTGAAAGCTTGAATTTTATCACTGGCAACAAATACTAACAGTTGTTTTCCTTGAATTGACATGCCCACTTCATTTATTTTTAAGAAAATATCTGTAAAATACCCAAGTTTGAATAATTATAGTTTGCCTGTAAGTCATTTTTTCAAGTAAAAATGGTGTTCCACGAAAAGAGAAGTTAGTTAGGTTCACGAGTACTTTTCCTTGAGACAACCCTTAGAGTTTTACATAGAGCAGAAATGCTTTGTATGTATTTAATCACACAGAATAGTAAAGTGTCAAGATTTAATAAAATTGATAGTTTACTGCTTCATCAAGGCCATTTTTATGTAAAACGCAATGGCAGCTGGTAGAGTTCGGTGCCACCAGCATGATTTGCACTAAAGGGCCAGCAGTTTCACTCACTCACTCTCCATCAGTGTTAATGCAAACACAATGCAAGAGGTAAATAATGTCTTAGTATGAGGACATTAGTTTTGACCCTGCAGATACTCTGAAAGGGTCTTAGGGACCCTCAGGAGTCCATGCACACATTGAAAACGGCTGGACTAGGAGAAGCATAGGACTGGGTGTTGTGAAGCCATTGCAAACAAGGATGGTGTATGAGGGCAGGGGTGAACATGAGTGTCAGCCGAACAAGGGACTGAGGGTAGGCTCCAGTTGCTGGCTCTTGTGGGAATAGAGGAAATCAGAAGAGAAAAGTATATGTCTTGAAGGCAGAGCAGACCTGAGAGGTCCCTGAACACAAGTTCTGAGAAGCTCTTTTGTGGCTTTCCTGGTAGGTGGGCATGCATCTTTAATTAAGCACCCCTGCCTTTCCCACTCTGCCCTGTTTCTCCCATATTTCTACCTGTTGGTTCTATTTTTACCCCCAAAGGCAGCATAAGACCCTGTTTTCTCCTGTGCAGCCTTTCAAATATGAACTTAGGGTCTTGAGGTCCAGTGGAAGGGAGCTTCTAATGTCAGAACAACTGGAAACTTTTTTCCATAGATAGTAAGGAGCCATTGCTTACTCTGCCTCTCCTTCTCTTCCTATTTTTCTGCCTACCTTTTTGAGAATGGCATTTGACAATGACATTTATTGAAAGAGCACTATGTATTAATAGTACTCTTGGGATATGTTAGGGATGCAGCCGTGAACAGACAGCCTGAGTACCTGCTTTCAAAGAGCCAAGAATCTAGCAAAGCATACAGGCAAATGTGATCAGGATCATGGGAACATTTGGTGAGGGCCTCTAATTCCAGAGGGGAAAGGGCTTGCAAGTGAGATTGCAGTACTTTCTGGAGGAACTAAGACTATGGAGGCTGAGACTTAAAGAATGAGGGGTTAGTTAAGCAAACGGTACAGGGAGCCTAAGGAAAAGGAGAGGGTTCTGGAGAGGGCTCCACGAGGGTTTGGAGGTAGACAGCACAGTGAGCAGTGTGGCCACAGTGTAGACTGGTAAGCGGTCAGGTCTTCACTTGAGATTGGAGAGGGAGTATGGACTGAATTGTGTCTCCCCAAGTTCATATGTTGAGGTTCTGTCCCCCAGTGTGACTGCATTTGGAGATAGGTCTATATGGAGGGAATTAGGGTTAAATGAGGTCTTAAAGGTGGGCCCCTAATCTGATACTACTAGTGTCCTTATTTTAAAAACACCAGAAAGCTCCCTCACTCTCCACACTCATGCTCCAAGGAAAGGCCATGTGAGGACAAAGTGATCGTTTGCTAGCCAGAAATAGAGCCCTCATCAGAACCTGAACCCTCTCAAACCTTGATCTTAGACTTTCCGACCTGCAGAACTGTGAGAAAATACATTTCTGTTGTTGAAGCCACCCAGGGTTTTGGTATTTTGTCATGGTAGCCTAAGCTAAGATAAGGAGTTACCACCCAGAGAAGCTGATGAGCTCTGTCAGCCTTGTTAAGGAGCTTGGCTTTTATTTTGAGGGTTTTGGGGAGACATCAAAATGTTGTAAGAAGCAGAATGAAAGTTTATTCAAGGTGAAGTGTGAGGGATGGATTGACTGGGGCTGTGCAGATAAGAGTGTTGTGAGAGAGACAGAGAAGTGGACGTTATAGGCTGAATGAGGGTAGCAGAAGTGGGCAGTGGGGATTGAGAGAAACTTGGTTTCAAGAAGCAGTTTAATAGTTTTGTAGACTATTGAAAATTGGTGACTGGGTGGGTCAGTGAAGGAGAATGAGGAGTCAGGACTTCCAGGTTTCTAAGTGGGTGACCTTTGTTCACTGAACTAGAGAAGAGCAGAGCAGCAAGTTGAGAGGAGCCAAGGATGCATTTGGTTTTGGACATGATGAGTTTAATGTGTTTTGGGGATGTCCAGGTGGAAACATTCCCCAAGCAACTGGCTTATACAGTGCTGGAGATCAGAAAGAGCAGAGGAAAGAGGGAGAGAGAGAAAGAGGAACAGAGAAAGGGAGAGAGAAATGGGCTACTGATCTAGGTAAAAATGTTATTAGTAAGATTTTCTAGTGGCAATGGCCAAATCGGTTAATTCCTCTCAATATTTCTTTCATCTCCTATTTTTTTTTTTTTTTTTTTGCTTACCTACTAAGCTGTTAATATCACTCAAAAATAAAACTAAAATAGAAAATACTGCAAAAGCACATTGTAACTGCAAAGAACTGCACACATTTGAGTAATTTATTATACTGGGATCTAAGGGAAAATGCTGGATGCATAGGAACAAGAAAAAGGCCCTAGGGAGTAAGGGCCTGGATGAGGGCGCACAGAGGAAGAAGACAGGATTACAGGGAAGACTTGCTCATACCTCACAGGGGAGGAGAGGGTCCAGATGACACCTTTTCCAGGTCCAGCTGGCTGGGAAAGTGATCATTTCCTTGAGAGAAATGGGAAAATCAAGAGCGGGAGCTGGTTCATTGAAAAGATATATATTTTTTTGACATAGCCCCATGGCATTTGAGGAAACTGTATTGAGGCATCTGGGTGTACGTCTTTGGTGGTTGGGAAAGGCCATTCAGGGCATTCTCTTCTTGCTTCTTTGTGCTTTTTTGGTTTTCTTTCCTTCTTTCTTTTCTTTTCTTTCTTTCTTTTTTTTTGAGGTGGAATCTCGCTCTGTCTCCAGGCTGGAGTGCAATGGTACAATTTGGGCTCCCTGCAACCTCCGCCTCCCGGGTTCAAGCGATTCTCCTGCCTCAGCCTCCCAAGTATCTGGGACTACAGGCACCAGCCACCATGCCCAGCTGATTTTTGTATTTTTGATAGAGACGGGGTTTCATATTGGCCAGGCTGGTCTTGAACCCCTGACCTTGTGATCCACCTGCCTCAGCCTCCCAAAGTGCTGGGATTACAGGGGTGAGCACTGCTCTAGAAATGTGTTTTGGGCAACGTAAAGTTAATTTTAACAATGGAGTTTGAATGCCATTAGGAAGCCATGTTCCTAGTCACCACAGGTCTCGTTGTTCCTCAGTCTCCTTTACTCCCTCATATTGCTGCCTCATAGGCTTAGATTTTTGCCTGCCCTGAAGGCATTTGAGTTTATGAATCCAGGTTTAAAGTCACTGTGGACAATTTGGCCTCAAAGGGGAGAACGGGAAGTAAGATTGCAGATGGGGATCAGAATCAGCCAGAGCCAGTTGAGACCATGTCCTGGAGGGAGCCCTGATAGTGTGGAGCCATGACCACGGTTAAAATGTGTTTCATTTTCCAAGATCTTACCTTGAGATACACTAACCTAGAATCCTTCTGCCGAATGACAATAATCTTAAGATTATAATTTAATTGGAAGAAGCTAGGACAACAACAGGTGCACATCTTAGCACAATAGTTGCTCATAATTTGGCAGAAGGAGCCTAGGTTAGTGTATCTCAAGCTAAGATCTTGGTGACTTGTCTCTAAAACTGTTTCTTAGTAATGTTTTCCTCTTTTAAACTCTATTTTATTTCATTTTATACCAGATCTTCTTAATACTCCAATACAGCAAATTCTGATTTGTGTGCTTGCTTCCATATCTCTCTTGTGTCTGATTCTGATGCAGGTACCCGAAGGATTTCTACGGTGTGTCCTTCACTCCACCAGCCACCAGGGGGCAGGCACATTCAGTCAATACTTTGACTTACCATCTCAAGGTGCATGTTGTAACTGCTAGAGAAGAAAACAAAAATTAAAAAGAAAATCATACTTGAGATCCTATTATGACTTGATGTCGTTAGCCAACCCAGCAGGCTTTTGCTACTGCCCAAGCATTGTTTTCTAGGAAGGCTATAGTTCGGTAATCTAGTGTAAAGGATAGGTCACCATGGGTGAAGTCTTGCCCATAGCTCAGAGAATGTTTAATGAATTGAGACGACTCGGTCAAGCAATGAGTAGTAAGAAAATCTGTGTGACTAGTGACAACCAAAGTGGAAAGAGGGGCCCTTGTGTTCATAGAGTGTCCTAGCTGTCCCCCAGAAACACGGGTCAGAATAAACCCTGGAAGTCTCTCGCAGACACCTTAACATGCTTCTCCCAACAGGAAACATGTTATTTTCAGGGATGCTATGTTTGGTGCTTTTAAAGTAATACCATAATATCTCCTTTTAAAAATGCACAGCTTGTTTAAAGGAGATTGGGGAATAAGGAAAACAGATCTCTTAAGTGAAGAATTCTTAGAATCCTTAAAATGAGATCCATGAGACTAGAGCAGTTTTCTTCCTGATTCCTGAAATTCATTAAAGGGAATATTTTTCTTACCATGAAAGTAAAAGTTGTGTTGGTATTTACATGGGCTGGAGGAAAAGGATGAACAAATAAGCAAACTACTTGTGGAAGAGGTTAGAACTATTTCAGATAGCTATAAATTTTTATTGTAAAACTTGATTAAAAACTCCAAGAAACAGTGATGGAGGAGGTGAGAATGACCTTACATCATCATTATTCATTGACTTTCTCTTTTGTTGTCTTGTTGGGGGGGTGGTCAGTCCTCATGATAATAAGGACTTTAAAAGATGAGATTTCCCCAGTTATCTGAGTAAATTCACCTGTTTGAGCTAGTCCTGAATATTGAACCTATTCTGCCCCCTTATTTATGCAGAATTTGGTGATTTAGTTACAATTTTCATTCAACACTTCTTTAAATTAGCAGTATGCATCTCAGGGAACCTTTTCAGGTTATAGTATTCTGTGATAAAATGTGGCTTGTCATAGAATATATTGCCAGGCTTAGTGGACACCAGGTTTTCTATAGATAATTTTTGTCCCCTTTGCCTCTTTTTTTAGGGATCTGAGATGTGTGAGGCAGAGACTGGAATTGTAGTATGTTTGGCACCAGGTGACCTTAGAAATTAGCTATCTGATAATTTGCATTTCTGCTAATTTTCATGTAAGTGATTTGTTTTCTAGGACCACCAAGGCGAGTACCAAAGAACCAGCGAGTAGGCAAGGCTAGGAGCAAAATTGCAAATTTATTTTGGGTCATCCAGCTTCAGGGAAGAAGGTGTGGGGATGAGGTCCGTCGGTCTCCGGCAAAGGAGGCCGAGGGAGTCGCCTGGTGGAGCTCTCAGGCGAAGTTCCTGGTGCAGTCTCGACAGGAGTGAGGGCTGAGGAAGTTCGTGCCTGGTGTCCGTCGGGTGTGTCCTTTTATGTGCTAGGTCTAGGATGAGAGGTCTGTGGGCAGGACAGGGGTGGAATTTGGGCGGGTCAGGGGTGGAGCAGGGGGTTGGGTTTGGGTAAGTTTCTATTTCCCCAGTTAAGTTTTGGTTTCCTTGGTTTTTGGTCATGCTCGCGCCTGCACCGTCGGCTAGTACTCTTCCCGAGCACGGGAAGGTTAGTGGTGAAGAACCCGGAAGTGCGCCATCTTGCCTCCGTTTGTCCAGACAGTCCAACCTTTTATTGATAATGGTGATAAGGGGCGCCATGGTCTGTCTGGCTACTTCCTGCTGTTAAGGGGTGTCGTTAAGGTCGCGGTCTATGGTTGGTATTTGGACGTACGGATGAAGAAGCATTTGGTTGAAGGTGACGCGAGTGATTTCTTGAATTTTGGCACGGAGAAATTTGATCAAAATGGGGACGAAACATAAAATAAGACAGAGGATTAATATGGGGATAAGGAATGGGAGTATTTGTTGTATTATGGGCAGAACCCAGAAGGATGGCCCTGGTATGGAGTGTTGAGACTTTGTAGCTCAGTTTTTATTCTGTTGAGAGTTTGAATGTTAGTATCTACAAGACCTGATTCATTGACATAATAACAGCACTCTTCTCCGAGGAAGAGACAGGTGCCTCCTTTTTCAGCTGTAAGTAAATCTAAAGCCTGTCTGTTCTGGGCAGCTACTTGAGCCACTGAAGTAATCTGACGCTGCAAAGAGGCTAAGCTCTCAGCTGAAGCTTCTATGGCTTGTTGTATGCCAGCCTGTAAAGATTTACCTGACGGGACAGAGTAAGCAAGTGCTCCTGTTCCAAGTCCAGAGGCCACTAAAGAAGAGGCCAGAGAGATTCCAATTACTAAGGGGAGAAAGACAGCCCGTTTTTGATGAAGGTGGCGTAGTGGCGTAGAAAGTTGCTGGGAGAGCTCTGCTACTTCTGCCTGGCTGTATAGAGTTAGACTGGGGACTAAGGACACGGGAACACAGAGGGATCGGTTAATGGCTGTATGATTAAGAGTTTTTGAGAGAGACCCGTTACACCAGAAATAGCCTCCAATGGAGGCTGTTTGGCCTCCATTGGGCACCTGAGTATGATTACACCAGGATGAATTTGGGGTTGAATAACAAAAAGGAAGGATTGGGCTATTTGGATTTTGGTACAGTGGCGCCTGGAGTGTGAGTGAATTGTGGGATGTTTGACCAGTGGTGTTGAAGGCCATGGGCAGGGGACTGCCACTAAGGGGGGGCCTTCTAAAGCCGCACAGAGGAAGCAATGGGAGAGATTGGTTATATTAACAGTATAGGTTAAGTTTAACCCTTGGCGGATAAGTGTGAGCCATGAGAAGGGGTCTCTATTGTCCAGAGAATGGAGTTGATTATGTAGAGTTTGTTCGTGAGTTTGGATAGCTGAGGTTAAGTTGACTAAGGCTTGGACAGTATTAATTAAGGGCCTCTTCTGTTGGACTAGAATTCTTTTAATTAAGAGAGTAGCGTCGGGATATTGGTGATAAGGCTGGTTGTAAAAGCCAGCCTTGACCCCTGCAGCCCACCGGGAGTCCCAAGGGTCACGGATGGTTAGCCAACTGGACCCATTCTGGCTTTGAGTGAGGATGTTGTCTGGGTTTTTGGCATAATGTATGTTACAATATCTATATGGACATCCTAAATTTGTTTCTTGCCAGTAGTTTTTACAGTTGTCTTCTGTCTGATCATAGAGGAAGCAAAGGGATCCACAGTCTTTGGGTCTCCGACTGCTACTTAGGATAAAATGTAGGGTGAGAGAAGTTTGACAGCCTTCAGGAGGACAACTGGCAGAACTATGTACCACTGAGTGTGTTTGGCTGTCTTGTGACCAAGTTTCAGTGATGAAAAATTGTCATACAGTAGGCGGACTAGCAAAGGTCTGAGTGTATGAGTAAGACAGTAATATAAGTATAAAATGAGACTTCATTTTCAGTGTATTCACAGAGTGTCCCTTGCCACTGAAGGTGTTCGATGAAAGTTAGGAGGTGGGAAAACCACTGCTCTGGACTATTGTCTGGAGGCAGGTATGGGTCTGGGCTTATGTATTGGAAGTCTGATAGGTTTATGTAGAGGATGGTGAGAAAGCGAGCTAAGCGCCAGGGGTCGGGGAGCATGAGATAGTTAAGAAAGTTTTGTAAGTTTGAGGCGAGTGGGGGAAAGCTGAACTGATGTCCACTGATTGTTCTCGGTGGGGGCCTTTTTTAGCTGGGAAATATGAATCCATTGCTTGTGTCCTAGGAGTTTTACTGCTGTATGTGTAGACAGGAGGACAGTGTATGGGCCTTTCCACCTGGGCTGTAGGTCTTTGGCTTGGATATTTTTTATGTATACTTGGTCTCCTGGGCTGAGAGAGATATGTGGGCTATACCTAGGTGTCTGTTGGAGGGGGGTGTGCTAACTCAGCGTGTTGTCTTAGGAGTTGTCTGAGAAGAGTGAGATATGGGAGGTAGTTCGCCAAAGGGGTGGGCAGGGAAGGTATTTGCCGGAGGGTTAGGGGCCATCCATAGACTAATTCGAATGGACTGAGGCCTGTTGGGCCTCGAAGTGCTGCCCGCAGCCGAGTCAGGGCTAAGGGAAGGAGAGTTACCCACGACTGCCGGGTTTCAATTGAGAGTTTGGTGAGCTGTTGTTTGATGAGTCCGTTAGCTTTTTCCACCTTACCAGAAGACTGAGGTCTATAAGGGATGTGGAGTTTCCAGGTGATGTGTAGGAGGGCTGCCACCTGTTGGACTACCTTGGAGATGAATGCTGGACCGTTGTCGGATTGAAGGGTGACCGGGAGGCCAAACCTAGGGATAATATGTTCAGTGAGTATTGAGGCAACAATGTTAGCGGTTTCTCCTGTGGTGGAATAGGCCTCTATCCACCCTGAAAAGGTGTCCACAAGGGTTAAGAGGTATTTGAATTTTTTATGTCTTGGCATATGTGTGAAATCAATTTGCCAGTCTTCGCCTGGTTGGTGTCCTCTGAGTTGGTGGCTGGGATGGGGATTACGCAATGCACCTTGAGGATTTGCCTTTAGGCAGATGGAGCACTGCTGGTTGATTGTAAGTAAATGTTTTTGTAGTGTTGGACAGTGGAGGAGGGGATTTAGAAAATTGTATAAGGCTTTGGGTCCTATATGTAAAGAATTATGTATGTCTGTTAGAATGGTATGGAGTTGTGTTTCAGGAATGACTAATTTGTTATTAATATATATCTAGTCGTCTGTAGTTTGGCTGTTGGATTTTGTAATAGTTTAGCCTTTTCTTCCTGAGTGTAATTAGGGGCATACTGGGGGTAGAGAAAACAGACAGAAGGAGGCTTGGGGGTGGAAAATCTGGCGGCTGACTTGGCAGTGGCGTCAGCAAAATTGTTGCCAGCTGCTACCGGGTTAGATGAAGTTTGGTGACCTTTACAATGTATAATGGCTACCTTGGAAGGTGTCGACAGTGCATCTAGTAGTTTGAGTATTTGGTTTTTGTTGATAATAGGGGTACCGCAGGTGGTCAAAAACCCCCTCTCTTTCCAGATGACTGAATGGGTGTGTGCAATTAGGAAAGCATATTTAGAATCTGTGTATATGTTTACTGTTTTTCCTTTTGATAGGAGGAGTGCCTTGGTTAGTGCAGTGAGTTCTGCCTGCTGTGATGTGGTCCCTTGTGGTAGGGGTTTTGCCTCTAAAACTGTGGAGGAGGTAACTACTGCATATCCTACCTGTCTGTTTCCTTGAGGGTTGATAAAGGAGCTGCCATCCACGAATAGGGTTAGTTGTGCATTCTGAAGGGGCCGGTCATGCAAGTGTAGGTGGCTGGGGGGTTGAGCCTCCAGGACCTCAGGACAAGAATGTTTAGTATGGGGTGCTTTAAGAGCGTCTGGCAGTAAAGTGGCTGGATTTAGAGAGGAGCAAACTTCTAAAGTAACAGTGGGGCCTTCTATGAATAAGAGATGGAAAAGTTGGAGCCGGGATGGAGTTAAGTGGCTAATACTTTTATGAGAGATGAGATCCTGAAGACGGTGTGTGGAGAGGACTGTTAGATTACTGCCTCTAATGAGCTTTTTCGCTTCCTGGGTCACGCAGGCTGCCACTGCCAATGCACGCAGACAGGGTTGCCAGCCTTGTAAAGTTGGGTCTAGTTGTTTGGATAGATAGGCCACAGGGCGGTGGGTGCTGCTGACAGGCTGGGCTAAGAGACCAACTGCCACTTTTTGCCTTTCATCTGTAAAGAGTTGGAAGGGACACTGGAAATCAGGCAGTGAGAGAGTGGGTTGTGAAAGAAGGCAAGCTTTTAAGAGGGTGAAATGAGTCGAGATTAACTTGGGGTTGGACAAAGGCCCATGTGGGGTTTCTTTAACTGCAGTGTATAAAGGTTTGGCTAAGATTCCAAAATTGGGGATCCAATGTCTGAAGAAGCCTATTAGACCTAAGAAGGATTGAACTTCTTTTGCATTTTGAGGGGGAAGAAGGTTTCGTATTAGGGCCATACGGTCGGTAGTTAGTGACCGGGTTGTTGGGGTGATCTCAATTCCTAAGTATATGACGGTTTGGCGAGAAATTTGGGCCTTGTGTTTAGATACTCTATAACCTAGTGAGCCTAAATGGTTGAGGAGAGTTGCAGTGTCTAGAAGAGAGTCTTGTTTGGTAGGGCTACAGATTAGGAGATCATCTACATACTGCAGAACTTTGCTATTAGTGAGCGGGCAGGAGGCAAGGTCTTTTGCTAAGGCCTGACCGAAGAAATGGGGGCTGTCCCGGAACCCTTGTGGGAGGACTGTCCACGTCAGTTGAGTGGAGGTGTGTGTGTCTGGGTCTTCCCATGTGAAAGCAAAAAGGAACTGACAGTCTGCGTGTAGGGGGATGGAAAAGAAAGCATCCTTAAGGTCTAGCACAGTAAAATAAGTAGAATTGGTGGGGATATGGGACAGAAGGGTGTAAGGGTTGGGAACTACAGGGTGCGTTGGACGGATAGCCTCATTGACCAGCCGAAGATCCTGTACTAACCTATACGTTTCGTCTGCCTTTTTGACTGGAAGTATTGGAGTGTTACAGGGGGAATGGGTGCGGACAAGGATATGTTGGCTAAGTAGCCGCATGATAATTGACTTTAAACCTTGTAGATGTGTCGGAGAGAGAGAGAATTGGAGGCGGTTTGGGAAATGAGTGGGATCTTTTAAGCTTGACAAGAACTGGTGGGTGGTGGGCCGCTATGACCAGGGTGGAAGTGTCCCACACTTGAGGGTGTACAAAAATAGGGAAGATGGGGGGGTAGGGATGACATAGGAGGAATGTGTGCGCATGCACAAAGCATGAGCAACAGGTCGTGAGGGGATTGAAGGGGAGTGGATGAGTTGGTGGGAATGGATATGGAGGCCTTTAAGGTGCTCAAGATGTCTCGGCCTAGTAAGGGGGTAGGGCATGAGGGTATAATGAGGAACGAGTGCGCAAAGTAGTTGTTGGCCAGACAGCAATTAAGGAGGGGAGTTTTTCACGGAGTGGATGGCTTTCCGTTTACTCCTACTACGGAGATATTGGATGGAAGGCTAGGTCCAGAGAAGGACGACAAAACAGAATAGGTAGCCCCGCTATCGATTAAAAAATTAATTGTCTTACCCGCTACCAGGAGAGTTACCCGCAGCTCGGTGAGGGTGATGGGGGTCCCCGAGTCTCGGCACCTTCAGTTATTGTTGTCCAGATGTAGGAGCTGGAAGGAGCTCCCAGGATCCTGGGAAAGGGGGTCACGTTGAGACGTGGCACCTGTTTTCAGGGTGGGGCAATCAGACTTCCAGTGTCCTCCTTGTTGGCAAGCAGGGCAGGGGTTTGCTGGTGGACGAGGGTTAGGACATTCACTGGCCCAATGTCCTGATGCCTTGCACTTATAGCAAGGCTGCGTTGGGGCTTGGGAACCTTGTGGACACCTGTTGGCATAGTGTCCTGCCTTACCACACTTATAGCAGGCTCCTTTTGTAGCCTTGGAGTCTGCGGGGTGTGTGCTCTCTGGTTTGGGGTTACGATTGGGCTGTAAAGCCGCTGCTAGGAGCTGTACCTTCTGTTTGAGGCGAGCCTGCCGCTGTGCCTCAGCCGTCTCCTCTATGGAGTTATAGACCTTAAAGGCTAATTTAACTAGGTCTTGTATTGGTGTCTGAGGACCATCCTCTACCTTTTGAAGTTTTTTGCGAATGTCAGGAGCTGATTGAGAAATGAAATAAGATGCCAAAATGGTGGCCCCTGTGGGGGAGGCCGGATCTAACCTGGTATATTGGGTTAGAGCCTCAGTCAGCCTGTTTAAGAATGCAGCTGGATTTTCTTCTGGATTTTGAATAATTTCTTTTAATTTGTTAAAGTTTACAGTTTTGTTTGAGGCCGTTTGCATACCAGCCAACAAACACTGGACCATTATGTCTCGCCTACAGCGCCCAGGCTGGCCTACTTGGTAGTCCCAGTCTAGGTCTGCCGAGGGGACTGCTTGCTCCCCTAGTGGAATGGCGGCATCAGTTAAATGTAGTTGGTTGGCGTGCTGCCTGGTGGCTGCTAGGATGCGCTCCTGCTCCTCAGGGTTTAGGGTAGAGATTAGGATAACCTGGAGGTCATGCCAAGTTAAGTCATAGGCCTGACAAAGGTATCTAAATTCCTTTATGTATATAGTAGGATTAGCTGAGAAATCTCCTAAATGCTTCTCAAGTTTGGAAAGGTCGGCCAGTGAAAAAGGGACATGTACTCTGACTACCCCCTCTGCCCCAGCTACCTCTCGCAAAGGCGCTAACACTGTAGGAGGGTGTGGGGCAGGAGTGGGGGTGTCAGCGGGGCACTTAGAGCGGGTGTGTGCAGAGATAGGGGACCCTAGGCGGCCGGCTGAGGACGTGGAAGGGGGCACGGAAGCGAGCGGGCTACCAGTCGATGAGGAGCAAGGAGGAGGAGTCTGGGCAGGAAGGGAGGGGATGGAGAGAGCTGGGAGAGAAGGAGGAGTATAGGGCGGGAGTGAGGGTGCGGAGGCAGAAGGAAACCCTAGGTCCTCCGGCTGAACAGAAAGGAATGAAGACTCTCTTTTTCGGGTTTCTGTGAGCTGGCGTCCTTGGCTAGCATAACTTGGGCCAAAGAGCAATGGCTACACAGGTCAGGACGAGAGTGTAAGGCCCAAAAGCCTTGTATGTAATTAATTTCGGACCACTTGCCTAGTCGCTGGCAGAAATTGCTGAGGTCGATCAAAACATTGCGGTCTAGGGTGCCTTCTGGTGGCCACTGAGACTGATTTTCTAGTTTGTATTGGGGCCACGCCACAGTGGAAAGGAAAATTAACCGCTTCCTCCTAAGGTCTTGTTCGAGCTGTAAGGTTTTTAAATTGGCTAGGAGGCACCCTAAGGGGGTGCTCTTCGAAATTTTGGACTGGGGGTTTCCCATTTGTTTCCTCTTTACTTACGCAATGGGAATGGAAGTGGATCTCTGCCTGGCTTCAAAACGTCCTTTGGAACCACCAGAGACAGACTGGAGGCTCTTGGAGCCAAGGTGGAGACTACCTTCAGGTGGACGTCTCCATCCTGAACGGATCTCCCGAGCCACTTGGTGGCTCAAAAGTGGGCCTTGGACCTGCGCAGGATTTTTGGCTGAGGGAGGTAAAGAGGAGACAAGGGCACTTACCCCAGAGAGGCCGTGAGAGTGAGGGAAGCGGGTCTCAGGTCCTGGTCTGTCCGCAGCGTGGAAGCAGGAGGAGGTTCCTCAATCCTTAGAGGCCTGAGGAGGGGTCTCCTCCCGGGTTTCGGCACCACCTGATTTGTTTTCTAGGACCACCAAGGTGAGTACCAAAGAACCAGCAAGTAGTCAAGGCTAGGAGCAAAACTGCAAATTTATTTTGGGTCATCCAGCTTCAGGGAAGAAGGTGTGGGGGTGAGGTCCATCGGTCTCCAGCAAAGGAGGCCGAGGGAGTCGCCTGGTGGAGCTCTCCGGCGAAATTCCTGGTGCAGTCCCGACAGGAGTGGGGGCTGAGGAAGTTCGTGCCTGGCGTCCGTCGGGTGTGTCCTTTTATGTGCTAGGTCTAGGATGAGAGGTCTGTGGGCAGGGCAGGGGTGGAATTTGGGCGGGTCAGGGGTGGAGCAGGGGGTTGGGTTTGGGTAAGTTTCTATTTCCCCAGTTAAGTTTCGGTTTCCTTGGTTTTTGGTCACACTCGCGCCTGCACCGTCGGCTGGTACTCTTCCCGAGCGCGGGAAGGTTAGTGGTGAAGAACCCGGAAGTGCGCCATCTTGCCTCCGTTTGTCCAAACAGTAAGGTTCCCAGGGTCCTCTGGCATTACAGACATACGGGTCCCAAGTTTCCTTCTCTAGTTCTATCTTGTCTTTCTCTTGGTTTAAGAAGATGTTGTGGTTTTTTCCAACCCATCCTCTTATCTTCTGCTTCTGCCAGTCCAGTCTCTTCTCAGAAAAGATGTTACTCTGCAGAAAATGTTATCTCCTTCTGCACACCCAGAGACCTCTTACTGTTTTGTACCTACAGCTTTGAAATGATGATTCTGTCATTTTTTATTTCTGTAGACTCTGGGTTGTCTTGTCTTCTCATGAATTGTGAGCACACTGACAATTGTTCAGTGTGCTCAAATGTGGAAAACTTGTCTTTTCCTTCAGTTGCAACTGAAGTATCCCTAAGGAATACCTGTTGATGCTGCTTACCTTGCCTTATGTTTTAGCTGCCCTGTGTGACTTTGAGAATGACCCCAAAGTATTCAGGCCTTTCTGAATTGCGCTGTCTCCTGTGCATCTGGCCCTTACAGTGATTCAGTTGGTGGGATTTAGTGGAAAGGGCTAAATTCTGGAGTGGGAGGGCCTTGGTTTCTGCCAGACTCAGTGACTTTGAGCAAGTCTTCTGGCCCAGAAGTCTCTTTTTTTTCATTGACAAAAAGCTGCTCATAGTAATACCTGCCTCCCAGAGAGCCTGTGAGGATTAAGAGAGATAATGGATATGAAAGAGCTGTGTAAAGGCAATGAGGTTAGGTCTTGTGTTACTCATGCCCCTTGCTTGCTGCAGGAGGATGTGCTGTGGCTCACCTGTGCTTGAGCAAGCCGTGGAGGGATCCTGTCACCAGGCCTCCTCCTTCCGCAGTATATGAAGGCAGAAGGTGAGCTCAGACAACTTGGCCTCAGTGCTTACAGGAGCAGCGTTCTTTTCTTCGGTTGTTACCAGTTACTTTGCCATATTGTTTGAATTAGTGTATTAGTCTGTTCTCATGCTGCTAATAAAGATATACCCGAGGCTGGGTGATTTATAAAGGAAAAAGGTTTAATTGACTCCCAGTTCCACATGGGTAGGGAGGCCACACAATCGTGGTGGAAAAGCAAGGGATGTCTTACACAGCAGCAGGCAAGAGAGAATTGAGAGACAAGTGAAAGGGGAAATGCCTTATAAAACCATCAGATCTCATGAGACTTATCCACTACCATGAGAAAAGAATGGAGGAACCACCCCCATGATTCAGTTATCTCCCACTGGGCCCCTCCCACAACACTTGGGAATTATGAGAGCTACAGTTATTCAAGATGAGATTTGGGTGGAGACAGAGCCAAAACATATCAGATGTGTTCAGTTGAAGAACAAAGAGTCGATCCTTGATTTTTGCTTCAGTTGAAGACATATAAATAGTGGAATGGCTTTTTCTGATGTGGATTTTAAAAGGTTTTATTCATTTGATTTTAATAAGACTTAGACTAAAAGCAAGGCATTATTTGTAATGAAAGATTATTTTTAACAGTCTTTGAAATTAATCTATTCAGAAAGTTATATTTTTTCTGTTTCCCCCATTTTCTCCTCGTTTGGATCTCTTCCTTTTTGTCTAGCTTGGTCTTCTGATATTATCATAAGTAACCACGGCTTCCATTGTCATCAATGGCTGGATGTCTGGCCTCTTGATTCCAGGAATTTCTGCATTTCCTTCAATCAGCCAGCTTCAACCCTTTGCATGGCCTGGAATTGCCTCATTTCTAAGGATTCAAGCTTGGAGCTGTCTTCCAGTCACAGCCTTCTGTTCTTTCACTTACTCATTCCTTCACTTCTTCTAAACCTGCTTGTTCCTCATCTTAAATCCAATTAATGGCCATTTACCACCTGCCACTTTTCTTCTGTCACTCAGTCTCATCCTTCCTTCTCTGCTCAACCTTTAGGCCTTGACCTCCCCAGGCCACTGTGTCAGCTGTTTGCTCACTGGTATCCTTAGAATTCCTTGCCCTTTTAACTTCTGCTTTGCCCACTATTCTGACTGCCTTCCCACTCCTCCCATGTCTATATCTTAGACCACTGAAAATCACTGGAGGAAATCACATTAGCCCAATCGCATTGGGCTAAATGCTTAGTATTGATGTGTGCCACCTGCCTCTGCTGGAACCTCACTGCTCCTGGGAAGTCCTTTTAGTTTTCGATCCTTCTTCACCCTGGGGTCCCATTTCCATCAGCTTTCCTTATTTTGCTGGTAATCTTGCTTCCTTTTTCAATGAGAAGGTAGATGGAAATCCAATTGAATTTCTTCAGCTCTGCTTTACACCTGAACCTTTGTCTGTATTTCCAGGCTACTTCTCACACTCGCTTCCCAAAGTGGTGGTGTGTCCTTACTGCTTCCCAAGGTCAGCCTCCTCACTTTGGGCACCCACTCGTCAACTTCAGGGCCTTACGCTGTGATTGAACTCTGCCATCTCCTCCCTGCCATCACTCTCTCCCTTTCCACAGACTCTCCTCCTTTTATCCTATGAGCTACTTAACTTTCCTGAAACCTTTGCTTCACAAGAGCCTCTCATTCCCTTAGTTACAAATTTCGCAAAGAACTGCCACTTCTTCCTACTGTCACTCTTCACCACTCAGTCATTCCTTAGCCCTCTGGTGAAGTAGTATCTTCTCCTGCTGTTCTGCTGGGACTGTTCTTGCAAGTTGGCAAGGACCTCTTTCCTAGTTGTCAAATAATCTACTTCTCACCATCTCCACCACCTTTGACATAGTTGTCCACTCCAGCAGGTCTTAATGCTTAGTACATTTATGCTGAGTGGATGGATAAAGGCACTTTGCTTCTCTCCCCTGGTCCCCATGACCTGGTGCCATCTTTTTTTTCAGCTACGGTCTCTCTGACCACTTCTTTTCAGTCTCTTTTTTATACCTGACTGAAATTTTGAGTTTCTCCATCTTGGCAGAAGGATGAAAAATCAAGGAATCTTAATTGAGTACCTACTGTGTGCCACATGCTGCCCTTTAGGGGCTTTAATTACGTTAACTTGTCTCGTCTTTACAACAACCCTATGAGGTATTTTTTGCCTCATTTTTAGAGAAGAACATTTAAACTTGAGGAAATTTAAGAATTCACCTATGTAACTATTAGTCGGAGAGGAGTTTGAATCCTGTTTGACTCTGGTGCCTGTATTTTCCCATTAGATTCACACAGGACTCGGGTTGAAATCACCTTTGTGTTTCTCAGTGCCCACCTGAGTGCTTGTGTATATTAACTGCACATATTTGAGAAGTCAGTTTGTGATACTGCCTGTTCCTATGGCTTCAGTCTTTTTGCCTTTTTTTTTTTAATTGGCTTTTAAAAGATCACAAAAAGTAGTATGTGCTGTTGATAAAAATTCTAACAATAGAAGTTTGTTATAAAGTAAAAAAATGAATATTCTCTCCCTTCCCTTCCCACCACTCCCACTCTCAAGGGGTGGTGACAACTATCATTTTTACACTAACGATGTCCAAGTTTTCAAAAAGTTTTAGTCCCAAGATCCCTCTTGAGTTTCACAATCCAATCTCTGAATGTTGAGCCCAGATGCTGATTTATAGTTATTTATATTTTTCCATATAATTTTCGGGATTCACATAGTTGGGCCATTGAAATTCTTTTGGATAGTAGATGTGAAATCCATCAATCAATCAACTAATTAATCTGTAATTCCACCTATGCATGTGTCTGTCCTGCTGGCCTTGCAAACTTGGATTCTTCAAGATTAAATCCTTCTCCTTCTACCTTCCATCAGTTCCATTTCCTGCGCCTTGTCTCAGTTGTGATGCCATCTGCCTTGTCATCCTTGTCTCATCCCCCTTCTTGACATTGCCATGCAGTCAGATGTTATCTCCTTTCAGTTGCGTGAGGGTCACCACGATGCGTTCCCACTGCTGCTGTTGGAGTTCAGCCCACATATCCTCTGGCTTGGACAGTTACCCCGGCCTCCTTGTGATTGCCTTCGCTCCTCCTCACTCCGCTCCGCTGAGTCTTAACTTTCTAAAACCTAACTTTCATTGTGTCCCTATGTTGTATCGCCACAAGCACACATCATCCTAATATGATGTAAGCTCTGGCTTGTCTGTTTGTGGATGATGCCCTGAATTTTTATTCTCCTGCTTATACTGATGCATACGTTTTGCTCAGAATGCAGCCAACATTCAGGGTGCTGCTCAAATGCCACAGGATTCTTATAACCTGCTCCTGATGTACCTCCAGTACTCAAGTCAAGGAAGCTCTTCCCAACCCCAGCACTCTCATAATTGCCATTTGTTCTGAGTATTCAGTCCATTCTGCCTTGTGTTAAGTTTGTTGTTCAGACCAACCATGGAGGCAGATTGTAAATTTTTCAAAATGACCGTGTTGCAAGTATTTTTATGCCATTTGATTAGTACATAGTAAGTTCTTAGTCATATGCTGTTTGGATCTATTTTCTTAAAGCTCTGATTTGAGAATCTTAAAATTGATTGTTATTTTCATATTTAGATAATGCTGTTACCAAGTTTATCTGTGAAAGCCCCAATAATCTAATAGAAGTTTATGCCTAGTGGGCCAAATAGTTTGTCAGTTGTCAATCAACCTGTAGCCCCTTTTCTGTCTCTGAAGTGGCCTATTTAAAGAGACTCTGGAATTGCATTAAAGTTTCACTCCTAAACCACGGCCTGCTGTGTGTGAGCTCTGAACGCCTCAAGAAAGCCACCGTTACATTATTGAAAATATTCTTTCATAAAGAATTTTAGTTCTTTAAATCTCTACATTTTAACAAATCTGAACACAGACATCTCCTAGGTGGTCTTTTTTAACCAAGCCATTTTGGACATAATTTTTTTACGTGATGTAAATTTTAATAAAAAATTAAGTAGTTTATTTATTTATATTTTTGTACATGGTGGCAGGATGATTTAGTGTTCTTGTGAAAGGAGGAGGGAGGACGTTTACCCTTCCAACAGTCACTGCCTTTTGATAACATGATGCGTGATAATTTTAAGGCCCAGTTTGACTCTCAAGTAACTTGTCTCCTTGCCAAGGTGGGCGGATCATGAGGTGAGGAGTTCTAGACCAGCCTGGCCAATATGGTGAAACCCTGTCTCTTAAAAAAAAAAGAAAAAATGAGCCAGGCATGGTGGTGCGTGCCTGTAGTCCCAGCTACTTGGGAGGCTGAGGCAGAACAATCACTTGAACCCGGGAGACGGAGGTTGCAGTGAGCCAAGATTACGCCACTGCACTCCAGCTTGGGTGACAGAGTGGGACTCCGTCTCAAAAAAAAAAAAGGAAGTATTAAGCCAAGGCTTGAGATAAAGGTGTGGGGAAGAGTTTTCCCATTTTTCACTAGGGCCCTCCAGTTTTTTCCCACAGTAACTGGGTGGGTGAACAGTTTCCTACTGCTCCTCCACCCTGGGAAGAACAAGAGAACCCGAGAGTGGAATGGGAAAGAAGGAATCCTTATCCCTGCTCCTCCCCTCACCCCATTCCCTACCTTCCAACAGCACAAATACTTTCATACCATTTAAGGTGATGATTTTACGTGCTTGTGTGACGAGCATAGCTTTGATTTATTGCTGACCAGCAGTGTCAGTGTTAACCTAGACGAGAAGCTCCTAGAACACTCTGATGACTTCTCTGGAACAAGTACCACAATGTCCAAACAGGCTGCTCAAGTGTGTTTGTTTGTTTTTTTTGGTTGTGTTTTGTTTTTTATGTGGTGAGTCCTAGCCAAATCGTTGACTAAATAGAATCTCAGCTTTGAAGGTTTTGGGGGGCTCCTTTTGAAACACAGTGCCACTTTGTTGCCACACTATTCCTAGATGTTTTGGGGAAAATAATCAGTATCACTTTTTTGAATAAAATCCCAGGTAGCTAACTTAATTATACTATCTCTTTAAGTTTAAATTTTTGTTCAAAGGACAACTCAAATAACTGAATTGTGCTTCTTAGAAATGTGAGATTCATTGGGGTTCAAGAGAAACTTGCTTTCTGATTCTTTTAGGATTGATATTTCCACTCCAGCTTGGCTCATTTTTACTTTCCATCCTCCAGTATTTAAAATTTGCTTTTAGAATTTATTTTGTTTATGCTTATTTGGCAGAGGAAGAGTATTTCCCAAGACACTTAAATTTCTCTTGCCTTTTCATTGTTCAAAAATGTGCCAAACGAAAAGCTGTGTATGTGTGCGCACACACCGTGCATGCACACATGTGCATGCGGGGTGTGTGTGTGTGTGTGTGTGCGTGTGCATGTTTCTGGCCAAATCATCTAAAAGTTGTTTCTCTGGCCCCCATGACTTCTTTTTTTTTGGTCCTGTTGTAAGCTTGACAGAAATTTTATTTATCCTTATTAAATGTGGCTTGTTTATATCTAGTTCTTTGTGTGAAGTTTATGCTTAAGAAGAGTGGGATTGTTTTGGATATATTATCTCAGAGACAACTGGACTCTTATTAGCCCTTGTTTGAAAATGGGTGTGTGTGTACATGTACAGATGTATGTATGAAGTATGTGTGTGTGTATATATACCCCATCTTCTTGAGTGGTTTCTCAGTTGTAGGATTTGAAAGAAATAAAGGAAAGAAAGGAAGAAGAAAAATCCCTTAAGTAAGAGGACAAAGGAATGCTGTCATAACTGGGCTGGAATTAGAGTTTGTGTTTCATTTAAAATGACAAATCAGCAAATCCCTCTTCAACTATGTTACATCAAGGTGAATTTTCCCTTCATTCTGGGCTTTGGACACAATTTGCCTGGACATCTTCCCAGGAAAGCCCCTGTGTAAAACCCCTATTAAAGCAAAGTCATCATAAAATCATTTCATTTCCATAATGCTTGTCTTCTGACCTGTGTGAAATGTACTACAACTCTTGAGGTACATATTTTGAGTCCTAACATACAAGAAAGTTGTTAGTTGTTCTTAACTAGCAAGAAAATTAAAAGTGAACACAAAATTCTTGTATGTGCCCAAACTGTGATACAGATTGAAGATAAAAGGTGGAGATTCTTTCCTTCCATATGGTGAAGCAATTTGGGGAAAGAGAAATTAGACTTTCGGCAGAAAGAAAATGTCAGATTTTTTTTGGCGGGGGTTGGGGGAAGTGTTTTTCACTCCCTAAATTCTGGAATTTTATTCAGAATTAAAGGGAAAAAAAAAAAGACACATGTCTACTGATTTCACTCTTAGGACTTATCTATCTTAGTGCCAGGACTAGAGTCGGCTCTGCGGATCTCACTACGGCAAAGAGGGTGCTTCAGGCTGACTGCACAATTTATTGGTCACCATGAGTTAGTTCCCAGTAAATTATATGACACGCGTTGTCTCTTATCTCTTGCAGGGGAACACTGCTGATTTCAGAGATAAATTAAATGGGATTGACTGTTTAATTTCACTAGTAAACAAACTTGTAGGAAAGTGGAACTAGCACGCAGCGTCCGAAGGTCTCTTAGTACCATGAAACGTGGGATGAGTGTGAAGGTGCTTATTATATTAAAAAATTAAGATGATTATTATATTTTAAAAATCCAGCAAGAAGAATGTTTCTAACTTAAGACCAGTAATAGGTGCATTTTATGCTAGAATTTTCCAAGGAAATGAAACATGTCAAACAGAAACTTCAGTGAAGACGTGCTCTAGGGAGAAACCAGCTGACTAAAGTTCAGTAGCTGACTCCACTTAGATAAACCATTGACTCTGAAAAGCTGTGTATCTCTTTAGAAGCTTCTATTTTTCCTTCTTTCATCCACAGGAAAAGCAAACAAAACTGAGGTGGGGAGGGGAGTGGACATAAATAAATCACATTCATATGCTAGGTCAATTTTTAAGCCAATTTTGATCTTTATGGTGAAGTATTTTCCACATCTGCCAACCACAAATGTCTACATAAGGTAACAGGTAACTTTCTTTAGTACTATATAATCTGTGAGACAAACATAACTAGGCATTGTAATTGTATGGCAGTTACCATACAATTGGAATAGTTACATGATTATTAGGAACCCATAAAATAAGGTGGTAGTATTTTTTTCTAATAATCTGTTATAGGAATTTCTTGTTTCCATGCTTTTTTAAAGACCATAAATAATCTTGTTAGGCTCTGACATTCAGCAAGTCATTGCAAAGAAATATGTTTATTCTTCAAGATGCCAATAGATTATCCACTTCATGAAGAAATGAATATTAAATATGGAAGGACACATTATGTCCTTTTCATTTTAGTTCTAGATTTTGCTATATGGTTGCCCATGGCTTTTAAAGAACAGTTAGTTTGAGGAATGAACTTTTTAGCCACAGTTTTTCTGTGAGTTTTGGAAATGTGATTTTTAGAAATTCTTAACAACCACATTTTGAAATATTGGTAGTTACTGTTGTCATTCTGTTTCTTTTCTTTCTCCCCCTTTCTTTCTCTCTCTCTCTTTTTTTGTGACCAGTGCCTCTTCTCACAGATAAACCAGTACGATACAGACTTTTTGTGTTTAAAAACAAAACCTAGACTTACAAAAAAAGTCCCCAAATAACTTGTATTTAATTAGTTTGTAATTTATTTAATTAGTTCCCTGTCTCTTTCTTTGCAGTGATTGTCTTGATTTCTAGTTCCAGTTTTAAAACAAGGAAAATTTTAGGCCTTTCTTGATTCAACTCATGTTGTCCATAGCACACCTCACTGTCCCTACCAAAGAAAGGCATTGAATTTGAGATTTGATGTATTTTAGTCTTTTTTTTCTTCCACCCTGATCTTCTATATATGGCTGCTTTGCAAAACAGTTTTGTGCAAGCAGACATGACTTAACTCCATTCCCTACATAGAGAACTATTCAACTTTACTTTTATGTGTTTTGAATACTGCCTCATGTGAGACTGTGACAGCAATAAAGTATGCATGGCCAACCTTATTTTAATAGCGAAAGAGAGCTGCTTTTAATTAATAAGTGGATCTCTTTATGTCTGGGGTTTTCGGTTTATTTTGTGGTTCCTTGGAGTTCTTCAATTATGTGGCCTAAAAGGGCTATGTTAGTGCCGACTAAATCCTTTTTAAAATCTGTCATTTACATGTTTTCTGTCTGTAACCTGTTTTCAGATTACTGTCTTAAAAAAAAAAAAAAAAAAAAACAAACAAAAAAAACCAGCAGTAGCAGTTTTTCCATAAAATGTTAAAATCCATAGACAAAAATTATATATATTTACATTATTAATGGGATGCAGCATCCATGTACACAATTAGAAGACTAGCTGTCCTCTTCAGCTGCTCCATCATATAGGTTAAAGAGTCTTATGTTGCATATTTCCCCACTCAACATCTACTTTTAAACTACAAAATCGATAGAACTTGTGTAAAGCATCTACTTGGTATCTTCTTGAACATTATAGAAGGCTCTTCCTGCTGGTGATGCCATTGCTGTCTTTGGTATGCATGGATTTTTACTGAGTTCCGTCAAATCTGGGATGTCAGGGTGTTCCATGACTTCCCCACCAAGCTAAACCCTAAGGAGTTTTTATGCTACCACAGGAATCCAGTGCCAGACTTGGACCCACAGTGACCCCAAATAAAGTGATTCCTGGGTGGTAATATGGATGTTTTATGATTGACATATAAATAAATACATCCAGTCTTGCTTATGAAGTTTTGTGATCTGCTTTTGTCATTAGAGGATGTAGTGAATCTAATTCTGCATCAGGGATACAGGATACAGTGTATTACTGCTTTGAAGGAGATTTGTCATAGGAGCATGAGCATTCTGTAGCAATAGGCATAGCCGTCTTCTTGGCTGGATGTTAGTTACTAGGAAGTATTCATTGTGTGGGTCACTATATTTTAACAACTCAAACATTTCTTTAAAAAAAATGCTCTTTTTGAAAAGAAAGAGAGAAGATATTAACTCTTTAAAAGTCAGAGGTAAAACCGTGGCCAATCTGAATGTTACTTCTTTCTAGTTACTTGCATAGTGTCTCTGAAGTCTTCCTTGGGTCAGACACAAATAAATGGGAGGTTGCTCTTGGTAACACTCCCTAGGCACTGGTAAAAGTTATCGGTAGATGGCAGTACTGTTCTACTGCAACATTTTTTAATCCCTGCAACTACTGCCTAACGTTACATTCCCAGTCTTAGTTTTGAAAATGCTTGATTAGTTACATTAAGTAATGTTTGGGTGATTTTTTTTTCTCCCTTTTAAACTTAACAGAATTATAGCCACAGCCTGAAAGAAAGCCATTACTGGTAGACGACATATTCTTAGTCATAATTTAGTCCAACATAGAGAATGACATATAGAGTTTTAATTATATTTGTAAAATGGCTATATAAATATGTGAAATAGTTAACAATAATAATTACAATTTCTCACTTACTTTGCATCCTCCTTTTTTCCCCTAATTCTACCGAGGGTAACATCTGATCATTTTGGTGAATCATCTGAGATGTACATTTGTATGAACATGTTTATTTCTTTTTATTCCTACAGGTCTACATGTATGCCTTGCAAATGGAATACTTTTGAATTCTGCTACGATATTTTGGCATATACAACTAACTTGTAGATGAAGAAAGCCAGTATCTTTACAGTTTTTATTTGGAGAGTCAGGAGTAATGCTATCCTTAGGGAAGGGTGGTTTACCTTCTTATATTAGTTTTTTGTAGGTCCCTTAGGAAACATGCATTACAGAAAAATAGGCTGCTCTTCTGTTTGTCTTTGTGATTCACATTATAGTAACTAATTTTCTAGGTTAAATGCAACTAACAATCTATGATCATCATTTAAAATGGAGTCTTTTACAGTAGATTTGCAATTGGCATATTTCCTGAACTTCTCTTATTTTAAGATATTTTTAGGGAAGATTTCATATAGGATGGGAGGTGAAATTGGTAGTGTTTTCTCCCTTTTTTTTTTTTTTTAAAAAAAAACTACTAAAATCCCATTGGAAAAGATAAATATATTTTGTTTTACAAAATACTTTGGGAGGAGAAATCTTCCTTTTAAATCGAACTGAATTTTAAGAAAACTGTGGCTTAACTGTTTATCTCTTGTTTTCTAATTTCTTTACCTAATTTCTATCTAGAATTGTAAAATGATTATTTAGAGACTTAATACGGCTTTTGTTTTTACCTTAAATTGTTTAAAAAACTAAAATGTAATATTAATGTTTTTTCTTCTCTATTACCTTTAAAGGCATTAGCAGGTAGAATAGAAAGAGAGAAAACATCTGGGTGCTCTGAGTAGAAGGGTTCTGTTTCAGTTATCATTTTATGCTTAGCTTGTATGGGTCTAAGGTATATATATTCTCTTAACTACTGTATAAACTAGAAATTTTCAGCATAAGCCACAACATGTGCTAGCTGAAGCATTTAGTTACAGCATGTAATTCCCGACAGATTTTTCTGTTATCTTTTTTACTCACCCTCCATGGAATGATTAGTACATTTTGGGGATTTAGTTGTGTGTGTGTGTGCACATACATATATCCATAATATAGAGACAACTATTTTAACTGCTATAATGTAAAATTTGCTGGTGGGAATTTGCACATAGCTATGCTGAGTATGTGGAAATTTGGGACATAACATATGCAGTGTCTCTCAGCAAACAGAGATAAGTGTAGTAATAACAAATCTATAAGATATTTGTTAGTTATGTTCTTCCATCAGATGCTGATAGACAATATAAGCCAGCCAAGAAGCACATGAGTCAAAGTTACTTTAGAAGTACACAGTGGAATAAAACCCCCGTGTAGTGAGAACTATTTCCTTGAGAAGTTTGGATCACAGGGTGGTGAGGATGAAACCACTGCTTCTGTGGTTTGCAATTGAAGTGGTGCTGTTGAGGGATACTTTTTGAAAGAGTAGCTTAACGTTTGGAAGGAGTAACATATTTACTGAAAATTTTCTGTCAAAGTGAAATCCTGGAGACTAGTATTCATTTATGCCTTGTTAAATATTTGGGAGAAGTAAAGTTTCTTCCTGTTTGACTTACAATAGATTTCTCAAGCAATGTTTCTCTCCAGCCAGCTATAGGATGAGGGTGGACAAAAAAAAATTGGCTTTGTTTCTATTTTATGCACAGCCAGACTTGCTCTTATGTTTGTAATATTTAAAAGAGTTCAATAGGAGGCCCTTGATTCTTTGATCTAATGCCACAGTGCAGTTTAATGAGAAAGGTTTTTAATATTGTATGCAATATTGAAAATTTCTACCAGCTCAGACCAATATAATGTAATGTTAGATTTACACCTTGGATCCATTCTTTTATTTCTTGTGATGAATCCACTCCCCCAGTCCCCCACCCCTGACTGAAACAGGTAATTACAAAGGTCTTCAGATCAATTTTTGTAAAGGGGCACCCTGACGGGTACCATGACTGAAGTGTGACATGAGCCTTTTCCAATACAATGGGTGGCCTAACATTCCTCTGGAAGCCCAAGCTCATTAAATATTCAGTTCCTTTTTTCCCCCCTCTCCCCCCTTCGCACACTTAGCTTGAGTCGCACTAAGTCTGGGGTTTCTTCACTGAAGACTTAGGAAAATTGCTTCGAGTTCTCAGATTGAATTTTTTATGTGTATGACTTCATGATAGCATTAGCATGTGCTTTGATCCATGTGTGAATGGCGCTGGGTCGGCGCTTATTGCCATATCCAGATGGTGTTACAGGGAACAAACAGTTGTGTTTTAGGATTTCTCAATAGACTGTCTAGACTGGCCGTGCAGCAGACAGATACAGCCACCCATCAAATTAGCGTTTGTCAGATTTATGGTAATGGTTCACCAAAGCCTTCCTGTCATTGACATTAAGATTTACGCCTCCAAAGTTATTTTGTCTTCCACAGAATATAGCTTGTGATTGCTTGGATTTAAAAAAAAAAAAAAAAAGTTTAAGACAGAAAAGTCTTACTGAATGTGAGCTGTTTCTGAATGAAAAGAAAAATATAAAAGGCATTAAACAGTGGCTGCGGCTTAGGAGCTGTATTGATTAGGGAAAGGCCTCCTTCCCACCCCCAAACCCCCTCAAGTGATAAGAAGGATGTTCTGCTCTGGCTGGTGTCTCCCATTTGCCCTTGTTGGAAAGAAAAACACGTATGTGGGTGACTATGGCCAGATTTTGCCCTTTCATGTTGTTACTCTGGAGTAACGTGATCTGCTGCCCCAACGCGGTGGGAATAACCTTTTGACAGGCAGTATGTCCATTCTCAGTGGAAATGTTTTCCCAAGTCTGGCCAGGCTGCCTTTGATCATACCTCCTTCCAATGTGGGGTCACAGCTACTATGCTATGCAAGAGTCACAGGTTCCTGCGAGGAAAGTGAGAGACATGAGGGTTTAAAATAAATAAATAAATATGACCCAAACCTTCTTAAGTTCTCAATCATTGATATTATGAAGCCAGAAGAATGGAAATGGCCACGGGAAGTGTTCAGGACGTTTCACGTTAAATGTGGTGTGCATCTTTTTGTGTAAGTGGGTCAAGCGGTGCATTTCACACATTTTCATGTAATGCGGCTTAGTAGTGAGGGTGCATCTCATTCTGGACATGCTGAGGCACGTCTGAAAATGTGTTTTCCTATTGTATGTTGGTGCAAATGACAAATACTGAAGAGGCTGGGAGCTGATGAAAACGCTGAGATGGCCACGGAGAACAATATGTAAGGAAACAGGCTTTGCAGAGGTGAAAAGCTCCAGCATTTTTCAAAGGAAGTTCTTTCATCTGTCTGAGAATGGGCATTTGGGGGAAACTCCTGCTAACCCCTTTGGTATGTCAGGATTGAGAACTGCTGCCTGTTCTATTACAGGGCGGAATCCTTGCAGAATTTTTACTGGAAGGATATCTCTTATCTACTTCAGTGGCTGTAGCAAAGTTATATCAGTTACTGAATAAAGTATTCTCTATGAAATGTGCTGGAGCTGAAGGCTTCTTGTTAACCTGCAGCAGCCCCTGCATCTCTGTGTGGTAGTCCCTCTATCACCCCCGCTTCCTTCCGTCTCTCCTTTTGTCCCTCCTTCTGTCTCTTCCTCCTTTCCTTCCTTTCTTTTTTGCTCTTGCCATACAGTAATCATTTGATTACTCTATTTGAGACTGCTATTTTGGCCTGTTTTAAAAGACTTCCCTCTCATATATGTGTTGAAATTTAGTTGTAAGTGTATCTTATAAGTTGTAGCAAAAACAATTGTTGCTCAACAATCTCAAAAGATTACATTAAATCTCAAAAGATTACATTCTTTCCAAACAATAAACTGATGGATTTTTTTAGTTTTATCCATCTTCAGATATTTGAATATCAAGTTAATGGTACTAAATTAAAATATTTTTCTGCAGTAATTTCTTAGAGTGTTAGAGCTTTCACTTAGTTTGTGGTTTTTTTTTTAAGATAAATTATGACCTATTGAAGATTTTGATTATCTCTGTTATATGGATATAAAACAGAAGATTTCTCAGAAAAATATGGGAACATTTTTGCTAAACAAAATTTTCCTCCAAAACGTTCTCTCCCTCTCCCTTCCTGCCTCTCTTCTTGTCTTCCTTCTTTATTCCTGTTTTTCTCAAACTGCTAAAAGAGTTATTCATTTGGATTCCTTTTGAAAAGCCTGTTTCTTAAGGAAACTCAGTAGTCCTGACGGTCTTTTGATTAATTTCCAGTGCATTGTTAAAAGGGCGGTTATTTGAGAGAGCATCTCAAAAGTAAACCTAATTCCTGCCACCTTATCTTTTGCAGTGCTTATTTGGGGTTGTGGCAGTGGAGGGGGTGACTCGAGCATCCTCAGTTAGTCGTCTAGCTAGAACAGTTACCGTTTTGGACTTGAGAACTATTTTAAGTTTGTTGTAAGAAACAGTATAATTTTTATAAGACACATTTATAGTGTTTTAAAAAAGTTAACTACCCTTCTTACACGTGTGTTTTCTTAGAAATTGGAAGGGTTGAATGGAATGCCAGTGTTTTAGCAATGTGTGAAAAGTTATTTGAATAAAATCCTTTTTCTTCTTTGGTTTAAAACTTTATTCTGCCTGGGAATCCTCCACGTTTGTGATTTGAGCTTTACTATTTTTAGAAGGAAATTTTAACTGGATACATTATGCTATGTTTGCTTGATCAGACAACATATTTAAAGGAGATATAGGATGTTAGTGTGTCAAGGGACCTTAGGGACGTCTAATTTAACAACTTTATTTTTCCAGTTGGAGAAACAGAGGCATGGGTAGCTTAAGTGTTTTGGCTAAGGTCATAAAACTGGGCTGGCAGGACTGCCGTTCGGATTTCTCACTCCTCATCTCCCCCCCCCCCCCAATTAAATCACTATTTTTAGGTAGCTACTGGTTGATTCACTCTTACTTCTTCCCCACCCCCACCACGAAACATGCTTAATCTTTCTCAATCTCCATTTGACTAATTAGTTCAAAGCTAAGAAAGCATATTTTCTTTGAGCAGATTATACCAATAGAGAAAACAGAAAAAATAAACTCCAATAGGACAAACACTGTTCATTGTACACCCAATAACCATTTATCCTTCTTGCTAAAATACCCTGGTCTGAGGCAGCAATGTGTCTAGCCCCAGGCAGTGAATGAACTATGATTGGTCTAAGCCACTTAGACTCCTGTGTTCCCTGTTTTCTCAACTTCTCTTACAACTAGATGTGGCTGTGTTGTTTGGTTCGGACTAGTGATCTTATGGGGAAGGGGGTCTGCTTGAGGTGCTTTGGGGAAATTTTTTGCTTTCTTGTGAAAAGGGACAGATATGGCCGAGTCCCCTCTACCTTCCTTTTCCCTTTTCCTCTTCTTAAACAGAAATGTGACATCTGGAGCTGATGTACCCTTCTTACTACCTTACAGAAAAGACCAGTTTCTTTTTAATTAAGTCTCATTTGTTTAAACCAGGGATTGACATTTTGGTTAAACCACTGGTTGGCAAATTATGACCCGTTGGCCGATTGCCTATTTTTGTAAGGAAAGTGTTACTGAACCACAGCCATGTATTGACTGTGGCTGCCTTCATGCTATGACAGAGTTGAGTAATTGCGACGGAGACTATATGGCCCTCAGGTCTTAAATATTTACTCTCTGGCCCTTTAGGTTTGGGAATGCCTGTTTAAAGCACCTAACATGAATTTTCTGTTACTTGTAGCCAGACACATTACTAATGGAATCAACCAATAACCGAGATCCTTAAACCAATTAGTGACTTGGCATTTCTTCCTACTCAGATTACTCTTTCCTGGTTAAGTAGGTGTGCTCCAGATGCACGTGTTCCTCATTTTGGACTTTGTCTACTCCTCTTTATTTCCTTCCTGGACTCTCTGATTATCTTTATCATATTCTTTTTAAAAGTAAGATGAGAACATAAAAGTGTTTCATTTGGCTGGGTGCGGTGGCTCATGCCTGTAATCCCAGCACTTTGGGAGACTGAGGTGGTCGGATCACCTGAGGTCAGGAGTTCGAGACCAGCCTGACCAACATGGCAAAACCCTGTCTCTACTAAAAATACAAAAAATTGGCCAGGCGTGATGGCGGGCACCTGTAATCCCAGTTACTCATGAGGCTGAGGCAGGAGAATCGCTTGAACCTGGGAGGCAGAGGTTGCAGTGAGCCAAGATCGCACCACTGCACTCCAGCCTGGGTGACAAAAGCGAAACTCTGTCTCAAAAAAAAAAAAAAAAAAAAAAAGTGTTTCTTTTAAGTACTACCTAAAACTAACATCAGCTCTTTGATATTCCAATCTTTTAACTGTCCAAGGAGTTATTTTCTGGAGGTCAGATAAAATTGCCAGGGCTTTCACTCAGTGAGTAGGGTTTATTCATGGATCTTAAAACCTGAACTGATAGAACAGCTCTCCAGCTCCTTGTATTCTGCTCCCAACCTTCCTGTCCCCTCCAAACTTGTTGCCTTTTGTGGTCTGGTGGGAGCAGGAGAAAACCCTGCAATAGCCCCCACTCTGTGACATTTTGTAATACTTTGTGCACACCAAACAAACCACTAACTTGATTTGGGAAGATAAACTGAAAATACATTTCTAGTTCAGTAATAGCTATAATTGGACAGTCTGTCTTTTGAACAGTAAAGATAATCCTAGTTTCATTTTGTGTAAAAGATACAACATCTTCTTATGTGTGACTACAAAAATAAGCAAAAACTACTTATTAAAATATGTGTATTTTCATTTTGTTTGCTGACAGTATCAGGTAGTAATTGCACTGGTTTTGCAGACTATGTAATGTGTTATTGCAGAAAAAGCACTAGATTGGGTTCTAGGAGACTGAATTAACCATGAGTTGTTTATCAACTGAATTAACTTCTCTGTGCCACAGTTTTGCATCTCAAGGAAAAGAGATTGAACTATATGGCATATAAGGTCTCTTATAATTCTAATATGTTTATACTTGTAAATATTCTTCAGGGTGGCTAGAACCCACTTGAGGATTAGTCAATTCAAATAATAGCAACAGCAGCAACAACAGCAACAAAACTTCCTTTGGAAAATCAATGTACTTTAGTCAGAATGGCCCTTTAATTTTTAAGGCCCAGATGCCTCAAAGGGTTTGTCATGTACAGTTATCCTTTGTTGTCAGAGGACTATTCTGGGGGATAGAATATTATGGGTTAATTTGGGTTCTGTGATGGCCATTTGCAATGCTTAGGCTTGATAATCAAATATAATATATTTCACAATACATTTATCATTTCGTAGAAATAACATTAGAGTTAAGCCACTGTCTTGAAGTACAAGTTTCCAAGAGAATATTCAAAGCAAATTGGTTGGAAAGTGAGTGGATTACAGTAAAATAATAGATAATATGCATCATTTTTATTTAAATGTTCTTGCCTTGCTGAAGAAATATAGTTCATGAAAAAGAAAATTATAATTTGATGGGCAGAATTTTATGGTGGTGATGCCTGTGTCACAGAATCTTACAGTATATTTTGAAGTGGGTACATTAAAAAATGTCTTGCTTTAACCGAATCCAGCAGCACATCAAAAAGCTTATCTACCATGATCAAGTGGACTTCATACCTGGGATGCAAGGCTGGTTCAACATATACAAATCAATAAACATAATCCATCATATAAACAGAACCAAAAACAAAAACCACATGATTATCTCAATAGATGCAGAAAAGGCCTTTGACAAAATTCAACAGCCCTTCATGCTAAAAACTCTTAATAAATTCGGTATTGATGGAACATATCTCAAAATAATAAGAGCTATTTATGACAAACCCACAACCAATATCATGCTGAATGGGCAAAAACTGGAAGCATTCCCCTTGAAAACTGACACAAGACAGGGATGCCCTCTCTCACCACTCCTATTCAACATAGTGTTGGAAGTTGGCCAGGGCAATCAGGCAAGAGAAAGAAATCAAGGGTATTCAATTAGGAAAAGAGGAAGTTAAATTGTCCCTGTTTGCAGATGACATGATTGTATATTTAGAAAACCCCATTGTCTCACCCCAAAATCTCCTTAAGCTGATAAACAACTTCAGCAAAGTCTCAGGATACAAAATCAATGTGCAAAAATCACAAGCATTCTTATACATCAATAACAGACAAACAGCCTAATCATGAATGAACTCCCATTCACAATTGCTTCAAAGAGAATAAAATACCTAGGAATCCAACTTACAAGGGATGTGAAGGACCTCTTCAAGGAGAAGTACAAACCACTGCTCAGTGAAATAAAAGAGGACACAAACAAATGGAAGAACATTCCATGCTCATGGATAGGAAGAATCAATATCGTGAAAATGGCCATACTGCCCAAGGTAATTTATAGATTCAATGCCATCCGCATTAAGCTAACAATGACTTTCTTCACAGAATTGGAAAAGACTACTTTAAAGTTCATATAGAACCAAAAAAGCCGCCAACATTGCCAAGACATCGAAGCCAAAAGAACAAGCTGGAGGCATCATGCTACAAACTTGGAACCTTTCAACTACTATACTACAAGGCTAACAGGTAACCAAAACAGCATGGTAGAGTACCAAAAACAAAAGATAAAAAAATAGAACAAGCGATTCCCAAAATATAACCACAAAGATCTGCAACAACTATCTTACAGTACAAAGAAACATGAAAAAAAGGCAGAGTCCTCAGAAATAATACCACAGATCTGCAACCATCTGATCTTTGACAAACCTGACAAAAACATGAAATGGGGAAAGGATTCCCTATTTAGTAAATGGTGTGGGGAAAACTGGCTAGCCATAAGGAGAAAAGCTGAAACTGATCCCTTCCCTTACAACACCTTATATAACAAAAATTCAAGATGGATTAGAGACTTAAATGGTAGACCTAAAACCATAAAAACCCTAGAAGAAAACCTAGGCAATACCATTCAGGACATAGGCATGGCCAAGGACTTCATGTCTAAAACACCAAAAGCAATGGCAACAAAAGCCAAAATTGACAAATGGGATCTGATTAAACTAAAGAGCTTCTGCACAGCAAAAGAAACTACCATCAGAGTGAACAGGCAACCTACAGAATGGGAGAAAATGTTTGCAATCTACTCATCTGACAAAGGGCTAATATCTAGAACCTACAAAGAACTCAAACAAATTTACAAGGAAAAAACAACCCCATCAAAAAGTGGGCAAAGGATATGAACAGACACTTCTCAAAAGAAGACGTTTGTGCAGGCAACAGACACATGAAAAAATGCTCATCATCACTAGCCATCAGAGAAATGCAAAACAAAACCACAATAAGATACCATCTCACACCAGTTAGAATGGCCATCATTAAAAAGTCAGGAAACTATACTACAAGGCTACAGTAACCAAAACAGCATGGTACTGGTACCAAAACAGAGATATAGACCAATGGAACAGAACAGAGTCCTCAGAAATAATACCACACATCTACAGCCATGTGATCTTTGACAAACCTGAGAGAAACAAGAAATGGGGAAAGGATTCCCTATTTAATAAATGGTGCTGGGAAAATTGGCTAGCCATAAGTAGAAAGCTGAAACTGGATCCTTTCCTTACCCCTTATATGAAGATTAATTCAAGATGGATTAGAGACTTAAATGTTAGACCTAATACCATAAAAACCCTAGAAGAAAACCTAGGTAGTACCATTCAGGACATAGGCTTGGGCAAGGACTTCATGTCTAAAACACCAAAAGCAACGCCAGCAAAAGCCAAAATTGACAAATGGGATCTAATTAAACTAAAGAGCTTCTGCACAGCAAAAGAAACTACCATCAGAGTGAACAGGCAACCTACAGAATGGGAGAACATTTTTGTAATCTACTCATCTGACAAAGGGCTAATATCCAGAATCTACAAAGAACTCAAACAAATATACAAGAAAAAAACAAACAACCCCATCAAAAAGTGGGCAAAGGATATGAACAGACATTTCTCAAAAGAAGACATTCATACAGCCAACAGACACATGAAAAAATGCTCATCATCACTCGCCATCAGAGAAAGGCAAATCAAAACCACAATGAGATACCATCTCACACCAGTTAGAATGGCAATCATTAAAAAGTCAGGAAACAACAGGTGTTGGAGAGGATGTGGAGAAATAGGAACACTTTTACACTGTTGGTGGGATTGTAAACTAGTTCAACCATTATGGAAAACAGTATGGCAATTTCACAAGGATCTAGAACTAGATGTACCATATGACCCAGCCATCCCACTACTGGGTATATACCCAAAGGATTATAAATCATGCTGCTATAAAGACACATGCACACGTATGTTTATTGCGGCACTATTCACAATAGCAAAGACTTGGAATCAACCCGAATGTCCATCTGTGACAGACTGGATTAAGAAAATGTGGCACATATACACCATGGAATACTATGCAGCCATAAAAAAGGATGAGTTTGCGTCCTTTGTAGGGACATGGATGCAGCTGGAAACCATCATTCTTAGCAAACTGTCACAAGAACAGAAAACCAAACACTGCATGTTCTCACTCATAGGTGGGAACTGAACAATGACATCACTTGGACTCGGGAAGGGGAACATCACACATCAGGGCCTCTCATGGGGAGGGGGGAGGGGGGAGGGATTGCATTGGGAGTTATACCTGATATAAATGATGAATTGATGGGTGCTGACGAGTTGATGGGTGCAGCACACCAACATGGCACAAGTATACATATGTAACAAACCTGCACGTTATGCACATGTACCCTAGAACTTAAAGTATAAAAAAAAAAAAAAAAAAAAAAAAAAAACTCAGGAAACAACAGGTGCTGGAGAGGATGTGGAGAAATAGGAACAGTTTTACACTGTTCAACCATTCTGGAAGACAATGTGGTGATTCCTCAAGGATCTAGAACTAGAAATACCTTTTGACCCAGCCATCCCATTACTGGGATTTATATACCCAAAGGGTTATAAATCATGCTGCTATAAAGACACATGCACACGTATGTTTATTGCGGCACTATTCACAATAGCAAAGACTTAGAACCAACCCAAATGTCCATCAATGACAGACTGGATTAAGAAAATGTGGCACATATACACCATGGAATACTATGCAGTCATAAAAAGGATGAGTTCATGTCCTTTATAGGGACATGGCTGCAGCTGGAAGCCATCATTCTCAGCAAACTATCACAAGAACAGAAAACCAAACACCGCATGTTCTCACTCATAGGTGGGAATTGAACAATGAGAACGCTTGGACACAGGAAACGGAACATCATACACTGGGGCCTATTGTGGGGAGGGGGAGGGGGAGGGATAGCATTAGGAGATATACCTAATGTAAATGGCGAGTTAATGGGTGCAGCACAGCAACATGGCTCATGTATACATATGTAACAAACCTGTGCGTTGTGCACATGCACCTTAGAACATAAAGTATAATTAAAAAAATTTTTTTTTAAATAAATTTACCACTAAAAAAAAAAAAAAAGTCTTGCTTTTCGAGACTGTCTCAAAGAAACTCTTGCTTTTTAGAAGAACTACTTAGTAACAAAGAAAAAGCATATTTTTGTTAATTTTACTTGTTACGCCTCTTTGCCTTTTCAGCTTTCATGGAAGATGCTAAGGAAAATAATTTTGGTATTGTATTCAAGCCAAATATTAGCACACAAAGAATAAATTAATGTTATTTCTACCATTTACTCCCTTTTTTGTCCTTTTTCAAAGAACTCCTTAGCTATTCTGTCTTATTAGCATTCTATAATCCTCTAAGTCACTGTGTATCTTTATATTTTGAAGAGAATGTTGCCATGTAAGAAAAAGATAGCTGTCTTACTTCTTTGGGAGAGAAGGTAGGCTGTGAATAAATAAAAGATAAAAAATAAGAAAGGCTGTCAGTTTCAAACACTCTGGAAGAATGCTGACTTTGCAAGTAACTGTTCAAAAATTAGCCTCTTTATACAGCATGTCTGACCAATGTCTAGGTACAAGAAATGACCTGAAGCGAATGATTTTTTTTTTTTTTCATTATATGGCTTTAAGCTAAAGAAGACCTCAAAGCAGTCCTTTAAAAAGAATGGTACTACTTGTGCTATAAAATACAGGTATACGTATTTTTCTACTAGTATAAGGGAGACAGAAGTGAATATTCAATTCTAGTCCATATTTCTTGGCTTTTTATTATTTCGTTGTTTTTTTTTTTTAATCAGGGTTATACATGAATATTTTCTAAAAGATCAAATAATCTTATAGAGCCTATTATGTGAAAACCAGTGGTCAATGGTCAACTTCTTCTTCCTTCCCTCCCTTCAAATGCCCTCTCTAACTTCTCTTTCTCTAGCTTTCTCCATTTCAGCTACTGTATTTAGCCTCTCTCTCTCTCCCTCTTTTTATATTTACCTCCATCATTCTAGTTAACATACTTATATAGCTACTTCTTGATTTTTCAGGTTTAGGCATTGTCCATTGGCTTCTGCTTTGGAAATTGAGGATTTCGCTCTTTTCTCTCCCCATTCACCCCAACACACGTCTTTACTTTCCCCCACTCCTTCATTCTGCCCATGTGGTTAATGTTCTCATTTTGGGTAAATCCATTTGTTTATATTATTATGCCTTTATAAATGCCATTCATTGCTGTCATATTATGATTTCTCCTTTATTCAACTCCACTTTCTCTTGAGTTAGTCGTTGTCATATTTTGTCATTTTCTTAGTTTGCTATGTCCTCATCATTCAGTCAATATTCAGTCTCTCTTGAGTTGTATAAATCTCCTCTTAATAATTTCAAATAGGTATGCTATAAAATTCTATCTAGTTCATCTTCTTGGTGACATTCTCTCAGAGCTTCTGATCTACTCCAATCTGGACTGGTTGTTGACCAGCCCTACTGCATGGCTGTCGTCTCTGGGGGACCCCCTGAATTATCATGCTGAGGGGACCCTTTCTTCTGTACGATGCTTGCTGGCTTCTGGGTCTTTGTGTTCTTTAGCTTACTCCAAAGTTCATTGGAAGTCGGTTTTCTTGAGATTTTGCTTATCGGACTCATGACTGATAGTTTAGTTGGTATAGAACTCTAGCTTGGAAATAATTGTCCATCATAGTTTTGAAGTCATGAAGCCATTTATTTCTAAGCTTCTAGCTGTTGCTATCCAGAGCAGCATCGTTGTTTTGATCCTGAACTTTTGTATCTGAAGTACTTTTTCTGGTAGTGGTGATGATTTTGTTTTTAATTCTGTTTGGCAATTCCAGTCTTCTGAAATTTCATGGTGTGCTTTGGTGTATGAATATATGTGTGTGTGTGTATGTGTGTATGTGCATGTGCATGTATATATGTATTAGGTTTTCATCTCATTGTATGGGGTAACTGCATACCCCAAGTTAAAAAAAGTTTTTTTCCTGTGTTAGGTTTCTGTCTTTCATATTAGTGGCTTTTGTTAGATGCTTGGCAATTCTTGTCTATTTATATTTAAAAGTGGAGCATATGCAGCTAATTCAGAGTTCTGTGTGCAAGAGTGAGATGTACCTACTGTGTGTTTCTCCCATGGGTATTTGGCTGTTTTATCAGAGAGCTCCCAATAAACATACCTTTAGGCTTTCTCTCTTGGGGTGGTTAGATATTCCAAAGAAGAATCTTTCAGGCTCCCACCTGGAGAATGTAAGCCTGGGCTTCAGTGGTGGGGGAAACAAGGGGGAAAAAGGGTGTTGGGCTCTCAATATTCACTATGCTAAAGTTTCACTTAATTCTCCTTTTCTGTACATTACTCCTGCTGTAATATGTGCCTGGTGATCTTCAGTACAGAAAATAAAAGGTGTAGCCTTCTACCAGGGTGGCAGGGCCAGTTGCCCAGCTCTGTGAAATCGGAGAGAGGATCTAAAACTCTTAAGTCCGTAAAGGGATCTGAACCAATCATCTTGTTTTTATTCCCTCCTTCATCCCCATTTATAAGGGATTTTGGATTCCACCCATTCCTGAGCTTCTTGGGAATCCTAGGGAGCAAACTGTCTTGTGGCTCACCTTTTTTTCACTGCCTGTTTAGAGTCAGCTTCTGGTCTGCTGGACCAGTTACAACTTGTTCTTCTGCTTTCTAGTTTCCAAAATGTTGTGGTTATTTTTTATATCCAAGTATGTTTGTCTTTTTTTAAAAAATGTCTTTTAAAATCATTTTAGTGCAATTTTAGGAGAAAGTGGAACTAAATGACTGTGTTCAACCTGCCACTTTAATCAGAAGTCTTTTCTCATTTGTGTAACTACAGATTGTCTTCTCAACAGGCAGTTTGGTCAGAAAGTGTAGGTGCAGTGTGAACAATTCTGTAGAACAGGAATAAGACTCCATAGAAGTATGCTCTGTCTGTGTTTAGATGCTTGTGACTGTCGTGTTTTGTTTTTTCTTCTTGAGGCGGAGTCTCGCTCTGTCGCCCAGGCTGGAGTGCAGTGGCCCAGTCTCGGCTCACTGCAAGCTCCGCCTCCCGGGTTCACACCATTCTCCTGCCTCAGCCTCCCGTGTAGCTGGGACCACAGGCGCCCGCCACCGCACCCGGCTAATTTTTTGTATTTTTAGTAGAGACGGGGTTTCACCGTGTTAGCCAGGATGGTCTCGATCTCCTGACCTCGTGATCCACCCGTCTCGGCCTCCCAAAGTGCTGGGATTACAGGCGTGAGCCACCGCGCCCGGCGACTGTCGTGTTTTTAAGAAGAGGAAACATTGGGAGTGAAGTAAAACGTCTCTTCTGGAGGGGTTTTAAGTGCAGTTTGGCCTCTTTTTAAAATTCTCTTAGTCTCCCTGTGCAGACAGATACCCACATACATTTGCATATTGAAAGGGTCCATGGGAGTTAGTATCATGCCACATCCTGTGCACCTACCGTCCAGTGGCTTCTGTGTCCCTTTTGTATAGGATATTGTCATCATGTGGTGTAGAACAACCCTTCAGGACAAACAAGACTCCTCTGTCTGCTAGAGGAACTTGGGTGCTTTGAGAAAGGAGATTCAGAGAGGATGACAGCATCTCGTGCATGGGCATGGGGTTTCCTTTCTTATTTGAAAGATGTAGGGCTCATTGGACTAAATGAGCCTTTCCAGTTACAAATCTTGGTCACTTGAGAATTTTGAAAATGTATTGTATTTTAATCGCTTACCTTTTTACATATGGGCTTTGTATATTCATTATTATTTTGTAGCAGAGACATTATTAGAAGTCATTTGAAGACTTCTGGTTTAGGTGTGTTCATATGGTTGGCTGCCCTTACATTTTCTTGTGTTTTTTTATTCTCCTCTTTCCCTGATGGCTACTTCTTGACCATGCTAGCCTTTTCAGTTTCCATGACAAATCAAGTTCTTTTTCCCCTCAGGGCTTACACAACTATAGTTCCTTCTTTATGAAATGTTGTTCTCCTCATTTTTTGTCTGGCTAACTCCTAATTATTTCAGCTAAGATATTTTTTGTTTTCTTATCCCCCACAGAGGGTTTTCCTAACTCTTCATCTAAGTGGGATCACTTACCTCTTAGATTTCTTTCCCCCTCAGCTTTTTGAAGTATCACGGTATACAATCTGGTAAACTTTTAAGAGACACCTTGTTCTTTCCCTTCACAGTGCTTCTCATTGACAGTATTTCAACATGCATTTCTGACTCTGTTTAATATTGACTTTCCTTCTAGACTATAACTTCCATGAGGGCTATGGGAATGTCTTCCTTGTTCACTATAAATACCTACCTCTTGGTACTGGTGAGTACTCAGTCAATATTGGTTGAATGAATGAAGAGTACCAACTCAGAAAGTTGACCCTACTGGCACCCTTTTCAAGCTTTGAGAAGTCCTAATTATAGTATTTGAGGTGCTGGGATTAGTTTTTTACCCTCTTGCAACTCTACATAAACTATGTAACGACTAGGATTAAACAGAAGTAGACTTTGGGCCAGATCAATATAATGTATTTATTACTCCCACTGTTTGGTTTGTTTTGTTTTTCCTGTCCAGTTCTCTTAATTTGATATCACTAATCTAGATTAGCCAAAGAAAAAATATAGATTCTGGGGGTAGAGGAGAAAGGGCCAAACCAGAGGAAGAATAAGGGGGAAGGAGGACAATTTAGTCTGTTCCACTAGATATTTTTTAAGTATTAAACAGTGTTCATGTCTTC
This sequence comes from Rhinopithecus roxellana, assembly GCF_007565055.1. Taxonomy (NCBI): domain Eukaryota; kingdom Metazoa; phylum Chordata; class Mammalia; order Primates; family Cercopithecidae; genus Rhinopithecus; species Rhinopithecus roxellana. The sequence goes on from NC_044551.1 coordinate 10,922,435, forward strand.
CTTCTCCATTCCCCAGAAAATTATGAATTTGAGGAAAAGGACAAGGAAGTTAGAGGTGGTCATCAGGTAACTTTAGTTACTGTTTCTGGAGCAGTCTTTGTTTTTACTGTGCCTTTGACCAGTAGTTCCTAGAGGACAGGAACATGGCTTTCACGTATTTAGTCCTCCACAGCAGAATTTCAATTACTGAACAGTTACTTAATTATGGTGGTGCTCAAATAAGATTTGTTGAATGATTAATCATGAACATGGTATCAGGTTTCAGTTGCTGGTTGGAATTCTAGCATAATAGTTTAACTAACAGAGCCCTCAGCTTCTGGAAGGTTATACTCTAAAGGCAAAGAACTGCTCTTCAGTAAGTGTCAGATGGGCCAACCAATAAGGAGAGGCAATGATTCTGGGACATTGGTATTTTGCTAAGGGTAGTCCCTAAACTTTTGTTCTGTTTGGAACAAACTAACTCGAATACCTTTTTATTCCCTGATGGGTTTTCCCTAACAGGCAGTGCAATGCAGTGGTTATTTATTTATTTATTTTTTGAAAGCAGGTTAGACCTGTGTTCAAATCCCAGATCTTGTTAGCTGTGTCATCTTGGGCAAGCAATCTCTGAGCAGATGCTTTTACAGTCATATGGGCCTGATGTAAAGCATATACCTCCCAGGGGAGTTACGAAGATTAAATGCAATAATCCTTCCAAAGTGCTTGGAGAGTACTTCACCCAAAGTGAGAGCTCTTCATGCCATAGCAGTTGTTGGGATTTTTGAGGAGTGCGCAACCAAGGGAGTTAGAAAAGTTCAAGGGAGACTGGGCATGGTGGCTCACACGTGTAAATCCCAGCTACTTGGGAGGCTAAGGCAGGAGAATCACTTGAACCCAGGAGGCGGAGGTTGCAGTGAGCCAAGATTGTGCAACTGCACTTCAGCCTGGGCAAAAAGAGTCAGGACTCCATCTCAAAAATAAATAAATAAATAAAAATAAAAGCAAGGGAATTGATAGCAAAGATGATTCTTAGTAAATGACTATACATTCCTCCAGGTACTGCTATGAAAAACAATGCACAAGCTACACAAATACCTGGATTGGATTCTGAGCGATAACTACTAAATGAGCTTTGTTTGCTCCAAAATCAGTACAATGTTCAGAACTGATCCTTTGATTATGGCCTTTGATCCAAAATACCTAGGGTGTGCTTTTAAGCATCAGCTCCTTTACGTTTTAAACTCTTATTCATCTGCACTGAAATGTAAAGAGGTTGAGAAAAAAGTGCAAGATCTGACTGGAAACTTTAGAGAGTTGTGTGCATTATCTTTAGTTTCTAGAAAGAAGTCTGGGCATTGGGTAATTTGTCTGGATTTTAAGAAGGCCACCGTCTGGAGTTAATGTAATTGCCAAGGGGATAATGGAGATTCATATCTAGGCAATATAGGTACAGATGAGCAATTCAAAGCAGTGTACATCTGCCAAAAGTCTTACCTTATTTATGACAGTTTAAGACTGGGTTCTCAGCAGAAACTTGGAGAGGGAAGGAAAAGTCAAAGTCCTAATTCCTGAAAACATGGGCAGTGCAGAATTCCTGCACGTCTCCTGTGGGAATTACAGCAAATAGAATGGAGTCTGGCATATATAATAGTTATATGTGATTTGTTTTTCATCATGTGTCTTCATGGATGGAAAAGTTCAGTCTTGTCTTCACTCTCACTGTTATTAATATAATTATCACAAAAAGATATTTTGTGGTTTGGTTAACATTTTATAAACAGATGTTGATTTCCTCTCTCGAAAAGAAAATTGTATGTAACTTACCACTATGTCCTTTACCACTCAAATTTTCAAAGTTGTTTAGGTGGCAGCTTCCAGATTTTTGGATGTTATAGAACCATAATATTAAAAACAAACAAAAAAACTTTGGCGGGTGGGCAAAGGTGGGACTTAGTTTGCCAATAAGGACATTAGAAAAACAACCCTCAGGGACTATTACTAAGTTGAGTTCATGACTTTAATACCCTCCTGCCCCTGCCTGTAGGAAGATTATAATCTTTGAATAAATAAGTCCTTTTAAATTGAAAAAAGGTAGTTTTATGGGAAACAAACCGACCAACCGTTTTTGTTCTTGGTTTTCCTCAGTTCACTATGGATTACTGAAAACATTATTGACCAACAGTGGTTCCTTACATGAAATGGTACTAGCTGATGGTTCCACACATACATAAAAATGCTGTCATGATTAAAATTATCTTCAATAGTCTTAAAACCAGTGTTAGTGAGGGGAAGTAGAAGCTTGTGTGTGTGACATGGAGATCCCCCAAAATATAATTTTATAGAATTGACTTTAGTCATTGGATAGTTTCTCACACTTTCACAGACTTGATAGAAGGAAATAAAAACAAGAGATTATTATTTTTATTTAATTTGTGCTTATAAAAAGACATCAAATAGTGTTAAATATAAAATAGTTGATTATCCAGAATCTATTCCAATGGATGAGAAAGGGGATTTGTGATGCTGTGAAATACTTTGTTTTTACAAAAGTTGATATTCTTGGCTATATGCTATATAGTTAAGGTTAATGGTGAGTGACCAAGAGAAGTTAAATGTTGCTCAGTTTGGTTTTGAAATATATTAAAACTCTTTGTATCTAATTGATTAGGGATAATTATATTTTCTGTTGGTATTAAAGCTGATTTGTAGCCTCTGAGGTTTTACACCAAGAAATGTGTATTTAACAGTGAAGCGGGGAGTGTGGAGCTGAGTATGGTAAAGGTGGAGTGGGATGGGACTTACTTGATTCAGGAGAGTAAAATGAGGCCAAGTTGTGAGGAGAAAACAAGCTAGGATTATTTTAAAGATAATTTGGGAGCTTTATATAAGTACATGGAAAATAGGGAACCTCCTGAAATCGTGGCATAGAATGGGGAATAATGACATTAACTTTTTCTATCCTTATAACGGAAAAATGGTGCTTCCCTAGGACTTCTGGTATATATTGCTTATGTATTGGATATATTCTGGCACATCAGAAATCTATGAAGACTTTTTTCTATTGGTTTTATTCATAAAAGGTGATATTTCAGATAATAATTTGACTTTAGAAAACCTTGTAAATAGGTACAAAGGAAACAACACCCTCCCCTCCAAATACTTTAAGGATAATTACATATGAAATGACTTTTTATATAACTGGAAAGAGCTAGGTCTTTATTATTCATTGTTTGGCATCCCACTTGTATTAGTTTTGTATTGCTGATATAACATATTACCACATACTAAGTAGCTTAAAACAACACCATTTTATTACTTTACGGTTCTGGCAGTCTTTTCTTGCCTTTTTCAGCTTCTAGGGGTTGCCTGAATTCCTTTTCATTTTCAAAGCCAGTGGTGAATAGTCAGTCTTTCTTACAATGCCATCTCCCTGATTCTGACTCTTCTGACTTCTCCTTTCTGCTTAAGGACAATTGTGATTACATTGAGCCTACCTGGATTAATTCAGGATAATATTTGTAAGGTCAGCTGATTAGTAACCTTAATGCCCCCTGGCCATGTAACGTAACAGTCACGGGTTCCAGGGGTTAGGATATGGATATCTTTTAGAGGAGCGATTATTCTGCCTACCATACGCTGTATCACACAAATTATACAAATATAATTTTTCTACCTTGATTATTCTACAATATAGGTGATTGTTTCTTAATTACACTTGCCTAAGAAATAAATAATAAACTTCTTAAAGGGACAGGAGTCATTAAACTTGAGCTAATGAGACAGCTCATTCATATGACTTTTAAAATGTCAAATTTTGAATTTATTTGTGCCATATACTCTAGTTGGTACCCGTGTTTTTGGGCTGTGAGGGAATTCCTTCTTGCTTTGAATTTCATGCCAGTTACATAGCTTCGTCACTTGATTTTTATCCCTATATAATTTTAAATTCTGACTTGAGGTTTTCTAAGAGGCCCTAGTTACTAAAGTTAGGAGGTCAAGGAGATGGTCCATTGTGACTTTGGGTTACATGTTAAAGAAAAATTATTCAATGATGCTCAATAAAGGCCGGGAAAACTATTCAGGACCATCACCATAGGTATAGGGACCACTGCAATGGGTTCTTGCAGTGCAAGAGGAAAGATTGAGTTCAGTTTCAAATATAGCATGGGGAGGTAGGAATTTATAGCCAAAGAGCAGGGTGGGGGTCAGTGGATGGAAAATTACTAAGAAGAAACATAAGGGGTAAGGGGGACTCTGGCTAAACCAACCTAACAGGATTCTTGCAGAAGACTGGCTGGGGTGATCAGACATCACCTGGGGGATGGTGGAGAAGGATGATCAAATTAGATATGGGGGTTCTCGCTGAACTGACTTAGCCAGGCTCTTTGCTAAAATGGGATTTCACAACGAAGTGCACAGATGGGTTGGTTTAGGAGAAGGTTCGGAAGCCTGACTGAAGTTTGACCAAGCAAAGAATCTTTTTCATATCTCAGGCTCTGAAAACACAAAAGCTTATTCCTTTCATGGTGATGTGGTGGGTATGAGGTAGTTGGTGAGGTGTAGAGTGAGGTGGGTGTGGGGTAGTTGGTGAAGTATAGAGTGAAGGAATTGAGAAGGATGGGAAGAGGTGCACCTGGGAAAAGAAACTCAAAGTGATTCATTATGGAGTCAGGACTAAGGCCATGGAGATATTGTGCTCTGGTCTTCTCTCTGGTCAGCCATAGATTTGAACTGAGGGTAAAACCAAGGAAAGCTATTGAGATAAATAGAATCACTCAACTTTTTTTTTTTTTCTAACCCACTGAATATGAGGGATTTAATTGGAGACAAAGGGCGTAGGTGTTATATGTATCTTGATCATCCGACTGAGCTGCAAAAAAGTGGTGAAAGTAAATCCGATTAGTTGAGAAGGTAGGCTTTTTGTTGTTATAACAAGTGACGTTTCAATAAAGTGTGAGAAGAAGCGTTGCAGAAGAAGTGTAATTGTGATTTAGTTTATTGAGTTGTTGTTTTCGCCTATCTGTGATAGAGTATGGAAAGATGGATAAAATTGTATATAAAAAGTTTGTCATCAACAGCTGAAGTGCTTATTGCTAGGTGAAATGTATTTTCTGTGACCTAAGTGAAGATATTCCCTGTATTTTCTCTCAGTTATACCATGAATGTGAGGACAGAGCAACACTGACCTCTCCCTAACTCTAGTACAGGTAACCCTTTTAGGGTGTTAGTTTATGATTATATCAACTAACTTTTTAGATAATTTTTTTATTATCCTTCCTTGGGTAACATAAGTACCCTCAATTGGTTTGTAAACACTTGTTGTTTCTATAGCCTGTTTCTTAATGCAAGTCATGGCATAAGTTTTTCCTTCTCTAGAGTTTTCATATCTTGGCTGTTTCTCAAAGCTTGAGGTAAGCAAATTTGGATGCAGTGCCTCCGATGAGGACTTGTCATTTTGGTACACCATTATGCTCTGTGTTTTCTAAGCCTTTTAAAATAGCTGAATGTTTTAAATAAGTGAATGAGCTGCTGTTGTTTGGACTTGCATTTCCCCCCCAAATGTTGAAGTACTGATTGAATCTTGGTGCAAAACATGCAGACCTTTTTTATGTACTGTACTGAACAGAGTGCTTGTAAAAAATGTAGGCAGGTAAAAGGATTAGTTTTAATTATGTTCAGAGCTAGTGTGATCATGAAGCAGGGGCATCCCCTCCCGCTCAGGTGCTTTTCTGTGACACTGGCCTTAAGACATTTGCCTGAAAGGTGTGTCAAAAGAGCAGTCATTTAAAGTTCTTTCCCTGGCATTCATGAGATATTTCTCATTACCTGGAGAACACCCAGACAAGTTCATGCTGCTTTTTTTTACAATGAATTGCCTGATAATGTTGTGTTCTTGCAGCTGAAAGATGTTCAAACAATTTGGACTCTGCTACTACACTTCAGTCTAGTGTGTTCAAGTAAAAAAATAAAAAAAAAAAAATCTTAAAACAAATACCACGAATGTGAAAGGAAGTACAAATCTATATGTTGTAAAGAGCTGAAATGAACATATCTGTTTCCCAAAAATATCTCAGGTGTTTTTACTACTGAAGAATCAATATATATTGACTAGTATAGTCTTCAGAGTTTAAAGTTTTCATCCTTTATTGTGAAACTCATATGAATGAAAATGCAGTAGGACTGATGATTTTTATTTTCTTGTTTTCTTCCATTTCTCATTTGAAGGAGGCTTCTATAGATAACAAACAATTCTAGCATAAATATATGTTCACATTTCTGTTTGGAATCCTATTTCAGTTTAATATACTCAAATCCTTTGTAATTCAGTATATCCCACTGCAGCTGTTTAATCACAGTTTTATATTTTAATAATGAAAGAATAATGAAGAAATAGCATTGAATGTGTAAATGGCAAAATCTCAAGTAACAACCAAAAGTTTGTGTTTTCTGTTCTACCCACACCAAGAACAGAAATTTTAATAATTTTTTAAGGTAAGCTTGAACTAGTATGGCATAAATAATAATAATTATTATTATTAGCACTTACTGCTTTATTTCTAAGTCAGTACTCTAAGTACTTTACATTGTAACTAATTTAATCCTGACAACAACTGTATATTAGTCCCATTACTGGGATGAGAAAACAGGACCAAATAACTTAGGTGATTTGGCAAAGGTGGCTGAGTAAGTGTTGGAGTGGGAATCAAACTCAGAAATCTGGCTCTCGAATTTGAGCACTCAACTTCTAAATAGTGGAAAAAGCTGCAGCCTACCATCTCCTGTCTGCTACCAAGGAAACCTGTGATCTTTTTGATGAATATGCTTCAAGATTTGGGGTTTAGTATGTTTGTCTATCTTGAGAACTTTTGATTCCGTAAAACATATTCTTTAAGGTATTTTCTAGCTCTAAAAATCTAAATTCTATATAGTTTAAAATTAACCATGTATTTAGCCACCAAATGGAGACTGATAAATTTCAGGGTAGGCATACAATATAATTCTATGCTGACATTAAAAAGAATCAGGTAGAATCCTCTTCTGTTTTGATGAATATGTGCTAGCATGTTCATCGGAATATCACAGGTTTGCTTGGTAGCACACAGGAGAAGATGGGCTACAGCTTTTCCGCTGTTTGGAAGGGGAGCAGTCAAACTCTACAGTCAGATTTCTGGGTTTGATTCCCACTCCATCACTTATAAGCTGAGTCACCTTTGCCAAATCACCTATTCTTTGGGTCTGTTTTCTCATCCTAAAATGGGACTAATATATAGTTGTCAGAAAAATAATGAGCTAGTTGTATAACTATGCATATTATGATTCCATTTTTGTACTAAAAAAAGAAAAGAGAAAGGCATATATATTAGCATATGCATAGAAAAGTTGAAGGATTGAACACTGATCATCTGTCTCTAGGAGGGTTCAATATGACGGGACATTTCTTTTTTCCTTTACACATTTCTGATTGATCAACTTATTCATTCCAAGTATTACTTTAGACATGAGAAAAAAACAGAGAAAAACAAATTAAGTGTGTGTCCTCATATATGCTTATAAGTGGACTACAGATAACAGAAAAAAGATCTCCTGAACTAGTCAGAGGTTGGGCCAACTGTGAGATTAGTGGAAAGAGCAAATTATTTCCTTCTGTAGCTTGTGAAATGACTGTGGGGCCTTCAGTTGTTGTTGTAGCTATTTAAACTATTACCATGTTTTGTAACCTTTAAAAATTCTCATGTGAGCTTTTTGCATGATTCCTAATGAATAAAGGATGAATACAGTAAAGTCTGGATTGATTTTTTTCTGTATTTGCATTGATGATAAGTCTGAATATAGGATCTATCTTGAACCTTGCTGCCCAGGTATATATTGACCACAGGTGGCTTAATTTGGCTTGTATGTAGTCAAATACATAGCACATTAGTAACATTAACTAAGTATTTTGAGAGTACAGAATGTAGTGTAAGCCTTAAGTGGGGAGAAGTAGTTACGGACCTTGGGCCTTGAGAAATAAGAATAATATTGCCTGTTGGACAAAAGGAACGTAGATTTACTTTCTGAGTAAATAAACATCCTGAGTGTCTCGCGATATCTCCATGTCATTTCCATCTACTAGTAGAGGAGGACTGGGACACCCTACTCTTTGTGGGATACCTCACTACACAGACCTTTGGGATTTTAAGGAACATGACTAGAAGTCCTCTTGGGAAGTTGGTAAAGCTAACGGTAAAATTCTCCCATGGTACAAGTTAGATCAAACATGGTTCATTTTGTGCCTGTGCTGTATCAGGTATCTGAAGTAGATTCTTTCCAAGCTTAACCTTTCAGACAGTTTTTAATCTATAAATATTGGTGTTTAAAAGTCAAAACCCTGTAAAGTCATTCTACCATTTCTGTTACCTCCCTCCTCTCCTCACTTTACCACAAAGGTATATGTTTCTTCTTTTTTTGCCAGGTCAAAGATTTTTATTAGGGTGAGATTAGATTTTTCATTTTAGGTGGCTGGAAAGTACAGCCAGCTGAAAACTATCAACCATTTAGACTACATGCTTCATTTGAATTGTGTTTCTGGATGCAAGTCAAGTATGACAACTGTGAGTTTCATAACTTTCTCTAGCTTGATTCAAAAATGTTTTAGGGCCAAAATACTTCTGAGGTCTTTTCTATCCTTTCTTGGTGAGGCCCTACGGAGGTTATTGGGGTTAAGACTATGTTGTGGGTCTCATAAAAATGACGGAGAGGTGAGGAGCCTTGCATATTAGGCTTGAATAATCTCTTATCCTTGCCTATGTTCTCCCAGGAATGACTTATCTCTTCTTGTTCAAAATGAACATCTCAGTGGGTCCATGCCTCTGATAATAATTTATGTCGTGTATTTTGTTTGCTTTAAAAATGCTGAGGTTCTTCGATTGAAGTTACAGCTTTTAGACAGTATAGAGCTAAATTATGAAGGGGAAACATGTTGTCAAAGAAGACTGGGTGGAAAAGAAGGGACTAAAGAAAGTAATAGTCGGAATAATTCCAATGCATGGCGATTAGGATTTTAGTGTTCGCTGCCATAGTCTCCCAGGGGACCCCCACGTCCAACAGAACTTTCTGTTTTGGTATGTTTTTATTTACAGTTATTATCATTCATGATATCCCAGCCCCCAGTTATTCGGTTTGTTTTTTTTAAAAGTTCAACCAAGCTTTTTAAGGGACAGCATTAATTTTATAAACTTAGATCTGAGTAATTTATAACAGAGCCATATGAGCTATTTCAGGAAATCAACAAATATTTATTGAGCTAGGTAGAATACATAAGTTGAAGTAGTTACAGTTTTGGCATAAAAATAATGAAGGCTTTATTGTAAAACAATAGGAATAGCTTAGAGCACAGGTCCCCAAGCTTTTTGATACCAGGGACCAGTTTTGTGGAAGACAGTTTTTCCATCGACTGGGGTAGAGGGGATGGATTCAGGATGACACTGTTACACCTCACATCATCAGGCATTAGATTCTCATAAGCAACCTAGGTCCTTCACATGTGCAGTTCACAGTAGGGTTCCCGCTTCTATGAGAATCTAATGCTGTAGCTGATCTGATAGGAAGCGGAGCTCAAGCCACAGTGCTCCCTTGCCCCGGTGCTGCTCACCTCCTGCTGTGAGGCCTGGTTCCTAACAGGCCATGGACCAGTACCAGTTCGCTGCCTGGGGGTTGAGGTCCCTTGGATTAGAGTATTACAGAAATATTTAAGAGGTGAAATCAATACAAATAGGAGACTTGCATCAATTTTAGACATTGTGAGAGACACAGGATTGAGGATAAGCTTTGGGTGATGGATTGGATGATGCAGCAATTTACTGAAACAGGAAATATAGAAAAAAGGAAGAAGTTTCTTTTGTGGGTTGTAGGATTGATACTGAATTTCGATTTTTATTAGTTTGAGAGTACCGAAGGGATATCTAGATAGAGATGTTTAACAGGAAGTTTAAAAACTCTAGTTTGGCTCTGCAGAATGGGACATTGAAGCAATATGGGATTCAGAAGTCATCAAAATAGTTGAAGCCATGGGAATGGAAGGAATATCCTATGTGAAACATGTCAAATGAAAAGTGTCACTGGACCTAAATACATACCCTTGATTTCTGTCTTTACCACCCCAGTAAGATGGTGCTGGTGAAGATCACCGATATCCTCCATATTTCTAGATACAATGGTTATCTGTGTGTTCTGATCTAACTACTACTTAGAAGCATTCATCTTACTTGCTTACCTCCCCGCTCTTGAAACACTTAAGTTTTCTTACTTCCATGACACTTAACGTTTTCTGTTTTTTCTCTCAAAAGACTGGTTTCTCCTCTTGTGTCTTCTTGTAAAGATTAGAAAATAAAACTGTCTAGACCCGCCCCCCACCCCAACTCTTTGTCATTAGCATGACCTTAGTGTTATAATTCTAGGGGAAGACAAAACACAGGAGGAGTCACATAAAAGTATAAGATTTGCCAAATTTAATAGAATGTGATTGAAAAGGAACTATGTTCCTTCCATTCAAGAAAAATGTGGCTAGAATACAGAATTCCATCAACCTCTGTCGGATGATAAAAGGTTAGGAAATAATTCAATAAAACAATTGTAAAAAATCTTGCCATCAAGGGACTTACGTTCTAGTGAGGGAAGACTGACAATAAACAAATAAATAAGTAACTTACTGAGTAAGTAAGAAGTCAGTAAGTTCTGTGGGAAAACATAAGGGGGATAGAACATGTGGTGGTGGGAGAGGTTGCACTTTTTTTTTTTTTTTTGACTTTTTTTTTTTTTTGAGACGGAGTCTCGCTCTGTCACCCAGGCTGGAGTGCAGTGGTGCGATCTTGGCTCACTGCAAGATCCACCTCTCAGGTTCACGCCATTCTCCTGCCTCAGCCTCCCGAGTAGCTGGGACTACAGGCGCCCGCCACCACGCCTGGCTAATTTTTTGTATTTTTGGTAGAGACGGGGTTTCACTGTGTTAGCCAGGATGGTCTCAATTTCCTGACCTTGTGATCTGCCCGCCTCGGCCTCCCAAAGTGCTGGGATTACAGGTATGAGCCACCGCACCTGGCCCTTAAAAAAAAAAAAAATACTTTTAAGTTCTAGGGTACATGTGCCATTTTTAAAAGTGATCAGGGCAGGTCTCACTGAAAAGGTGATACGTGAGTAGAGACCCAAACAACATAAAGGAGTGACTATGAATCATGTGTATTCTAGGGCAAGAGATTTCTAGGCAGAGGGAATGGCAAGTACGAAGGTCCTGAAGTTGGATGTTACTGAGCGTGGGTCAGAAACTGCAAGAAGGCCAGTTTGCTTGGAGCAACTGACTGAGGGAAGAAATAGTAGTAGATATTGTCATAGAAATAATTAGAAGTCGGGGAGGAATGAGGAAAGAGGCAGATTTTTGTAGGACCTTTTAGTCTGCTATAAGGGCTTCCATTTTTAGCCTGAGTGAGATGGGAGACTTTGGAGTATTCTGAGTGGAAAAGAGACTTGATCTGACATATGTTAACAGGATAACTCTGGCTACTGTGCTGTAAATAGACTATAGGGAGGTTTGAGTGAAAGCAGGAAGCCAGTGTGAGGCTTTTGGAATAATCAAAGCAACAGATGATGGTGGCTTAGATTGGGGTGGTAAGGGTAGAGGTGGTGAGAAGTAGTTGGAGTCTGGATATATATTGAAGCTATTGCTGACAGAATTTTCTGATTGATTGGATGTGTGGTTTGAGAGAAAAAGAGGTGCCAAGGATTATTCTAGAGTTTTTGGCCTGAGCAACTGAGAAAATGGAGCTGTTGTTAACTAAGGAGGAAAGTTTCAGGAGGAATAGGTTTGGGATGAGTTATAAATTGTTGTGGGATTTTTTTTTTCAAAAAATTTTTTTTTAGTTTTGTAAAATACATATAAAATTCACCATCTTAACTATTTTTAAGTATGCAGCTCAGTGGTATTAAATACATTTATAATATTATATCACCACCATCACCACCATACATCTTCATAACTCGTTTTCATCTTGTAACACCGAAATTCTATACCCATTGAACAATAACTCTCTGTATCCACCTCCTTGTTTCCTGGTAACTACCATTCTACATTTGGTCTTTACGACTTTGACTAATTCTGTCTTATGTAAGTAGAGTCAAACTGTGTTTGTCCTTTTTATGGCTGGCTGGCTTATTTAACTTAGTCTTATGTCCTCAGGGTTGAAACATGCTGTAACACATGTCAGAACTTCCTTCTTTTTTATGGCTAAATAATAATCCATTATATGTCTATATCACATTTTGCTTATCCATTTATTTGTTGATGGACATATAGGGTACTTCCGTGCTTTAGCTGTTATGAATGATGTTGCTATGAACATGAGTGTACAAATAACTCTTCCAGATCCTGCTTTCAGTTCTTTTGGGTATATACCCAGACATGGCATTATTGGATCAGATGATAATTCTACTTTTAATTTTTTGAGGTACTGCCATATTGTTTTTCACAGTTGCTGTATCATTTTACATTCTCCCCAGCAGTGTACAGGGTTCTAATTTCTCCATATCCTTGTCAACACTTGTTATTTTTCATTACTCTGATAGTAGCTGTTATGATTTGAATGTGCATGTCCTCCCCAAAATTCATATGTCGGAACCTAAGACCCAATGTGATGGTATTAAAAGGTGAGGCCTTCAGGAAGTTATTAAGTCTGGGGGCTATGGCCTTATGAATGGGATTAATACCTTTATCCAGTGCTTCCAGGAAATTAGCTAGGCCTTTTCGCCCTTCTGTCTTCTGCCATGTGAAGATGTAGCAGAAGGCTCTCACCAGACACAAAATGCCAGTGCTTTGATCTTGGACTTCCCAGCCTCCAGAACTGTGAGAAAATAAGCTTCTGTTCTTTGTAAATTACATATTTTGTTATAGCAACAGGAACAGACCAAGACAGTGGCCATCCTAATGGATGTTTTAATAAATGATATCTCACCAAAATTTTTTTTTTTTTTTTTTTTTGAGACAGCGTCTCACTCTGTCACCCAGGATGGAGTGCAGTGGGGTGATCTTGGCTCACTGCAACCTCCTCCTCCTGGGTTCAAGCAATTCTCCTGCCTCAGCCTCCTGAGTAGCTGGGATTACAGGTGTGCACCACCACGCCTGGCTAATTTTTTTGTATCTTTAGTAGAAACGGGGTTTCACCGTGTTGGCCAGGCTGTTCTCAAACTCCTGACCTCAAGGGATCCACCTGCCTTGCCTCCCAAAGTTCTAGAATTATAGGTGTGAGCCACCACACCTGGCCCTCACTGTAGTTTTGATTTGCATTTTCCTGATGATTAGTGATATTGAGCATCTTTTCGTATACTTAATTAGCCTTTTGTTTATCTTCTTTGGAGGAATGTCTTTTCAAATTCTTTGTCCATTTTTGAACAGAGTTTTTTTTTTATTGTTCAGTGTTAGGTGTTCTCTACATATTCTGGACATTGATCTCTTATTACAGATATGATTTACAAATATTTTTTCCCATTCTATAGACTGCCTTTTTACACTATTGACATTTTCTTTTGTTGTAACAACTGTTTTAGTTTTGATAAAGTCCAATTTGCCTATTGTTTCTTTTTTCATCTGTGTCTGTGGTATCATGTCCAACAAATTATTGCCAAATTCAGTTATGAAGCATTTGTCCTATGTTTTTTCTAAGAAAAAACTTTCTATGTTTCTATGTTTTTTATACTTTTAGGTCTTACATTTAGTGCTTTTATTCATTTGGAGTTAACTTTTGTATATGGCATTAGGTAAGGGTCCAACTTTATTCTTTTGCATGTGCATATCCAGTTTTCCTAGCACCATTTGTTGAAAAGACCATTCTTTCCCATTGAATGGTCTTGTCACCCTTGCCCAAAATCATTTGACCATACATGCAAAGGTTTATTTTGGGGATCTCTATTCTATTTCATTGGTCTATATGTCTGTGTTTATGCTAATAACATGCTCTTTTTGTTACCGTATGTTTGTTTTGAAATCTGGATGTGCGAGTCTGGAGCTCCAGCTTTGTTCTTTGTTTTCAAGATTGTTTTGTCATTTGTGATTCCATATGAATTTAGGATGGGCTTTTCTATTTCCATAAAAAATTATTTGGATTTTGATAGGATTGCATTGAATCCCTTTGGTTAGTGTTGACAGATTAACATTATTGTCTTTTGTCCGTGAACATAAGATGTGTTTCCATTTATTTGTATCTTCTTTAATTTCTTTCAGCAATGTTTTGTGGCTTTTATTGTACAAGCTTTTCACCTCCTTGGTTAAGTTAGTTCTTAAGTGTCTTATTCTTTTACATGCTATTATAAATGGAATTATTTTCATAATTTCCTTTTCAGGTTGTTAATTATCAGTGTACAGACGTGCAACCTACTTTTGGACGTTGACTTTGCCAGTGATATGAACCTGTATGTAGAAAACCATATAGAAAACCTTAAAGATTGCACAAAAAAATGGTTAGCTTGAGACATAACCCTTAGGCAAAGAGAAGTTTGCGATGTCAGAAATTTAAAATTAATAGGATTAAAAAGAGAGCTGTGGGGTCCTTGTTATGTATTTGCTTTGGAAGCCCTCTAAGAAAATTTCAGGGCAGCTGTTTATTCTCACCCTACCGGAATGCCCCCAGATTATGTGACAATGAGGTCTTATTTTAATATGTGCAGAATTTGTTAAGACTGACATTCTTTGTTTCAGATTTTTACATATCAGAGAGTTCTTGCATTTTTCTGGTGATGTCTTATTCCTCTTGTGTAGGTCCCAAGTGAGCCCTGATCCTCTCAGATACATTTTATGTACTCTGTTGGTGATGAATATTTTATCTCTGGCAAATACTGTCTCTAATTTGTCCATGAATAATTCCCTTGAGGACCTTGGTATCCAATATTATTGTAATTATAAAATCAATGTTAACACTAAAGTCAAAGAGTCATGAGCATGCCCTTTCTTGCTTATGAAGAGCCATGAGGAGATAAGCAGTCTGTTCAGGATGGAGTCATAATTCCTTGTATAGAATATCATAAATTATTTCCACAGATTCACCAAGCAAATGAGGCCTAATGTCCTTTTCTATAAAACACATGCCTTTACCTAATCCTTTACCTCCCACTCCCATTCCCCCACTGCTTTTTCTTAACATGATAGTTTACTGTGAGCTTTCAGGTTTTTTTCCTTTTGGGAAAGCTGAGTTTGTTAGCCAAGGACCTTTATTTATTTATTGCTAACCATAAATATGACTGCTCTATTTTTTGTTGCATGTTCCAGATGAGTAGTTTTTTTTGTTCTTGTTGTAACAGTTGCTTTACAATTATGGTGTGATTTGCAAATTGGAAAAGGGAGACTTGAAGGATTGTACCTTACTTAGACAAACATGTTGAAAACCAGAATGGTTTTATTTAAAAAAGAAAGAAAGAAAAGAATGGCTAGTCACACATCCTTAAGGAGTTTATACCTATCCACACTGCTAGTGACAAACAATAGCTCAGACTGTCCCACTGAGTTTTTGTGTTTAATTAACAAAAGCTAGGTGTTACACATGGCTTCAAGTATGTCCTGTCCCATTTTCTCCCCATAAGATATTGAAGGTGAAAGGAAAGCAAAAATATGCAAGTATGAACTTAAGAACTGCCAGGCATTTGCCTCCTCTACATTCACAGCCAGCCTCATGTTCTTACATGTAATAATTTATCATTAGGAAAATAAAAAGGGAGAAGGGAGTACATGTAGAATAGGAGAGCTGAGTATTAAATAACAAGTGGGACACTGAGAGGGCAAAATGTGTTTGCTCAGGAAAATTCACTCTAGGTTTTCTACCAGCCCTCATCCTGTCCCCTGCCTTGGTTCAGACTGACTCTTAGCCATTCCCAAGACTCTGGCACATTCCATCAGAATCAGTCTGTGGAATTGGAAGATGAATAAATATGTTCTGTTTTATGTCCTTCAGTTGTAGTATTAGATAAGTTCTGCTGTCTGTTGGGCCAGTGGACCAAATGTATAGTTGATACTGGTTTTGGCTGCCCTGCTTTGGACAAAATCCCACAAGAACTTGGAATCAGGGTTCCCTCCTTCCATTGCTGATGGTAGGGGGCAGCAGTTTTTTCCTCAACAACCTGGTAGCCAGGGCCCCAGCATGAGACCCAGCAAGGCTTGGCTGGTTAGATACCCCAGCTCAGTAGCACACCGCACGGGGTTGGAGCCATCTCATGTCATTCTGGTGGCTGCAGTGGAGTTTGGTGCAGGGTGGCAAGCAGTTAGCATAAGTGGCAACTCCTAAACTTATAATAATGTTACCTTGGGATGCCTTGGTTCTTGCTGTTCTTTAGCCTTCTCATCAATTCTGTGAATTATCAGTATTCTTCCAATGAATTGCTTTTTTGTTATTTGCAATCTGAACCCTGTTTTGTACAAAAGGAAAATGAGGATATCTCTTTTTAAGAAACACTTGGGATGTTCAAGTATCATATTTTCCTGGTAGTTTGAGAACTCCTTTGATAGAGTGAGTGCTTTGTTTGACAAAAAAATAAAAAATAAAAAATAAAAAATAAAAGTGAATGCTACTGAGACTATTCTAGTAAAGCTCTAGTTAAATGTATAAGGCCCATGGAGCCTCTCTAATATCTTCATGAATCCGTATATGGTACTTGTATAATCTGTGTAATTTGGGCTATAAATTCAAGAAACATAATTTAAGGCATTTGTGCCTGTACTAATTTCAGGGAATAATATAAAGCAAATACTAAAAGCATTAGTAATATAAATTAAGTCCACGTGCTACATTTAATCTTGAAGGGAAACTTTTTTTTTGGTATTTCATTTTCAATAAGTGATTTGTGGGTGCTGAAAGAGATCAGTTGACATCTAATAGGTGACCCCACATAGATCTGCCTTTATCTATGTGTTCAGCTTTTGCTCGTGAAGTTTGACAGTAGTCAGAAAGTGCCTCTTTAATAAAGCACACCTTTAAATAACTCTCACAGATTCATTCCAGCTTTTCAAGTGAGAAGATGACTTGAACTCCCACTGCTGCCAGCTCAGCTGTGGATCTGAAATATCCAGCTGTGCCCTCTCTGCCTCTCTCATCACCAATAACAGACTTTGCAATCAGAACCTGTCTGGCACGTGTGCTGATGTGTGAGGCGAGATAGCATTTCGCTCACTGTATTGGCTTCTCCGCGCTAGACCATAGTAAACATTTGTCTTTGTCAGCAGTTAAAGCAATGTGACTTGAGGATGTACAGGGATTACGGACACTTCTGCTCTGTTATGCTTTTGTCTAGGTCTACATAGAAATTTATATTCAAAGAGAGTTGATTTAACTGGTAGGATAGACCAGTAATCCTTGAAAGTGTGTTTTTAGGGGTTTTCACCTTTAGGGGAAGAAAAAAATCCAACGATTGTCCCACTATATGTCATACTATGACCTTTTAATTGTTGTTATTATTGCAAACCAAAAGGACTGCCTGTATGTCATTAGCCACCATTAGGATTGGCATATCATATCAGATCTTTGACCAAATTGATGTTAAAATAAGGCCAAACCCTGAATCATCTTTAATTATCTACTGCGAAAAGAATCCCTAATGTGTGGTCATAAAAATAAGTTTTCTTTGGGAAAACACTATTGTAAGTGAAAAATCTAATATTAGCACTCATGATGATAATAACACCTCTTGATTATTGAGTACTGTGCTGAGCATTTTATATACCGTACCTTATTTGCTACTCCCAGCAATCCTGTGAGATGATCCCTATTTTCTAGATTAGCTGTCAGTGAAGTAACTTGTCCTAATTGCCATAGGGTTTGATTTCAGGCTTGTCTAACTATGCTTTTAATCATAGCCACGTACATCACTGAGGAGCACATCCGGCCACGTGGCTTGGTCAGACACTCATGGTCCAAAGTTGAATTAAAAGTAGCGCCTACATTCAAGTGCTCTAAGTCCAGTGGGGGAAGATGAATGACAAATCAACTGTACTTGACAGAATGATGAGTGTTATGACAGTGAAATAGAAAAGGTACTCAGGGAGTTTGGAGAAGGTCATCTAAATCAGTCTGAGAGTCACAGAAGTTGTCTTGCAAGAAATAATCATTGAGCTGAATTTTGAAGGATAACTAAGAGCCAGCCAGAGGAAAATACTGAGGAAGGATGTATAAGCAGAGGGTCAGCCCCTTTGCTGACATAGAGCAGGAAAGAGAATGGATCAGAAACTGCATGAAGGTGCATATGATTGCCTTGAGGGCCATGTATATGGTGGGAAAAATAATGATTAATATTATTATCAAGTTTTGTGTGTCAAACCATGTTTTAGCTGTTATAGACGTTATTTCACGTGGTCTGCATAACAACTATTGGATGCCAGAAATGAAGGCAAAGGTCAGATCATAAAGCTCCTTGTCTGTACTTTATCCCAACAGCTGTGGGTGGCTATAGAAAGGTTTTTTTTTTTTTTTTGAGGCGGAGTCTCGCTCTGTCGCCCGGACTGGAGTGCAGTGGCCGGATCTCAGCTCACTGCAAGCTCCGCCTCCCGGGTTTACCCCATTCTCCTGCCTCAGCCTCCCGAGTAGCTGGGACTACAGGCGCCCACCACCTCGCCCGGCTAGTTTTTGTATTTTTAGTAGAGACGGGGTTTCACCGTGTTAGCCAGGATGGTCTCAATCTCCTGACCTCGTGATCCGCCCGTCTCGGCCTCCCAAAGTGCTGGGATTACAGGCTTGAGCCACCGCGCCCGGCCAAAGGTTTTAAGTCAGGGGAAAAACATAGTATTCTGGAGACTGAATTGAAGTAGGATAAGACCTGAGCTAATGACACCAGTTAGGAGAAAAGATAGTGTGGTTATCCAAAGGACTGTGGTGATGTCTTGAACAAAGAAAGGCACTGGGGTCTGGGAGGAATGGGGAAATAATAGAGGCAAAGTTGGACAGATCCGTAGGAACTAGTGACTAGTAGAATATGTGGGAATGAGCTCCATCTTTATGGAGCCTAAAAGATTGTTAAGTGAAGAATAGAATAGGATTTCCACTTTTAGGGATTACAAGAAAAATGATTTTGGTTTGTTTTCCTTTTTTTTTTTTTTTTGTTAGAAGCCTTTCTAGCTTCAGTTCCAAAAGCACAAAGAATGGAAAGAATCTACTTCATTGAGATCTTTCCTCCTAGGGATTTTTGTGGTGATATTTAAATCCAATTGAAGGTCTACTTATGGAACCTAGCACTCTCTCGCTCTCTCTCTCTGTCTTTTTTTTTTAAGACAGTGTTACTGTTCCCTAGGCTGGAGTGCAGTGGCACAATCATAGCTCCCTGCAGCCTTGAACTCCTGGGCTCAAGCAATCTTCCTGCCTCACCCTCCCCAGGATCTGGGACTACAGGTGCACACCATCACACTTGGCTAATTTTAAAATTTTTCTTTTGAAGAGATGGAGTCTCGCTATGTTGATCAGGATGGTTTCGAACTCCTGGCCTCAAGTGATCATCCTCCCTTGACCTCCCAAAGTGCTGGGATTACCAGCATGAGCCACTGTGCCCGGCCACCTAGCTCCTTTTAAATGTTTCCATGTCCTGACCCTTCTCAAGTGTATAAAATATAGAAAATGCCCTTGGTAAGGAATGTTAAAAGTGTTTGTGTATTTTTATGCCCTACTTCCTGTTTAGAAATGTTCTGTTCAGGTAATCACCAAAAAAAGAGATTTGCTGTAAAATGCATTAGTTTCTCATTCACTTTCCTTTAAACTGTATTACTTTGCTCTTTAGGAAAAAGTAGTGCATGGTCTGAAACTGACCTAGGTGAGGCCCCGATTTGGAGATGTTTGTGAATGTGGCATATAAAGCTTAGGTCTCATTACAGACATTCATGCCTGGGTATTTTATTGCTGGTTTTATTGCATAATTCTGTTATTATAAAAATTGATTTTTTCCCATCAAGCCATTACAATATAAGAATTAGATTTTTTTAAAAAGAAACATTTTTTTTTTTTACTTAGTATCCTTTCCTAGTAAAAGAAAAAAAATCCTATTCCTCTGATCTATTTCCAGTGTGAGAAGATGTGAAATTATGCATACCTGGGAATTATATGAGAAGCTTGACTTCATTTCTTTAAATCTAATCATCAGATACATGCCCTAACTTTTAAAACTTCCCTTTTTGGTTCATTTTGAATTCCACATACCAAGACTCTTGAAAGCCACTGATCAGGGATGACTGATGCAGACTGGGAGCCACGTGGGCCCCAGGTCTGGTTCAGCGCAGCGGCACTCTCTTCCATTCAAAGTCTCAGATGTCTGCCCCTCTGCAAAGCCGCGAGGCCAATGTCTATAGCTGCTAAGCATGAAATCCCCTGCTTCTGTTTGTTTCTTTTGTTGCCACGAGTTAATAGGGACAGAGACAGGAGACAGCCCAGAACAAAGCAGAAATAATGGAGTATTTCACCCCAAAAAGGAATGTGGATTGAGAAATACAAAGGGGAAGGCAAAGACAGACTTAGTGTCCTGAGGCAGTGTGATGTATTGGCCAGAAGCCTCAGCCCTGGGACAATTCCAGTCCAAAGCCTTCATCTGTGTGCTCCCAGCAGCCCACATGGCTGAAAGGTTTGACCCACCTTCTGTAAAAACAATTTGTTGTTTTTTTTCCCACTAGGGTCTAAAGGATGACAGGATTTCCACCTCAAAACATAGGTTGCTCTTGGAACATGGAGAAGTCTTCTGTCTGGCAGCCAGGGGCCTCTTGACAGCACTCCCTTGCCCTGTTTATTATTTCTCTTGCTATAGATGCCATTTTGAACTTGTTTGCAAGAACCAGTAGTCACCCTAAGACATCGAAGCATATTTGATTTTTGTTTCTCTTCTTACAACTAGAAAGATAGGATTAGCTGAGAGATTGCATGCTCATTATAGACCTTCTCCTTCACATGCCTTTCTGCATAACCCAGTTTATTCATATATTTTCTCCTATACTCTCCTCCAACATATTTTATCTAGTATTTGCTTATTTATTTTACTTTATTGAGATATAATTTATATACACATATATTTTAAGGTATAATTTATATATGCATATAATTTGAGGCTGTTTCAAAAGAGATTTTTTTCCTTACTGCTATGCTTAGGATTGGAAATCTCTGCAGCTCACATGGGCTTCTCTTTTTTTTCTTTTTTCTTTTTTCTCAAGACAGTCTCGCTGTGTTGCCCAGGCTGGAGAGCAGTGGCATGATCTCATCTCACTGCAACCTTAGTCCCTCAGGTTTAAGCAATTCTCCTGCCTCGGCCTCCTAAGTAGCTGGGACTACAGGCACATACCACCACGCCTGGCTACTTTTTGTATTTTTAGTAGAGACAGGGTCTCACCACGTTGGTCAAGCTGGTCTTGAACTCCTGACCTCAAATGATCCACCTACCTTGGCCTCCCAAAGTGCAGGGATTACGGGCGTGAGCCACCGCACCTGACTGGCTTCTCTTAATACATAAGTTTTGTCCTTTCCAGAGGACAATAAAGGGTTAAATGAAAGAAGCAAACAGTGTGAAAGAGAGAAGCCAGCAGGACTTTGGTACCCCCTTTTCTTCCATCCCAGTCAGTCTCCTCTCCTCTTCCTCCCGTGCTCTCTAATTCAGCAGGGCAAGAACCTTAGTGATGCTATTTCTCACCCAACTCCTCTAACTCCAAGACAGCTGCAGGCCCCTTTTGCCTGGAATGAGAGATACTTTAGCCATAAACCTGCTGGTATAAGTAAAGAAGCAATACAAAGACTTGTATCTTTGCCTTCCTTTGCCCGGTGTTTTTCTCTTCAGTTACACAGGCAAACTTACTTAAAGCACTCTTTCACTCCCTCAAAAGAACAGAACACCCCACTTCTGATGCTCTAATCCCTGACTTGAGGGCATGAACCAGGGCTCTGGAGCAGAATAACCCTGGCTCAAACCCTAGCTCTGCCATGAACCTCAGCTCTGCCACTTAATAGCTCTCTGGTACATTTTCTTATCTCTGTGTTGCCCTCTATCTAAACAGAATGGATCTAAAGTTTCCTGTGCATGACATGCCCTCAGAAATTAGAGGCTTATCAGTTGCAGAAGTTTGGAAAACAGCTCAGGAGCCAGACTGCCAGGGTTTGAATCCTGTTCCACATAGGCAAGTTACTTAACTTCTTTGAGCCTCAGTTTCCTCCCTTTAAATTGAAATCATATAGCACTTTTTAGGGAATGGATACATTAATACCCGTAAGTCACTTATATCTGGTGTTCAATATGGTTTTATTTTTAATTTATGAGGATACCTGTCCCCAGTGTCTCCTACAGAGCTCAAGCAGCTCTGACAAATCCTGTAACATATTTTGTAGCGTGTTGTATTTTGTATGGGGTTTGCATTTTCAAAAGACAGAGCCATATCTGACAGTTACTAACCTGGAAAATATTTTGTTCTAAATCAAGTCATTTTAGATATTTAAGCACTTCTTAATGTTTTACTCATTGAACAATGCTTAGTGTTAGAAAACACGTCTAGAAATTGACTTATTTTTAGAAGCTTTTTTTTTCTTCATTATGAAAGTTGGAGAAGGGTCAGAATGAATAGCTGCCTCTTTTTGGTTTGGAAGCCAACTATGTGAGAAATATATCCACTTAAAATTATGGGTGATTTTTCTCTTCCCTTTAGGTACCAACTCATGGATGTTTTGTTAATCCAACAAGTATTTATTGAGTGCAGGTGCTTGGCCCCACCCTTGGGCCACATAGAAAAGGACCTGGTGAGCCGTCATAGGAGAGCTTGTGTTTCTGTCTGGCGAGACCAGTATTGAAATGAGAAGGAAACAGTGTGGGGCTTGGGTAGTATGGCTGTGGGGAGGTCCCGAAGCCGACTGAAGAAAAGTTTCCAGCAACTATACAGAGCTTCAATCAAATTGAAATCATGCTCAGAATAAAATCATGTATTCATGATGAAAAACAGAGCATCAATTGAAACAAATGCCATGTCCCAAAGGGCTGGGAATTTAGCGAAACAGGATGGTAGGAAATACTGGCAATGCAGGGGCCAGTGCCAAAGTGGGAGGATTTTGAGCTAGATTCTCATCTATATTTGAGCTAGATTCTCATCATATTTGTAGAACAACTTTGCTGCTCTGCTTCGGTGCCTGGCCACCCCTTGGTAGCTGTAAAATTAAGCTTTTTGAACCTATAATAGGACCAAGAATGGATATGCCTTTGCGTCTATGTGCATATTTCTATCAGCCAGTGAATCTTAGAAAAGAATACATGTGGCATAGTATTAACTGTAGTGCTAGTGTGTGTACAGGACCAAGAAGTGGAAGAAAGGATTATTTCTCTCTGAGGAAATTGAAGACTTCTCAGAGGAGGTGCCCTTTAAACAGAACTTTGAGTAGGAGTTTGCCAAGTAGGAAAGTAGGGAGGAACTTTTATTCTGTGTGCACAAGAACAGGGTGGCATAGAAACGTTAAGTGCTCAGATCATATGAAGGAATAGTGGTGATTTGGAGGGTAGCTGGAGTCATTAAGGTAGAAATATAGAGGAAAATGAAATGTACAATTAAATGCTTAATTAGTGCTTTGCAATGTTGACATGAGGGGTTATTCATCAAGTACCAATTGTGTACAGTGCTCTGCTAGACCTACCAAATGTCTGGCACTGTTCAGGAAATAAATACCTTCTTTCTGTTCCCATCACAAATGGGGACATTTTAAGATCATCTTGCTGTCTTAGTGCTAGGTCATCAGACTGAAATGCAAGTCCTTATTTTACTCTAGTAATTTTATCGTTTGCTTTCATTTCTTTCCAGTATTTGTAGTCACCTTCCTTTTTAAGCACATATTTCTAAGGGGTTTGCTTCTGCTTTTAAGCTAATCCATTATTTCAGCTGTTGATTATATGATTATATGATTTGTCCAAAGTCTACGATATAGTCAGTTATTACTGGTGATTCTGGTCTTTGCCCTCTCTCAAGACCTAGGCACACCGTTTCTTCAAATACAGCACTAGAAGTTTGTGGGTACACAGAATGGGGAAACATCCTGTGTCCTGACATAATATGGTGGATACACTGGGTTCTTTTAAAAAAGACCGAGTCATAACTGTCCCCGTGTGAAAAGGCCTGTGAGCTGAAGCAGTCTAGGCAATGGAGACCATGACCTTGGTTGGTCCCCCAGAGGGTATACTTATATTCAGACTGGCTCTGTTCTCTATTTGCTGCTACCAGGGGATTGGGGACAGGTGGTGTGTGTTTCGTGTCTTGGGCTGAACTGGGATAGAATGGAGCATGTGGAGGCTGCTGTGGGCTATTGGAGGTACTACAGTCTGGGCTGTATATTGGGCGGCCAGGCCCTTGTCTAAGGAAGCTAACTATCACCTAAGATACCTTGGGAAAATGAACATCGTGATGAGCAGTTACTTACCTGTATGGTGCCTTTCTTAGTAGCATAATGTATTGCACCCAGGCCTCATAACATCCTCCTGAAGAAAGGAAGTGGCAGAGAGTGTTAAAACGTTACTGGTTAATCATGGGGAAACTGAAGCATGGATAGGTTTATGAGGCTTGAGCAGAGTTACACAATGCCTTAGTGTCTGGCCTGGGAATGAGGCCTGAGTTTGCCGCTTGCTGTCAGGGCTGCCGACAGCATTGTGTTTTGCATTGTACGCCAGTGAAAAGGGCTTACTCTTAACAATGCAAGAGCTGCTGTAGGAGACACATACAATGAACTTTGGTACAGTATAGTCTAGAGGCCAAAATGAGTAATTTTAAGTAAATTGACTATAGGATCCAAAGCTTCATTAAGTTTTAAAACAAAAAACAAATGAAAACTCTTTACAGTTTTAGGAACTGACTCAGAAAACATGACCATTCCTTCCCCATTGGAAGTAGCATACTCTTAAAAGTTTTATCTTGTTGACTAAAAATCTGACACTATTCCTGTTACCCATAGGATGATTTATTCAGTCATTTCAAATACATGTTGATTTCTAAGAGTCTGTGATTTATTTAGAAGATTTTGCCTTGTAATAACTATCAATGTAGCCTTTAAGTTCCATAGCCGTGGTTTTGTGGAGAGGCTTTTGTTTTATTCAGTTTTGGTTTGGGTTCTTATAGAACAACTGAAACTGCAGAGCCTGGACTTTGAGAAAGAGCTTGGGGAGGTGCAGGGGGAGATGTCACGTTGGATGTCTTTATGACATTCAGTTATATGATTGAAACCATGGGACTGGAGATGACATCACTGGTGAGAATATAAAAAGGGAAGAGAAGCCGGACTCAGTGGCTCACGCCTGTAATCTCAGGACTTTGGGAAACTGAGGTGAGTGGATCGCCTGAGCTCAGGAGTTGGAGACCAGCCTGAGCAACATGGTGAAACCCCATCTCTACAAATACAAAAATTAGCTGGGTGTGGTGGTGCACACTTGTAATCCCAGCTACTTGGGAGGCTGAGGTGGGAGGATTGCTTGAGACTGGGATTTGGAGGTTACAGTGAGTGGAGATTACCCCACTGCACTCCAGCCTGGGCGACAGAGAGAGATCGTCTTGAGAAAGAGAAGAGAAGGCTGGGCATGGTGGCTCACGCCTGTAATCCCAGCACTTTAGGAGGCTGAGGTGGGTGGATCCCCTGAGGTCGGGAGTTTGAGACCAGCCTGGCCAACATGGTGAAACCCCGTCTCTACTAAAAATACAAAAATTAGCCAGGCGTCGTGGCACATACCTGTAATCCCAGCTACTCAGGAAGCTGAGGCATGAGAATCAGTTGAACCCGGGAGGTGGAGGTTGCTGTGAGCTGAGATTGTGCCATTGCACTCCAGCCCAGGCACCGGTCAACAAGAGCAAAACTCCATCTGGAAAAAAAAAAAAAAAAAAAAAA
Source organism: Rhinopithecus roxellana (assembly GCF_007565055.1). Classification (NCBI taxonomy): domain Eukaryota; kingdom Metazoa; phylum Chordata; class Mammalia; order Primates; family Cercopithecidae; genus Rhinopithecus; species Rhinopithecus roxellana. The sequence continues at coordinate 10,948,273 of NC_044551.1, forward strand.
AGAGAAGAGAAAAGACAGTGGAGTAGAATATCACTGCTATCATTGTGAAATCATCTTTTATGTCAGAAGTGCCTTAGGTGATCTAGAATAAACAGGTGAAATAGAATGGAGTTGGCTACAAAGTTTTTATACTCTGGATTTTAAAAAGAACATGAAGATGAAATTCTGGAGTGTTTGGCAAAAATATGAGTGATAATGACATGAATAATTTAAGCAGGATGCTCTAGCAATCAGTCACATACAGTTTCATGCAATATTTAAGATTTATGATAGTCAGGCCAGCCCTCCTCCAGGAGATAGTCCAGAGGAAGGAGCTGAGTGAGAATGAGGGCCTCTAGAGCAGGAATGGGATCTCTCCTCCTTGAACCCCAAACAAGACCAAAGCAGCCCAATAAAAGAAACTGTGACTAGTTTGATTTTTTGTCCTAATTGAATGTGGAAGACCTTTTCTAAGTCTGAACAGCTGCTAGCCAGTGGCCATCTTTGAGGGAATAGATACATACATAAATAAACCTATCTCTGAGAAAAACTCTCATGCTGAGTCTGGGAGACAGACTTTATAAAAAAGCTTGTAAAAGTCAGACAGTATCAGCCAGCCTTCATATGAATCCACGACGCGATGTGTTGGCGTCTAGAATGCTCTTAGTGGTTATGGTCATTAATCTTGTGGGAGAGGGTGTGCTGGAACTAAAGGAAGGACAGAGAAGAACACCTCATAGGATGAAGACAGACTGAAATAAGTAGGACTACTCAGGCTTGAAAAGACTGAGAGGAAATACAATTAGCGTGAATAAACCCACGAAGAATATGGGTCATGGAATTGTTTGCCAGAAGCAGGCAGAACCTCTTGAAAATGGAGGAAAAGTGAATCTAGGACAAAAAGAAGCTCTAATTTACCAAGAAAGTTGATCCTGTACACCAAAACCACTATTTAGGGAACTAGGCTAACTAATGGCATTGAAGTGAAGTGAAAAAGTCCAGGGTTTCTTATTTTGACATTATTTTCTTGAAGCGTGGAGGGCCCAGAGAGCATAGATCAAGCATCCTATTAGTCTCTATGTTTTCTTTTTCCTTTGCTTAGGTAAAATTTAAGTGTCGTTCATTCTTCATTCAACAATTATCTGCTGAGGGTAGATTCTATGCCATGTTCTCTGCTAGACACTGGGGGTACTGAGATGAAGGGGAACAGACATGGTTCTTACAGGCTGGTGATTAGTAAGAAACTACAATCGTCTGTGTAATGAATTTACAAAAGCCCTGTAGAGCTTGACGTGAATTGCTAACACAATCTTAGGATTGGAGGAGACTGCCCTGATGACTGGATGATTAAGTTGAGACCTAAAATTGATGAAGTGTTGGCTAAGTCCAGAATAGGGGAAAGAGGAAACCGCATATTAGATGCCTCAATTGAGGTAAGAGAGGTAATGGCTGGAGGATCTAGGGGAGTGAAGGCAATGCGACTTGTGAGTTTGGCTGGAGCATATCATGGAGTGTGGGGTAGACCATGGTAAGGGTTTGGGCTGGAGAGCTGGGCAAATCACTGGGATGACTTAAGCACGTATGGTCAGATTTTCTGTTTATAAGCAATCCAGTGGCTGCAGTGTGGAGAATAGGGGGCACAAGCGCAAATATACTGGACCTAGTGGGAGGATATTGATGTTGTCCAGGTGATGATGGCCTGGGCTGGACAGAAGTGGACAGATCCTAGAGCTACTTCAAAGGTCATATGAACTGGATTTGTTGATTAGATGTGAGAAATGAGGGAGAGAGATAATCAAGCTTCATTTACGAGAGTATGACAGCCAATTAGGATTCAGATTTTATCTGAGTGAGATGAATCAACAGACTTTTTTATAGGTCTCTTCTCTCATGATCTCCAGATGACCCAGAGGTGAGTAGATCTGCCTTCTTTCCTCCCTGTTTCCCCCTTTCCCTCTTTCTCTCATGAATCATTCAGGGTCTAAATGTTTCAGGCTCTATAAGCTGGCACGTCGTTATCCCCTATGGATAAGTAGAAAGATCAAAAGCTGCACGAATGATACCCTGTCTCCCAAATCCTCTTGGCTGACTTTCTTTCTTTCTTTCCTTTCTTTCCTTTGTTTCTTTCCTTTCTTTCCTTTCTTTTTCTGAGATGGAGTCTCACTCTTGTTGCCCATGCTGGAGTTCAGTGGTGTGACCTTGGCTCACTGCAACCTCTGCCACCCAGATTCAAGTGATTCTCCTGCCTCAGTCCCCTGAGTAGCTGGGATTACAGGCACCTGCCACCATGCCTGGCTAATTTTTTTTTTTTTTTTTTTTTTTTTTTGTATTTTTAGTACAGACACGGTTTCACCATATTGGCCAGACTGGTCCCAAAGTGCTGGGATTATAGGCGTGAGCCACCGTGCCTGGCCCAGATTCCCTTGTCTTTAACTCTTACAGAGCAAACAGGTTTGTGTAGTGCACAAACTATACTACAGTTCATAGTACCCTGGTTGGTTGACCTGAAATAGAATTTAACAAAGGCCAGAAAGGCAATGGTATGTACAGAGACTCTATTTAATGATTTTAAAAATCTTTGTATTTTGAAATAATATCAGTGGTAAGACCAGAACAAGGAATTTTCCTCTATTCTCTTCACTGAGCATCACTAGTCATTAATATTTTGCCATGTTGACTTTATCACTCTCCTCACCAGATAAAGATGGAGCTGGAGATTTAGAATTTTTCTGAGCCAGTTAATTGTGGACATCAAGACCCTTCACCTCTAAATACTTAGAGGTATTATAAATAATTAGAATATTTTCTCAGAACAATGATTTTTCTTACATAACCACAGTACATTGATTAAATTCAGGAAATTTAACCTTATACAGTACTCTTATCTAATATGCAGTCTATATTCAGTGTTCACTTATTGTCTCAATAATGTCATTTATGGCTTTTTTCTTTTCCTTTTTGATCTAGGATCTAGTCCAAGATGTATTGCATTTTTATTATGTCTTTTTAGTCTTCTTTAACATGGAACAGTTCCTCAGTCCTTCTTTGACTTTTAAGACATTGGTATTTTGGAGGAGAACAGCCCAGTTGCCTTATGGAATACTCCTTAGATTGGCTTTATCTGATTTCCTCATGCTTAGATTCAGATTGTGTGGTTTTGGCAGGAAAGCTGTGGGATGATGTCATGCTTTTTGCAGTGCACCTGCCATAGCAGGAAGGCAGCCATGAAGTAGAAAAACATTTCATAACTAAGGATGTTAACTTTGATCACTTGGCTAGAGTGGTGTCTCTAGGTTTCACTGTTCTAAAGTTACCATTTTCTTCCTTATAGGTAATAGTTTATTCAATTACTTTTTAATACTTAGTCAGTCATTTTAAATGTGACTAAGGTTTATTTCCACACTCTCATTTAAAGGAACATTTTCCCCCCTTCTTTTGGCAGTGTTTTAGAGCACTTTGCTGCAAGGGACCACCACCTGCACGACCAGAATATGACCTGGTTTGCATAGGCCTCACAGGCTCTGGCAAAACCAGTCTGTTGTCCAAACTCTGCAGTGAAAGCCCCGAGAACGTCGTGTCGACCACAGGTGGGTACTGTACTGGGGTTCTGTCTCTTCTTCTTTCTCATCCCAAGATGTCCTGGTTTCCTGTGCAATTTACGTGGTTCCTCCCTCCCTTCTACTTATAGTGTAATGCTTTAGTCAGTTTATTAATTTTAAACACTATCTCTTTTTCAAAAAAGATTTGAAATGGATTTAATAGCATTAAACTGCTGTATCCTATATCCCTCTAGCAGGTCATTTCAGTGGCACTAAATAAATGAAGCTTGGGAAAATATTAATACAAATGAATCCTGAAATCTGGAACGCTGATATATGACAAAATGGATTCATCTTGGGTCCGTGGAGTACTTTCCTTCCTTGAAGTGTCACTCCAGCCTATGTTTCTTGGCCACACACTCCCTGAACAGTAAACTGATGTAGTCTGAATCTTCTTCCCTCGTCATTTTTCACCTGGAGGAAAGTCAGTGCAAGAGATCATCCATCAGCCTTTCCCTATTGCTTCCTGATGGAGCCAAGCAAAGTCAGTCTAGGGCACTGGTTCTCAATCAGGGGAGATTATGCCTCTGAGGGGGACATTTTGGAGACATTTGTGGGCAGGAATTTTACTGGCTTCTGGTGGATAGAGGCCAGTGATGCTACTAAACATCCTGCAATGCACAGGGCAGCCCCCATAGCAAAGAGTTATGAGGTCCAAAATGTTTTTGGTGTCAAGTTATTAGTGAGAAATGGCTAGGTTTTTTTTTTTTTTTTTTTCCACTTCCCAAGTGTGTCCTCTTTCTCTTCTGACAATGAAGAAGGAAAGAAGAGTGTAAGTTAGAGGAAATAATGGAAGAACAGTTGTAAGAGATGGAGAACAGAGCTGCTGTGCAGAGAGAGCTGATAAGGAAGGAAAAGGGTGAGACGTTGTCTGGAAAGTTGAAAAGATTGTTCATCAGCCAGCTTATTTTGAGCATCTACTATGTGCTAGGTTCAGTGTTAGACATGAGATAAGCAATGATTTCAGCATTCCAGGAGTCTCAGTATACTGGCTGCATAAACATTAAGTTCATATCCAGAAATCGACGGGGCGTGGAAGGAAGGGGCATGACAGTGTTGCCTGGACCTGGGGAAGGGAAGGATGCATGATGTGGTTTGCTACGTTAGATTTGAAGTTGACAAGTAGGTCTGGTACAAGAAACAAGGTGAGGGGGTGGAAAAGAAAGAGGACTTAGGAGCAGAGGGGCAGTGTGAAGACAAGGAGTGTGAAACAGATTGGCAACCCCTAGAAACTGCATTTCTGTGTGGCTGCAGTGTATGTTTAATAGAGTGCCAGGAGACAGATTGTATTCAATGGTGGCTGACTCTTAGCAGACCTTTCATACTGTGCTCAGGAGTTTGGGCTTTTTGTGTAGATAGTGCAGAGACATCAGACTGTTTTAAGCAAGGAAACTACATGATCAGATGTCCATTTGAGAAGAATCAAACTGGCCATGATGTGGAGGCTAAATTGTGAGTAGTGCAGTTAGAGGCGGAGTCAGAAGATTACTGAGATGGTGTGACTGAGATGATGAAGGCCTTGGCTGAGGCAGTTACAGGGGGAAGAAGAGGAAGGAATAGGTAGGATACATATTTGAGGGCTAGAATTGACAAAGCCTAGTGCAGTTGAGTTCAGAGAGTGAGAGTGAGAAAGCCATGGCTGTCTCAATTCCTGGCTTAGGTGATGATTGGATGATGGAATTATTAATTAGCATTTCCTACAAAAAGTAGAAAGGATATTGTTGATCAAGAACCTTACTTCAGTTCAGGTCAGCTTTTGCCAGCAAGTAAGCTAGAAAGAAAGTACAGGTTTTGAGAACTTTTCCGATTTTAGAATTGAGATAAGAAACTGTGGAGCTGTTAAAGGAATAGAGACATCGCTTGGTTTTAGGATGAGGGGAAGAATAAGGGGATTGTAATGAGTAGAGAGATCCCAGAGAGGATTAGCAGAGCTCATGTGTAGCCTCTTTGCAGGAAGCTGTTTCTGACTACCTTCTTTTCTCCTTGGACAGAACTGAGTACTCCTTCCTCTCCCTACTAGGCGTTGTCTGTATTTCTCCCAGTTAGTGCCTGTAGCACTGCTTTGTGTACATGCCCATCTCCCCATCTTGGGTTAGAATCTCCTAAGGGTGGATAGAGCATTGTATGTGGTATTGTATACCCAGAGTCTGGCACAAGGTTTGAGCATGGATACAGATGTCTGTTAAATTAATAAGCAAATGAAAGTAAATTGAATCTATATAGTCCTCTGTCAGCCTTATAACAGCCCTTATATGACAGGTAGGAATCTTTTTCCATATTCTGTTTCTAAATTACCTGAAGATCAAAGGTATGGTGACATGGCTATTGTTATACAGCTAGAGATAGGATGCCAGTTCAGGTGTTCACGTGAAGTTTAGTGGTATCCAAGGTTTAGGATTTCTGATGGAAGTATGTACTTTATTGGTTGTTTGTAAAACTGTGAATATCTTTTGACTAATGTGCAATAAAGTTATATAAACTTTATTAGCTTAATTCTTTTCAAGGAAAATAGCTTCTAAAATATATGTAAGAGTAACGCAAAGTATGCTTTTCTTCACTTACCAGAGTTATCTTCCAGCACTATGGCTGGAGGAGCAGTTTCGAATTATAGTGTAAAAGATTGTCTGTATATAATTTTATTACTTGTAAGTTATGTTTTGTATTTGTTTTTATTACATTTTTTAATAATATGTTTTACCAGAATCATTGTGTGCTAGTCGATTTTCTGATTAATTAGTTATTAGGTTGGCTAATTTTTTGGATATCAAGCTTCTTTGAGTGGTCATTGTTCTGAACCTGGCATAATGCATTTTTGGAGGCCTCCTTGGAGGAAGCTGCCATCAAGAAGTTTACACCCAGGTTAGGTAGATAAGTTGTGTATTCATAAAAACAGTTCACATATATTGCTTATTTAATATACTCCAGGCTCTGTGCTAAGACAGAATGTGATATGTGGTATACTTAATGGTGTAAATATGAAAGTTAAAAGAGGAGAGTGATCATTTCTAATCTGAAGGGGCAAAAAAAGCTCATAGTTAAGGTTACATTTGAGTAGGGTCTCATATGATGGGTAAGATCTAAGCAGAGAGGAATGGGGTGAGGAGAGTTGGGGATAGAAAGCATAGGTGTATTCAGAGAAAGATTAGTGGTCTTACTGAGTTAAGACACAGCATGCAGAGATTTAGGGTATGTTGGGATCTAAGGCCAGAGACTAGAGAAGCTGTTGGGGGAGACCCGTTAGATGTAGAGGTGATCCAGCAGGGACAATACTTGTGGGGATGTTACTGCTACTGTAAAAGTAACAGTTATGCTGGGTATTCGAGAGGAAAGGAAGATAAAACAATCAAATATGAATCAAGTTTATAGCTTTGTGTTTTGGTGAATTGTTAAAAGGAAAAAGTAGGGAGAACATGACAGAGAGTTTTAAGATAAAAATAATGAGTTTAGTTTGGGGCATGCTAATTTTGAGGTTTCACAGGACATCCAACAATGATCCAAATGCTAAAAGACAAGCAGACTAGAGAGATTTTGGAGATAGAGAGATTTGAGAGACAACTCAGTCATGGATTTGGATGAGATTGTCCAAGGGTAATGGGTAGAAAGTGGAAGAAAGGTGCTAAGCACCAATTATATTTTGTTAATTCATTCCACATTTCACTGAATGCCTGTTATGTGACTGACACTGATTTAAGGACTGAGGATATATCAGTTAACAAAATGTACAAACAACCGTGCTCTTTGGAGCTTACGTTACAGCATCTGCTTTTGATAAGGATTATAAGTCAGACAGTTCTATATAATATCCTTTAAGTCAAATATGGGCAAGAAATCAAAAGAACCAGTCAAATAAGGTAAACATAAGTCTAAAATCTAAGAAAGGTCATTGGATGTGGTGACAATGTGCTAATTAATAACCAATGGTAGAAACAGCTTCATTAGAGTATTGAAGTGGAAACCAACCTGAGAAACGAGGGGATGAAGAGCAAGCAAAGGAATTAAGGGGTAGACCATCATTTTCACTCCTTAACTCTTTGAAATATAGACAGTTCTTTCAAGAAGGTGGACATAAAAAGAGAAAATAGTGCTAAGAGAATTTGTTTCTATAAGAAAATGTCTCACGAGCATGCTAGTAGTCAAGAGGTTTAGAGTGGTCATCAGGGGAAAAGGCGAGACTGAAGATGCTCAAGAGAGGGCAGTGAGCCCAAGAATGCGTGAGGACTTGTTGTTCTGGTAAGATGGAATAACTGGAACTGGTTTACTCTCCCATCTAAAAGAAGAAGAAGAACAACAACAACCAGCTCATGAAATATACAAAACAACAATTTTCAAGCCAGTAAATACAGTTATCCTTGAGAGATGAGAAACAAATGACATGTGCGCTGTGATTGTCCCAGCTTAATGCCTTGAGAGTTTCCAGGCTGTGGCACAGTTCCAGAGGGAACTGAGGTGGTGCTCAGTGAACTCCCTGCATTGAAGAGATGAAGCTGAGAGCAAGGGGAGACCAAGGTCCCCCTTGAGCAAGGGGAAAGCAAGGGTTCTAAGGTCCATAGAATCGAGTACCAGAGAAAAGAGTTGTACAGAGAGAGAACACTAGAGATTTTCAGAGGGTCTCCTTGAGTATTCAGCAAAATATTCAATCCATGCATGTGAGGAAACTTCCGAAGGCCAGGGCAAGAACCATCTTAAAGGACTAGAGGAAACAGTGGTTGGTGTTCACACAGGGCTGAAAACCATGCCTGTAATCACCAGATGGACTGGAAAACTTGTAACTCACCAGGAACTGGGTAGAGTACTTGGCAAGGTCAGCCGTAAGTGGAGTTCTACTCTGGACTCACATGACAGATAGTATTAGCCAGTCCCAAAACCTCAGATGGTTGTCTAGTAATGGTAATGCATCTCAGTACAAAGCTGTATAGGATTTAAAGAAAAAATATTCATCACTCAACAAGGTAAAATTCACAGTGTGTGACAGTCAGTCAAAGATTATCAGGCATGGGAAGAGGCCAGAAATCATGATTCATAATGAGAATAATCATCGAATTGGAACTGACCCAGAACTGATATAAATATTAGAAGTAGCAAATGTGGTCATTAAAACTGTTATTATCACTGTATTGTATCTGTTCATAGAGACAATCTGAGAGAAAAAAATGCAAAGAGCATCCAGTGAGCTGTGGGACAACTTTAAACCTAAGCTAGGGTAATTTGAGTCCATGAAGGTGAGTGGAAAGGGACAGAAAAATATTTGAAGAAATAATAGCTGAAACGTTGTCACACATGAAGAAAACTCTACACCTACAGATCCAAGAAGCTCATTGAACCCCAAACAAAAGGAACATGAGCAAGGCTGGGCACAGTGACTCATACTTATAATTCCAGTACTTTGGGAAGCTGAGGTGGAAGGATCACTTGAGGCCAGGCATTTGACACCAGCTTGGGCAATATAGTAAGACCCCAATCTCTACAAATAAATAAATAAATAAATTAGCTGCACATGTTGGTGCTTGCCTGTAGTCCCAGCTACTTGTGAGGCAGAAGTAGGAGGATTGCTTGAGCCCAGGAGTTTGAGGCTGCAGTGAGCTGTGATCACACTGCTTTACTCCAGCCTGGGTGACAGAGAGAGAGAGACCCCATCTCTTGGGGGAAAAAAAGAGAGAGAGAGAAAGAAACATGAATATAACTATACCAAGGCACATCATAATAAAATTGTTCAAAATCAGTGATAAAGAATATGGATGTTTAATTTTATGTGTAACTGGCTGGGTCCCAGTGCCCAAATATGTAGTCAAACATTAGATTGGATGTTTCTATAAGGGTAGTTTGGGATGAAATTAATACTTAAATCTGCAGATTTTGACAGATTGTCCTTCATAATTTGGTTTGGCCTCATCCAGCTAGTTGAAGGCCTGAATAGAATAAAAGACTTGCCTCCCTGGAACAAGAGGGAATTCTTTAGTAAATGACCTTTGGACTTGAACTGCATATTGATTCTTTCCTGGGTCTCCAGCCTGCAAACCCAAGCTTCAGATTTTGGATTTACAGCAACTATAATTGTGTGAGCCAATTTCTTAAAGTATTTCTCTGTCTCTCTCTCTCTCTGTATATATATTATGTATATATTATATATAGATAGATATAAATATATATCATATATAGATATATATAGATATATATTTATCTCTATTAATTTCCATATATAGAATATCTATATATAAATATATCATATATAGAGATATCTCTCTATATATCTATATATGATATATATTTATATCTATACATGCACCTATATGTACATATAAATATACATATAAACACACATCCTTTTGGTTTTTTTTTCTCTTGACAACAAAGTAGTACAAAGAAAATACCTTAAAAACAGATAAAAGATGTTACATGAGTAAGAATAAAAAAAAGGATGGCATCACATTTTTTCACTGGAAAAATGCGGGTAAGAAGACATTGGAGCAGCATCCGAAAGGGAAAAAACTGTCAACTAAATATCCAGCAAAAGTCTCTTTTAAAAAGAAAGTAAAAATAAAGACTTTTTCAGATATACAAAATCTGAAGGAATTTATTGCTAGCAGATAAGCATTATAAGAAATGTTAAAGGAAGTCCTTGAGTCAGGGAAAAAATGATACCAGATGGAAATCTGGATCTATATAAAAGAATAAAGAGTGATAGAAATGCAAATTATATGGATAATTATATAAGATTTACTTCTTATTATTTAAATATCTTTAAGTGGTATCTCTTTAAACAACGGTAATAACCACATATTATGGGGTGAACAACATGTAAAAGTAAAATGCCTGAGAAAAATAGCATAGAGGTGATGGGGACAAAGGGAAGTACAATATTGGAAGACTTATACTATATGTGAAGTTGTATACTAACACTTGAAGGTAGACTGATTAAAGATGTACTATAAACCCCAAAGTAACCACTAAAATAGCAAAACAAAGAATGAGAACCAAAAAAGCAACAAATGAGATGAAATAGAAGTATTGAAAACAATCCAAAAGAAGGCAGAAAAATAAGAAAAGGGGAATAAGAATAGATGAAACAAATAGGAAACAAGTAGAAAGGTGATACAGTCAAATGTAAACATCAATAATAGTATTAAATATAAATGATCTAGACTCCTTAATTAAGAGGCAGAGATTGATATAATAGATTTTTTTAAAAAACCAAGCCCCAACCAAATATTGACTTTAAGAATCAAACTTTAAGTATAAAGACACAAATAGGTTAAATATAAAAAGGTGGAAAAAGATACATCATGCTAACACTAGTCTGAAGAAAGTTGGGGTAGCTATGTTAATATTAGACAACGTAGATTTCAGAGCAATGAATAAGGCTGGGGATAAAGAAGTTCATGATGAAGGGATCATTTAATTAAGAGACTGTAATAGTATTATACATTTATGTACTTAACAGAGCTTAAAAATATATGAAACAAAAAAAAAGACAGAACTGCAGAAAGAAATGGACAAAGCCACAATTACAATCAGCGACTTCAATTTCTCTCAATAATTTATAGATTATGTGGAAAGAAAATCAGCCAGTACATAGTAGCCTTCAACAACACTAACAGCTAACTTGACTTGATTAACATTTTATAAAATACTCCACCCAGCAACAGAAGACATTCTTTTCAAGTACACATAGAATATTTGCCAAATTAGGCCATAACCTGGTTTATGAAAACAAGTCTAAATAAGTTTAAGTGGCTTCAAGTTATGTTCAATTTGTTCTCAGACCACAATAGAATTGCATTAAAAATCAATAACAAGAAGAAAAAAAATTCTCCAGTATTTGGAAACTCACTTACTTCTAAATGACCCATGAATCAAAGAAGGTATCAAAAGAGAAATTATAAAGGATTTTGCTCTGAATGATAATGCAACATATTAGAATTTGTGGTGCCTATAAAATGGGACTTTAAGGAAAGTTTATACCACTAAATATCTGTTCAGAAAAGAAGGGCCTCAAATCAATGACTTCAGCTGTCACCTTAGGGAACTAAAAGAAAAATGGATTAAACCCAAATAAGCAGAAGAAAATGAAGATCAAAGTGGAAATCAATGAAACAGAAGAGCCATAGAGAAAATTAGTAAAACCAAAAGCTGGTTCTTTGAGAAGGTCAGTAAAATTGATAAAACTCTAGCCAAACTGATCAGAAAAAATAAAAAAGACACAAGTAACCAATATCAGGAATAAGAAAGGTGACATCAATGTAGATTCTATAAATAGTAAGAGGTTAATAAGGGAATATCATGAACAGCCTTATGCCAATAAATCTGACAACTTAGAGAAAATGGACAATTTCCTTGAAGGACAAACCATCAAGTCTCACTCAAGAAGAAACAGAAAACCTCGATAGACCTATATCTGTTTAAGAAATTGATACCTTTTCTTTCCTTTTTTTTTTTTTTTTTTTTAAGTCTAGTTGGTTTCACTAGTGAATCCTACCAAACATTTTAAGGAGGAAATACTGCCAATTCTTTACAATCTCTTCCAGACAATTGAAGAGGAGGGAAAAATGCCCCAACTCCTAAGACCAGCATGAAGCTGATACCAAAACCACACAAAGACATTGCAAAAAACAAACAAACAAACAAAAAACTGCATACCAATAGCCCTCATGGACACAGATACAAAAATTATAAGCAAAAATCTACCAAATCAAATTCAACAATAATATTTTAATAGGATAATATGTCATGACCATGTGACATTTATTCTAGGAATGCAGAGTTGGTTGCACATTCAAAAATCAACTTAGTTCACAATATCAATAAACCGAAAGATGAAACTGATCCTGTGAATACATGCAAAAAACAAAAACAAAAATATCTCAGCATCAATTTTTGACAAAAACTCTTAACAAAGTAGGAATGGAAAGGAATTACCTCAACTGTTAAAGGGCATCTGTGAAAACCCTACAGCTGTTGTCACAGTTAATGGAGAAAGACTGAATTGTTTCCTGATCAGATCAGGAATAAGACATGGATATCTGTTCTCACCACATCTATTCAAGATTGTGGTAGAGATTCTAGCCAGTAAATCAGGCAAGAAAAATAAATAAAATGGTTTCATTTTGGGAAAGAATAAATAAAAACTTACTTGTTGATGGCATGATTGTTAAAGTAGAAAATTTAATTGAAACTACAACTCTTTGCTATAAACCAGAGATGGTTGATGTGAATTAGAACTGATAGTTTTAGAGATCTGAAAAACTGTCAAAAACTTAGAGGATAGCTTTGGCTATTAGTTTTAAGAATGTTACCCATAAGAATAGAAGCAGATAGGGTGCGGTGGACAACTGTTAGCCAAATATTGAGTTCATTCAGATAGATGAACAAACTCCCTGAAAATTGGTAGGTCGGAATGCAGAGGTCCACATATAGGTAAACGTCGTAACTCAGGTAGGATGTTATTAACAAGTGGCTACGATGAAGTGTTCTAAAAGCATAGAAGGAAGTAAAGTTTGTGCTGAGAGGCGCTGATAAGAGAAGGAAAAGCTCTGTTTGCTAGTGTATGGAGGGAGAAAAAGTGTGCAGGGAAATGCTGGAGCATGGAGAAGACTTCTTAACAAAGGTAAGGTTCCATATGATTTGCTGAGAGGGCTCTGTAGTGATAAAGGTAAGGCTGAGTTGGCCATGGGAGGCAGGAAGTAATGATGTCGGAGAAGAGGGGTAGATGCTTGTTCTTTGGGCCTGTGTGTTCGTTATAGTGAAAGAAGGAGGGCAAGACGTTGGAGAAACAAGTTACCGATGGTAGAGAAGGGTTCGCGGATAGGCAGCAGAGGAGGTCCCACAGGCTGACTTTAGTTATCAGGGGATCCACAACTGTTCAGTGCTGGAGTTTGAGATGGGCATTGCTGACATCTTCAAACTTACTGCCCAGGTCCAGACATCTTCAAACTTACTGCCCAGGTCCAGAGTTCTTTTTATTGTTCATAGCAGGTGCGTGTGTGTGTGTGTGTGTGTGTGTGTAAAAGTAAAGAAGAACAAAGGGGATGGAAGGAGGGTACTGAGATAAACAGCAAATTCCAATAGTAATAAAGGTAACTTGGTAAAGAATTGAGGAAGTCAGAAATCCACATGTGTATGTAGACACTCAGTGTGGAAGATGGCAGAATAGCTGGACTAGGCCTCCAGTGAATCATTCACAAGGAAAAGATCAAGGAACTTAACTATATAAAAATTTAAAACCATTGGAAAGCTAAAATTAAGATAAATATAAAAAAATACTGTTGGAAATATTTCCATCAGATATTACAGACAAGCATATGGCTGACCCTCTTAGGTAATTCAACCACCCTTACAAATAACATCTAGAATCTAATTGATACACTATGCCAAGTCTATAAAGAGAAAATTCATAAAAAGAATAAATGGCAAACAAATTAATGGAAAAGTTTCAACTTTACCAGAAGTTTAACTTTACTAGAGAATAAATAAGTAAACATTAGTTTTATACTTAAATTTACCAAAATCTGTTTCTTTATGAGATGAGTCAGTGCTGATAAGACTGTAGTGGCATTGGTATGCACATGTATTACAGGTGACATTATGGTTGTTACATTATGACTGTTATGATATCCCTTTTCTTGGAAAGCATTTTTTCTTGGAAAGCAGTTTTTCATATAAATCAAAAGTTATGAAAATGAAAATGTTCACAGACGTAGTAATTATGCCACTGGCAATTTATTTTAAGTAAGTAACTTAAGGGAAACTATATGTATAAAGCACTTTCTTGCAACATTTTGTATTGTAACTAAAACTTTAAGATAGTTTAAATGCCATACAACAAGGGAGTTTGTTAATTACATTATGGTAACTTGATCAAAATAATTATAGATTAGAATAATATATTCAGTTTTCTATTTAAAAATTAAAAATTAGATTTACATTTATTTTTTAAATTAAACCATAGAAAACTATGCATTTGAATAAAAAAACTGGAGGAAAACTGTAAGAGTAACAGTGTACTTTATTGATGTGATTGAATTATGGGTAAAACTTTTATTCTTTTAAATTATTTCCCTATGATGTTTTGAAAATATAAAGCCAATTAAAAATGAAATATTTATTGAAGAGTTTTGAACATTGGAAAAGAGAGTCTACTTTCAGAGTTGGTTTCATAAAATGAAAACATATGAGAAGGATGTTTAATTTCAGCAAGGCGAGAATGTCTGCCTTTTCTTCAGAAAGAGAATTCAAACTTTATTGGTTTATTAACTTCAGCAATTTTTCACCTCTGACATGACATAATTTTTAAAAGATACTTAAATTGTCAAAACTCAAAGAGCCAAGAAATCCTCCAGAGAGCAGGACCTGTTGGTGAGGAGAGAAAAATTGAGTAATTTGCACCTTGGTCTGGAAAGAAAAGTGAACTCTATCCAGACTGAATTCCTTTACTGTATATATGAGGAATTTGTTGATAAGAGGGGTTGTTAAACTGTAGATGACATAAATGTTCGCTATTTTTTTAAAGCAGAGGAATGGAATCTAAAGGCTTAGGGTAATATATTGATGCTACATGGAGAATAACCTAGAGAAAACTGAACACTTTGAATTGAAAAAGGTTAAAAACATCTTCTAGGGATATATACCATATTTGAAAAAGATTGAAAATGTTCATGAAAATTTGAAGAAGACATTTAAGTGACTTCAGTATTAGCTTCAAATGCGTTAAGCCAACAAGAGAAACAAGTTAGAAAGTCAGATTTTGATATCTTTTAAAGGATTGTGTTTTATAAATGCCAGTAGATTAAATTTCCTTTTATGATGTTGAAATCATAGTTAGAAGAATTTCGTTAGTCTGTTGTCCAAACATCACAAAACTGCTGTGGCATAAATCATGCCCTTGGTCCAGGTCAAAGCCACCAGGTCTGTAGAATGTCTTTCCCTTCAGCAATTCTTAGAGTGACCCAGGAATTTCAGAAGCACACAAGTATCTGTGTGCGTGCACTCAGACTGCAGGGAAGGGGAGGAGGGTTCAGTCTGTAGGTCCAAGTGAAATACTTGTGTGTTCCACACAATGAATAAAAATAGACTAACTTTCCTCCCAAAACTAATTTTGTTACAATTCCAGGAATGCTTTCAGTGCATGAAAAACTTCAAATTCATCTTTCTTGTCTCACAGGTTTTGTTGGATTTAAGGATTGCAAAACAAAGACTGAAAGGCTATGCAAACAATTATTTCCCCAAAGAGTTACTAAGTCATATATTTATTAAAAATTTGTGGGGTTAAATCTTAGGGGAGGTTTCAGTCTTACTAATGTAGCTTAGATAGGCCAGGAAAAAATGACTGCGTAACTTAGGCTTCAGCATCAAATTGTTTGAATGGAGCCTGGGGAGACTTACCCATGAAGCCTTCAGCCAAATACTACAGGCCATTGATGATTGACTCAGTGGTTACTTTTATTTCCTCCTCCTTGTTTAATATAAATAATGGAATCCTAATTTTAGAGGAAATCTCAAAGAGCCAATTTAGTCTTCATTTTGCAGATGAGGAATTCAAGGCCAAGGCAAGACAAAAGTATGGCTGGTGAGTCTAAGAGCTGTGGCTCAGACTCCTAGGATAGTCCCTTGTCATGTTAGCACACTGACACCCTAAAGATAGCATCGTAGGACACTTCTTGTTTGAATAAGCCAGAGAATAGTTACACTTGTCATGGATGAGTCAGTTGAACATTTTTCCTCCCTCCTAAATTGTTGATTTTATTATTTCTATGAAATGTACATTCTAAACTCATGCTATTATTTTTATTTCATTAAGAAAGCAATGTCATATAGACCTGAAAACCCTTATTTGGGTTTCTTGTGTTGGGTTATTTATAAACAGGGAGGACAGTAAATTAGTGGGTTTATTAGGTGTTGGGTTATTTATAAACAGGGAGGACAGTAAATTAGTGGGTTTATTAGGCACATGTGAATTTGGCAAGTTGACTTCACCAGTATTTAGGCTCAAAATTGGACAAAATGGTGTGAATCGCTCAGTTTGTTGGTATATGGAGGAGACACTACAGTGTGGGGCTCTGGTGATGAGACCTGGTTTTAAGTTTTGAATATAGCAGTTAATACTTTTTTTTTTTTTTTTTTTTGAGAGAGAGTCTTACTCTGTTGCCCAGGCTAGAGTGCAGTGGCCTGATCTCGGCTCACTGTAACCTCTGCTTCCTGGGTACAAGCGATTCTCCTGCCTCAGCCTCCTGAGTAGCTGGGATTATAGGCACCTGCCACCGCACCCAGCTAATTTTTATATTTTTAGTAGAGATGGGGTTTCACCATCTTGGCCAGGCTGGTCTCGAACTCCTGACCTCGTGATCCACCCTCCTCGGCCTCCCAAAGTGCTGGGATTACAGGTATGAGCCACCACACCCGGCCAACACTTAGTACTTTTGGCAAAGCACTTAATGCCTGTAAGCTTCACTTTCTTCTTAGGACAGTAGTACTGATATTAACTTTAGGATTGTTATAGCAGCTAAATTAGGAAATAGATATTAATACTTAGCGTATTGAGATCCTATTGTGTGCCAAGCACTGACCTATAGGATACACTAGCTTGTTTCTTCATTATGGATGCTTGCAGTCTAGCCAGAGAGCAAATATAAAACAAATCAACCGACATGTAGTTACAACTGTGAAAATCACCTAGGAGAGGACTGAATAAAGAATACGGACTCAGAAAAATCAGTCTAGTTCGAGGATACCAGAGAAAGCTTCCCTGACAAAGTAGCTTGCTCAAAGTCAAACAGTTAATAAATGGAAGAGGAAGAATTTGAACCCAGACTTTCTTCCTATAGAGCAAATGCTGTCTGGTAGCTTTTATTCCTCAAAGCAACTCTTTGAGAAAGGTATTTTGATGGTTTACCCTTTGGTGTCCCTCCTAAGTATTATATTAATTCTCCCCCTTGGCCTCATCCAACCTGATGTAAAGGAAAAAAAAAATAGTCTAATAATTTCCCTTCTTGATTGTCCTTCTGGTGAACTGAAAGTATGACTTCAGATTTTTAGTTCCATTTAATCCTTTCAAATGTTTAGAATGACTAAAATAGAAAAAAACATTGTTTCTGTTCTATAAATAGTACATTTTCTTATTTTCTGGACTAATCAGTCTATCTAGACTTGGTCTTTTGAACATTAATTACTGAAGCTAAACCATAAAAATAATACGGAGACAGCAACATGGATGACTGTGTATACCTTTGCCGTATAAATCTAACTACATGAGTTCTGTTTGGTTAGAAAACATTTATGAGTATTTTGTCGGGACATTTATATGCCTATAAATAACATTGCTGGGATACTTTGCTTAGCGTGAAGTTTTGAAGATGTTTTAGTAGTCACCTTATTATGAAGACTTAATCTGCCTGTTGGGTTAATAAACTTCAAAAGTTGTATTTTGCACATAGGTGCAGCAATTTCTAGAAGGATATTACTTCCCTTTGACAGCCTGCATATTGTCAGCTTTTAAGAATCAAAGCAGATTAAACTATTGGAGGTGTACTCCATAACTGTTTTCTTTTCAAAGTTGAGGCCTGTGCCTGTCCTACTTCTCTAGAAAATCTACACTTGAGTTGTCCTGAGCATATCCGCTAATAGACTGCTTAATATTTGCAGAGAGCTTTTCATTTTGAGGATTTCACAATCATTGCCTTTTAATCCATATAACACCCGTGTGAGGTAGGTAGATACATTCAAGTATCCAACTCTCCTGCAGGCGAATTTCTGTGCCAGCAGGAATATTATGATTGGCACTGACTTTCCTTAATTTCCCAGAGGCCAGACACCTGGAGAGGCTTTCCTGCAGGCTCAGGTACATGCCAGTGTTTCAGCCACATGGGACTGCCTCCTCTTTCCTCCTGCTCATTTACTAAGATTCAGTGACTTCATGCACCATTAACCATAATGCTGTGCTGACTGTGTCAATCTGCGTTAAGCCCACAAAGGAAGGGGTATGTTTTCGAAGATTGTATTAGAGGACCCAATGAACATTTTCCTGTACTTTCTGTGCAGCAAATTTCAGCTGTTGACAACTTCATCACTTCAACAAAAGTACTTTTCCTTCAATGGTAACTTTTACATCTCTAGCTACATACTTAGATTAATAAGTGAGCACCCAGAATCGAGTTTGTAATTATATACAGGCAGGCAGAAAATATGTATACCTAATGATTAAATCATCAATGAAAAAGCATCAATGGAAACATAATGACAGCAATCATATATTAGGTGCTTATGGTGCACCAGGCACTGTGATAAACACAACACATATATTATCTCAACCTTATAACACCCCTATGAAGTAGATGTTATCATTCCTGTTTTATAGATGAGAAAGCCAAGCAGGGCTAGTAGGTTGCCCACATTCATAGAGCTAATAAATAACAGAGCTAGAATTTCAACCTAGTTCTGTCTGACTCCAAAGTCAGTTCTTCAAACATTATACTACATACTACCTTAGGTGGAAGGTAATGTACAGATTATTAAAGTACTGGGATAACATGCAGCGAAGAAGTGCAAAAGATAGGCTGGACTAAGAAGGTGTGTAATGATTTCCTTCTTTATAAAGCAAAACAAAGCCATTTAAAAGAATTGTTTTTATCCATATAATACTTCATATATTTTTTCATAACTTACCTCAAATGAAAGACTCATAATTTGTCTTGTTAAGTTATTGAAAACCTGTTTTTTAATATTAAAATTATACATATTAAATAATGCTTAAAACCTTAAGTAGAATGGTTGCTCAGAAACTATTGATAAATTAACTTCTAGAAATTCATAGGGCTTTTAATTCAAAAAAGAAATATAAGTACATGGCAAAACATTCAAATGAAGCAAAAGAATCTTCCTCCTATTTAAAATTTCCAGATTCCCAGTTTTCCTGAGAGTCATTATTAGCTCTGGTTTCTTGTGGATCCTTCAGAAAGAATCAGTGTATATATTTGTGTGTGTGTGCGCGCGTGAATGGGTATATGCACACTTGCATATGTCACAGCTGAATTTATTGTCTTTAATGGTAGTAAAGTTGTAAATATATGGTTAATCATAGAACTATATACTCTGAATATATTCTCATAATACAAATCTTGTATTACATGTATTATAAAATGATTGTGCATAAGTGGATAATTATTGTTGTACTTTTAAGAAAAATAGATATATGACATATTACTAACATAAATACTATGTAATTCTAATATGAAATGGTTATAATTTAAGTACCTTAATTTCTAGGGTTGCTGAGTTATATGTGAGAAAAAATTATAAGACATTAACTTTAAGAATTAAAGTTAGATGCAGAGGTCCTCACAGATTTAATATTTTCTTTGAAATTTCTCTATACTTTCAAATGCCTTTCTTACATCTGATAAAAGTTGCAGAGTGACATTACATATTAAAGAATAAGGCAATATTTTGAAGTAAAGGGATAGTGTTGTATATTGCCGTAATACACAACTATGTTTTTTGTTTGTTTGTTTTTAAGATGGAGTGTCACTGTGTCTCCAGGCTGGAGTGCAGTGGCCCAATCTCAGCTCACTGCAACCTCTGCCTCCTGGGTTCAAGTGACTCTCCTGCCTCAGCCTCCCAAGTAGCTGGGATTACAGGCATGTGCCACCAGGACCAGCTAATTTTTGTATTTTTAGTAGAAATGGGGTTTCACTATGTTGGCCAGGATGGTCTCTATCTCTTGACCTCGTCGTGATCTACCCTCCTTGGCCTCCCAAAGTGCTGGGATTACAGGCGTGAGCCACCGCACCCAGCCACAACTATGTTTTCATAACGGTAGAAGATAATATTCAGTTATCAGTTTACCTTGGAAATTATGTGTTTCTAGTATAAATATCAGCTACAAAAAGTAAATCTTAACCAGCCTAAAAAGAGAAGATTTGAGCATCATAAGTATTTTAATTTAAAAGTTAAGTTGCTAATTCTTTTTTTATGTTTTTGTTTTCTAATTTTAGGTTTTAGTATTAAAGCAGTGCCATTCCAGAATGCCATCTTGAATGTAAAAGAACTTGGAGGTATAACATTTAAAATCATTTCTATGTCCTTAATGTTTATTAATTTGGTAATACTGTATTATATGTAATTCAAACATAATGATAACTTATTCTAGTAGGTGGTTCATTTTTATCTTGATTATATATTTCCTAGAAATATTTCCTTCTCTTTGTATATATTTTAAAAATTGTTGAAGAGCTCTAAATAACATAAACTTTGGGTTTTGTTTAATGAATCAAAGAATTACACTATTGGCAATTTGTGCAGCATACGCATTTCTTTTACTTGTTCAAAAAATTCTTGAATAAAACATATGAAGAGAATTTTAATATCATCAGAAGATCAACTATACGGGGAAATGATTTGTGTTTTAGAGTAATTTGTGTTTATACTGCAGGTTTTATTGTATTAGGTCTTTTTAGATTGTATTGGTTCCGATAATAAATCTTTGCCAATAGGTTCTTTGCTGGCCAAGCACATTTATCGGATAGGCTGTACCCCAAACCATACGTCACTCAGTCTTTCGTTACAGTCTCTGTCTCGCATATTTTGGTTGTGTTTTATGTTAGTCAGGGTCTTAACCCATGTAAATAGATTAACAAAGAAATCAGTCAGTTCAGTGAACCCACTAAATTCTCTAATGGCACATGAAAATATTAAGTGCTCTGGAGTTCAGTATGGTATCGGTGAGTTTAATGGCTTAGAAGAGAGTTATCTTCCATCACTTTAATCACTTTGTGATATTGGCCTTACCCTGTTTTGTTTTGTTTTGTTTATTTTCCCTTAAGGTCATTCTTACTGTGACCTATTTTTAGCTTGATGAAATTGTAACACCAACTTTATGCCATTTTAATAGTGTTTGGTACCTTCTTATTTTTATCTAATAAAGTATTGGCTGATCTTTTCAGGTGTCTGTTTTCAGTTCGCTACATGTAGGACAGGTTCACTTCTGCCAGTCAGTTTCATATTCACTTTTAGCTTTTATAGCATTGATATATAAAACAACCATGATCAATACATTCCAATTTTTCTTTAAGACATTTGGTTTTGTTATTTTGACTCCAAAAATTATAAAACATGAATGTTCTTGTAATAATTTTTCTATGCAAAGTTTTTTAAAAGACTGTGTTCTATTAGGTTGAATATTTTAAATTATAATTGGACTTTTAAGAAAAATAAATGTATGGCATATTAACCATGCCATAGGCTTAAAACCTTAAATACAATGGTTGCTCAGAAACTATTGATAAATTAACTTCTAGAAGTTAGTATAATTTAATTCAAAAAACAGATACAAACACCTGGCAGAACATTCAAATGGAACAAAATAATCTTTCTCCTATTTAAAATTTCCAGATCCCTGGTTTATAAAAAAATGCTTTTTTGCTCTGTGGCTTCTGGTGGTTTATTCCTTGGTGACAATAACATTACCTATGGATATTTAAAAATCAGAGAACACATTGTAAAAGTCCATGGAATCAAAATGTATGGTTTGAGAATTGTATGGATTTTAAATATGGATGTTACTAAGTGTTTTATTTTTAGATTGGACACAATGCTTTTATTGAACACCTTCCAGGTATAAGAAACTATTGGTTGGTTAATAAGGCATTTATTATATATGATGTTTACTTGGATGAAACAAACAGTAACTGTATGTGGACAGTTTTTATAAAAGTGAACACCAAGGAATTTGTAAGCTTGGCTCTATGCCATCAAAATTCAGTACAATGAAAGATGAAGTTAGGGGACTAGAGGCGGAAATAGGTCTGTTCTCAGGCAAGGTTTAATTCTGCTGAAAGAGCTGTGCCCTGACAGTTGCTGAAATGGAAATTACAATGGAGAGGAGACCATAGGATTTGGTGGTTATGTTTTAGTTGGTACCTATTCTATAATGAGGTTAAGAGATGCAGATAAAAGGCAGAGCCTCAGGGATCAGAGCAGATAACAGTCATTCCAGGCTAGTGATACATAAGTTTTTAGCATGTGTTAGTACTGAAGAGCAAATTTCTAGCTTAAGCATAGATTCTTTTACCTCCTCAACTTTAATAGCTCTGTTTCCAGTTGACAGAGTGTCTGAAAGAAGAGGGGACGTTCTGAGTAGAATCCAATTGTGTATCCTGTGTCACATGCTTGGGGGCCCTTATTGGAGTCTCTGTTTAGCTACCTAGCATAGTTTTGGCACTCTACATGGGTTAATATCAACTGATCTTGTCCTGCTCCGCCTCATCACCTTTCCTTCTGTTTTCACATTTCACCTGGAAAATCTCTTCTATCGTTTCCTCTTAATTGCTTTCATTTTGTATTTGGCTTATGTACTTTAACCGCATTATGAAAGTAAGTGAAGCATCTGGCATTTAGCTGAGTCGAAAGCAGTTGTCCACACTGCAGTGATGTCACAGCTCTGATAATGTTGCATTTTAGAAATGTCCAGTACTTAAATTTACAAACAGATTTCTGTGCAGTCATGAATGTTTTTCTCTTGATTTTGAAATTGTATATGTGAATTGTTAGAATCCAGAGATGGAAATTTTTAGTTCTTAACATGTTTGGTTTGTTATTATTTATTGATAAGGACCCAGACATCATAATACTCCCTAACTGAATTCTGGAACCAGGATTGGGTTTGTCAAATGACTTGTTTTCTTCCCCTAATATTCTAATGTGTTATGTCTGAACTGTCTCCCCATGCCCCATCCCAGCCACCATCCTTACCCAGGATTCTGTTTGGAAGTGGTGTCTTCACAATTGACATCGGGAAAGGCAAAGACAAGTTGAAAAGCAGCCAGCTGTCCTTTATGGTTTAGTATTCATTGCTGCCTGTTGTCAATCAAAAGGGGAAAGTTCATGAAGATTTTTGTTTGCATTTCATTTTAATTTTTTCTTCCTATAAAGAAAAGACAACTTTTTAAGAGTAATATAGAAAGTGCAAGTTGTGTTCATTTACTCATTTGCTTCGGCCCGTGCAATAGTGATTGAATGATTTTTGTGGATTGTCAGCTAAACCTTTTTTTTTTTTTTTTTAAGGTTTCTTCTGTCAGCAGCCAAGCTGTTATATGAAACAGATGTTGACTCTGTCCTATTTCTTTGTTTGCCTGGAGGAATACGCCTCCTCATAGTGAAAGGTGCTGTTTGTTTGTGGCCTGCTAGTTATCTTCGGGTGCTGTTAATCTGCCCAGGTTATTTGCATTTCTTAATTTCTCCAGAAACTATACAGGACAGGCAACCCAGGGGGCACTGCTGCCTGTTTCTTTTAGTTTCTGTCTTTTGTACACAGGCCATTTGATGTCTTTCACCAAAATAAAACTTTCTTTCTTCAGAGTCTCATTTTATTAAATCTTACTTTAGAGGGAAGAAGACTTCTTTAATTTTTATCTTATACATTTTCACAGTGCCATGTATATTATGCATCATCCCCCTCCAGATCCCCACTACCATCTCTCATTTGTTAAAACTCCAGCTAAATACTTATGAATGTAATGTAATCACTGGCTCTGAGAGTCATGCCACACTGCAAAGCCAGAGGAGACGTAAAGACGATATAAACCAATAAATTGGTTGGGTATCAGAAAAATAAACAGCGTAGGCAGACAGACTTGCAGAAGTTATTGTGGCCACATTGCTTTGAGGGACAGGTGGAATTGCAAAACTTTCTTGCTGGTATAGGAGAAAGCAACTTGCCATTCGAAAAGTGTTTTAGACATTTCCAGACATGGGTGTCCATGGGAGGGATGGTGAGAAACTATGTCCCTGGCAAAGGAAAATGACAGCACAGAAGAAGGGCTCAAGGAAAACCATGTCCATAGAATGCCTTTGACCTTACTATAGGTAAATCACAGGCAGCTACACACAAGTAAATATATATATCTTCTGTATTTGTTATATAATTCTAAGGAAGAAATGTGGTTCAGCAAGTAGAGGATACCCTCAAGATCCTCTGCCACTCTCTACAATTGAATTTCTTGTTGTTATTTTCTTATATGTAAAATGTAAGTTTTAATACAGCACCTCTATTTATTTCCCAAGGGATTGGGCTGAAAGAGAAAATTTTAAATTATCTAAAGCTCCTTGGAGAGATGCTTTAAGAATAGATGGTGGTATTTCCACTAATTCTCTTTTTATAGTAATGGATCTAGTGTGATATGTAATATTGAATAACTGCAACTTCTTGCTATAGTATTGTTTCCTTATCAAGGAAAAGAACCAGGCCTTTTGGGAATGGGAACAGCCAGTTAACTCCTGGCTCCCTGAGCTGTGTACTTTCTCACTTAGGCTTAGGCTATACTAGGGGAAATGATATTGGTATAAAGCCAAGTCACTTGGATGTGAGTTAAAAGGCCACAGCTATCTGAATTGGTTGAATAGGATCCCAGAGTGGTGGTGTTTAAGCGTTTTTTACACTTGCTAAGGGAAAACTGAGCCAAACAGTCAGCAGAGCCAAATAAATGAATCTAGGGGCCCAGAAATCTGTTACTGGCTGAGGTAGACCTGACCTTAATTTTTGTTTTCTTCTGGAGAAGTGCCCTAGGAAATTTTTAAAAATTTATCTTCCCAGCCATAGTCTAGTATAGCACTTAAGGGTCCACTTTTTCTAAGACTGTATATACATGTAGAATGTTCCAGAAATGATTTTTCCAGCCTTTTGACCCCCCCCCCCCCCCCCCCGGCAATGGAGATCTCATGTGCCTCTGAAGGTTGCTGCTGCACCACTGTTTCCTCTTCAGGGGCCATCAGGCCATTTCCTATCTTCCAACTCTACTAAACTGCCTCACAGAACATTTGTGTTGGGTTCTTAGTTTAGCTTCCTATCCCTCACAAGGGAATAAGTATTTCTGTTTCTCCCAGGAATTGCCATAATAGCAACTAATTTTCATTGTGTATTTAGTTTCAGTGTGGTATTGCAGCAACAGCACTGGAAGTCAAGAGACCAGTATTTTCCTCTTTAACAAAACAAGCCATGGGATATTGGGCAGGGCGCACTTAACTTTTCCAAGGCTACTTATTTTTTTTCCAGCAGCCGAAGATGCTGATAGCACTTCTCTTGTCTAAGTATAACATAATTAGTTTATTTTTATCTTGAAAGTCATAGTATCTCTCTCACTTTGGCCCCTACAAATCGTAGATCCTACCTCTAACCTCTGTACAGGATTATGTAGCATTGTTCACTCTATTTTTCTTTTATTCTACCTTCTTCAATTATTATTATTGTTATTTTTTGTACAGTAAACATTTGGATAAGTCTCAAAGCTTTTTGTGTGTATGGTGTGAGGCAGGGTATATACATAAAATAAAAAATAACTAATACTAACTTGACAAAGTTCCTGTGATTCTGGTGTTTTCCTTGAGAAGCATTACAGTTTGGTGTGGTAAGTCCTGTAACAAGACTGAGTATAAGATGCAGTTAGGATCATATAGGAAGGAGAAAGGAGACTTCACAGAGGAAAAGAGTCTAGGAAAAGGGACAGATGAGACAAAAGTCATGGAGATACAGTAAGTTTAGTTTACAGATGAAACAAGATTGGAGAGTTATGATCATTGAAAGACAAACCATAATCTTAAGGATTCACTGTACTGTAGTATAAAATATCTCAGCAGTTTCAAGCTGGAGGGAAATTTGCCAAATTATGACCCAAGAGGCAAGAGTAATGCTAGACCCTTCACACGCAAAAGATTGTTTTGTTATTGTTACTTAATTCATTTCAGTGGATATTTAATGAACACCAACTCCATGCCAGGCCTTGAGGATGCAATCCCTGCCATGCCCAGGTGTGGGTGAATACACATACACACACACACACACACACATACACACACACACAGAGCACACACATACACCATCCTCTGAGCCTGTTTCTTTGTATACTTTGGTGGTAGAGTGATGTTGACCATAATCATTATGGAAGTTCTCAGAAAAACATAAACTTCACTAGATTCCTATAAATGCAATGGCAACTCGACAACTGTTGTAGAGGTAATATGCTTATAGCTATTTATCACTTAACAAACTAGGTTGATTCTCTGACACTTTCAAAGCTGATTAAAATAGATCTGAGTAGTATTCTTTTGAGGAATCAAAAATTTGTTGCATTTAATTTCTTGTGGTCCAAAGTATCGTTGAAAGATTCTACTGAAGATGCTTGATTACTTTAATCTTGAAATTCCCTGGTATTTATGGCATCATTGTGAGCAGCAATAATGAGAAGAATTTATGTAAGGTTAATTATCACTGTTAGTACAAGTATGTGAAGCCCTTAAATTTAAGCAGCGCACATGATTGAAAATTGGAAGTTGATTTTTTAAATGTCTTTTTTTATATGTCTTTGTATTTTTCCTCCATAGCCAAAATTGTATTTTATGACAAAAATGGTAAGAAAACAAACAAATAATAAATTAAATCAATAACAAAAATAGATTTAAATCCTCAACAAAGAAAGGAAAGCAAGACAAAGCTTAAGGTACAGACAATGGAAACATGAAATAAAAGAGGAATTCGTCAGGATTATTAATCAAAGGGCTCATCAGAGTTATTAATTGGAGCTCCACATTTGGAGCTGTGCCTTTATTTTTCTTTTCTCCTTGTGTTAACTAGTGGATAGCAGCTGTGTTTACCCACAAACTAAATCCTTGAGTGTGGGTGCTAGACCCAGAGAGGTAGGGCAGTGCCTCAGTAATGTGCTGAATGCCAGGTGGGTTAGAACGCCCACCCACACAGGAGACAAGCCACTTGTCTGTCCCTATTAATCACTGGAAACAGACAATGGTAAACAAAAGAGCTGGCACACAGAGATTCTCAAACAAAAGATGAGCATATAATTATGACACACCACAATGTGAAGAAAATCAGTACCGTGAAAGAAAGATGTCAAATGAAAAATGAGAAGAAAAAATATTCCAGGACCTAGAGGTAACAGAGTGATCAGAAGAAGACATTCAGAGAGATGCATTCATGAAAAAGACTCAAGCACAGATATTAAGAATTTTAAGTTTGACTTTAAAATGAAAATGTTCATTAATACAACTCACATATAAATTAGGGAAATGAAAGATTGAACTAGGGAATTTTTTTCAGAATGACATACAAAAAGAATACTTCGGAAATGTGGGGAAAAATTCAAGAGACATAGAGAATAGTTACAGAAGTTCTAGCATCCCTGTAATGCTCTTAGAGAAAAGAGAAACTGGAAAGGACAAAATTATCAAAGAAATAGTAGGGAAAAAGCATCAAATATGAAAAAACAATATTCAGATGTAATGAGCCCTGTCAATTCCAAATATAATTAATAAGAAAAGAACCATTCTTAGAAATATTATAAACAAAAAGAAACAATTACGATTTCTCTCTCTCTCACACACACACACACACACACACACACATGCATGAATGCACACATAAAATAGCTTTATTTCTGATTTTAACATGGAAGATGGCAGGGTCAGGTAAAGAGAAAGAAGCATAAAAGTATACTATGTTCCTTTCTTATTTAGGTTATAGATTATAATTTAAAAAAGAAAAAATTGAAGTTTATGTGTCTTGAAGGCAATTAAGAATAAACATGATAATAAGAATAGGATGATATATTCGTAAATGAATTTTTAAGAAAGTTTTCAAAATTTACATATTCAGCTCATATAAGAAATTATCTTAGGGAATGGAGTAAGAGTTCACTGGGATCAAATACAAATTTTGCTTTATCTATATTGCATGAATTTTTTTCCATAACTTTTTTTTAAAAGCATAAAGATTTTTTAAGAAAGGAAATATACTATAAGGAGAAAAAGCA
Organism: Rhinopithecus roxellana; assembly: GCF_007565055.1. Taxonomy (NCBI): domain Eukaryota; kingdom Metazoa; phylum Chordata; class Mammalia; order Primates; family Cercopithecidae; genus Rhinopithecus; species Rhinopithecus roxellana. The sequence continues at coordinate 10,976,651 of NC_044551.1, forward strand.
AAGAATATTTGATATATTTAGCAAAGTTCAAGAAAGATAGAAATAAAACAATCCAAAAAGTTGTGATGAATAGGAAACACTTATATCTGTATCAATAACCACAATAAATGTAAGTAGATTAAATTTCCCTTTTCAAATATGGATAGAATAAAATATTACATATTCAACTATATATGGTGACAAAAGGTACTTATACAAAAAAAAAAAGATACGTTAAGGTAAAAATATAGAGATAGAAATGATACCCTTAAAAAAGGCCATAAAAAAGAAAGTACTTAAAGTAATATGAGATGAAATAGAATTCAAGGAAAGATCATTAAATAGATTAAAGAAAAAGATTTCATATTGATATACTAAGATAACTAAGTAATCATGAACCTTTAAATATTTAACTACATAATCTTGAACCATGTAAAACTAAAACTAAGAGAAATGTAAAAAAAAGTCAGCAGATCCATAATTAGTAGGGAAATTTAGCCCTCCTTATTTGAGCAGACAACAGATCAAATAAATAAAAATATATAAAGGATTTAAATAGCCAATTAACAGACTTGATCTAATTGATAATTGTATATTTTTATACTCAAATGGAAAATATATGTTCTTTTGAATTATCCATAAAATGTTTACACATATGACCATATTTTCTGTGTTTTCTGGTTAATATCCAGTAAAATTAGAAATTAATAGCAAATAGACAAAAATAATGGCACAGCCAACAAAATTTAAAAGTACTCCAGTCTTGTATCATGAATCAAAATGGATCCAAGGTCTAAATTTAAAACCTAAAACGATAAAACTTCTAGTAGAAAACATATAAGAAAATCTTTGTGACTTTGGGCTAAGCAAAGATTTCTTAGACAGCAAAGCATGATCCATAAAAGGAAAATTGGTAAATTGGATTTTTTTTTTCACTTCCAGTAGACTCATTTATTGTCAGATGCTTGCTTCCTTTGTTTAGTTTTAATCCCCACACTATTAACATAGGAGCATGGAACATGTTGGCCTCCTAACAACTCCTGGAACCACAGTCATTTAGGATGGAAAGTAAACAGCATCTTGTCCTTATGGGGGGTGAGGGAGAGGGAGGCCACAGGCATGAATGGACCAGCAAGGTGAGTCCAGGAGAGCATGGGCTTTCACTGATTGGCCCTCGTGGCTCAGTTTGGTCCCCTGTTCTGAGATGTTCTTTCTGACTGATCTTTACTTTGTCTCCATCATCTAGGTTAGCTCCAGGTGCCAATGAGATAGTAATTACTCAGTTCCCCAGGCTGTGAGCATCTTTTATTTTTGCCATTAGACTAACTCCCCCATGTTGCTCCCTAAATTCCTATCTCCTATAATCCAAATTCCCCCATGCCACTCTTAGAATTTCCATCTCCTATAATCCAAATTCTGGCCAAAGCTAATGTCTAATTTAGAAAAAAATGCAGCCGACAGAAGATAGGATCTGGAATCAGGCCAAGCTGTCTTCACACCCTAACTCCTCCACTTACTGTAGCTGTAGAGCTGGTGAAAGTGTAAAATGGCACAACTGCTTTTGAAAACAGTTTAATAGTCTCTGAAAAAGGTAAATGTACACAAATTTGATAATCCAGCCATTCCACTCTTAAGAGAAGTGAAAACTTACATCGACACAAAATCTTATACACAGATGTTCATAGCAACTTTATTTGTAGTAACACAATACTGGAAACAACCCAAATGTCATCAATTGGTGAATGGATAAACAAATTGTAGTACATCCATATAATAGAATACTATTTAGTAATCAAAGTGAATGAACTAATGATACATGCAACAACATGGATGAATCTCAAAATAATTATGTGCAGTGAAAGAAGCCAGACAAAATAGAATAGTGTTCTCCTACTGGGATAAATTTGTATTCTATTTATATAAAATTTTAGAAAATGCAAACTCATGTTTAGTGACAGAAAGACCAGTGATTGCCTGGGAGTGGGAGAAGGAAAATATGGCAATAAGTGAAAGAGAGAGATTAAAAGGGTCATGAGAAAACTTTGAGGGGCTGAAAATACTTATTATCTTGATTATGGTGATGGTTTCATCATGTATACATATGTCAAAACTTGTCCAATTGTACATGTTAAATATCTGCAGTTTATTGTGTGTCAGTTATACCAACTAAAACTATTAAAAATATTTCTATAACTTGCAAAATTAAAAGATACTCTTAATTATCTCCAGTTAAAAATCATTGAAATTGTGTTTTGTGGAGACTTTGGGCCCTTTTCTTGGATTGCTTTCCAGTGAAAAGTTATTTTAGACCGATTAAGGTAAAAAAAAGCTTGGAAAAAAAAATGAAAGTGACTGGGAAAGGACTCGGAAAGAAAAGTGTCAGTTTCTAGATAATCAAATATAGCTGAATTGTAAAGACTGAATATGTAAGCACTTCAAACTCTAAGATAAAGAAATTATCAAATCAATCAACTTAATGTGTAGACTTTTAAAGTCTTAGTGCTAATAAGAGAAGACAGATTGATCTGTCTGTGTATAGCAGCACTCAGTTAATAATAATAAAAAAAAAACAGATTCATTATATAAAGAGAGATTTTTCAATGTAACCCAGTTGTGGTTCATGCCATAGTGATACTCAAAACCATAGTGATATAACATTTTCTTCCCAACCATTTTGGTTATATTTATAATAACAATTATTCACGTTGGTGATTCTGCATTTGGCAAAGTGCAGATCTTATAGAAAGTAGCCGGTTGGGGAAAAATCGGTAATGACATTAAGGTGAAGAAATATATTAGAAAGCATCTGCTTCCAATATACATTAGGACTCAGTTAATAAAAAAATACATATGACAGATTCATTATATAAAGAGTAATAGATTTCTCAGTATAACACAGTTGTGGTTCATGCCATGGTGATACTCAAAACCACAGTGATAAAACATTTTCTTCCCAACCATTTTGGTTATATTTATAATAATTATTCACATTGGTGATTCTGCATTTGGCAAAGTACAGATCTTATAGAAAGTAGCAGGTTGGGAAAAAAAACAGTAATGATATTAAGGTGAAAAAATATATTAGAAAGCATCTGCTTCCGAAATATATTAGCATAATTCCTAACTAGACAGTTTGTTTTTTGTGTATGTGTAATGAAATACCATTTTTTGTTGTTCAAGAATCTTTGCAATTTCAAATCATATTCTTCGGCTGATCTTCTACAAGTCTTACCATATCCAGACCATATCTTTGGTTAAAGTTTTCCATCCAGACCTTATATTGGCATAAAAAGTAATTCTATTTTTCATTTGCGTTATGCCTCATTTCATTTTTCCAAGTCTTGGCAAAATGCCTGGTTGAGATTGTTCTATTTATAATATGCCAAGCGGGTAAAACATAAATATATTTTCCCACTCTGTACTTTGCCATCAGTGATCTCCATGGAGTGAGAGCCAGCACTATCATGTTCTTTTTCTTTAAGATAATGGTAGATTTTAAATGTGGGCTCTGTAAGTATATCTATATCTATTTGTCTGTCTATCTATCTGTCCATCTACACATACACACACACACACACACACACACACACACACACACACACACACACTTAAACCCTTTATTTCAAAATCACAGTTGGTGGTACAACCAGAACTGGTGGTGAGATTATCATATTATTATAAACAAGTCATACTTTAGGAAGAAGGGACAGAGCACTTGCCGCCTTGTTTTGGTTTTCTTTTTCTTTCAAAATCTTCTAAATTTATTTAGATATCAATTAATCACCCTTTTACTAATTAGACTGAATCCCAGTAAGTAAAGAGAGGCCTACTATAATCTAGGAAGTTAAAAACGCAGAGGAAACTTCTTGGACACTTAGTTGTCAGACTACTGTGGACTTTAAGAATGGATAGTAGTCAGATAATAACATTGATAGGTTTTAAATGTGGGCTTTCTTTGCTTTTACTCTTGTATATGTAGTTGTCTATTTTGCAAACATTTATCAAGTTGTAGGGCTAAATTATCTCTACTGGAGCAGATGAAAACTTGTTTAAATGGTGATTGGTTAAGATCTAAAATGATTATGCTTTCAATTTAGAAAAGTAGAAAAGATGCTTAAAGTCCTTAGGTATATCTCTGAACATTCTTAAAATACTTTTAAAAGTCTTTTTTTTTTTTTTTTTTTTTTTTTGAGACAGGGTCTCACTCGGTTGCCCAGGCTACAGTGCAGTGGCACGATCTCAGCTCACTGCAACCTCCACCTCCCGGGCTCAGCCTTCCAAGTAGCTGAGACTACAGGTGGATGTCACCATGCTCAGCTAGTTTTTAATTTTTATTATTTCAGTAGCTTTTGAGGTACAAGTGGTTTTTGGTTACATGGATGAATTGTTTACTGGTGAAGTCTGAGATTTTAGTGCACCCATTACCTGAGTAGTGTACATTATAACCAATATGTAGTTTTTTATCTCTCACCCACCTCCCAGGCTCCCATTTTTAGGTCTCCAAAGTTCATTGTACCACTCTGTTTCCCTTTGCGTACCCATAGCTTAGTTCCCACTTATAACTGAGAACATATAGTATCTGGTTTGTCATTTCTGAGTTACTTCACTTAGAATCATGACCTCCAGCTTCGTGCAAGTTGCTGCAAAAGTCATTATTCTGTTCTTTTTTAATGGCTGAGTAGTATTCCATGTGTATATGTACCACATTTTCTTTATCTACTCATTGATTGATGGGCACTTATGTTGGTTCCATATCTTTGCAGTTGTGAATTGTGATAAACGTGTGTATACAGGTGTCTTCTTGCTATAATGACTTCTTGTCTTTTGGGTAGTTATCTAGTAGTGGGACTGCTGGATCGAATGGTAGATATACCTTTAGTTCTTTGCGAAATCTCCATACTGTTTTCCATAGAGGTTGAACTAATTTACATTACCACCAGCAGTGTATAAGCATTCCTTTTTGACCTCATCTAAACCAACATCTATTTTTCTTGACTTTTTAATAATGGCCGTTCTTGCTGGGGTAAGGCAATATCTTATGACTTTAATTTGCATTTGCCTGATGATTACTGATATTGGGCATTTTTTCACATGTTTGTTGACCATTTGTATATCTTCTTTTGAAAAATATCTATTCATGTCATTTGCCCTTTTTTTGATGGGATTGTTTTTTTCTTGCTGATTTGAGTTCCTTGTGGATTCTGGATATTAGTCCTTTGTTGGATGCATAGTTTGCAGATATTTTCTCCCATTCTGTGGGCTGTTTACTCTGATGATTATTTCTTTGGCTGTGCAGAAGCTTTTTAGTTTAATTAGGTCCCATTTATTTATTTTTTGTTTTTGCTGCATTTGCTTTTGGGGTCTTAGTCATAAATTCTTTGCCTAGACCAATGTCCAGAAGTGTTTTTCCTAGGTTTTCTTTTAGAATTCTTACAGATTCTGGTCTTAGATTTAAGTCTGGATCCATCTTGCGTTGATTTTTATATAAGTGGAGAGGTAGGGATCCAGTTTTGTTCTTCTACATCTGGTTATCCTGTTTTCCAGCACCATTTATTAAATAAGATTTCCTTTTCTCAATTTATATTTTTGTATGCTTTGTCAAAGATCAGTTGGTTGTATTTAGCTTTATTTCTGCGTTCTCTATCCTGTTCCATTGATAATTTCTATTTTTATTTTTTTAGAGATGGGATCTCACTATGTTGCCCAGGCTGGCCTCGAACTCCTGGCCTCAAGTGATTCTCCCACCTTGGCCTCCTGTTGGGATTACAGGCATGAGCCACAGTACCTGGATCGAGATCCTCCTATTTTAAAATGTGTGGTGGTACTCTTCTGGAAGAAAATCCTTAATATAATAATAGAGATTTATACATTAGTAAGTCTTATTAAGTAATTTATAGCATTACAAAGGAATTAGCGGTTTTATAAAAGGTTTCACTCCAAATTTTCTGTAAACAAGGAAGTCTCAATACATATTAAGTTAATTGATTTAGCTACATATTTTCCAGACCATTTCTAAGGCATACTTTGATTCTAAGATTCTCTTTTTTAAGTGATTAGTCACTACAATGTTCTGCTCATATTATTTCCTCATCCTACTTTCCTTTAAAACAAAAACAAAAACAAAAAACTTTCTCTCTTAAAATCCATGTTACAGGATTCAAAGCTTCTGAAACCCACCATGCACAACTATAATATACAATTTAAAGTTCACATTAAATTTCATTGGGAATATTCTTTATAGGCTGTGATGAAATTAAAATCTTACGTACTCCTCCATTTATCATCTGAAACAATATCTCTGTGAACAAGGAACGAAAGAACAAAGAAATGATGGTTACAAGATAATGAAATATGGTAGGTAAGAGCCTGCACAATATTGAGATAAAGTTCTTAATTTTTACTTTTCTCGTTTTTATATATTGTATCATGGTATCTACCCCAGGTTTATTAGAGAAGCTGAAGTATTAACCTTGATTGGCAGAGTTGCTATTATCGTTTTTATATGTAGTAGGCTAGGGCTAGGCCGCCAGTTTAAAGAGGTGTCAACTGAGGAGTGGAGGAAAAGGTTGTGGCATGTCAAGTTACATCCTAAAAGTGTAAAGTCTCATGACAATCCAATGTGAGCCCTAATGCAGAAAATAATCTCAGAGGAACATTTCCTCTTTGCATAGCATCACTGGGAATCTTGTCCAGGGAGTTCAATGGGGCAGGTCACCAGAGGAGGACACAAGGGGCAAGTGCAGGACAGCCATGTGCATCATTTGGCCCATGTGCTAACCATATGAAACTTGCTTTGGGACTGGAAAATGCCTGACATGGCTAACCTAGAATATATCACTTTGCTGGTTCCTGGCACCATCCTTGTTTTTAATGTGCAGTGGCTGCTATTGCACTGTTTGAACATTACTATGCCTTGCTGACCTAGGGGAGCCTGAAGCAAAAAAAAAAAAAAAAAACAAACCAAAAAACAAAACAAAACAAAAAACAAACCAGTTGTCTGCTGCAGTTCTAAATCAAATTTTAAAACAACAAAACATTTTAATATCTGTAGCTGGAAGGAAAATGTTTGGAGCTGTGCAACTGGCAGGCAGGAGTGTAGTGACTGAAGAAGAGATGATTCTTGGGCCAGTTTTGGATACAAACTGAACTAAACTTAAAAAAAAAAAAAAAAAAGAAACCCAGGCAGACTGTCCTGTCTAGCTTCCCAGTAAAGTCAGAGGGGACAGTCCTGGCAGTACTATGGATTTGTATGCTGGGATAGATATAAACAGCAAAACTGTCAGCTCTGTAGCTATAAAAAGAATTATTTTTTATGATGTGTTCGTTGTTTAAGAGCAGGCTGTGAGTTTTGTTTAACATTTAATTCCCATGCAGTTCAAAAACCAGAATTCTATCTTGTGTGCTTAAGCTCTTTCAGATGTTTTTATTGTGTAACATTTTCTCCAGATTCTTCTTTTAATGTATGTTTTTTTTTCCTCACAATCTGTTAAAAGATCAATTTGTGTGAATCTTGACACTGTGCTGCTATTTCATGGTTTTAATTTGAATGTGAGCTGTTGCAGCTGGAAGCATGTGATTAATGGTACAGACTTGTTTGTCACAAAAACAGATGATATTTTACATTTAGTCAAGATGCATTGAAAAATTGACTTGCTTATATTTTACTGGTTGTAAGTCACATTTTAATTCACTTTTGAATTCTCCTTATAATTTGAATTAATCTTATCTCTCATGATGTAGCTGGCTATTGAAGGTATTTGAAGGATGATTAGAAAAACTGCATATTAAATATACATTATCCATTAGTTAAGTAGGCATTTTTAAATTTTTTTGCTGATAAAATTGTACTAAATGAGTCAATGAATCTGGGAGTCAGCATACAAAGAGAGTGGGAATAAAGCTTAGAAATTCATTCTTCTTGATGGCTTATATATTTTTATATACTTTTACAGTTTACCTGAATAACAGGGTGATGTTCCTGATCTCTCTTGCCTCCTGCTGTCTTGAAACTCTGCCCCACATGAGACACGGCAGTGTCTTCCAGACCCTCTACCATCACTCTGGAACCCAGAGTGGGCTATGGGTGCATTTGCTGCAGTTGGCAGTGGTCTAATCTGTCCTTCTCAGAAGCAGTGTCAGAAAAGTTGGGTATGCAGTCTCCTTCAGAAATGAGACTTACAAGTTATTTGAGGCCTATTATAGCATTCTACCTTCCAGCAGTTTTATCTCATAAAAGAAAGTGAAACTATATTTGTTAAATCAGACATTTCTTGCTCAAACCTGTTACACCAAATAGGAATTTGCTGTTTTCAAATCTCTGGCATGTGACTGGACTGCACAGTCCCAAACTGAGTACTTGCATGGTGAGGAAGTCAGTCTCAGAAAGCATGTATGTATGCCATGTTTGAAGAGTTTTCATTATTATCATTCATTATAATTTACTAAAATGCAGCTTTCTGCTTCTTTGTTAAAATAATCTTAGCTCTTCAAAGAAGATATTTTTTCAATATCTTCTTTGGATATTGAAGGATAATTTTTCAATCTAATTATCTTCAATTTCTTCAAGTATTTTTCCTATGATGTCGTCTCCAGGTCTACCACTATCCTCCTTGTCTCCTGGAGAAGTGTTAAATTGTAGTGGTCCCTTGTAAAATATGTGCCTAGAAGAATAATGCTGTAGATGTAGTCTGACCAGTGATGCTCATCTCTTTTTAGGTTCTCTTTTTCTTTTCATGCCAACAACACGAGCCATAGCACCCTACTGGCCCATGTTGGATAAGCTATCAAAACATTCAGCTGTTTTTAGTCATGTCTTTCCCATTGTGTTCTTCAGTTGATTTTTTTTTTTTTATTCCAAGTACCAGACATTACTTATATCTCTATTAAATTTCATTGTGTAAGCACTGGCTCATTGTTCCAGCTTGTCAATAACTTTTCGGCTTTTTTCTTTTATCATCCAACATACTAGCAATTCCTTTCAGCTTTGAGACATCTGTAAATATTAAAATAATGTTTTCAGCTTTTTAATTCAATTAAAATGTATAAACATGTATCAAACTGTCTGCTCTGTGTTAGTCTCATGCTCCCTGCTAGAAATAACAAGATGAATAAAATGTAATCATTCTGGCTGGGCACAGTGGCTCATGCCTGTAATTCCAGCACTTTGGGAGGCTGAGGCGGGCAGATCATCATGTCAAGAAATCGAGACCATCCTGGCCAACATGGTGAAATCCCGTCTCTACTAAAAACAAAAAAATTAGCTGGGCGTGGTGGCACGTGCCTGTAGTCCCAGCTACTTTGGAGGCTGAGGCAGGAGAATCACTTGAACCTGGGAGGCAGAGGTTGCAGTGAGCTGGGATTGCACCACTGCACTCCAGCCTGGTGAGAGAGCGAGACTCTGTCTCAGAAAAAAGAAAAAAAAAAGTAATCATTCCTTCAGGGAGCTCACAGGCTATAGGAAATAATAGACATGTAATTATAAAACTGTAATGGAGTGATAATTGTTATAATAGAGTTATGCGTGAAGTGCTGTGAAAACCAAGGTTGGTTGCAAATCATAGAAGACCTAGCCCCTTTCATGTTGGCACAAATCCATGAATTTGGGGGTATGTCAGTTAAATCAGCTACAAAGCTACCTAACTACTGCCAGCTGATTTCTTTCTTTCTTGCCCAAGGATACTGTAAGAGACTTGTCAAATACTTTCCTGAAATGATCCTATACTATGGTATTCCCCAAATTGTACCAACCTGGCAAGTCAGTCCAAAAGGAGCTGAGAATTATTTAGAAACACTTATTCTTAGTGAACCCATGGTAGTTCACAATGATCCCAGTTTTTAAATCTGGGGCAATATTTGCCTATCACCAATCATCTGGTAACTTTCCCATTCTCCAGGGTTATATAACATTGCTCAGAGCAGTTTTGCAGTTACATCTGAGTTTTTCTGCTGTCTTGTATGTAATTTGTCTGCATCTGGAGACTTGAGTTAACTTAAAGAAGTTTGATATACTCTCTCCTTCTCCTATCTGCAAATTTACTTTCCTCTTAACTCTTTCCGAAGTTATTCTTTTTATGCCCTCTCTATTTTTTTCTTTTTTTTTTTTTTTTTTTTTTTTTTTTGCTTATCTGTTCTTAACGTTTTTGCAAGTATAACTTCATTTTAGCCTTTAATCTTTGCCTTTCTGATAGCTTCATCCTCCTTTAACTGTCTTCCTCTTTAGGAGGACCATTCATGGTCTCCACCTTCTCATCTTCTTCCAATTATTAGGTCTAAATCCTTTCTACAGTCTAGGGTAAATGATCATTTTTGGTAGTATAGTCTCTAGAATAACATAGCAACCGTTTCTTCTTTGATGGTCACAATTAAGTTTGGAGACTTAGATTTGTCATTGTTTTCTTATCCTTCTTTGCTATGAATTTGTCAGCTGAATAAGGTATATATTTCTCAGAACTGAGGACCTTGTAGCAGCCACATGTCTAGTGGCATCTGGCTCTGATAGTGTGTCTGTTAATAGCAATATGCCTGCTACCGAGACTGGACAAGTCACGTATTTGGCCATGAACAATACTTGTGTGGGGTACTGCCAGCACTTGCCACTTTGTCTCTCCTCGGGGTTTATTGCTGATTTACCCTCCTCCTTATCGATTAATTTTTATCAGTACATCTGTCAGTACTCCTAACTGAATCTGACTTGTGTGGAACTTTGACTCTTTAATATGGTTTGGCAATTTCTAATGATTAATGATAAAATAATTTAACCTGCAGTATCTATGTCCTTGTTAGGCATTTCCAAGATCTTTTATATGCCTGTGTTGTCCTGTGTAATTTGGTATAGATCTGACACTTAGTATTTATCTGATTTTCTTTTAAAAGTGTATGTTTGAATTGAGTTTCTAAATATTTCCTTAGATTAGATATTAAAAACAGAAGATTCAGGATTAAAACATTATAAGACTCTTGATACATAATACAAAACTGCTTATTAGAAAATTTATGTAGATTTACATTCCTATTAGAAATACATTGTATTATCTTTGTTATTGGATCTTTCCTGTTGTTGCAGATCATCGTTTAGATTTTTTTAGGCAGTTGGATAAGTGAAAAATGGTACCATGCCACAAGATACAGGTCATAAAGACCTTGATGATGAAACAGATTGCAGTAAAGAAGCCAGATAAAACCCACCAAAACCAAGATGGCCATGAGAGTGACCTCTGGTCGTCTTCACTGCTACACTCCCACCAGCGCCATGACAGTTTACAAATGCCATGGCAACATCAGGAAGTTACCCTGTATGTTCTAAAAAGGGGAGGCATGAATAATCCACCCCTTGTTTAGCATCTAATCAAGAAATAACCATAAAAATGGGCAACCAGCATCCCTCGGGGCTGCTTTATCTTTGGAGTAGCCATTCTTTTATTCCTCTACTTTCTTAATAAACTGCTTTCACTTAAAAAAAAAAAAGCACCATGTAATTATAATTTGTATTTTTTAAATAACAAATTAAAATTCTTTGTGTTTGTATCTACTTTGTAATTTATGTCTATTGATTATTTTTCTCTTAAAAATATGACTAATTTTAGTGAAATTTTGGATCAAAGATTTTGGGCTAATGATTTCCAGGTGAAATTTTGGGTTAAAGATTTCCTTGAGATTTTGATTGGTAATGTTTTAAACTCACTACTAAATTTGGAACGATTAAAATTTTTATTATATTAAATGCATAAATATATTTAATAAACATTCATTAAATTTGGAAAGAATTAAAATATTTCTTATACTATATTAGAAATATATAATTTCCTATATATATAAGAATTAAAACAATTTAATTCTTGGAAAGAATTAAAATATACTATATTTAGTATATTTCTTATACTAAATATTTCTTATACCAGGATGGTCTCGATCTCTTGGTAGTATAAGAAATATTTTGTGTGTGTGCCTGCATGCATATGTGTTTGTGTGTTCATCCATATACATATTGGGATATTTTTCCACGTACATATTGGTATATTAAAATATTTGTTAAAATGGCTGGATTTTTAAATGTTTTTTAATGTATTATGAAAATATTTGAAAACATTTAGATTTTGTTTCTTATCACCTTATGGAACCATACTTTTCTCGTTAATTATTTTGGCTTTTTATCTGTAAATAATCGTACTTTTTCCCGTTGCCAGTGGCAGTACCTCTTACATTAGTTTTGTGCCTTATGATATTAGCTAGAATTTTAAAAACAATACTCAATAATTCTGGTGATAGTGTAGCCACACTAATTTTTATATCCTCTACACCTACTATAGTACTTGGCACATAAAAGTTTCTTGGAAAATGCTGGAGTAAATTTACTTGAATTAAGCAATCAAAGAGCTTTGACTCTAGTTGGTAAACTAAAAGCATTTTACATAAGTAACAATGGTACAAAATAGAAAGTTATGCATGACATTAAAAACTATAGATAATCGACTACTCTGGTTCCTTAGTGGAGGAAAAAAGATTATATACAAATACAGTAAGAGGAAGGGTTTTGTGATACAGGTGGCATTTAATGCAGGCTTAGGAATCGATTATACTTGAAAATATAAAGATAGGGAAAAAGTAGATTCCCAGAAGAAAGAGAAATTCAAACCGGAGGCAACAGCAGTTGAGAAGCATAAAGGGTGTAAGGGGAAAACATGAGCAGTTCATTTTGGCCAGTGTAAAGGTTTCATAAATGGTGTGAAAAGATTCAAGGTTAGAAAGGTCATTTGGGTCAAGTCATCAAGAGCCTTGAATGACAGGCTAATAAGCTCTTTGGACTAATGCTTTGCAAGGTTTTTCACATTATCAGACATTGAAAATGATGATATTTTAATGGTATATTAGGATAAACAGAAACTGCTTACTGTTAGAGGTGATGACAAGAGATGGGGAGAGCATGCCCCAGGTCCCACTGGACACCCCAAGAGTTGCAGGGATCTCAGCACTTCTGTAATCCTTCCAAGGCACATCTAAGTTAGGAAGAAGATAAGATTTGTAGTTTCAGATTTTATCTAGACATTTCTCTCTCAAATTCAATTTAAAGCTGTTTTGTGTTCTGCCCATCTTCTCCCCTCCACACGTACATACACATCCTTCCTTAGATGTGCCAAATAAGTTTCTAGTTTCCAATTGAACTACCTAGAGTCCCATTCATTTAAGTTTTCTTCAAACCACGACTTTTAATTGAAAGAAGAGATGATTATGTACCTGTGTCCCCAGTTCTTTAATTTTCTACCTAAGTTTTAGCTACCCAAGACCAATTCTTTATTTCCCAGGTGTGTATCATTGTATTTGTTTTGCCCTACTTGTTTTTGATTTTATGATCCTTTTGAAGAATAATTACATCTCAGTACTAATACAACTAATTTTGACATGAAGTTTTCTCAAGATAGCCTGTGATCTCCTAATAAGTTAACAATATATTGTTTCTGATACTTTCAGGGAATTAATCTATGACCGTCAAATAATAATAAATCAAATTGTTACCTTTTAAAACTGAAAGAGCTACTGTAGACTAAACAAAATTTCTTTAAAGATTTTCTATAAAAGGATTTTCCTTGATTAAAGAATTAAGTTTCAATATCATAATTTAATGATGCCACATCTTCACTGGGTGTTGCATTAGCAAAGAGAGTGCTTCCCAGAACACTTTTTAAAAATCTCTCTTGACATTTAGCCAGTTACATTGGGAATATAAAAAAATATTTTGATTTAATATTTTAAAACATTTTATGGTTTTGTTTGTTTGTTTGTTTTGTTGTGAGATAGGCTAGAGTACAGTGGTGCAATCATGGCTCCTCCATCTCGGGCTCAAGCAATTCTTTTGCTTCAGCCTCCCAATTATCTGGGACTACAGGCATGTGCCACCATGTCCGGCTGATTTTTTACTTTTTGTAGAGATGAGGTCTCCCTGTGTTGCCCAGGCTAGTCTTGAACTCCTGGGCTCAAGCAGTCTTCCCACCTTGGTCTCCCCAAGTTCTGGGATTACAGGCATGAGCCACCATGGTCCAGCCAATATTTTAAGACATTTTAATGCTGAAAATGGACTACAAACTTTACAATTGATTTTAATTTCTTTTACATATATTGGTGGTACTTTGGTTATGTTTTAAAAAAGAATTCTTATCTTTTAGATATGTACCAAAATATTTACAGATGAAAGTACGTAATATTAATGGTTTGCTTTAAAATAATAGAAAGGAGGAAGTGAGGTGAGGCTGGATTAGACAGGATTGTTGGTAATGGCATTCATCAGACTTTCCTCGTTACATTTATATGTTCAAATGATAATAAATGAAAATGCCAGGAATATAATTCATCATTTATTTGATGGACATCAGAAACCCTATAATACTATTAGGAAAGTGGGTGGCTATTGCATGCTACATTAAATCTGTACTGCTGTGCTTTTAATTTCTGTTATGTGCCTTATTTTTTTTCATAGTTATTATCTCTTCTCATTTAATTTCTTAATTTCTTGATTTAGTCTCTGTTGTAGCTGTGTCTTCTTGCTACTGTCTCTGTGCCTGTTTCTGGCAGATTCTCTCTCTTTTACATCACCCACATAATGATTTACTACTTCTAATATGCTCTGAATAGGGAGCCAAGAAATTAAGTGTGATCACTTTTTTTTCTATGCCAGATTTCTGTGCGGTCCTGAGGGACTTTTAGAATGTTAAGCATGTGAGCTTTAGATTATTAATTTGGAGACATTTCTGTTGGCTGCCTCATGATTCCTAATTTTTAGCTGTGTTTTGGATAGTTGAGGCATCCTATCAATGTTCAGATTTAGATATTAAATATTTAGGTTTAGGTATTATACGAACAGTCATGTATGTTGAAAGATATCAGGAGGGGATTGGTTTTTTTTTTTGTTATTTTTAATGCAGTGCTAATGATGGTAATAAAATTTGCTTATAACTCATTAAAAAGAAATTTAATTTTCCAGTTTTTATTTAAGAATCAAAATAGTAAGGACAAGTGCAGTGGCCCACACCTGTAATCCAGCACTTTCAGAGGCCAGGGTGGGCGGATCATGGGGTTGGGAAATTGAGACGATCCTGGTAAAACTCCATGATAAAACCCCATCTCTACTAAAAACACAAAAAAATTAGCCAGGCGTGGTGGCACACATCCCAACTACTCGGGAGGCTGAGGCAGGAGAATCACTTGAACATGGGAGGCAGAGGTTGCAGTGAGCCGAGATCGCACCACTGCACTCCAGTCTGGGCGACAGAGCAAGACTATCTCAAAAAAAAAAAAAAAAAAAAAAAAAAAAGAATCACGATAGTAAATATAGGAAATACTTGTGTTGCTCAGAGATAGGTTGAAGCCTAAATGACATAGTGTCATAAGTGTATTATCAATTCAGTGACCTGCGAGACTATGAGCTCATGAGTCAGGCAGGGGGGCATGTCTGTTTGGTTTGCCACCATATTCCTTATGCCTAGTGTTACGTCTGATACATAAAAGCTACTCAATACATACTTGTTAGTTGATTAAGTGAATTATAATATAAATCAGATGGCTATTTTAAATTCAGCACATATGAATTGAGTGAAGATTATATGTTGATTCCTATATTAGCTACCTAAAATACCCAGAAAAAATGGCCTCAAAACGTAAGTGCAGAAATAAAAGAACTAGGCATGTAAAAACTGATGCTTTGTTATATGTCTAGCTTTTGAAATTGAAGAGATAATCAATTTGCTCCAGGATCAAAATGGATAGAGAAAGTAGTCTTATAAAAAATAAAATTAAGGAAGGCTTCACAAGGACATAATGTTTGGGTTCAGGCTTGAAATACGCATAGGAATTGTCTAGATAAGCCATAAGTATAACAGAGGAAAAACAGCCAGAGGAACATCTTAGTCCATTTGTGCTATTGGAACAAAATACCTGAGACTGAATAATTTATAACGACCAGAAATTTATTAGCTCAAGATCTGGCGGCTGGGAAGTTTGGCATTGGCACTTGGCAAGGGCCTTCTTACCGTGTTATCCTGTGGCAGAAGGCAGAAGAGTAAGAGATTGAACTCACAGCCTGAAGCCTTTTTATAATCAGCATTAATCCATTTGTGCTGGTGAATCCCTCATGACCTAAGCAACTTCCATTAGGCTCTACCTCCCAACACTGTTGGATTGGGGACCAACTTCCCAATACACGCTTTTTGGGGGACACATTCAAATCATAGCAGAGAAGTTTTAAAAGTGTCAAAGAGCTTGGCAGTTACACTGGGTTATAGAGGAGAGGTAAGTTGGGCAGTTGACAGCTGACAATTAGGAATAAAGGATAAGGGGTAAAGAATGACTTAAGATTCACAGTTTCAATCTTGGCTGCTAAGTCTGATAGGGAATTCAAGAGGTTGGGCTGGAAAAGAGTGTGTAGCAAGAATTAGTTTATTTGGGGACAAGTGGAGTTTAAAATACCTGGGGAATATCTAGAAGGGAATATATGATAGAAGAAGTAAGAGTATGGGTGCTCAGGAGACAATGAGATGAGATCGTTTGAACTGAGTGTTTTCATGATATTAGAGGTGGATGAAACAATGTGAGACAGACTTTCCCAAAGAGGATGTACAACAAGAGAAGAAATAAGCTGATGAACAGAATTCTGGAGAATATCAGCAGAAGTAATTCTTAATTGGAAATCTGTGCACTCTGAGGGTGGAGACTGTGCCCTTTTCTTTTCTAAAAAAAAAAAAATCTCTGCAATACAGCACTGTGCAACACATGGCGCCCAGCGAAGCCTCATAGCAATTTTTTTAATGTTGCTTTTGAAAGAAGTATTTTGAGAATGCAGTAAATACTATTGACTGGGGGAATCATGAGTTGCCAATCAGACGAATTGTAAATTATTATTTTTTTCTCCCTGTAGTTCATTAATTCACATTTGGGAATTTCTACCTAGCTGCAAATTCATTTTAAACTTTACATTAATTATCTATTACTGTGTAACAATTCACTACAAATTTAGGGACTTAACGCACGTTTTATCAGTAAGTTAAACATAGAATTACCATTTGACCAGCAGTTCCACTTGTAGATAATATATGCAAAAGAATTGAAAACAGATGTTCAAACAAAAACTTGTACACCAATATTCACGGCCACATTATTCGCGATAACCAAAAGATGGAAGCAACGCACATGCTCATCAGCAGATGAATAGATAAACAGTGTGATATATCCATGCAATGGAATATTATTCATCCATAAAAGGATCTCTTTCTACTTTTTGTTTTTGTTGGCAGATTTCATTTCCTTGTGGGGGCAGTGTTAGACTGAGGGTCTCAGTTCCTAGCAGCCTCAGTTGCTAGGTGAGAGAGTGCACTCAATTCCTCGCCATGTATGACTCTCTAGTGTGGCAGTTTGCTTCATAAAAACTTGTGTACTGGGGCCGGGTGCAGTGCCTCATGCCTGTAATCTCAACACTTTGGGAGGCCAAGGCGGGCAGATCACCTGAGGTCAGGAGTTCGAGACTAGCCTGGCCAACATAGTGAAACCCTGTCTCTACTAAAAATACAAAAATTAGCTGGGTGTGTTGGTGCATGCCTGTAATCCCAGCTACTCAGGAGGCTGAGGCAGGAGAATTGCACTCCAGTCTTGGCAACAGGGTGAGACTCTGTCTCAAAAAACAAAACAAAACAAACAAACAAACAAAACTTGCTTACTGGGAAGGCAATAGAGAGAATCTGATAGCAAGACAGAAGATGCCTATTCAAGGAAGTGACATCCCATCACCTTACCACATTCTCTTGGTTAGAAGCAAGGCACTAGCCAAGTAAACACTCAAGGGGAGATTACACAAGGTGTCAATATCAAGAAGTGGGGATCACTGGAGGTCATCTTAGAGTCTACCTGCCACAAACATGAAAGGGGTAGCCTTCACCATGTAACATTTCTGTGGGGAAAGCTTGGGATGACTTTATGCTGTTCCTAACCTTATTTAAATCCAAAATCACTGAGCATCTATGACTCCATTATGGCAAGTGTAAAGAAAGAAAATATGTGGTTTCTGGCTTTATGAAAATACAAAATATGGGTCATTCTAAAGTTTTCTTATGTATTGATTATTAACAAGGATGCATGACCTTAGACTGATTTTTGCTAAGACTATGTTTGTGTGTGTGTTGAATAGAATGATCTGATTTTTGAGGTTTGTAGCAAAATCCTCATTTTTTTAGTTAAGGAAGAGACAAAATCTTGAAGGATACAAACCAAAGGATGGAGGTGTGGTGGATAATGCGTTTTTTTCTTTGCTATTTTTTTCTTGGTCAGTCATTTGTATATAAGAAAAAATATTCAGAACAGCAGCAAGCCTATGATAAATGTGTTTAAAACACATTTTTTAAAAATGGATGTTGATCCTATGTCTGAATTACGAGCTTAAGCAGATTAACATACTTTTTATACATGTTGCCCTGTAACCGTTTCAACCTGTCTAGAATAAGAAGAGCATGAAAGAGTGATATCTTCTTATCAGTTAACTATGAAAATGAGTCCTAATCTATCATCAGAATTGTAAGAAAATTCAGCATTGTGGAACCTTACTGGATACCCAATAAATGTATCTTCTCATGTACCCTATTCTCTGTCCTCAGGCAAATATAGTTTTTAACTATCCTAATCTAAATAAAATTTAGACAGTAGGTGTAACATCATTCAAATTACACTGTCTCTCTCCCTCTTCTCCTGAGTGTGTTCTTCATGGGAAACTGTATTTGGAAGTGAAGTGCTTAACCTCAGGCAATGTTTCAAAGTCATTTGTCTTCTTTTTGGCTAGTGCATTGATCCCTACTCCTTTAATGCAGTGACACTGTCTTTCGTATAACCTTCTCTTTCCAAGTGCTGTATGACACATTCACATTTATATTTTAAAGTTAATTAAAATTAATTTCATTTTGAGAGTTCCACTTGCCTCTTGAGACAGTAAGATGCATTCCAGAGCATAAGATAGAAGAAACCTGCTTGATGGTATACGTGATGGAGTGGGCTAGTCTTGTTTTAATATATAGTAATTGTGTAAAGAGAGAAGTCTGATCACCTTAAGACATGATTTTAATGGTTCATTCATCCAGCTTCACTAATAGAAAGTATTCATTTAGAATTGTCTGAAACAGGATGATCATGTTACTAGCATCCTCTTTGAAATGGCAATTTCAAGCACAAAGGGGAAGCTTGCTTCTGAGAATAGAAAAAAAGGGACTGTACCACGTTAGAAAGAAGCTCACAGATAAGCAACAGTATTTCAGATAAGAAATACAAAAGGAGCCAGGCGCGGTGGCTCATGCCTGTAATCCCAGCACTTTGGGAGGCCGAGGCAGGCAGATCACGAGGTCAAGAGATCGAGACCATTCTGGCCAACATGGTGAAACCCTGTCTCTACTAAAAATACAAAAAATTAGCTGGGCGTGGTGGCAGGCACCTATAATCCCAGCTACTTGGGAGGCTGAGGCAGAAGAATCACTTGAACCCGGGAGACAGAGGTTGTAGTGAGCTGAGATTGCACCATTGCACTCCAGCCTGGGCAAAAAGAGCGAAACTCCATCTCAGAAAAAAAAAAAAAGAAGAAATGTAAAAGGAAGAGAGGATGTAAGAGTTTATTTTAGACTATGTAAAAATGAGACTTCTTATCCTTGAATTGATGGGTAAA
This sequence comes from Rhinopithecus roxellana, assembly GCF_007565055.1. Taxonomy (NCBI): domain Eukaryota; kingdom Metazoa; phylum Chordata; class Mammalia; order Primates; family Cercopithecidae; genus Rhinopithecus; species Rhinopithecus roxellana. Next base: position 10,996,308 of record NC_044551.1, read on the forward strand.
TAGTTAACATAATCACTTCCCATTCATTCATTAATTAACTTAATCAATAAATATAGATGGCCTGCTCTGTGCCAGATTCTGTATAGATACGGGAGACACAGTGATGAACAGGACAAACGAGAATCTTGGGGTGTTTTACGAAAGTTGATTAGTAGAGCTATGGAGACAGGTAACTGGTGAAATTAGAATGCTTAAGCAAAAGCTGTGAAAAAGTGGGTTATAAACAGTTACAAGAATAATTAAGAAAAAGCCCATTTTGTGCTTAGATTTGTGTTTGCTTTTCTTGTATTCACAAGCCAATTATATTTTATTTAAAAATCTACTTGACAGAAAAAAATAAGAGTAGTTGCCTACAAATGGCACCCCCTGCCTTAACCCATGCTGCTGAGCTCTTATTCATCCAACTATGTAAACCACTGAAAAAAAATGGTACCAATTTTTGGTTATCTGTGCTTTATAACAAAAGAAAGAGAAATGTCATAAAGTGTAATAATAGCTTTATATGTATGTGTATGTATACTGTATGTCAGCCTTGTAGGTAATATCAACTCTCAAATGTATGCGTACATGCACACACGTGCGTGCACACATGCGGACAAAACCAGTTTGTATTAGTGATCTGTTTTGGTTTTCATAAGAGTGTCACCTGAATATTAACATGACTAAACATGCTGTTTGTGTTCAAGTCTAGTTGAAGACACCTGTACTGAAGGAACATGCATTTTCATCTGAAGGGGAGAAATTTCTTATTTGGTGTTAGTCAAGGGAAGAAATCTAGACAGCAATGAGAGAGGAAGCAATTGAAGATTATAAAATACTGAGGCTGAAGGTGATACAGGACAAAAGAGAAAGTTACTTGAACAGGAAAAAAAGGGTCTGTCCCAGATAAAAACTTTGGTTTATTCTTTATAATATTGGTTATCTCAGGAATTGCAGAAAACCTATTCTTTGCCCTTTTTGTTCAGCATCTGGTAGACTTTTACTTCCAGGTACTGAACTAACTTGAGTTAGTTCTTAGTTCAGTAGTTCTGTGAATTTTAGGCTTAAGTGGTGGCCAAATAATAATAGTAACGTCCACAACAAAATGACGGTAAACACTTATGAGCAGTTAGCATATTCTACGTACTGTGTGAAAAAAGTTATTTAATCCTCACAATCCTATGAGGTAACTAAGTATTAATATTTTCCTCTCTTTTATTGAGAAGGAAACTGAGGCTTGGAACAATTACGCTGAGTTTTTGTGTTAGATGATATGTGGCAGAGCCAGGCTTTGAACTCAGTAAGCCTGACATCAGAGTCCATGCTGTTAATCACTCTACCATCATTCTGTCTTTCAGGGCTGAATCTCACTCCTGAGATTCACTGCTTTGTTTTCAAGGAAAACTGTGTACTGAATTCTGAAAAAAATTAGAAGCTTTGGAAAGTTTTGGAACATACTTGATCCCTAAACTTAGAGCTGCCCAAATTTATTTATGATTTGTAAAGTGCATTGGCTTATCTAATTACAGAATTCAAATTATAATGTATATTAGCTTATGCACATTACAAAATTAAACATTGATGTCACCTCCCTAAAATCAAGACTGTTCCTTTACCATTCACTATTTTATGCTTGAGCCTGAACATGATGCTGGGTGACCTTCTGTCATCAGTAGGGTAACAACAATTAGAACAAAGGGAATGGGGCAGGTGGAGAAATGGAACTCTCATTTTAGGAGCTCTGATAAGCATTTCCAACAAGAATGTCATAGAGACAGTTAAAAGATGAAAGAACAAATGTGAATGGAATCGTATGTTGTAGAGCAAGTATACTTCTCTTAAGTTTTTATTATGTGAGTAAATAACTTGTTTTGAAGTCTGATTAGTCACAGAAGAAAAAACACTCAAAGTGAGGGACAAATTTAATATTCTACTTTTGAGCATCAAGGCTTCTAGTATGTGACTCTAATTATACTTCATGCTATGTAGGATGAGACATTAGATGGTTTTTTAACTTTTTCCATGAGTTTGTCTTAATCTAGAACCTCTTGCATCTTTGTCAGTTTTGTCACAGGATTGGTAAGTTAAAGTTTCTGATAAAAAAGAAAAAATACTGGTTGGGGAAATTGGCAAGTTGTGCTAGAACGCAGTAGCATTTCCGCAGTATTAAAAGATCTTATTTCACCCTGGGTATGCAGCACATATCTTTCCATCAGCCACAAAAGTCTCCATTTTGGCTCTTCCTAATTTATTGCTTTGGTCAATGTCAATTGCAGCAAAGCTGTTCCCACTAGCTTTTCTAGTCTGGCCACCAGATTTTCTAGAATACCGCAGAAGTGTTTTGCTTTTGGGTCATGCCAGTAGCTCAAGAATTAGCCACTTAGGGCCGGGCGCAGTGGCTCACGCCTGTAATCCTAGCACTTTGGGAGGCCAAGGTGGGTGGATCACGAGGTCAAGAGATCGAGACCATCCTGGCTAACATAGTGAAACCCCGTCTCTATTAAAAATACAAAAAATTGGCCGGGCATGGTGGCGGCCACCTGTAGTTCCTGCTACTCGGGAGGCTGAGGCAGGAGAATGGTGTGAACCTGGGAGGCGGAGCTTGGAGTGAGTGGAGACCGTGCCACTGCACTCCAGCCTGGGTGACAGGGCGAGACTCTGTCTTAAAAAAAAAAAAAAAAATTAGCTGCTTAGTAAACATTTGTAACTATGCAAGTTGTGATCACCTTGGCATCTGTGGGTCTTCTAAGGAGTCAGCTGTTGGCTTTTGCAGGAGTACGGAAGGGAACATTTCCCCAGAACTGTTCCCACAGCTTTTTCTTTCTATGCTTTCAGTTTTTCTTGGGTACTGATTCTGTTGGGTATCAGAACAGTATGAAGGTTCATAAATAGGATAGAATCAAAAAGTATCCCAAAGAACATAGGTTAATGTACTTTGTGTTTTTAGTACAGTGCTTAGCACAGGCTGTATTATGGCTGTATATGTTTTCAAATACTACTAAAGGACTCTGAGAAAGGCCTAACAGTGAGTAGGGTAAAGTTTCATTGTAAATATGTGTAAGGAATTCTTAATATCAGACGTTGAATGAGAGATTCCTTGCAGAACTGGGTATGTACCAGAAACATAAAAATTAGTTGCTAATAACTGTACTCAAGCCACCACCATCAACCAAAAAGATAGATTCTTTGTATAGCAACGAATGATTTGCTTGGTAAATTCTACATTCTATGTTTGAGAAATCAGAATAAGTATTCTATAAAAGATTAATTCATTAAAAACTATTGAATTTCCATTATGGGTAATACTGTTAGCTGTGGTCAGAGTATGGTGATGAATCAGACACGGAAATGCTAGTTTTTTGAATTTTTTTAGTAGAGACGGTGTTTCACCGTGTTAGCCAGGATGGTCTCGATCTCCTGACCTCGTGATCCGCCTGTCTCGGCCTCCCAAAGTGTTGGGATTACAGGCTTGAGCCACCGCGCCCGGCCTTACTAAACTATGGCCGGAAAACTCCCCCCACCTAATACAAAAAAAACTAGCCGGGCGAGGTGGCGGGCGCCTGTAGTCCCAGCTACTCGGGAGGCTGAGGCAGGAGAATGGCGTGAACCCGGGAGGCGGAGCTTGCAGTGAGCTGAGATCCGGCCACTGCACTCCAGCCTGGGCGACAGAGAGAGACTCCGTCTCAAAAAAAAAAAAAAAAAAACCTCTTAAAGGTTCTACCTCTTAATTTTTGAAAGGGCATTCAAACCATAGCCACAAGTATGAGTAATTTAACTGGAGTTGTGCAAAGACCAGTGGGAAGGCCATCCTACTGATCCAGCTGGAAGGTGATGAGGGCATAAACCATAGTGAGAACATAAAGGAGGGGCCAATGTCAGAATGCAGGCATGGTCCTCAATACTATTGTTAGGAATGGACATAGAAGATAATGATGTAAAATTGTGTTTGGAGTCACATAGACATTTAGAATACGTGTTGAGGAAGGATAAGGTGAGGAGAGGGCAACTGGCATATCAGCTTGTGTGGTATGTAGAACTTTGTTTTATAAAAGGTAGGCTGAGGACCACCTGCCTTGGAATCTCCTGGAAGGCATGCCATTTAAAGTTCCTGGGCAACACACAATTCAGTAATCTTTCTAGGCCTTAAAGTGTGTGATCACTGGGTTAGAATTCCAATATAATGGTACCAAGGAGATTAGGATGCTTCCAGAGTGGACCTCTTAGTTTTGAGATTGCCCTCCCAACTCCAGCTCTTCTATCTTGGGACTTGAGTCAGCCAAAGTTAGAATAAAGACAGTTTAAAGAAAGACTTTTATTCCTGCTAGAAAATAACTCTAAATTTATGCATAAATTTCAGTAGATCTTAAATGTCTCTTTCTCATATTAAAGACAATGAGTATATGTGCCATGTCAGAAATTAAAGCCATGTTAAAATTTTTATAAAAGAATAATAAACTAATAACATATTAATATAAATAACATTTTTAATGAAAATAAACAATTTTGAAAACAAAAAAATGAGAAAATTGGCAAATCTTTTAAATCTGGTTAATAGAAGAGGGCTGGATTCTCGTATCTGCTTCTACAGTTAATCTGTTGTTAATATGTTGTTTGGGTTGAAGTACATGAAGAAAGTCTAGTCTCACATAGATAACTCAATAAGGGAGGCATGTTTTAATAACCTTTTTAGGTAACTGTTGATTGTCTTCTTTGATATTACACTGAAATTCTTCAACAGGTGGTTGTTTCTTAATCAGTTGTAATGTGGAATCTGAAAACCTTATCAGCGAACATTTTGTACTCAGTTAATTAACTTGCATTGGTCTCTCTTGTACTTTGAATGTGTTTTTTATCTATGCATGGCTTTGTAACATCATGCATTGGTCATTTTGAAAATATTGGTTCACTGAGTAGTGTAGAGCTTCCAAGTGTTTACAGATTACTTTATGAATATCTGTCTGTTAATATCACCACCAGTCTCATCACTGAAAAGCTGTCAAACTCACTCAAAACTTAGCAGAAACAAGTTTTCTAAAATTCTAGCTTTTGCTTGAAAACAAATTTTATCATTGACAACAAATACTATCATTTGTTTTCCTTGAAATGACAGGCTTGCACATCTATTTTTGAGAAAATGTCTATCAAATACTCAAATCTGAATAATCGTAGTTTGTCCGTTGAAATTTCAAGTAAAAATGGAGTTGTGTGAAGTAACTCACAGCTCAAACAGTTGTATAGGTGCTTATTGTCAAATTAACTGTCTACTTTGGTATGTAGCAAAAATATATTTTGCTTACTTTTCATTTAGTCACAGAATATTTTAAAAGGTGTGTTTAAGAGCTAATTTAATAAAATAATAATTTACTGCCGTATTAAGGGAATTCTTGGGTGAAACTGGCCTTTTCTGCCCCTGCAAGTATGTGATTAGTCAAGAATACAGTGACTACTTGTTTGTTGCCAGTACCTCTGTCAGTGCTGAGTACCTTCGCTCACCACTGCTTTCGTACCGTAAGTGAAAATAGCAAATAATGTCTTAGTATAATTATTAACATAGATTTGATCGCCTGTGCCATCTGAAAGGGTCTTGAAGACACCTTTTGAGAACCACTGCTTAACATTGCAGACTTACTGGCTGTCTTCTGCTAAGTATATGGATGTTACATAAACCAAGTCTTAGTTTTTACTTACAGTAATAAGGATTGTATTTTTTGTGCTCTCTGCTATAGAGCCACCAGCAGCCAAACAGCCTAAAGTGACACTTAAATGCTTTTCTTTGGGTAGCTGAGGGAGGCTCTGTTGGTGTCCCAGCCATAACTCCATTTCCATGGGTATCAGAAGGCTTCTCATAGCCTTTGCCTTCAGGGTGGGAGTGGGGGGTCTCTGACTACTGCAGTTTGCTTTGCTTGGATGCTTTGGGCAAACCAGAAGTGCTAGGAAATTAAAACCTGCCCTCCTCAACAGCCTTGAAGCCACCACTGATAGGCAAGGGGGCAGAGTCGGGAGAGGTGGTTAAGACCCAGTCCCTGCACCCCTAGCATCTAATCTATTCTGTGCTATAGCTCCCAGCGTTCCAGCAAGATTAAACTCTTGTTACCCACAGCGGTCTCTGGCTTAATAAACCCTCCTTTTGTGCATTATTATCTCTTTCTCTGTTTTACGTCCAACTCTGCCACTGGTGTTTCTTATAGTCACCTCTCAAACTGTTTGTACTGGGGGAATTCAAAATAAGGCAAAATAAGATTCCTTTGCTGACTATCTTCTAGCTTTTGGAGGAAGGAAGAACTTTTGTTTCTTCTTTTCTCACAACATTTTCTTATGGTAGATTTCTAATAAATATAGAAATACCTTACTAAACTAATCTTTCAGGTTTTGCAGTTAGCCATACATCCAGGAGCGTGGCAGGTATTTGTTTGTGGTTGGCAGTTTGGACTTGGAGGAAGTGCAGGTATGGGTGGGTGGTACTGTTCAACTTAAGTATCAACAGGCAGTGAGTGGGAGACAGGGTCCTTAAGCAACACAAAACCACCTCAGGTAGTTTTCCTCAGGACTCTATAATAATTATTAATTTCTGAATCCAATCTAGACACTCTGCCTGACTTACAAAGCCATCCATATTCTGTTTTCACACTAGCCATTTACTTGTCACTAACTCAGATTTTCTGTTTCACATTCATACTTCTCACTGTGCCCCATAATCCACCTGTTCCTAATTTCCTCCAAGGTTATGCTCTGCTGCCCCCTACTAACCTCATTGGATGCCTTGTCTTCCCCTTCTCTACAATATCCATCTTAACCATTCTTTACAGCCTATGGCTCTTAAACATGCATGCTCATTTGAATAGAACATTCTGTCCCTTCCCGTTTCACTGGAGCCTCTGACATTTTCTGGGAAGTAGCACCATGTAGTGGAAAAGAACACGTGGTCTTTGGAGTCAGATAATCCAGAGTCTGAATCCTAGATCTGCCACTTATTTGCTGGACTTCAAGCAAAATGCTTGTCTCAATTTTTTCTTCCATTAAATGAGGATAATAAAGCCTAAAGGGTTAAATGAGATGATGTATATAAATACCTTACAAGGTTAGTTGCAATGTGGTATGTAGGTGTGATAGGAGTGGGTGATGACTATATGTTGATCATCTTTTATTTCCTATGTGGATATTCACAGCAGATCTCACTGTAGTCTGGGGACTTTGGTTTTCTTCAGCTTAACAGTAACCATTGTCTTTTTGACACTTAGTTTTTTGACTGTTTGAAAAGTGAAATAGGAAAGTACATCTCCCTTTAGATTTCAATCTTTATATCATCTTCCTGATTACACTGGAAGTTTATATGGGAGTTTTGTGCATTTTCGTGTCTGATTCATCACCATACTCTGACCACAGCTAACAGTATTACCCATAATGGAAATTCAATAGTTTTTAATGAATTAATCTTTTATAGAATACTTATTCTGATTTCTCAAACATAGAATGTAGAATTTACCAAGCAAATCATTCTTTGCTATACAAAGAATCTATCTTTTTGGTTGATGGTGGTGGCTTGAGTACAGTTATTAGCAACGAATTTTTATGTTTCTGGTACATACCCAGTTCTGCAAGGAATCTCTCATTCAACGTCTGATATTAAGAATTCCTTAAACGTATTTACAATGAAACTTCACCCTACTCACTGTTAGGCCTTTCTCAGAGTCCTTTAGTAGTATTTGAAAACATGCAGCCATAATACAGCCATAATACAGCCTGTGCTAAGCACTGTACTAAAAACACAAAGTACGTTAACCTGTGTTCTTTGGGATGCTTTTTGATTCTATCCTGTTTGTGAACCTTTATACTGTCCTGATATCCAACAGAATCAGTACCCAATACAAAGTTTGTATTGACTATTTAGTGGGAGGGCTTAACTTACTGTCCTATATTTTGGCTTGTTTTGTTGTGTGGGTGGGAAAGTCCATAATAAAAGTTTGAGTTTAGATACGTATGTCTTAGTCCTGCCTGAATTCTTAGTTGTTTATTAAAAAGAAAAAAAAAAAAGGTTGAGTCTGTTTAAAAGATGAAAAAAAATCCAAAGAATCACCAATCTAAAAGACTGAGGTTTTGCAGATGGGAGGAGTTTAAAAATAATTTAAAAGTATTGCTTTTCTCCTCCTTCTCCTTTTCATCTCCCATGCTGGGAAGCATTCCTCTTAAAGTATTAACAATACTGCTGAGGTAACTTGTGTTCTAAGGCTACAACATTCACTAGGATTCAAATACCCATTGACAATTCAAGTTCTCCAAAACTGGCTTGTTTATGGGTCTCCAGTCCCACTGAGTTTTCCAGAAGTAATTTATTCTTACTTAAACTTTTATTTTTTAAGACTGTGGTAAGATGATGGAAAGAGGAGAACAGCTGAACTTCTCACCCTGACTCTTCCGCCACCACAGTGTGGCTGGCAGCAGTCTTGGTTGGCCTGTTGCAGAGTCCTTCAGCAACTGCCCTCTGGGGAACCACAGTTGGATAGGGGTGACAGCAGCCCCTCCTATACCAGCAAGGCCCTGTGCTCTTCCTTTCAAAGACAGAATGAGATCTCTGTATCTGCTCCTGTCTTAGTGGTTTCTTGTGGTCTTTTATGTCAGCAGTCACTTATGGAAATGTCTAGAGCGGCACTGTCCAATGTGGTGTTTTAACTTCAAATAGATGAAACAAATGATTCAGTTTCTCAGTGACACTAGCCACATTTCAAGTGCTCAATAGCCATGTGCGGCTAGTGCCCACCATACTGGAAAGCACAGATGTAGAATATTTTCATCACTGCAAAAATTTTAACTGGATAGCAGTGGTCTAGAGATCAGATTTTCCACAGGGATAACTTTGAGTACCTGCTTTTGTTGTTGATTCCTGAATATCCCTATTTTTAAACTCATTGGTTACATCTTTCAAAGAACTACTGTTTTAAGGAACCTATTCATAGCCTTTTAATTTAATATGAGGGAACCTGGCATCTTTTTGGTTGCAAATTCTCCTAAAATTGGCTTGAGTAATAGGCATTTATTGTGCTGACATAATAAGGAGTCCTTATAATGTATGTAGGTGGTTTGTTCTGCTGCTCAGGGATGTGCTTGAGGACCCAGGCTCTATCTGTTTTCCTATTCTGACACTCAGTGTGTAGATATGTCTCCTTCAAGGTTGCTAGAAGGCTGATGCTGTTCAAAGATTCAGCATATCACTCAATGATATCTAAAAACTGTAAGAGAGGTGGCTCTCTTTGGGCATCTCTTTTTATTGAGAAGCTAAGTCTTTTTCAGAGATTCTCCACAGACCTTTGCAGACCTTTGTTAGGTCTCAGTTGGCCAGATGAGTACCTGGGATTTTTAACCTCTATGATGATAGGCTGGCTTCGCTGTGGGTAGTATAAAGACTGAAATTTTTGTCTATTTTGTTTCCTGCTGTTTCCTCAGCACCTAGAATGGTGCCAGGTGCTCAGTAAATATCTGTTGGATGGATGTATTAATGAATAATGAGAGGATGTTGTTAACATCTATAGTGTGCCACAGAAATGAATTTACACAATGAGGACTTGTTATGCTCCTGTGTTCTCCCTCTACTCTTATTGTGGTACCCTGAGCCAGACTCTCCTGGTTGGCCCTCCTGATGAGCTTAGATTCCCAAGTGTTTATTCCAACTTTTAGTGAGGCAACATTGGATGTATAATTAGGGCATTTGGCACCACCCTCACCCAACCCCAATAGTGTTAGGACTAACCCCTTTGCTTTTTAATCTAACTGTATAAACCATAGGCGAGGTTTGAGTTTCCTCTTTAACCATGTTATGTTGCAATTGTAATTTAAGTGACACAGAGCATGGCATTTTCAGTCATTAAACTAAGAGTGGCCTTAGCCTGCTATAAGACGTCACTTCCTGTGTTTGTTACTTCTTTTGGATTTGGTTTGGGGATTGAGAATGTGGGCATCAGACAGGTTTCCCTAACCTTCCCAGTTAGGCTCACTCCTCAAAACACCTGGCAGCTGGGTTGATGACACAGCCAATTTTTATTTTAATCTGGTGACTAAACCATGGCCCACTAAGCTGGACTGAACAACTGTATACCACTCTTCACCTCATTGCTGGTGAAGTGCCCTGGTCTCAGTATGGGTTAGGATTGCTGCTGACCAAAGCCATGTGCAGAAGGCAAAATGAGAATGTAGAATTCCAAGTTCATTGTTGATGATGAAAGGAATGCTAAGATTGGGCACGAGACTAGGCAGGAGGTTAAAGAAAAGTGTCTTTTCACTATTAATATATTATTCATACATTATGTCATATAAGGGACATTTTTTAAAGTTATGGTATATCTCTTTGGGTTTTTGTGTGTGTGTGTTTGTGTATGTCTCACTATTTTCAGGTACCATATGTACTCCTAAATGTGGCAAATGAAAACAGTTTCTCATTGAAAGAGTTGACTTCAGAAGTTGAATTTCCAGGTGTCCTTTGTTTCCAAGGGACAAGCTCTATTAAAACATGCAACCAAATTCTCTTTATATCTGACTCACTGGACACCATCTAATGTGTGGACATATTTGCTCTGCCTGCTGTATTTGCAGGCCTCATTGTAATTTGTATTACTTTACAGGATTTGATGGTTTCAGTTAAGAGGAATAATGGCTTTCTAAATATCTCTTTAGGTCCTAGCTCAGAGACTTGTATGGATGGAATAGGTACTTAATAACTGTCCATTGAATTAACCAGTTGGGAAATGTTTTTGGACATATTTCCATTAATGTATGTAGGCATTTACTTACCTTTTGTTCCAGTAGGGTTCCATTTCTTTTCTCCTAGCTTATGTGGTAATATAGTTCTTTATTTAACCTCATTGCCTTTTTAGTCCATGACCTCTATTTTGATCACATTAGACCTAAATGTATTTATTAGGTGTGTAACCTTGGACAAGTTACATAATCTTTTTGTGTTTTGGTTTCCTTGTTGATAAAACGAGATTGATAACAGTATTTACCTCATGAGAGTCATTAGACTGTCATGGGTAAGTGATTTAATATACGTAAAACACTTTGAACAGCCACCATTCATGTCAGAACTACACTAGTTGGTCAATTGCAGCCATTAGTTGGCTATGGATGCAAACTCAATGAAGCATTCTGTGGGCATTCGTTGGCTATGTGGAATTTACAATAAAGCATGCTGCATTGATTCTTATTATGAAAACTGTGCACTGCACATCCTTTGTGTTAGTGAAATTTACAACAAGCTTGTGTACAGATACACATGCACACTATTTTTGTTGTTTTAAACACTTACCAGCGGGTAACACTGCCTCCAGTTTTGTCCCTCCAGCTTATGGATGGTTCTCGAGCATATGGGTAGTGTCTGGATGTAGCCTGTACCAGATGCTATTGGTTTCCTACCCGGATCTCCTTTACTGGGCCAGTGCATCCATCTCCCAGCTGCTGCGAGTATTGGCTGGTAATGACTCACACCTGTACCGTTCTCCAGAGGCCTGCCCTTGGCTGACAATAATTGCCCCAACCAAATGTGTTTGGGAGATTATAAGATCATGCCCCATCCCCTCCTGTTCCCCAGGGGTGGCTAATGACTATACAAGGGTGTAATAGCCCAGCCCCCTTGCCTTTGGACTAGACAACTTCTGTGGTTCAATCCTTGCTGTAGAGTTCCTCATTGCATCAAGCTGAGGATAGATTTCTGAAACAATATCTTTGCTTAGCTTCTTCTCCCATTCTAGCCTACTTCTTTCACTTCTAGTTTCTCCTGACAGCACTCCCTCTAAATCAGGTGTACAAGAAATGCCATCTCAGCCTCTGTGTCTAGGGAACCTGACCTAAGATGTTGCTTATCTCAGTACCCTTGCTCTTTTCTTAGTTCCACCAACACCTAAGCCACTAATTCCCTATACTAAATGGTCTCTGGCTTACATTCCCTCTTTATTTTTGCTTTGTTTTCTTAGTTGGACCCTGCTTGATATGCATCAACCCTGCTCATATCCCGTGTCTTCACATATTTAACGTTGCTCAACATCAAATGTCCTTGATCCTCTCATTAAATATATACCTAGTTTTTTTGTGTGTAGTATAATGGTGAAATCATAGATTTTAGGACCTGAAAATTGGTTTCAAAGTCTTAGTCAATTATACTTCCCTCCTTAGATTGTTGTAAGAATTGTATGAGCTTTTCTTTTTAAAACACTTAGTACCTGGAAGATAGGAAGTGCTTAATGAATGGGAGCTGTTTGGCTACTGATATTATTCTTTCAAGACATTTGCCCCCCTGGGCACCGTAGTGTGTGCCTTTAGTCCCAGCTACCCACAAGGCTGATGCAGGAGAATCACTTGAGTCTTGAGTCCAGCCTAGGCAACATAGTAGAACCCATCTCAAATTTAAAAAATGAAATTAAAAAAGAATTGCCCCATTTTGGGTGAAATGCCTATCTCTTGCTCCCAGAAGACCTAATGAGTGCCTCTATGACAGCACTTCATGGTACTCTATTATAATCTTGGAGTTTTCTTTTCTATTTCTCCCAGAAAATATAAGCCACTCAGTGTCATCAGTGGTGTATTGGCTCTCTGGGAGAGGAACAGAGTTGATATGTAGGATTTGCTGATTTCCATAGTGACAGTACTTTCACCCTGATTGATTTCAAGCTACCAACAGGATGTCACTGAGCACAGAGTTGGGAAGAGAAGCAAACAGGTGACCCTTGCCAGCGAGGCCACACCAACTGCAGTCCCCACTGTTTCCCTAACACGTAACATAGTATGTCAAACATAGGAGCTAGATGTTCAGTGGCTGACTAAAATACAGTTATTAACTGGTTAGGACTTGATCATATCCAATAAATTGGTGAAATTCCTTGAAATCTAATTGTCGTTATGTAACCAGTAGCACCCCTTTTCTACACGTGCACACATATTGTCCCTCCTATTCTTGAATGAAAGTAATGAAAGCAGTCACCGTGATGTAATGGGAAATGCCTGTGCCTTCCCTGGGTAGATTGTATACCAACTCATGCAAATCCCAATTTTGTGATTTATTAGATACATGACAAGGGATCACTTACTTTACCTCTCTCTGCTTCAGTTTCCTCAGAGAGATGGACTAAAAAATCTCTAGAGTTTGTTCTAGTCTCAAATTTGTAAAGCTTAATTAGTATGTACTTTTACTCCCTCATTCCCTCAATTTTCATCATTCCAGTACTGAAGTTTGAGTTAGGTGTTGTGCTATATAATGGACATACAAAGAGGAATAATACATGACATGCCTTGTCTGACGAGATTCTCCATGTTTATTTATTTATTTATTTATTTTTTTCTTGAGATGGTGCCTCGCTGTGTTGCCCAGGCTCGAGTGCAGTGGCACGATCTTGGCTCACTGCAGCCCCCACCTCCTGGGTTCAAGCGATTCTCCTGCCTCACCCTTAGCCTCCCAAGTAGCTGGGATTACAGGTGCCCAAGGCCACACCCAGCTCATTTTTGTATTTTTAATAGAGAAGGGATTTCACCATGTTGGCCAGGCTGGTCTTGAACTTCTGACCTCAGGTGATTCACCTGCCTCAGCCTCCCAAAATGCTGAGATTACAGGTGTGAACCACCACACCCGGCCTCTCCATATATAAATATATATATTTTAATAAACATCTTATCTCATTGAGACCATAAGTGCGCTCTTGTCATCTGTTATTTTTCCTCATGAGTTAGGAAGCCAGATTCATATAAATGTATCAAAGGCCATGATTTGAGTTTTTCACAAACTTTAGCACTTTGACACATAGAGCTATTGTGCTAATAGCTCTCTAGGTGAAATTAAACAAGGCTGTCCTGATCAGCAAGCAGTTCTATTAAAAAGTATCACCAAGGTAATGTTAATGGTTTGGAAAGAAGCCTTGTTGGATGTCTAGGTCATGCAGCTCTCTGAGTCAGATTCAGTCTCAATTTGTAGAGAGTATAGTTCATTCGAGACTATTAAAGTCTGAAAAATTTTTTTTTTGAGTTTAAGTCTAGGAGGTTTTATCCTGGTTCTCTCACACACATTTTAATATAAAAGTCATTAAGAATGGCTTAGATACTGTGTCTTCCTTCAAGGCCAAATCTGCCTATTGGCTCTACTGCCTTCTTTGTTCCTATCCACTATGATCTCTGACTTTTCTAAATTCCTGTTTTAATCCATACCACAGAGTTTAGCACTTAATTTTTAAAAGATACATTGGTTTCCAGTAGGAATTACTGTTGGGAACGTTTTTCAGTTGCTGAAAGCTCTTTTTAAAACGAAAATTTGTGTTGTTTTTGACAGGGGCTGATAATATCCGGAAATACTGGAGCCGCTACTACCAAGGATCTCAAGGGGTAATATTTGTATTAGACAGTGCCTCTTCAGAGGATGATTTAGAAGCTGCTAGAAATGAGCTGCACTCAGCTCTTCAGCATCCACAGTTATGCACTTTACCCTTTTTAATATTGGCCAATCATCAAGACAAGCCAGCAGCTCGCTCAGTACAAGAGGTATGTCTCATTAATATGACAACTCTTCTTCTTCCTTGCTTGTACTTTTGCTGCCACATTGGAACCTGGAAAAATGCATATAATTAGGAATGTGCTGGTTATGCTGTTTTCAACATGAAACCTTAGTTTTCATAGGAAGCAGAAAGCCTATATCAATCTGTTAGCACTTGTTTACATACCTAACCCTACTTGGAGAGCACAGTTTTCTAGCTATTTAGCAATGGTTAGAAGATGTTTCTGGTTATATTTTTCATCTATTCTAAGAGGCTAAAGGCCTGGTTATTTAATGTTTTAACCTGTGGACTTAGTTCATTCTCTTCTTCAGCTTTTCTAGGAACACATCATGAGTATTCCCATGCATTACTTGCCCTCAGATGTCATGTTCTTGTTCCTCTGAAGTGTTCAATGTTGACTAGGATTCATGGATCCTATTCTGTAATCTGCTAGGCTGAAAATTGATGTCTTGTCTTGCAAATTCCATGCCATCAAATACATTTCAACATGGAACCAATGTTTATCTTCCTCATTTAATTTTATTTCTTAGCTTGTATCTCTCCTATAAAAGCATTGTGGGCAAATAGTGTCTCAGCCAACAGAGCCTCTGATTCATGGTACTAAAGTAATGAGATACGTGAATAGTTTTTAAAACTTAAATTACAGTGAATTATAATGTAAGTACAGTGAAATCAAAACTCTTGATGTATTCCTTTATACTTGTAACTTTCTGGATATGTTTTCCCCTCTGCTTCAGAAAATTGCATGCTTCCTCAAGTGATTTTGGAATAAGATGATTAATACGAACAATCTTGCCCTTCAGCCAAGAACATAACATGTTCTAACTCCAGACCTCCCTCACACTTAGCGTGTGACCCACAGCAGATAGCCTTATTCCTGTGCCTAGCTTCTCACCTATAAAATGAGAATAATGCAATTTATTACGATAAGTTAATAGGATTAATTTGGATAATTTACTTTGAAGTTTAAACATTTAAGTAGAAGAACCATATAAACCAAGTAAATAGAGTTTTCATTCAAATTTTAGAAGCATAGTAAAAAAAAAAAAAAAAGGCAAGGACCTATTATTCAACAGACAGAGCTTGTGTCTCACTTTAGTTGCCTCATTCAGCATTAAGTACATAGCACCTTTTAAAGAATAGAGTTTGCAAAATACCTTATAGATAATATTAAGTAATTAAATAAAAAATAGCAATGAAAATCTATTCAGAAAGTCATGAATGTGAAGATCTTCAGCATTATAATGATGGTGTCTCCTAATGTGCTTTTAAGACCTTCGGTAAATCTTTTAACTTCACAGCATCAGTTTTTCTGCCTGTAGAGTAGATGCAATAGTATGTTATGATGGGTAGTTTATTATTATAAGGTTGTTTGCTGAGGATGCATTGTTATTCCTCTGTTCATTCTGAAAAATCTGGTAATATGTATGTGTGCACTACTGCATGTAGACAATATGTGTGTGGTAATATATACATAATACATATACATATTGATAAAACATAGATACAAGTTTAACTTCAGATAACTTTATTCAAGTTATTTGCAATATCTGAAAAAAGATTTTCTTTTTGCTTGCAAAGTTATGAACCTGTTTATCTGTTTTCCTGAGACATCATGTAATTGAAACTAATGTATCTTTAAACCTAACATATGACTTATGGTTACCCTCCATAGGAATGAAAGATGATCACATTGAATAAAGGAAGCTTTTAGCAATTAATTACTTCTGAGTATTCCTTGTGTGTGTTGACTGGCTATCTTTCCTAGGTAAAGAGCAAATATCTTTTTCCCTCTTTTTGTGATTCATCTTTCAGTAAGACTGAGAGCTATAAATGTAGTGTTGTCATAGATATGGTCTGAAAATGATTCTAAACTTGTGTATACTGGAGCATATGTGACTTTGAGTTTCCTTTTTATTTGTATCCATTTTAAATTTACTTTTCTCAGAACTTTTGCTTGTAATGGAATTTGCATAATCCAAATATGGGGACTGCTTTAAGTAAAGCATTTTCCCCCATGATTAAATAAACATATACCAAACAGGTGCATGTCTACACTTTAGACTGCTTTAATGGGATACATGGGCAAATTCCATTATAGGTCTTGAAGTTTATGGAAGCACAGTGACATGGTTATACTTACTTTGGGTCAGGCCTAAAAAGAAAGGGATACGTCCTAGATTTTTCCCGTTTCTTGATGACAAAGAAGTTTCTCTGTGTAGTGTATTAAAATGCCTTGTTGAAGTGCTCTCAGGAATGTTTTAAGAATTAAATCAATACCTTATTGCTAGCATAAAAATGGAGTTGTGGAACTGAATCTTAAACATTTTGTAAACAATAACTTTAAAGTGGTTGGGAGCAGGCATTGGTATTATAGAAGAGACAGTGAAAGATTGAAAAGTGAGCAAAGTCACGTGTTACTAGAAATATATTTAGATAATGGTCGTCTTTTTATTGTCTCTTTCATAAAGGTGTTGCACATCCTGTGCCCTATTGCTGATAAGCATTTTTATTCATTTGCACCTGCTAATTTGTGTATGTTTTATGGAATTTCTCAATGCTAAGAAGATGATGTTTTACTCTGCAAAATACCTGTGAATTTTAGGCAAAATTCTGATTTCTCAGAATCAAGGAAGATGCATTCAACTTACCAAAAAGCACTAAACTCTGATTCAGTTAGAAAAGATAATCAGTCATAAAGGCTATTGATTCTTCTTCTCACTCCATTGAAATTATTACATTTTATGTTTAATGCAGAAAATGTGCAATAATTTATCCTGTCACTGGAGTGAATCTTTGCAAACACACTATTGCTTGATGAGCATATCAGGATACTGTTGACTTTAGAAGTGGGGAGAAGCCAGTAAAATTCAAAAGAGAAAGTCGAATTATCAGTGGGACTCCAAAGAGAATAAAAATCATAAGGAAGTTATATATGTAGTCCCCTCCCTTACTATGAGTGTTACTATGTGTGGAGCACTGAGTTAAGAAATGAAGACAATAGTTAAAATTACTATATAACCCACAGACAGAGGGCAACATGCCCAATTATTTTCTTGCCCTTTCAGAAGCAAGTGGAATCTTGTACATTACATATTTTTTCTTTCTGTAATATACCTGGTAATGATCTGTGTTTAACTTACCAGAATTTTAAGATTTTATGACTTGAGAGCTGATAGTGAAAACATGTATTTTTAAACAAGCTTAAAAAGAAAACAACAAAACACTAGGAAAAAGAACACCCTTTACATACTGTCTGAAAGCCAAGCAATTCTTGCAGCAGATGTTTGTTGTATTCACTTTGGGGAGGTGTAGTTACCACAGTTTTCCAGAATTTACTCGTATCAACTATTTTTCTCTATAGAAAGCATTCGAGAAAAATTTATAATTTTGTCAAGAGGCCCACTTGATACATTAGGGAAAATTCTGATCTAATTTAAGCAATAAAGCTATAAAATGAGAGAAATCTTAAGGGTAAATAGGTTGGTTTCTCATTTGTATTGAATTGTAATTGTATCTAATTTGTTTTACAACTCCCATAGGAGAGCATACTTCAGTTCTGAAGTTATTTAATAGATCAGGAGGATTTTATGAGAAGTTAAGTTGATATAGTAGCCAATAAATGTAATCCTATTTTCCTTCTACACAGTTGCTGATTATGATTCCTTTACCTCCTGTTTTTTAAAATCTTATTTTCATTTTATTGGACATTGTTGTGTCTTACAAAAGGACACGTTTTCTTAACATGAAACAGTCTTTATTTTCTAGCAACATCATCTGATGTGATGTTTGTCTATATCCTTAATCCAAAAGTATTTAACTTTTTCAGAAATAGTATATCAAAAGTACAGTGTTAACTATTTGTTGAATATTTTCTATTAAAATGAATACTAATTGAGAAATAGGAAGACTGTGAAACAGAGTTTTGAAGCAGAATTATAAGGTTGAATGACTCTTGGTGCCAGGGCCCATTAACACAGGAAAATACAGCTTCTAAATGAGGGTGTCAATATTAAAGTTAAAATTTGTGATCAGGCCATTTCTCAATTTTTATGCAATTTTAATTCAGTTTGTTATTGTGATGTGCATCAACCTTGGTGTTATGTTTGAAAAACAAAATATGCAAGAAAAGTATTTGCAAGTATTTTTGTAATGATATAAACATTACTGGTTTTTTAGACCATGTTTTATTTTGGTTATAAATATTCAGATTTTTTTGAACAATGCATTCATTACTCTGTGTCATGAATAGTTTATTTGTTTATTCAATTTTCACTTTTTAGTATTAGACATCTTCTGGAAGAGGGTGCTAATATGTTTCTATGGTATTTAACTATCACGTTTAATTATAACTACTTATTTATAGATGATTAGTTCTACATTGTGTACTTTTTTTTTCCTTTCTACAAGGGATCAGAGTTTTGAAAGACTGAAGTTCTTGGGCAATCTGTGTCCCTAGATAATAAACTATACTTTAAATTATTTTATATTTATATTGCTTGACAACAGATCATTTCTTTTTTGGTAATTCTATGAAGTACTATCTTCTCTGACTTCATGTGACAAATCTTTTATTAAAAAATGCAAAGCAGTGTTTACATCATGTAAAATACTTAGCTTAATTTAATACTACTTTCTGTATATGTAGAGAAATATGTTTGTAAAATAATCATTGGAAAGTGTCATATACTTTAAATCTTAAGAGTTTTCCAAGTGCCTTGACCTGCCTCTTGGCAGCATTTTAGAATACTGATTTGATTTCACATGGAACAGTGTACATACCTATGGTGTGAGCAGTTTGAAAATTCCCCTATGGGACATATACTTATTCTAAAATGATATGAGAGATACAAACTGTTTTTTGTTCATTCCTTACAGATGTACTGCACGCTGTTAAAATTAAATCTTGAGGAAACAATGAGAGGATTTGGAAGTCAATTTTCCACTGAATGACTCAGCTATCTCTTGAAAATATTTATTTCAAGAGAAGTAAATATTTCTGAATTAGCAATCATTTCATTAGGTACAAAAATGTCATTATTTTAAGTGAATTTTGAAGAGTAACTTTTAAGCTGAAAGTACTAAAACAGCCAGAATATTTTATTTATTATACATTCATTCATTTTTTTCTATATGCATTGAGAAAATTAATTTTGTATACCTGATTTTCTTGATTCTATGTCTAGCCACCTTGATCTCACTATTTTTTCCTTTGTATACCTGTGTTTCTTGTATCCACCAAGCAATGTGATTAAAATGTGCCTTGTCCAACAAAAGCAAAATTTCCATGAATAAATACATTATGTAAGAAGGGTCCATTTTATCAAACAAATTATTTAGGTGGGGGAACAAAGTAATACATCTCAAAATATGACAATGTATAATAATAAAAGGAATTTTTTGTCTTCTCTTTTAAAACCCTCATTCCTTTCCACTGTCTTCCTTTCTTCAGTCACATACATGTCTTCATTTTATGTAAAGTGAACATTTTGAAGCCTCTTTCAATTCTTACTATTTTTTATTCTCCACATCTAGACTTTTCACTGTCTCGTTCTCCCACTTCTTCCTCTGCAGTGCTTCTCAGAGTTTCCTAATAGTTTACACCCCCAGAGCTCCTCATTTCTCACTATTTTTCAACACAGAGCAGAAAAAGCAAACTTTCTATCAATTTTTCATGATACTCATATTTTAAAACCTTCTAATATTAAAAATCTTTTAATTCCTTCTGGAATCGAATGAAATTCCACAGATCTTATATGTTAATGTGCATTGGATTCCTTTTTCTTCACTCACTTATGCTTATCTACCACTCACTATTCCTAATTCACTAGGAAAACCCCTGATATGGTTTGGCTGTGCCCCTGTCTAAATCTTGACTTGAATTGTATCTCCTAGAATTCTCACATGTTATGGGAGGGACCCAGGAGGAGGTAATTGAATCGTGGGGGCCAGTCTTTCCTGTGCTGTTCTCGTGATAGTAAGTCTCATGAAATCTGATGGATTTATTAGGGGGTTCCGCTTTTGCTCCTTCTTCATTTTTCTCTTGCCACCACCATGGAAGAAGTGCCTTTCGCCTCCCACCGTGATTCTGAGGCCTCCCTAGCCATGTGGAACTGTAAGTCCAATTAAACCTCTCTTTCTTCCCTGTCTTGAGTATGTCTTTATCAGCAGTGTAAAAATTGAGTAATACAACCCCCTCAAGATTATATATCACATCAGGAAGTCTTCTTGAATGCCCATGCCTGAGTTGGGCTCTCTCATCTGATTTCCCTTGGCAACCTGGGCTAATCCAAATCATAATATTGGAATTTTGCTTATAACTTTTCTGTCTACTCCTTAAGGTTGTAAGTTTGTTGAAGGACGGGAATTATGGCTTGTTTATGTGTCTATGCTCAATAAACAGTCAACCCTCCATATCTGTGAGTTTTGCATTCATGTATTCAACCAACCACCGATTGAAAATATTCAGGGAAAAGCACCGTTCTCTGAATTCAACATGTACAGTCTATTTGTCAGTATTCCCTAAATAATACAGTATAACAACTATGTAAGTAGCATTTACATTGTTAGGTATTATAAGTAATCTAAAGATGATTTAAAGTGTATGGGAGGATGTGCATAGGTTATATGATAATATTGTTTCATTTGCTATCAGGGATTTGTGCATCTCAGATTTTGGTATCCATGGGAGGTTCTGGAACCCATCCTCGAAAGATACCAAGGGATAACTGTATTTTGTTTGAAAGAGTGACTACCTCTGAATCTTACCACACATCGTTTCTTACTGGCTTCATACCATCAACTTTATCCAGATTTCCTTACTCTCTCTTTACTCAAGTCAATGAATCTATTTTTATCCTTGGATATAAAAATTTTTATTTTCCTGAAACACCAAACCTGACCTTTTAATATTGCTTACAAACCACATCTTCCTCGAATCCTCACCACTCTAACCATGTTAATACATAGTTTTAAAAAGAAAGATTCAACTTGTTAATTATCATATTTACAAATGTTTGATTTTATGTTTCTACATTTGCGTTTGTCTATTTGTGGACTTTGTTTAACACCATATCAGGGTACTATTCCCTTTCCAAAATCCCTCATAGAAATTGGCAAGACATCTTTACCAAATAATATTCTTTTAATATATTTTTAAATAATTGCTATATTTATGTTATAGAGCTTATTTTGTTTGCTAGCATCAAAATCTATTTTTTCCTGTTTAGATTTATCACATAGAGACTGGTAACATAATGAAGCTCTAAAGGGAACATAATGACATGGTTTTAAAGTGATGAATTCAATTTATTAAAAACAAATGAGGCTGAGGCAGGCAAATCACCGAAGGTCAGGAGTTCGAGACCAGCCTGACTAACATAGTGAAACCCCGTCTCTACTAAAAATAGAAAAATTAGCTGGGCATGGTGGCGCGCCCCTGTAGTCCCAGCTACTTGGGAGTCTAAGGCAGGAGAATTCTTGAACTTGGGAGGTGGAGACTGCAGTGAGCTGAGATCACGTAACTGCATTCTAGCCTGGGTGACAGTGTATGGCTCTGTCTCAAAAAACAAACAAATAAAAAAAAGTAGCCTTTTATTATTACATTAGTGAAACTTAGAAGGATTTTTTAAAATTCTTATATTTAATACATTTTCTTTGTATACATGTTTAGATATTTTATAATAATGAATCATAACTAGTAAAGTTAGAGACTGATTTTATCCAAACAATATTATTTGGCTACTTTCTGATCCTTTTGAAGTAGTATGTATTTGTTTTGTAGTGGTGATCTTCACACTTTATATCTGTATGTTAATATTATATTTTATAAAAATTAGCATTTCATTAATCCTCATTCCACAAAGACAATGACTGATTTGAGGCAAAAGTTTAAGGTACCCTTTCCTTGTCCTGTAGTTCCTTTCATTTATTTTTTTATTTGCAAAAGAGGACTCAGTCATTACACATTCCACAGCTTACAAAGTTAATAAAACATTTGTCGAGGTAAATTAATTTGAAAATAGACACATAGTTAATGTCAGTAAGGTGTGCTTTGAAGATAAAAAGCACAATAAGCGTTAGTTATTATCATTATGATAATTATTATCATTATTATTATTACATAGTGTCTGCTTTAAAATACCCTTGGTTGCTCTGGGATGGCTGAGACTAAAGAGAAGGGTTAATCTGTTGGAGTTTATCCAGAACTAAGGATTTGAGACATAATGCACAAATGATTTACTTTTTTTTCTGAATAGATCAAGAGATATATTTGTTTATTCCTTCCCCTGAAAAAACAGAAAACTTCCTGTTGATTTTGTAATGCAGAAGCATTGGCACTCATTTTGAATAGTTTTAATGTTTTCTTATATGATCTCTAAAAATATGTCTGAGGAGTAAATACAGGTCTTCTTAAAAGGTTCTGAAAACATAGCCATTGATTTCTACTTCACTATCTCTGAGTCGTGTGGAGCTTAAAATTATAATTTTTATGTATTAAAAAAGAGAATAGAGCATAATATGGGAAGAAAATATGAAATCTTAGTTCTTATAAAAATGAGAAATTATATCTTTGGGAAGTTATACAAATAACTATAACTAATTATATAAATTAATCCCAATTAGAATATCTTAAGGAGGAGTCTTTAGATTATTCTTTAGAGAGAAGACTTCAGCATTAAGCAAACTTCTTTGCAAGGCACTGCAGATATTGGCATCACAAGTCACAGAGATGAAGGAAATACTGAAACATTTTAACAGGCGAATGTATGAAAGTCAAATGTACCCCCAGCCTCATAATCAGTAAGGCATTAGTGACATGTCTGAAGAAGACATTCCCTAATATTATTGCAAATTAAGTAATAAAAGACCTCAAGAGAATGAAAAGAGAAAAGGTGCCTGAAGCCAATGAATTACAATTGACAACCTAAAGGCAGTTGAAGAACCAATTGCTAGAGTGATTGCAAAGCTATTCATAATGTGCAGCA
The DNA here is from genome assembly GCF_007565055.1 of Rhinopithecus roxellana. Lineage (NCBI taxonomy): Eukaryota > Metazoa > Chordata > Mammalia > Primates > Cercopithecidae > Rhinopithecus > Rhinopithecus roxellana. Next base: position 11,019,793 of record NC_044551.1, read on the forward strand.
GACAGAGCACACCAGAAAGCTGGAACAATGCCTTCAGTTCAGCAATATTGCTTCAAAAGAATGGAAAGAGGGGAACGGGAAGAGCCACTGACCCTGAGACCAATTTCCAGGCAGCTGCACAAACTATATACTGTAATTAAAGGTTTTGACCAGTAATCACAGCAAAGCCAGACTACAGAAGTCTGGGGGAACCAGCAACGTTCATAATGTGGCAGACATCCCTAACTTAAAGCATGGAAAAAACAGGTAAGAAAGCTGGTCCATTTCTGGCAGTGACTTTGAAAAGTTCTGCTGTGTTAGCACAGATACAAAAATCACATATTTTTGGCCTTGTTCCTCTGAGAACAAAAACATGTAATAAGAGATACCTGCTTTTATCTTTTGCGATGAATAGAATACTCTCCTACTTAGAAACAGGCTTTTTCTCCTTGCCAGTTTATTTATTTTTTTCCTTACTTATGAATTGCATGTGCCTTTGATGAAAACAAAGAACTGGACATGTGCAATGGTACATATAATAGACTGAATGCAACTTAGAAGTGGCCACTCTTTCAGTGTACGTAGGCTCGGAAATGAACTAATCCACACCTGAGTAATTTGTTTATAGCACCTCCTTTCACTTTTGTTTACTGGTATCTACCATCTCTCATTCTTTTTCTTTAATAATATCTCTTTATATAGAATTTTATATTCAGCCATGATTGTATTATTTCAATAGTCACATAACCATTTCAAGGATTTATATCATGAAAAAAGGTTATCTAGTAGTTTTGAGTGAAGATATGATACACACTTTCAATACCAATAAGAAGGTATACTACAAAGGTCTAATGAAGAAAAATATCTCATTTTGAAGGTACCACATAACTTTCAACTGACTGGGCCTGTTATGGTCTTTGCTGTGTTTGATATCACAGTATCTAACAGTGAAGTGGTAATTACCTTCTTTAGTAGAAATTCCAAGATCTAAATTGGTACACATATAAATCTTTGACAACAAAAAAAATTTGCAAGTTTTTTTTACTAGGTTACAAAGGAGAAGAGTCAAGTAGGGTTTAATTTTGTTTTATTTAGGCTTATATCTTAATATGTTCAAGTATCTGGATTCAGTTGCCCTAAACACAGTATAAATAGAGTTAGAGTTCATGCTACACCTGACATAAGATTATGGGGTTTTATAAGAATGATCTATAATGTTTAGATGGTAACTAACTCCATAAAATAACTGGGATTGTTTTCATAAATGAGAATTTAAACCAATGGAGCCTTATGGGAAGAAGGTTCTACATATGAACTGTGAAATAATTTAGAAGTCACATAGAACAATATAATTTTAGCATGTAGAATTTGTAATATTTATTTTTGATACTGGTTAGGACCAATTATTTGTCAAGCCAAAGCAATTCTTTTTTGAAAGGGGCCAGAGTGGAAAATCTGGGTAACTTGTGTATAGTTTAGACAAGGAGAACAAAGAAATAATGCAATGAAAATAAGAGCTTGTCAGGGGAATCCTTAGAGAACAGCTGGTTGAAGAATTACAGTTGTTAACTGTGCTATAAAAGAAAAATACTCTCTCATCAGGCATTAGCATATTTCATTGAAGACAATACTGAATAATCCTTAGAGGGATCCTGAAAAATAGGCCAAAAAGAATCTTGAGATGGAGGTATAATGTATATGCACTAAATAGTATTTTTATTACTGTTGTTATTATTATTATGGGAAAGCAAATCATTGTGTCCAGATAAATGCCCCGATTTTCCAAAACATGGCACAAATTGTTTAGAAAGAACACTTTCTTTCTTGTTATATATAAATATTTACATTTTACTCAGTTTTCATATAGTTTCATTTAAAGTGGTATTTATTGGGCCAGACATGCTGGCTCACACCTGTAATCCCAGCAGTTTAGGAGGCCGAGGCGGGTGGAGCACATGAAGCCAGGAGCTCTAGACAAGCCTGGCCAACATGGTGAAAACCATTCTCTACTAAAATACAAAAATTAGCCAGACGTGGTGGTGCACACCTGTAATCCCAGCTACTCGAAAGGCTGAGGCACGAGAATTACTTGAACCCAGGAAGCAGAGGTTGCAGTGAGTCAAGATCACATCGCTGCACTCCAGTCTAAGTGACAGAGTGACACTCTGTCTCAAAAAATAAAATTGTGTGTGTCAAATTTATTGGAGTTGTGTAAATATTTGAATTATTTAAATGTTTATTTAATATGTAAATTATTTAAATAGACATCATAAATATGGAAATATATGTTTCTGCATATTTTGGATACTAATTTTGTATATTAACTTTGATGTTTTTCTTTAAATATAAGTTGGGACATCTTTCTGTTTTCTTAACGCTGGCTTTTAAATGACTTTTATGTTAATAAGCAAATTAAGTCCATTTTTTAAGTGAAAAAAAAAAAAAACAGATTTTAAGGCAAAGCATGAAGTCACCAGGTTTCTTGAGTAATGAATGGCCTGTTACTGTTAATGGAAATGTTTTTGAGCACTATCGCTATCTTTTTTTCTTTACCGGAGAAGCTCCTTGTTTTCTTTCAATATTAATAAATCTTTTAAACTGTATTAGCACAGTTTTCTGCTCTAGGGAAATACAGTCTTCTTTAATTATTCTGAATGCTGTAGTAGCCCTTCGATTAGAACATTAGTTCTAGCAGTGTAGATGCAGAAAATATATTTTGTTGAAGCAATGACTGACTTTTAGGTTCTAGACATTGCTTTTTTATAAAACACTCAATATGAATCTGTGATTTTGTAATTTCATCTGTTAAAAATGGAATACAAAAATTATAATTCTTTCATTACTTGTTTTTATTTGTACTCTAGTTAGTCAAAATTTTGTCATATGTTTCTTTAGCCATGGTAATGCTGAACTGAAAAATATATACTATTTAAAGTTATATCATATTTAAGATATTAAAGGAAGAGATGTGGCTGTAATTTGTGGATTTACTTTCACCACAATTATTTTTATAATAACAACTCTTCTCTCACTCATTTTGTTTACAAATATGCATACATTTGTAAAGAATTGTAGATGAGCTTACTTGATCCATCCTCTGTCAGTTAAGATTGTATGACGGGCGGATCACGAGGTCAGGAGATCGAGACCATCCTGGCTAACACTGTGAAACCCCGTCTCTACTAAAAAAATACAAAAAACTAGCCGGGCGAGGTGGCGGGCGCCTGTAGTCCCAGCTACTCCGGAGGCTGAGGCAGGAGAATGGCGTGAACCAGGGAGGCGGAGCTTGCAGTGAGCCGAGATCCGGCCACTGCACTCCAGCCCCGGCGACACAGTAAGACTCCGTCTCAAAAAAAAAAAAAAAAGATTGTATGACTAAGGTTCTATAGAAAATATATTTATATATTTCTGGGCTGGGCGCAGTGGCTCACGCCAGCCGATAATCCCAGCACTTTGGGAGACCGAGGTGGGCAGATTACCTGAGGTCGGGAGTTTGAGACCAGCCTGACCAACATGGAGAAACCCCGTCTCTACTAAAAATACAAAATTAGCCGGGCGTGGTGGCGCATGCCTGTAATCCCAGCTACTCTGAAGGCTGAGGCAGGAGAATCGCTTGAACCTGGGAGGCCGAGGTTGCGGTGAGCCAAGATCGTGCCATTGCACTCCAGCCTGCGCAACCAGAGCGAAACTCCGTCTCATAAAAAAAAGAAAATGTATTTCTATCATTTTCATTTGAATCCCCATGTGATATTACATAATTTTTAAATCTTTAATCTTATTTTAATAATCAGCCTGAATGATTAATAAAGCCATGTGGTGCCATTTTACAAAAAGGTATACAGTGAAAAGTCATTCACTTTTCTCCGCAAGTGCCCTGTTCAGCTCTAATTTACAACTCTCAGTCTGAAACCAGGCTGCTTTATTACTCAACTTTGAATGTCAAAAGGTTAGAAATGCCAACTTAATGAATTTTCTTTAGCAGCAAAATGAAATGTGGACTCTTTATTAATATAGTCCATATTTGAATTCATTAAATTCCTTCAAATTCAGTGATTTTCTTAAAGATGTACTTCTAAAACACTTTCAAGAAAATTAATTTTAATAGTTTAAGCTCTAACTTGTTACCAAGGTATGAATTTTTAGCAGTTTACTGAGTCAAATGAGGGAGAGGACTTAGAGGAACTACGTACAGTAATTTCGCAATTTATTTGTGATTGCATGAGGTAAACATCTAAGCAGTCATACTGTGTTTATTAATTATTATTAATTATGAAAAATTTCAAGCATGTAGATAAGTATAGAAAATATCAGACAAACCCATCCACTTCATTACCCATTAACATGTTAACATTTTATCATATTTGTTTCAGATCTTTTCAAAAACAAATCATGAAAGATGCATTTAAAGCTCCTTCCTTTCCCTTCCTCATCATTTTTGCATCCTTTCTCCTTCAGAAGCAAGGAATATCTTTAATTGACCACATATGCATGTGTCTCTAAATAATATACAATAATGGTTTCTGTGATAAAAATTTATGTAAGTGATGCCTTACAGCATTTTAAAAAAATGTTCTGCTGTTTTATTTATATTTAAGTTCTTTCTGGATTTTTGTGATTATAAACAAAGCTGTTGGCTGGGCGCGGTGGCTCAAGCCTGTAATCCCAGCACTTTGGGAGGCCGAGACGGGCGGATCACGAGGTCAGGAGATCGAGACCATCCTGGCTAACACGGTGAAACCCCGTCTCTACTAAAAATACAAAAACTAGCCGGGCGAGGTGGCGGGCGCCTGTAGTCCCAGCTACTCGGGAGGCTGAGGCAGGAGAATGGCGTAAACCCGGGAGGCGGAGCTTGCAGTGAGCTGAGGTCCGGCCACTGCACTCCAGTCCGAGCGACAGAGCGAGACTCCGCCTCAAAAAAAAAAAAAAAAAAAAAAAAAAAAATGCTGTTGATAAATATCTTTGTACATGTTTCCTTGTATATGCAAGCATTTCTCAAGTGAATACATGTAAAATTGGAGTTACGGGGTCACATGATATACCCAAGTTTAACTTGATTAATATTTAACTTGGCACTTTGGTTTGGAGATGACAAACAGTAAGACTCGGAAGTCAGAACTTCTGGATTTAAGTCCTTCTTACTGTTGACCATCTAAATTATATTGGGCAAAAACTTAAAAGTCTGTTTTCTCGTCTGGAAAATGGGGCTAATCCTAGACCCTACCTCGTAGTGAATGGTGAGGATTAAAGGAGAGTATAGCACATAGAGAGTCTTACTCAGTGTTAACGGTTGCTCCCTACTTTCTTCCCCCTCCTCCTGACAGGGTTGTTATGAGGGTTGAAGGAGTTAATGTTCCATAAGGCAATTATATCAGTGTCTGGTATAGAGTAAATGTCATGGGAGTGCTTTTTAAATACACAAAAGTCAAACAAAAAAATTTAATTTCACCACAAAGGAATATATTTATATCCCTTTGAGGGTACTTGAAGAATAAATTCCAAATGTAAAAAAGAAAACACTGCAAAGCTATAAAGCCCTTACACAACCCTTACAACTTTTGTTAGGTTAAATTATAAACAGTTAACTTATTTTACTTCCATTCATATGTGCAGTATTCCAGGCAGAAGTTTTTTTTTAATCATTAGCCGATAAAATGTGCTTTTCTCTCTAGTTATGAGGAAACCAGGAAAACCAAATCTTTTGATTTTCACTTGTGACATTTGATACCAAGTCTTGTTCTTTAAGGTGTTCCAGATATGTACAAATATTATTGTTAAATAGTCTTGTTCTTTAAGGTGTTCCAGATAAGTACAAATGCAAATATAGAATGTTATACTTTGAATAGCGTAGAAGAAATGAGGGAGATGATTAAACAAGGTATAAGCCTACCTGCATATCTTTGCAGCCTCACCAAAACCCAGAAATCTGCCTTTGTATAGCATGTCACTTGTGTGTGCTCCTAACGTGATTGACAGATTGTTGTTTCCCTTCTTTGAAGGCTCAAGAGGTTGCTCGGATTATTTTAAAGTGTATGTCACACCAACTCTTACTCTCAGATTTAAATAGGATCTTCTCAAGCATTAAAGATGGATTACTTTGTATTACTTTTATTGCTTTTCAAGTGTTTTTGGAAACATTTAAAAGTCCTCCTTAAAACTGGATTTCCTAGAATAGGTTTTCTTTGGGGGAAATTTTAAGGATTAGTTGCAGACTTTCCAAAGTCTGAAGTTTAACAACCAACAGGACCTGATTAAAACAAATTACTTAGTTAAAAAATGAAAACAGGGCAGAAGAGGAGGAAACCCCATCGTATCTCTGTATTCCTTATAATAAATCAGACCTGTGTGTGTTTTTAACAAAAACGAGGGTTTGCTTTTTTCCCCCTTCATTCTCAGTTTCTTTTGATCATTGATCTGGGTGACCCCACGCTCAGGGTTTTTTTCTTCATTTGACATGGACAGATTTTTGAAGTATAGCTCTCCTTTGGGAACCCCGGGCAGTTCCACTTGACTAACCTGTGATCTAATGAGCAGTGATGCAGGGTTACAGTGGCCATTTTGTGTGCTTTGACGGAGGATGGCTAGACAGAGAGTGGGAGAAAGGCGATGTCTGCGGAGAAAAGAGAAGCAGGGGGATCGAACAGTGTGAAAAAGACTTGTTAGCCCACATTAGTTTGCCTGATTTACTTCACAACAGGTCAGAAAAGGCCAACAGCAGGGTTGTCGTTAAATTGCAGCGTTGAAAATCCTGGTATTAGAAAGCTTTCAGATCTCTGAAAGCTATTAATTCCAAAGTTGGTTTTCACTTACCTTTGAATCGCAGCAAATAGAGGAGCATCCAACTTTCCTCAATCTTACATATATTTATGAAATAATTATATGACCCTAGATTATTTTTTAATGCTACAAGTTTTAAACATCCTTTCATGGTTGGCCTATTTTACAAGGAACTTGGATGTGAAAGAAAAGCCAAACCCAGCAAGGTCGTTGTACTTTTTTATGCCCTATGTTCGACCCTTGATGAGGTGCCCATGCTTTCCATTTGGAAATGCTGTAAGAGTGTGTTTGTGAATGTATGTCCTCATAATGGGAGGTAGCTCTGAAATTTGTCCCTGCACATCAGCACCGATGTCTGTGTGTGCATGTATACACCTCGTGTGCTCTCCCTGTAGAGTACAATCAGAATGTTAATTGGTCAAGCCAAATTAGATTTTAGAGTTCTTCCTTCTTCTGCCTTAAGCTTAAATGAGTATATTTTACATCTTATTCTTCTTTTACTCCTTTTAGATGAAAAAGATGGCTTACCAAAAAATAACCAGGTTCTGGTAGCATGTTACCGAGCTTAAATGTTATTATAGGAACCTAAAAGTGATCTACTTGAAAGTAAAATTTTCTCTTCTTCACATTCAAAAGAATTTTGTAGCTTATATACTACAGTTTTACAGTTATTGATCACAATTATGCTTTTATTTGACTACCGTTTTTGTAAGACTAGCCAATTAAAAGTCATCTCCCTATAGATTTAGATAACATTTGGTAGTACCAGCTTCTTGATTTTAGTTAAGATAGAGAATCTAAAACCTTGTGTTTGAGATAAAAATGGAAGCCTAAACAAATGGCAATGTTATTGGCTGATTGTGGCAGACATAAGTTTGTTGTTTGTTTGTTTGTTTGTTTGTTTGTTTGTTTGTTTGTTTTTGAGACGGAGTTTCACTCTGTCATGAGACTGGAGTGCAGGGACATGATCTCGGCTCACTGCAGCCTCCACCTCCCAGTTTCAAGCGATTCTCCTGCCTCAGCCTCCCGAGTGGCTGGGACTACAGACGCGTGCCATCACACCCAGTTAATTTTTTTCTGTTTTTAGTAGAGATGGGATTTCACCATATTGGCTAGGATGGTCTCGATCTCTTGACCTTGTGAGCCACTGTGCCTGGCTTATGTTAGACATAAGTTACTCCATGGGTAGTTGTTGCCTTAGAGCTATAAAATATATGTAATTTGTTTTCTTTGTGCAATAAGGGTGGACAAAGATGGACTGGCTGCTCCTATAGTCTTGATTCAGGTACTCTGGCTGTGTTAAGAATAATTTTGTTCAACAGGATTAAGAATTTTGTTCAACATTAAATAGACCAAATTTAAGCCTTACATAGTAACCAATATATGAAGACTTAGCTATAGAAAACTGTCCTGTTTGTAGATAGGCCTGCCTATCTACGAATTGGCAAAAGCAACTTTTTCAAAGATGAAAAATACCTTGGTTCAGAATTTTAAGCATACTTCCATGTTTTTAAAATGTCATTATTAGGCTGGGCATGGTGGCTTACACCTGTAATCCCAGCACATGGGAGGCCAAGGCGAATGAATCACTTGAGGTCAGGAGTTTGAGACCAGCCTGGCCAACATGGAGAAACCCCATCTCTACTAAAAATACAAAAATTAGCCGGGTGAGGTGGGGAGTGCCTGTAATTCCAGCTACTCAGGAGGCTGAGGCAGGAAAATCACTTGAACCCAGGAGTTGGCGGTTGCAGTGAGCCAAGATGGCACCAGTACACTCCGGCCTGGGTGACGGGACGAGACTCTGTCTCTAAAAAATAAATAAAGAATAAAATTAAATGAAATGTCATTATTCATTTAACAAAACAGCTTGTGTTCATTCTCTTCAAACAATATTTTTTGCACACTTATTGTGTGCCACCATTATGTAAGGAGGTACATAAATGAATAACAGAATGACAGGTACAAAGATTAATAACCTACATATAACAGATAATCACAATATATTGTAAAAGCCACTGGAAATATGTAAAGAGTACCAAGGGAGCTCAGAGGAGGAACTGAAATTAATATGAACTAACGTGAACAGTGGTAAGTATGTTTCACATACATTGTATCAGACACTTCTCTGGATTGTCCTGGGAAATGTGGTATTATCTCCTTATCTATTTTATAAATGAAAGACTTAAGGTCCACAAGAATGAAGTAATAAATTATGCAAGATCCAACTTCTAATGCTGACCTAAACCCAACTCTTTGGACTTTGTATCATATGCTCTTTCATTCTACCATAACAATCTCCTGTCACTAAATTTAAAAAAAAAAAAAATGAAAACATTTTATTTGATTTTTAAAATGTAATCTAATTTTCTTTTTTTTTTCTTTTCTTTTTTTTTTTTTTTTTTACTTTCGAAGTCTTGTTCAAGTTTTTTTCTCTTGGATGTTTTTTACTACTTGGACAGACCCCAGTTGCTAATTTGCAGATGGACCCTTTTTACAAATGAGCTCAATTGAAATGAGAGTAATATATTGAAGAAACTAAGCCAAGTGTGTTTTTATATATTTGTGAAACAGAGTGGCTATTGTATTCTAGTACTTAGGGGAGAAAGCCTGCTGATTTGGGCTTAACTTACTGTTCTGTCTATCTTTGTTTTCAGAAATAACACAGGACTTCATTACAGAACTAATGACACCTAAAGCCATTTCTGTAAACATCCAGCTTCCTCCCTAAGCTTTCCTGGCTGTAACCAGCCTTTACCAGCTCTCAACATCCATTCATTCATGTGCTTTTTCATTCATCAGTTTAACAAGCAAGAGATGAGAAGGGAAAAGGACAGTAGAAAAGGGTCTTTGGGGAAAAAGGGAACAGTTTAAGAAAAGGCATGGGGCTGCAAAACGTGTCATATTCTGGTCACTGTTAGCCATTCTAAAAAGAACTATAAATTTTCTAAATATGCATCTTCCTATGCATAAATGGGAAACAACTATTACAGAGTTTAAAAGGCAGCCTTGTTATTAGATAGTAGTTCCTTTTTTTTAATACCTCTTATTAAATTCATGCCCTCTATGACCCAGGTAATATATGATGGAGGAAAGATGAACTGAGATTTTAGATCAACTCATACGACCTCAAAGTGACACTGAATTCCTAAATCCTTTTCCCTGTGCTGTGCAATGCTGCAGGCCCACTGAAGGACAGAGGCATTAGAAAATATATCTTAGTTCTCAGAAGAATTTCAAGTGTTGATTTCACAATGTCTTCTTCTTTCATTCTTATAGTTGTGCCACATCTCTATGTCAGAAATAGTTGATATTCAAAGAAGGCTACTGATCTAACTTTTATCAAGTCAGCAAATATCCATTGGGCAAATATCTTTGTTTTGATTATTGTTGTATTTATAGGTGCCTAGAACAGCTCCTTAAACATAGTAGATGCTCGTAAATACTTGTCAGATGAACAAATTTATTCAGTGCTTATGATGGGACAAACAGTGCATTGTGTCCTGGGTGTAGAGTAGTGAGCAGTACAGACCCAGGCCTGGTCATTGTGTAGTGTTCCAAGTGGGCAGTTTTCAGAACTGTTTGCTTTATAGCAAAGTGATAGTAATTCTCTTTTAAAGGTAGATAAAATGAACCATGTAGATAATGGTAATGAATTATTATTAAGGTATTATAGTATTTCTTTAAATGCTTTATTTTATTAGGGCATTTAAGAGAAAATGGTAGTAATTACTTAAAATACATATATGAATTATATACCCCCGTGTCTTTTTTGTTACTGTTATTTTACCTTCGTGTGGTCTCTATATCATTACTGTTTATTTTTGTGCTATATTGGATCTTAGTTGGGAATTTCCATGTTTTATTCCTAATTAAAAATCTTTAATATTGTTGTTTTAAAACAGAATTTATGTACTTCTGACAGGATTTAATCAGCAAAATTATTCTTTTTTTCCTCTATATTTTAAGAAATTGAAGTCCTATTAGGTATTGGGAAAATATGGCAATTTTTAAGACAATCCGAATAAAAGACTTGTAAGACTCAACATCGTCTGATCTAGGAAGTCACAAATTTGGTGAATATCAAAATGAACTGGTATGACATTTGCTAAGCAGGTGGTAAATGTCAAAAATGTATCTACTAGCCCAGTATGGCATATATGCATCAAGACTTGCGAACCACTGTGTCTCTAGGGTAATCATCTGAAATGCCTTTCATCTGTTTCCGGAATTGTTTCTCAGACTAAACCCTGTATAGAAACCTTCACTCTGAGACCACACCGAAAACACATCTGCACTTAAGGATGTGGATTTTAAACACTGTGTGTGTTGCATCCACATGAATTATATTTAAGATAATCTGTTTTTATAGCAGACCCTTGATATTCATCAGGATGCATTCTAAACTTCCCAGCAATAGCAAAATCACTTAAATATTGTGTAATAGTGGCATTTAAGTAAGAAAAGAGTAAAAGTCATTTTTGCACGTTTCAGAAATCACTTTCATATTTAAAAAGTTTAATAACCCAAATCAGTCTTTTTTCTTTTTTTTACTTTAAATATTTATAATGTACTTAAATTATTAAATTATACCTCCAGCATTCGATCTTTGCAAGAAATCCAAATCAGTCATTTAATGGGTAGACTATGTGCAGGAAGCATAGTGTTACTGGAGACCTGCACACATACCTTCTGTCTTTGCATTATGAGAATCAGAACATCCACTAAAAGCCTAGCTCTCTATTAGGGAAAGATAGCAATCAAATAGAGCATTGCTGAATGTGTGCCAAAGTGTGTGCAGGGAGAGTGAGCAGGCTCTGTCACATCCTTACCCTGGGGCCAAATGCTGCCCAAGTTTTCTCGGTTCATGTCAGGCCAGGTTTGGGGTGCTTGCTTTGGTCTTTCAGTGACCCCAGCAGGATCCAGAGAACACCCTGGCCTAGGCATTTGGCTCAATGCCAGGACGCCTTTCATGTTTGAGTTGAGCTATGGAGAATTCACCTTAGAACAGAGCAAACTCCCTAGACAAGACTTCTGTGAGCAGTCTACATTCAACAATAGACACCATTCTCAGTAATTACCAAGAATTCAATTACACATCCTTCTCAACAGTGAAGGACTGCATCTTTAACATCAAAGCATGGCTTTGTGTTTGTTCGTCACCCATCCTTTATGAATACTTCCTTTATATGTCCACATGTAAATGTGCCTATAATATGTATGTGTATGGGATGTAACTAGGAAGCAATAAGACTCTTTAAAAGCTACCCCAGAAATGTATGAATGCTGCCTTCTTCTAAGCACAGAGACTCTTAAAATTTATGATATATTGTTTTACAGGAAAAAAATAAGGTAAGTTGAAATGATGTAATTTGGATCTTCTTTTCCTATTTAAAATACATCTAGGTTTGAAAATTAGTATCAGTGTAGGATTTAATAAAGATCAGCCTAAAGATCCTCTGGATTTGAGCTATCTCTAAGATCTGGTCAGAGATATCTTAGAAACCCAGCCCAGTAAGGGAGAGAGCAGCCTCTTGAGGCTTGGTGCCCTGGTGATTTCAGGACTAGAGGATAAGAGAAGACAAGGAGCAAATAGATCTAAACCCTTTCAGGACTAATGCAAAGATTAAAAGGTTAATAGTCTCTACATCCAGGATCACCTTGAGTGGTTCTCTGGTTATTTCAGTGGTCTCTTTTCTTCCACTGAAATGGTTTTCTGGGTTCTACCATATGAGCCATACAAGAAAATCTCTATTTTTTATTTTTTGTTTGTTTTTTTAAATTAAAAAATTGTACATTCCATGCTTGGTCACCCATTTAATTAGGAATTTGTCTAAGAACTATAGGTATGTATTTGTTTCATCCATCCATTTATTCTTATATTCAATATGGATTGATGGAGCATCTAGTTCCATAGGCTTGGTAAATAAAATGTACGCTTTAGAACAAAACATCTTTTGTCACTGAGGGTATTGACAAGAATATGCCAAGGATTCTAAAGCCAGATGCCAAAAGAATTCCAGAAAGATTTTCGACATCACTTGGAATAAATACATAGCACAGAGCTTCACCAGGAGACTATATTTGTACGTGTATTTTCAACCTAAACATTCTGGAATGAACGTGTATAGATTCCATATCCTGGTGGTGATGGTGGTGGTGGTGGTGGTGGTGTGTGTGTATGTTTTCAGTTTGAGCAGTCTGTCTATTAGCCACATGTAAGTAGCGAGAGGCAGGAGAGGGAGAGGAATGTGCGGAAATGTGTTTGACTTGGGATGTCTCATTTTCCAGAATCCCTGCCAAGGGCTGGCAAGCCCAAAAAGGCAGAGGCTGGCACTGTTCTCTGTCAGTCTCCGCCCTCTGTGGCATACCCCATCAGACGCCTGTTCTAGGCGTGACCTAGATTCCCTAGCTGATGCCTGGGACCAGCAGGGCCCATTGCATTTTTTTTTTTTTTTTTTCTGTGTTTCCTCATCTCTTCATCTCAAGTCTTGCTCAGCCATTAAGTTAAAGAAACGCTCCAAAGTCCTGTGCCAAAATGTGTCTGCCCTTATTCTCAGTGGCACAAGCCCAACTGTCAGTTGACAGGTGGGCGCACCACCTGGGGAACAGTTAGCTTCCCATACCAGATGGAGTTTTACTGGTCCAGGAGAAGGCCCACAACTGGGTTGCTGGGACAGATGCTCTGCATACAGTCTCTGGATCTGTTCTCTTCCTCCTCCCCATGCCCCACCTTTGGTTGCTGCACGTGAGCAGTGCCCTGTAGTGCTGCTACAGACTACAGCTCTGTAGCATTACAGGAGATTTCTAAGCTTAAAATTTCTTTACTGACCTTATGTTTGAGTAACATTCTCCAGCCCTTCAAAACCTGAGAAATAAAGTCTCTGAAAACAGAGATATGTATAACTATGGAATCTGAATAGTGACCTTAAAAAACATAGGTTATGAAAACATTTATATTAGCATTTGCCAAAAGGTTGTTTGGCTGGCCTTGGGAGTGTTGACACTTTAATTGCCTTTTTCACCTCTCAATAGCACAATTTAGATTAAATTTAATTATGGTAGATGGTAGGACATAAAAGTAGTACCTTTTAGATTTCCAGAGTGTGGGAGAAAAAGATTTTCCCCATGGTCTGATAGATATTCTTGTTTTATTGCAAATAATTGAAGAAAAGTGAAAGTAGATTCCTCTGGTTTTCAACCTAGTACTTAAAAATTTTAGAGGAAATTTAATCTAGAGAAACTCTTGTTTTTTACATAAGAAAATACCAGTGTTTTCAGTCATTCCTTTCAGCCATAAAACATCTGTATTATGACAAATGACTCATCAATTTTAGTGAAAGGAGTCTAATCTCAGCCCTAAGTGTGCTGTGTCGTTATAGCCTCTTGCGGTTGTGTTGCACATATTTCTTGCTACAGTAGTGTTTGTAGAAGTATGTGTACTTTCATTTAAAAGAGTCCCATGGCAAGCTTACTTCTTTTCCTTAGCATTCCGAGGATTTTATAATTACCCTTTTTTATCTTTCCTTTTTCTATCCCCCTCTCTCCCTCCTCTTTTCCTTCGTTCCCTTTCCTTTCTTCCTTCTTTTCTGTGATATATAAAAGAGGTAAAATGTTTGTAGTTTAAAGAGTAGTATTAGAACAAATCGCAATGTCTCCACTACCCACATTAAGAAACAGAAATAGAAAACTCCCTGTGCTGTATTATTCTCTGAGTCTCTCATTTGCATGAATCCTCTGCCTCCCCACCTAGAAGTAACTACTGCCTTGAATTTTGTGTTGCCTGTTTTTTTGTTTCGCTTTTCAATACTTCTGCCACCCATGTATACATCTCCAAATAATATATGTAATAGCCGTCTTGTATTTTTAACTTTATATAAATTGGGAATGATATTAAATGCATTTTTCTGTGGTTTTCTATTTTTGTTCGTTATTATTTTGAGATTCATCCATACTCATCTCTGAGGCTATGGTTTATTCATCTTTATTGCTGTATAATATTCCATCATATTGAGTGTATCACAATTGAGTTATTCATTTTGTTGATGGACATTTGGGTTGTTTTCATTGTTTGGATATTACAAACACTGATGCTATGAATGTTAATGAATGTAACATTTGTATATGTACAACCATTTCTCAATGGTATGTACCTAAGAATAGAAAGAGTTGTAGGATATAGGCATATCCAACCTTATTAGGTACTACCAAGAAGTTTCCCAGAGTAGATAAGAATTTCCATTTGTTTATATCCTTGTCAGTATATGGTATTACCTGGGTTTTAAAATTTTGCAAATCTTTGTGCATAAAGTGACATTTTCTAATTGTTCCTGTAAAATACAAGAAATGTACATTTGTTTTTGTTTTTGTTTTTTTGAGATGGAGTCTCGCTCTGTCACCCAGGCTGGAGTGCAGCGGCGCGATCTCGGCTCGCTGCAAGCTCCGCCTCCCGGGTTCACACCATTCTCTTGCGTCAGCCTCCCGAGCAGCTGGGACTACAGGCACCAGCCACCATGCCCTGCTAATTTTAGTAGAGACGGGATTTCACTGTGTTAGCCAGGATGGTCTCGATCTCCTGACCTCATGATCTACCCGCCTCGGCCTCCCAAAGTGCTGGGGTTACAGGCATGAGCCAACATGCCTGGCCAAGAGATGTAGTTTGTATGTTGGTTTTTATAGACAGAAAACTTAGACTTTTAATCCTTATGATTCATTTGAATATTATATTAATACATGTCTACACATATTCATTAGCAGATGAAAATTTCTTTCTTCCTTTTCACGTCTTATTTTGATTACTTTTTCTTGTCTACCTACATTGACTGGTATCTCCCGAACAATTTTGGATAGGATTGGTGAAAGTGTTCCTGACTTCCTCTGGCTTACAAAAGGAAGGCTTTCAACAATTTTCCTTTAAGTGTGATGTTTTCTGTGGGATATTTACGTATTTAAATAGATAAATGCCTTTAATCTGGTAGTAGGTAAAAGACATTTTTGTAAAAGATATCCTTTTCTATTGTGAAGTGAATTTTATTATGAATGGATGAGGACATTTATCAAATGCTTTTCCATAATTATGGGGAGGATTATGTGATTTTTTTCCTATTAATAGTAACTATTAATGTAGTAAATTACCTAAATTTATTATTTAATATTAAATCACCCTTGTATAGTGTTAGATATGATGGCTACAGAAGAAATGTCTGAAACTCTTTACCCTTAATTAACTTACAGTCTAATTGAAGAGACAAAACATGATTAAAGAAAAGTTAATAGATGCCACAAGGGTAGATTGTAATTATTTTCTGCATTAATGGGGCTTTGAGTTCAGTTGGCAAAAACCGTTATGGATTGCAGTGGGCTGAGCCAGCTTGCTGGAGGTGGGGGGGGGGGGGGGTACTGGAGCTGAAACTAGAAGAATGCCTGCTTATCTTTTTACAGCGCTTTGAATAGCGTTACTTTGCATTACCAAATTACTTCTTCTTGAGATTCTATCACTGATTTCAAGTAATCGTTCATGTGGGACAAGACTCCATATGAATGCTGCTCTTCAGTGAGATTTGTCGCACTTTGTCTGACAAAACCACCTTTAGGATCGACTTTGTTCCCAGCCAATATTTTGCTGCAGCTCAATTTGTAGGTCATTGGTCCCATCCTGAATTTGCTGCTACAAAATTGACTTCCAAAATACTTGGACTTTTTTTTTTTTTTTTTTTTTTAAATAAACTACTTGATTACTAAGGCTGATTAGAAAAGAGAGCTACTTAAGTAGAAGTTAATTCAACAAACATTCATAGAACACTTACAGTATGAAAAGGACTCTGCTAGGCCTCCATGTAAACAATAAATTATAGCTGCCCTCAGGAAGCTTCTTGTCTGCTAGGAGTTTATGCTTCACTGGGGCTGTGCTGCCCACTGTTGTCCTCGGACACGAACTGATTAAAATCCTCATTACTTTTCACATTGAGAATGGGTTTTGCCTTGATTGTTTCATCAGGTTACTCTACCTCTGACCAAGCTTAGAAAATCATTTTCATGCTAACAATGGCAAGGATGGGAAAATGCTTATTTTCAATGGTCAAATAGATGATTTTTTTTTTTTTTTACAATTTTGTTTTAAGGTACTATGTGTATATACTATGTGTCTTTGTTCTGTTTAATTTCATTTTGCAGGTTTTCTTTTACTTCACATTTTCTGCCATTTTAGTCACATATGTCTAGCCCAGTTTTGACAATCCCATATGACCTCTTCAGTCAGCACTGCATACTGCACATTCCTTTATCTTAATTTATACATATCTTTGTCCTGACAGTTCCCCAATTGTAGAATTAATTGTTTTCTTCTCTTGGTCTTTTTGTGTTTTGCTCTATTATTTGCCCCTTCTTTATCACCTTCCCATATGCTTTCTGGAAACAGCCATATTAGTTGGCAGTATATCTTGCTATCTTAACAGGAAAATTTTAATGGAGAGTTCCTAGAATGCATCATATTTTTGTAACTGTACAATCAATCAGCTAATATCCAAAATACAGTACCCTGATTATGCTTATTAATATTTGGAGTCGACTGGGCACAGTGGCTCACACCTATAATCCCAGCACTTTGGGAGGCCAACATGGGCAAATCACTTGAGGTCAGGAGTTCAAGACCAGTCTGGCCAACATGGTGAAGCCTCATCTCTACTAAAAATACAAAAATTAGTCAGGTGTGGTGCCATGTGACTGTAATCCTAGCTACTCAGGAGGTTGAGGCAGGAGAATCACTGGAACCCAAGAGACGGAGGTTCCAATGAGCCAAGATCGTGCCACTGTACTCCAGCCTGGGCAAGAAAGCAAGACTCTGTCTCAAATATATATATATTTGGAGCCATTTAGTTTCATTTTTGTTGTCTGTAGATGTAGCAGTGTTAATGGCTTCTTCCATTGTTGTCTTTGTGAAAGTGGTGAATGCCAATGGAAATGAGTCACATGTTTATATTTTAACAGTCACATGATTATATTTTAAAAGACTGGAATATTTGTGGTAAGTGCAGTTGTGGCTTATTACCTCTGCTATTCCTTTTAGCTATCCAAACCAGAGGTGCTACTTCCTGAAAGTGGCAGAATTCAAAGGATCTAACCATAACATGCTTTTGATTTTTGTTATTAAGGAGATCTAGGGCTGGAAATTGCTAAAGTAGCATAATAATACGGCTTAGTATAGAAACCAGGAGCTGCAGCCCAAGATCTCAGCAGTACCATGTATAGGTTATATGACTCTGAGTTTTTTTTTTTTTTTTTTTCCTTGAGACGGAGTCTCTCTCTGTCGCCCAGGCTGGAGTGTAGTGGCGCGATCTCGGTTCACTGCAAGCTCTGCCTCCCGGGTTCACACCATTCTCCTGCCTCAGCCTCCCGAGTAGCTGGGAATACAGGCGCCCACCACCACGCCTGGCTAATTTTTTTTTGTATTTTTCTTTTTAGTAGAGATGGGGTTTCACCGTGTTAGCCAGGATGGTCTTGATTTCCTGACCTCGTGATCCACCTGCCTCGCCCTCCCAAAGTGCTGGGATTACAGGCGTGAGCCACCGTACCCAGCGACTCTGAGTTCTTAAACACCTTACTTCTGCTTACCCAGTTTTAACATGAAAATATTAATTCAGCTTTGAACATTTTTTAAATTATTAAAAACACAAAAATTATTTAGCCATAAAGTATGTGTTGACTTTGCATATATAAATTCCTCATCTCTCCCATATGGCTTCATGTTTTGTTTGTCCTACTGTTTTCAAATCATTAAGTCAACTGCCTACAGGAACTTGATTGCAGTTTTTGTGAAAAGCAAACCCAGAGCCTAGAAAAATAAAGGCCAAATTCCTTGTACTTATCATTAGGCTGGTTGCCTTGTTTTTTTAACCCATTCTGATTTCTTTTACTTCTAGTATAGTGGGCCAGTGTGTATTTTTTGTCTATAGCATGTATGTTTCATAGAGTATTTGTTAGGATTAACTAATAGCAAGTAGAGGAAGGGTTAATACTCTCATTTTTCCCTCCTATTCTATCTGGAGAGACCATAAAATACACTGCAGTTAGAGTCAACAATCACCACTTGAAGAAATCTCTTCAACACAAAGCCTGAGAAAATTTACATCTGGTAAATGTCTATTTAAGCTACTGCGAAACACATACTTGAAAGAAAAAAAAAAAAAAAAAAAAAAAAAGGCCTTCTCATTGCCTCAATGTCTTGAAGGCTTGAGATTGTAAAACACTTCCCTAAAGTTCCTATGAGCAGGATGAGCCTATTTGCCTTTATAAAACTATAGAACTAATAAGCAATTAAAGGGGATTTTGAAAAAAGCCTGTAACTTCCAAAGTGATAAACTATGGAAATATTCATTGGACCTGTCCCAGATTAGCTGAACTATCCATATGCTAAGCTTATGTGTAGAGGTCAGGTACAGTGGCTCATGGCTGTAATCTCAGCACTTTGGAAGGCCAAGGCGGGCGGATCACCTGAGGTCGGGAGGTTGAGACCACTCTGACCAACATGGAGAAACCCCGTCTCTACTAAAAATACAAAATTAGACAGGCGTGGTGGCGCATGCCTGAAATCTCAGCTACTCAGGAGGCTGAGGCAGGAGAATTGCTTGAAACCGGGAGAGGGAGGTTGTGGTGAGGCGAGATAGCGCCATTGCACTCCAGCCTGGGCAACAAGAGTGAAACTCCGTCAAAAAAGGAAAAAAAAAAAAAGCTCATGTGTGGTGCCCGGAGCCATGGGACACTTAAGAGAGACTATAGGTGTTTTAGTCTGCCTGTCCTGGGACCCATCTACCTCTTCTCTTTTCTTCTAAGCCATGGTTACCACCTATGGCACTGACCATTCTCCTAGTGAAAACCTGCCAAAGACAGTGGAAGCAACTGCAATGTTCCAGATATCAAGAACATTTTTATTCTGTATCTAAGAGTACAAGTTAGAAAGTGTTAGCCTAATAAATTTTGCAATAATTTACATATTGATAGCTGAAGGGAATTTTAAAATATTTTACACACAACTGCCAGATGTTTTAAACCACTACTAATAAAAATATTTGTGGTGAAGGACCCATGTTTCCTCTCTAATTCATCACCAACTGGTAATTTTAGTCTGTACATTCAATGACATGAAACCACTGATTATATATTTGGGGGTCACAGCTAAGTCACACCGCAACAAAAATTTCTTAAAAACTTATTCTCAATTTCTGGATTTATTACATTTTGTCCTTGGATAATATTTTGATTTGCTATTTCAAATTGCTTTGCTGTAAACTATAGCAAAGGAGAAGGAAATGAGGCCATTGGGAGTAAAATAAAGGACTAATAGATAAGATAAATAGAATTATAAGACCTGTTCAATACTGTCAAGTAAAGCCAAAGATTGTTCTGTGGTGTCTTTTGATTCACAGTAGCTTGCTAAGCGTTCTGAAGATCACAGGGTTAAACAATTCATTTGTTCTTATTGTCGTTCTTTCCCTGTTCTGTAGGGAAAAGACATGGTAGCAGTGTCATTTCAGTTCACCCTAAGTGAATGATTTCAGCCTTACCCAAAATGTAGTATTCAAGATATATTTGTTCTATAATTTCAGTGAAGTGGATTCTCAAATTTCATGGTTGTTTTTATTAAAATCTGTGTATACATATACTCAGACATTAGCCAAAGCAATAATATCTGAACCATAAAACAGCCTCACTAAGGATTCATAAATATGACCTCTCCCGCCCAATCATTTTCATATCATATTTGTCCCTTTAGTAGCTTCCAAGATGATGTTTTTCAACTCCCATTACACCCTAAGAATTTGTTTGGATGAGTGAAATCAGTTGCAGTTTTTTTTTGCCAGAACATGGTGCCACACCCTTGGCAGGTAGGCAATGTTGTCTTCATATGTTTGCAGAATTACTGAGCATTAGCACTTTGTCCTCCAGAGAGTATCCAACCCTACCCCTCAGCTTTCAGTGCACTAATGCCACAGACAAACCTAGCTCTGGAGGGGAGAGGGCAATGTGAAGGCTCCCCACAACGTTATGCATCCTGGGGATCGTACAAAAACAATGGCAGTCTTACAGCTTCTCCCAGGGAGATGTCGAGGGGCAGTGTTGACGAGGAAGGGTAAACTGATTGTTCTTTCTGTTGTGCTTTTTCCCTTAAAAATGAATAAATTTAGATCACTTTAAGTTATAGCCTCTCAATTTTTTTTTTTTTTTGAAGCAAGTCAGTACCACTGTAGTGGCCCCAAAAGTATCCTACTCCTCCACCCCTCTGGGAGTCTCCAGATCTCTAAGATTAGATGAGCCCAAGAATAGTCTTACCCCACCCAGCCACTCTATCAGGAACCATCTGTGGACTGAGAATCTGCTCCTATTCTGAAGCATACGGTGTCCTGAAAGGCCTTCTACAACCCTTGTGGGTTTGGTTCCACAGGCTGAGAGTGTCAAGCCCACTGGCTAAGCTAATTGTACAAGAGCACTCCAGGGGCCTGCAGTGCCCCTGCCCTTCGCCCCTAGCCTGGCTAATGTCCAGTGGTCCTCTTGGAAGACTTCCTGGTTTCCTCTGAGATGAGACTCCTCCCGAAGACTGGGCGACTCAGCCCCTTGGTTCCCGTGGCACCCTGGCTGTGGAATAAACACTGGCAGTGTGGGGATTACTACCCCCGTATAGATCATTCAGTTATCTTCTCTTCTGTATGATTAATTCCCCAGCCCCTCCCTACTCCATTTAATTTTAGCATATGTGTGATAAATCTCTGTTGAATATTGAACAACTGATCAGTGATAAACCTTTTCTGAAGTATTGTTGTCCTTTGAAACAGAAAAACTCCCAGATTAAATGGTACTCAAAACTTAGTAGATGTTGTGCAGAAATCACACTTCTACATTATTATAGTCGTGTATTATAGTCATCGATTTACTTTAGGAAGTTTGAGGTGAAAGTTTGACAGCTCAGAGAACCAACATTTACATCTATTACTAATAAAGACAGGTACTGCACTGGTAAATATAGTGAATGTATTCCTAAAAGAATCTAAATGAGGAGAAAATGACATTTTCTCTTTGATATTAGTTAATTGGTGATATTTTCTCATAAAAAACTTTTGACTCAAAACAACAGTATATATCACATTTAAGTATATTCAGATTCATTTCATTGTCAATATCCAGCCAAGGCACTTTTAATTCTTGCACAACCGCCCCGCGATAAGTTAGTCAAATGAGTACTCAATCCCTATTGCATAGAATATTTAAGAAAAACACTTAAAAATTAAAGTGTACCATCGAATCAATCTCAGCTGCATTAGAAGTTCTCCTTAGTTCCATTGGCCTCAATTGTTTAAATAGCCACAGTGGTACTATGTATTTGCTACACACTCAACAGAATATATGAGGTTTTCTCTTTCCTTTATTCTTTTTTAATTGGAAGGCATTGCTCAAGAAATACAATTCTTTGATTTGTTCTCTAGACAGTAGAAAGACATCATGGTTATTTCTTCCTTGGTAAATTAAGCCCCATTGTCAAACATAACTAGTGAGAAAAATAAATGCATTGTGTGAAATCCTAACCTTTAAACATACCACATTTGCTTACATGTTTTTCTTTATGTTTCCCTTATTTTTATTCTAAAATGTGAAGGTAAGTTGGCCTCATCTGTCTTTTCATTTTCCCCTTCTTTTCTTTTCTTTTTTTGTTTTTTTGAGACGGAGTCTCGCTCTGTCATCCAGGCTGGAGTGCAGTGGCCGGATCTCAGCTCACTGCAAGCTCCGCCTCCCGGGTTTACGCCATTCTCCTGCCTCAGCCTCCCGAGTAGCTGGGACTACAGGTGCCTGCCACCTCGCCCGGCTAGTTTTTTGTATTTTTTAGTAGAGACGGGGTTTCACCGTGTTAGCCAGGATGGTCTCGATTTCCTGACCTTGTGATCCGCCCGTCTCGGCCTCCCAAAGTGCTGGGATTACAGGCTTGAGCCACCGCACCCGGCCTTCCCCTTATTTTCAACAAAGGTCGCCACTCCTCCAGAGTCAGAAATAAAATGACAAAATTAGTTCAAATCTAGGTCTTTTACTATGCCCAATTCTTCAGCAGCCCCTATTTCCTTAATATCCCATTTAATGGATAAAATTGATGAATTTGCATATAATCAAAAGGTGATTTTGCACCTGATTTTCTCCCATCTAAATATTGGGCTTGAGAAGGAAAAAGCAGGCCTTAGCTGAAGGTTCGTCTTCCTTCTGAGCATTAAAGGTACAAGAGAAATATGCACTCAGAAACAAACAGGAGAAAAACAGAGAGAAAGGAGAGCCAAGGGACTGGTGTGAGGGCTTCTTCCTGTTTTAGCTTGGTAGTGGTTGATTAGATGATGTGTCTTTAGTGTATCTCTGGAAGATAGAATGTATTCAGCTTGCAGCCACAAGAGATACTTTTTCATGATGATAATTTAAAAATGTTACCAGGACTTTTTCCTTCCAAATGTGAGTGTCTGTCTATACACACATATGCATATGTGGTTTTTGAAGGGGCAAAACTTCTAAAACCACAGTGAATATTATGGTGGTTAAAAAAAAGTCAGCCTATAAGAATAAAAATCATAAAAAGTTAAAATTTCCTTTGAAAATCTTCTAGAACTTTCATGCTGTAGTTTTCTTCCAACAGTGGAGCATTTTCCTGTTTCTCCTGTTACGCACAAGATATAGTATTTGATTTGCATTCAAGGGTCAGGATGAAAAAGAAATATTCGTTTTTAAATACTAGAATCACACACTGTGGTGGAGGTGTTCTCACCATGAGAAACCCCCAAGAACTGAGACCTATTGTGGGGATTTGCATTTATCTCCCTCACTTTCTCCCTCCCTTCCTTCTTTCCTTCCTTCCCTTTTTTTTTTTTTTTTTTTTTTTGTCACCCAGACTGGAACACAGTGGCTCAATCTTGGCTCACTACAACCTCCGCCTCCTGGGTTCAAGCAGTTCTCATTCCTCAGCCTCCCGAGTAGCTGGGATAGGATTACAGGTGCCCGCCATCACTCCCGGCTAATTTTGTATTTTTAGTAGAGATGGGATTTCGCCATGTTAGCCAGACTGGTCTCAAAACTCCTGATCTTAAGTGGTCTGCCCACTTTGACCTACCAAAGTGCTGGGATTACAGGCATGAACCACCATGCCCAGGCTGTTTTCATACTGCTATAAAGAACTGCCCAAGACTGGGTAATTTATAAAGGAAAGAGGTTTAATTGACTCACAGTGCAGCATAGTTGAGGAGGCCTCAGGAAACTTACATTTGTGGCAGAAGGCAAAGAGGAAGCAAGGCACCTTTTTCACAAGGCAGCAAGCAGGAAGGAGAAGTGCTGAGCAAAGGGGGAAAAGCAACTTATAACACCATCAGATGTCATGAGAACTCACTCACTATTACCAAAAAAGCATGGGGGAAACCACCTTCATGATCCAGTTACCTCTACCTGGTCTCTCCCTTGACATGTGGGAATTATGGGGATTACAATTCAAGATGAGATTTGGGTGGGGACACAGCAAAACATATCAGGATTCATGTCTTTCATCTTCAGAACATAAGTTCAGATGGAGTGGTGGTAAGGGACTGTTTCAGTTCTTTCTTTCTCAAGTTTAATATGCTTATGATACAATTCCATCTTTAGATTAGTACCCATAGAGGAAGTTATCTCAAACAAATAGATTGAATACTTTTAACTGCTTTATTAAAAATTTTCAAACTAGGCTAAATGGGCATCACACAAGAACCAATAACAAGACACAGAAATCCTTTATATAATGCATACTTTCATGAATGACATAGGACATAATTTTCTATTTAAGTTACAGACCAACTTGTGCCCTTCCCCCAGTCCATATGTTGAAGTCCTAACCCCCAATATGACTATATTTGGAGATAGGGTTTTTAGGAAGTAAATTAAGGCTAAATGAGGTCATAAGGGTAAGATCCTCATTTGATAGAATTGGTGGCCTTGAAAGAAGAGGAAGAAGGAGTAAAAGAGCTCTCTTTTGCCCTGTGTGAAGACACAGCTAGGAGGTGGCCATCTGCATGCCAGGAGAGGTCTCACCAGAAACTGACCATTTGGCATCTTGATCGTGGACTTCCTAGAAAACTAAGATGCTTATAGACTTGAAATTTAGAAAACGTTCAGGTCCCCATCTTCTTCTGATGAATGAAGAGAATTGTCCTCACTCCTCTGTTGTGACATTTAAAGGAGAGGGGAGTTTCACGGCACTCAGCAGAATTTGCTCTGATGAGTAGACTTCTCAGGGTTTTGTGTACTCCCTGTTTGATATTTGTATTTTATGAATTTTGAACTACTTTGAATATGAATATTATTAGAATTTTATTAATACTCAAATACTTGGTTTTAACATGTTTCTATTATTATTTCAGATGAAGTTAAGAAAATCTAAAAACGCAAAACTTTAGGCCTTTTTCTTCTTGGGGACGATGGGGTTTTTCTTGGGGATGATGAGAACATGATACAAGCAAAAATGATTTTATAGCCGTACCTAAATGCTTATGTAAAAAATAATTTACTGGCTGAAATTGTCCAGCCCCAAAGGCATCTTTGAAGAAATTATGCATAAAAATGAAAAGCTTGAAAAAGTAACTTGAATACCATATCATCTGTAACCAGCAACACTGAATGAATTATGTGCTTAGCAGCGATGGCTTTTGTTTCTGTCTCTAATCCTTTCAACTCTTCACCTCTATCTTGTGCAATATTTAAAAATTGTTAATCTTCAAGAATATTCCTATTTAACAGAATACCCAAAGCTGTTTCAACTTTAGAATTCCTATGTCCTATGTTTTACTGAAAATGATTACACTACCTTGGAAGTACATGATGATTCATATATACCTAATATTGGGCCTTGTTTATAGAAAGTGCTCATAGCATTCATAGAAGGTTATTTCCTAAAGGACTAAGTGATTAAATTAATATACATCCGTGTGTGTGTGTGTGTGTATGTGTGTGTGTGAGTGTATGAGTGACGGAGTCTCACCCTTGTCACCCAGGCTGGAGTGCAATGGCATTATCTCAGCTCACTGCAACCTCCGCCTCCTGGGTTCAAGCGATTCTCTGGCCCCAGCCTCCCAAGTAGCTGGGATTAGAGGCATGTGCCACCAGGCCTGGCTAATTTTTGTATTTTTAGAAGAGATAGGGTTTCACCATGTTGGCCAGGCTGTTCTGGAACTCCTGACCTCAGGTGATCTGTGCACCTCAGCTTCCCAAAGTGCTGGGATTACAGGTGTGAGCCACCACGCCTGGCCTTAATATGCATCTTTAAATTTGTTTTTATTTTGAATTTTTGGTGTTCTAATACAGTTATATCACTGCCTGTACTCACTGCCCAATTTTCTACAGGTATCTATCTAGCTTGTTCATTTGAAAAGAACATTTAGAAAGGGGGATGATAGAATTTTTTTTCTCATCAATGTGTCTTAATTTTCCTATACTTGAAAATAAGAGGGGTTATTCAAAATAAGTTTCAGAAAATGTTGACATTATGTAGGTTTGCAAGTGAAAAGAAGGCAATGGAACTTTGCATTAGCACTTAATATTGGGCGCTATTTGCTTGTTACTTGTTTCTGTTAAGATCCATGGTTATATCCAAATTTATTTCAATTCTTTATTCTGTGGTTATTGGGTTGGGTGATTTTGATTCTGTTCGACAGTGGATGCTGTGAGTAATGAACTTCAATGCATAATTATCCAGCAAAATCATAGCAAAGGGATGAGATGACAAAAAGCCAACTTATTTTCAGGAACTAAAAATAATGGTATAATATAGGCATTAATACATGCATGACTATTCCAGCATCTGACTTTATTCTGATCATTTATTTTTATATAAATTGTAATTTAAAATTGTAAAATTTTAAGTACTTGCTATTAATCTGTAAATCTTGTTTACTTTTTAAAAATAACAGTAAATTAAATCTGATGTTTTAGCGAAATGCACAAATCACTGGATTCTTTTGAATTAAATAAGGTATTGATAGTAATTTATTTAAATAGTTATTTTCCCCTTTTTATCACTTTAGTTAAGTGATACTTTACTACTAAAACAAGCATCTTATTTATAATAGCACTTAATCATAATAAAATTTAATAATTATGTTAAGCTGATTTTTATGCTATCAAGGTTTACTAGGATAGTGAGTTAGCTTATATGTGATTATTTTTATTTATGATTTAATATTTTACACCTATTAAGATGTTTTTGGTAGTTGGGAATGATGCTCATTATAATTGTTTTGTTTAGGAAATGTTCAGTCAATGTTACTTTAGCGAGAATAGTCATTTTAGCTATTAATGTTAGGGAGGTCAGAAATTTTGGAGGATACTCCTGTCTTATGCCATCCCATGAAGTAAGGATAGAGTCAGGGTTGAATATTTGCCGTGGGCCAATGCTTTTAAAACTAGTATGTGGAGTACTAGTATGCCTTCTCATATGTGTCTAAATAGAAGTTTAAAATAAAATTTACCCCTGAAGGAGTTACTGAGCTTCCTTGTGTATCATTTAGTGACTTGAAGGTTCTGTGTGTGGTCATTCGTGTTGTTTCTTCACTCATATGGTGTTGGTCAATGAATTATATACAGAGAGTGTAGTACTGCTACCGTCTGACTTGTCATGGGTTCTACACACTTTGCTGTTATTCAGACCAGCCCGTGGAGTAAGCACAAGCTATTCTGAGGATTTTCAACTGATAACAATGTAAGCATGCTTAGGAGCAGATGCGATTCAGTAATGAGAAAACCTCATCAATTTGGGTGTTAGGAATAACTCATTGTGCTTGCTTTTTGTTAAACTTTAGGCGGTATTATAATAGACAAAATAAATTAAATTCAGAAGACTCTTGTGGAGACAGTCCTTTAAATACTGGAAATGCTGTTATTTGGAAGAAATAATTACTTTAGAATTTTCTTAGATTTATTGTAATCAAATTAGCATAACTCAAGAAAGACATTGTCTTCACACATCTTTCCCACAATACTTTATTAATTACATATTTTCAAATGAATGGTGTCTTAAGGTCCCAGAATCCACCAAAGTGTTCACAAACACATGGTAAGATATCCCTTGAAAGGTAGTTAAAAATCAGGTCATGATAGAACTGCCCTACATACCTACCCTTTCTTGAGGTGAAAAACCTCACATCTTTGCCAAATGACAGACAGCTTACCTGGATTAAGGCTCACAATTTAAAATAGAATATTAGAAGAAAAAGAGGGCCGGGCGTGGTGGCTCAAGCCTGTAATCCCAGCACTTTGGGAGGCCGAGACGGGCGGATCACGAGGTCAGGAGATCGAGACCATCCTGGCTAATACGGTGAAACCCCGTCTCTACTAAAAAATAGAAAAAACTAGCCGGGCGACGAGGCGGGCGCCTGTAGTCCCAGCTACTTGGGAGGCTGAGACAGGAGAATGGCGTGAACCCGGGAGGCGGAGCTTGCAGTGAGCTGAGAGCCGGCCACTGCACTCCAGCCTGGGCGGCAGAGCAAGACTCCGTCTCAAAAAAAAAAAAAAAAAAAGAAGAAGAAAAAGACGCTGAAGCGACTTACCCATTATTAAGGCTAGTTGTTGTTGTACACACTCCAGACTTTATGTGTGCATGTTAATTACGTAATGAGAACCCCAGGGCAACATTTAGTATAAATGTTTGAACATTTTTCTTCTTAGAACAGTGAGCATCATGTTTCCGCATATAATGGCTGACATAGACAACCAAATTCCTTCAGACCTTTTCAACACTTGTTTGGAAGATTGCTTCCTTTAGAGTTCTTTACATTTATGGCTCCGTGTCTGCATTCATTTTTCTAGGGGAATGCTTCCATAAATTTCATAGCCAATGCTGTAATCTCTCTAGTGATTAATCTCTGAAAAGTTTAATGAACTGTCTAAAGAGGGTGATTTTCTACTTGGGCCTGGTAAGACACTTTTTACGTTGCTTCTCTGGAGCTATGTTTTCTGTGTTATTTTCATGATATTCCTACCACATTTACTTTCTTTCTTTGAGTGGTAGATATCCTTAAATAAACATCACAGTTTGAAAAAGTATCATCCTTCATCCCGTTGCATTTCAGCCAAAAGGAGGTCAGAGTTTGAAGAACTTGAGTAAATGAATGACAATATGTTAACAGACATAAGAAAAATTTATCAGTACTCTTAATTTCTCCCTGTTAAGTCTTCATTTATGATGATGAAGCACAACTAAATATCTTCGGAGTTACTTGAAACATCCTGGATAGCACAGAATATGTAATCATACGGGAATCTAATAAGAAGTCACCACTCCTTCAGCAACTGCTAAGAGGAAGAATCTGCTTCAGACAGATTATGTGGCAACTACAGTGGTCCAGTGGTTGGAGGCCTCTGGTGATGATCACAGGAGCCTTTTTAGGAATTATGCTGATGGCTTCCTCCACGGATGTTTTGTACATAGTCTGGGGGATTAAAAAAAAAAAAAAAAAGCACTCCTACATTGGACTCTATTAACACTATGAATTTTATTTTTCATTTAGTTTCATCTTTTAAGTGTTGTAATTATACACCTCCACGATCTGTTAGAACTTAGTACCTTTGTAACAAGAGATGTCAGCTAAAAATATAAGTTTTGGCCTTGGGAAGGTGATTTTTATAGGATTCTTACTTTCATTGTGATTTAATTCTGCAGTGAGGAATACCATATCAAAGAGTTTCTATATGTTCTTTGTCACTGTTTCAAATAGTTTATCAGAAAGGCTTTAATATTAATGTATATTATGATATGCATCTATAATTTTTCATCACACTACCTGCTATACTATCCTGATTTCTTAGTTTGCTGTTGAGTGTCTGCCAAGCATTGTGCTGGGTACTCATTTAATCGTCATACCAACTCTGTGGTGTGTGTGTATGTATCATTGACACATGTACACACACATATTCAGATACAGAATTTATTATGAATACATATAAGATAGTATAATGTGTTAAAAGACAAACTGCAGAGTCAGTGAATAAATCGAGGTCTTTCTGATTCTAGATCTTATCCTCTTACCTAGTCCGAACTCTTCATTTTACCACATTTAATATGGTATTTATTAAGGTTATAGCTTAAATACAAGATTACTGCAATTTTAAAACCCCACATGAACTATATGGTAGTAGATTGAAAAGTAAATATATGACTGGGTGCAGTGGCTCATGCCTGTAATCTCAGCACTTTGGAAGGCCAAGGCGGGCAGATTACTTGAGGCCAGGAGTTCAAGACCAGCTTGGCCAACATGCCAAAACCCCGTTTCTACTAAAAATACAAAAATTATCCAGGTGTGGTGGTGCACACCTGTTGTCCCTGCTACTCAGGAGGCTGAGGCATGAGAATCACTTGAACCCAGGAGGTGGAGCAGGTGGAGGTTGCAGTGAGCCAAGATCGTGCCACTGCACTCCAGCCTGGGGGACAAAGTGAGACCCTGTCTCAAAAAAGAAAAAAGAAAAAAAAAAAAAAGGAATATATATTATTAACCCAAAGACTGTTTTGTTCTAACTTCTGTTTTTGCTTTTTGCCTTTGGCTGCCTTGGGAATAAAATCTTAAATGAACATGATAGAAAAATTATGGAAATTAGTATTTGCTAAAACTTCACATCTGTAATTCAATATGAAGAAGCTTCACGTCTACCTGGGGAAAGTATATCAGTTTTTTCTCAAGTCTACCTTGTTTGTCTAGTGACAATAACAGATTCCTAGGGTTGAAAGAACCCCCTGAATTATTCTCTTGAACTTGGCAAAGATCATAAACATTCATTTAACCATCTAAATTGTAAATTATCATATAATAGCTTATTTGGACCAGGAGACTTTAACTCATTTAAAGTAGTACAGTATAATGATAGGCCAGGACTTTTTTTTTTTTCTTTTCTGTATTCAGTGCTAAGAATCATTCTGTCAGATCTGCTTTGGGTTTTTCTCTAAGTGTTTCTCTTAATTTGTATTTCTAGAGTTTTTGTGTTTTGTGGGGATATAAAATTTCTCAGAGGTGTAGGGAGTAAAAGACTAAAGAACATGAATAGTATGTGAAGACTGCTACCATTGAGGCCTAGGGAAGTGAAATACGGGCAAATGGACTCATTTAATTTAAAAATCTTTTTACTCTTTAACCTTCTTGTATGTGTCTTTTATTTGAGCATTTTTTAATGTGACATAACTTAAAAATTAAGCTACATTGTCAAATAGAAAATATCAAAATTAAGAAAGAAATAGATGTATTTTTCACTGTGCCTCTAATACTATTAAATTAAAATCTCTCTGACTTGATGAATGATAGAAACTGACAATTCTGAAAACATGTGCCTTTTCTTAATAACACAGGCAATTGTCTTATTTATTTCATCAGGGAAAGACACTTAAGCTTACATAGATTTCAATAGCTTTATTCATCAAACTTTACAAAAGCAGGAAAGCAGACACAAATTAAAAGTTAAATATCTTTTCCTCTTAGGATCTTATCCTCTTTATTCGTCTTCCTTCTTCTCAGTTGTTTATTAGCTTACTCTTGGATTTACAGCATTTTATTGGCAATCTGTGGTTTGTGGAGTTTATTAGTCTGTCACTTTAAGAAGGAGGAAAGGAACAGAAATGGATTATAGCCAATATTTTTGGATGTTCTCTAGGTTTTAGGCGCTTAGTTCTTATAACCACAATGTGAAGTAGGTGCTTCATAATCATGCTCCTTTAGATGAAGCTTGGGTTGTAAGCAGTGGACCTGGTGTTTGAATACCAATCTGTATGATTTAGAGACACAGGGTTTCCCACCACACACACCATTTGAACATGTTATAATCTAGATCTGGTATGTAGTAAAGATGCTAGTCAATAGTAAAATTATCAAATTGGTGAGCTAGAAGAAAGGCTGACACAGAGTGTGAATATTCAGCTATCACTCCGTAAATAAAACAGTTCCACTCTGGTTTTTCTTTGCTGCCAACACAAATGAGACTGGAAGGCAACACCTGGAATGACGGGACCCCACCCAGTCTCCATGACATATCTTGGCATTCCTACTGAAGCTGTTAAGAAGCTTGGAATGCTAGAAAAACTAGGAAGCAGCATAATAGTCAAGATGAGTTTTGTGCTTACAGGTACTGCTACATTCCCACCTGGCTGCTGTTCATACATCCCATTGTAAAGTTTCTTGTTACTGCTAGTTTGAGAGCCACCTTCATGTCTCTTGGCTTTTCTTTTAATCAAGGGGACTGGAAGTAGGAAAACATTTCTTTGGGGCTTAAATGATGTCAGTAATTGGCAGTGGAAAAAAGGAAACTTAATCTGAGGTGATCACAGAGACACTGGTCTTTTCCTTTTATAAGGAGACACCACCAGACTATTTCCATTTGCTTTCCCCAGAGTGTTATATTGTTTACTACTCCATGTAAGCCAGCCATATCTTTAAATGAAAGCATTTTCTAACCAACTTCTAAAGTGAAATGGTAACACTCTCACTTGAAACCTGTGTGTCGGTACATCCCACAACACATGAGTTTGTTTCAGACCTTGAGTCCTCTTATATATGTGGTGAGAAGTTCAAAATTACCCCTTATTTATACAGCCTTTGGCAGTTTAGGCAATGTGTTTTGTCACCTGTTTGCTGTCTTACGAAGAGCTGGAAAGTTTATGAAGAAATAGAAAATATGACTTTGAGCCCTTGACATTTTAAAATAAATGTACATATTGTTAGTGACAGATTGCTAAACTTGGCTTTAGACACTTAGCTGTGTTTCTTGCCAAAAGTAATCCAGATGTGCATAATTTATCCGACTGCCATATGTGCACTGACATGTTGTTCTATAATCAACTGTTCAGTATGGTTACAGTTACGTGTTCTTTTTTATCAACAATCTTTTGAAATATCACTGACTTGATAACTTATTTTAAGTTTTAACAACTTCTCAAAAAGTAATGCATAACCAATTTGGCTTTAAACCTGAGTGACCAGACATGTTGAGTGTCTAGAAAAGACATTGACAATCCACATTTCCCGGGGGCCATATGTATTTCAAGGGGGAAATCTAGGATACCATCTTCAGTGAGATTCTCTTTTGATAAGTGTCTTAGGGGTATAGAATAGAAGATGTATGTACCCAATTAAATTTTGTTGAAACGAAAACAAAGTAAAGTCTCTAACCAAGTAATTTGTTTTGGAAAGGGAGTGGGAAAAGGAAATTTTGATACATATGAAATAAATATGTGGAAAGAGGATATTTCATTTTTACCCTAATGCAATATCTTCTGTGTTGTGTGCAGGCCATGCTTGTGACATTCACATGCAGTATGGCACTATGTTGATTCCCAGGCTGTATCTTTTTGTTTAAGAAAGGCATTTTTTTCCCTAAAGAATTTGAGAGAACGTATGTATGATAGGAAATATTACTTGTCTATTACCATTTCTTAAATTGATACTTAAATATCTCGGAGACATTTAGACCACACGATGATAGCATTTGTACTATCCCTGAGAGATAGTTACCTTGAAACTATGTCCTTGTTTTTTGTGCTTAGTGACACTGAGACACCATCAAGTCTAGACAGGGGTATTGCCAACCATGTGTGTCCTTGTTTGTGTTTATCCACAGCTGCAATTAGGTTTTTCACACTGTCCCCATCTGTGGAGGCTAGCTGTGCAGTGACCTTGGCCAGTTCAAAATCTGTTCAACCAAGCCCGTGTATGGAGAAAACTGGGAGGACAGATGGTAGGACTGATGATGGGGAACTCTTTTGTTAGTGATCGTGTCTGATGGTAACCAACCTGTCTTGTACACAGTATGACTTTTAAAGACATATTCTGAAACCTCTTATAGTTAAACAAAAATTGGCCCAGTGTCAGTGCAAATGTCGTAACAGCAATAAGAGTGATACAATGGCAGGTTTATGGGTGTGGGATGTCTATTTCATTATTATTATTATAGCAAATGTGTAGCTCTTATTTTCTTTTCTTTTTTTTTATTCTTTTTTTTTTTTGAGATGGAGTCTCACTCTGTCGCCAGGCTGGAGTACAGTGGTGCGATCTCGGCTCACTGCAGCCTCCACCTCCCGGGTTCGAGCGATTCTTCTGCCTCAGCCTAATGAGTAGTTGGGAATACAGGCGCCCGCCACCAAACCCAGCTAAGTTTTTTGTATCTTTTAGTAAAGATGGGATTTCACCATGTTACCCAGGATGGTCTTGATCTCCTGACCTCATAATCCGCCTGCCTCGGCCTCCCAAAGTGCTGGGATCACAGGCATGAGCCACCGTGCCTGGCCGGGAGCTCTTATTTTCTAATCAGCTTCCACTTTCCCTGACACAGTTTGGTAGGAGGTTTTGAACATTAATGTACCAAAAAGCACTTCTGAACACTAGTGTACCAAAAATTGCTTTGGGACTTCCAGGTTTCTTACTTGAATGCTGAGGCTGGGTCTGGCTGTGGGGGAAAAAAAAATCTGATTTAGACTGAACTGTAAGTGTTATTTATGTTGCCTGTGATTCCCTGTCACTTTGAAGTCTTATGAAAATGATTTGCTCTTCTTCTTTGAAATTTGAGATGTTCAATGTGTATATTTTCAGGCTTCCCATCATTTCTTTCTGATTAAAAACATTTATTTATTGGTATATCTAAAGATACCATTTTAAGCAGATACACACACACACATAATCATACTTAGTCCACTTTCTGTTGCTATAATCGAATACCTGAGACTGGGTAATTTATAAACAAAAGAAATGTATTTCTTTTTCTTTTTCTTTTTCTTTTTTTTTTTTTTTTTTTTTTTTTTTTTTTTTTTTTTTTGAGACAGGGTCTCACTTTGTCATCCAGGCTAGAGTGCAGTGGCATGAGTATGGCTCAATGCAGCCTTGACCTCCCTTGCCTCAAGAAATCCTCCCACCTCAGCCTCCCAAGTAGCTGGGACTGCAGGCATGTGCCACTATACCTGGCTAATTTTTGTTTTTTTCTTAGAGACAAAATTTCACCATGTTGCCCAGGCTGGTCTCGAACTCTTGAGCTCAGGAAATCCTCCCTCTTTGACCTCCCAAGGTGCTAAGATTACAGACATGAGCCATTGTGCCTGGCCTAGAAAAGAAACGTATTTCTTTCTTTTTTTCTTTTTTTAAAATTTTTTTCTTTTTTTAAGACGAAGTCTCAATCTGTCACCCAAGCTGGAGTGCAGTGGCTCCACGATCTTGGCTGGAGTGCAGTGGCTCCACGATCTTGGCTGGAGTGCAGTGGCTCCTCGATCTTGGCTGGAGTGCAGTGGCTCCTCCACCTTGGCTGGAGTGCAGTGGCTCCTCGATCTTGGCTGGAGTGCAGTGGCTCCTCGATCTTGGCTGGAGTGCAGTGGCTCCACGATCTTGGCTGGAGTGCAGTGGCTCCACGATCTTGGCTCACTGCAGCCTCTGTCTCCTGGGTTCATGCGATTTTCATGCCTCAGCCTCCCAAGTAGCTGGGACTACAGGCGCTCACCACCACATCTGGCTAAGGATTTTTTTGTATTTTTAGTAGAGACAGGGTTTCACCATGTTGGCCAAGCTGGTGTTGAACTCCTGACCTCAGGTGATTTACCCACCTCAGCCTCCCAAAGTGCTGGGATTACAGATATGAGCCACCAGACCAAGCCAAGAAATGTATTTCTTATAGTTCTGGAGACTGGGAAGCCCAAGATCGAGGAGCCGCATCTGGTGAGGGCCTTTTGCTGGTGGGGACTCTTTTCAGAGTCCTGAGGTAACCTAGGGAATCACATGGCAAGGGGGCTGAACCTAGAGCCAAACCAACTTTTATAACAGACCCCTTCCCTTGATAACTAAACCACTCCCATGATAATCCATTAATCCATGAATGGGCTACTCCATTCATAAGGGCAAAACCCTTCATGACCAATCACCTCTTAAAAGCCCTGCAACCGGGTGTGGTGGCTCACGCCTGTAATCCCAGCACTTCAGGAGGCAGAGGCGGGTGGATCACTTGAGGTCAGGAGTTCCAGACCAGCCTCGCCAAGATGGCGAAACCTCGTCTCTACTAAGAATACCAAAAATTAGCCGGATGTGTTGGCGAGTGCCTGTAATTTTAGCTACTCGGGAGGCTGAGGCACGAGAATTGCTTGAATCCGGGAGGCAGAGGTTGCAGTGAGCCGAGATTGCGCCACCATACTCCAGCCTGGGCGACTGAGTGAAACTCCGTCTCAGAAAAAATAAAAAATAAAAAAAGCCCTCTCTGTCTCTTAATACTGTTATATTTGGGATTAAGTTTTGTTTTTTTTCGGGTTTTTTGTTTGTTTGTTTGTTTTGAGACGGAGCTTTGCTGTTGTCACCCAGGCTAGAGTGCAATGGCGTGATCTGGGCTCACTGCAACCTCCGCCTCTCAGGTTCAAGTGATTCTCCTGCCAAGCCTCCCGAGTAGCTGGAACTACTGCTCACCATCACTCCCAGCTAATTTTTGTATTTTTAGTAGAGACGGGGTTTTGCCATGTTAGCCAGGCTAGTCTCCAACTCCTGACCTCAGGTGATCCACCCTCCTTGACCTCCCAAAGTGCTAGGATTATAGGCGTGAGCTGCTGAGCCCAGCCAGGATTAAGTTTTAACATGAATTTTGGAGGGGACAAAGATTCAAACCATAATACATAAAATTATGTTTTAGAAGAATTACTACTATTATCATCATTATTACCCTCATCATCCATATTTGGCTTCACTTCATTAATTTTGAATTAATGAAAATGTTTCAGATTTCTAGATTTATCCAAATATTAAAAAATATATATTTTCACTTTCAGTAATTTTAGAATGTCATATTGAAGTCCCATGATAATTTAAAAATTTGTGTGTTAATATAACATTTTGAAGATGACAGTGCAATTAACAGCAAACATTTATTAAGCATGTGTATTATACGAGGTACTATTCTGCTTTGCATAGCTCTCATTTAATCTACTAACAAGTGGCACTATTAAGTTACCTAAAGTCAGATAGCTAGGAAATGGCAGAGCTGAGCTAAAAACTCAAGCAGTGAAGTGAGCTCCAGAACTCATTTTCCTAATTACTCTGTCATTTTGTCTCTAACAAATAAAACTAATATTAACATATTGTACTTACTAAGAGCCTGTTCAGGGTATCATTACACTGAGATGGCACGACCCTGATAAGCATTTCAATTTTTTGTACCTGGAAAATTCCAATTAGGTTAAATTTACTGCAGAATCTCTTGTCTGCTTTCTTTTTGGTTAATTTTCCAGTCTGATAATTTGCTGCCTATTAATAGGATTTATCTCACCTCTTTCATCTGTTGGTCACTCTACAGGACTGGGATCTCTTTCACTAGGGTTATGTCATATAGTCTTTCATTCTTCCAACAAATTATAAATTAGAGATAAAGAAACAGAAAAGAGATTCAGTTCTTCCCCTCTAAAAGTTCACCTAGATTGGTCCAAATGATCGTGGTTGATTTTCCATAAATGTTAGATACATTGACTTTCTATAGACTATTTTTGAGGTCTCTGCAGTTGTCCATATTGATTTCTTGAATTGCGCTTTCTGTTCTGGGTGTGGATGCAATAGAACCCACTGATTGGGTCTTACTTAGCTTCCAAAGCTTCTTTGTTCTGCTTTATCTTAATTCACACTCTTCTCATCCCACACTCTGCCTTCACTCTCATTTTCTCTACAGTCTGGTAAAATGGAAAGAAGATAGTTTGGAGTGAGCCATCCTCAGTTCAAATCATAGCCCTACCACTTTTAAATTATGAGACTGTAGGCAAGTTCTCTGAACCATTGTTTTCCTTTCCTCAGCTCTTTATTGAAGATTAAATCAGAGAACAAAGTGTCAAGACATGGTCTCTATCTTTGAAGTGCTGACACTTTAGTGGGAGAGATAGGCATACAAACCATTTAAACAGCAAGTGATAAATATCATAAAGGTGGTATATGTGACATGCTATAAAAGCTTACAGGTGGGTAGTAAGGTTCTGATGAGTGAATGAATGTGTGAATGAAACTTAGGAGAAAGGGAACTGAAATACGACTTCTTGTCAGGAGATTTGGCACAACTCTGGATAGAACATGGTATGATTTTATAAATGTTCATTTATTCACCTAACATTTATTGAGTGCTTACTATGTGCCAGGCAGCGTGCTGTTTACTGGAGATAACAAAGACGATGGTTAGTTCTGAGAGGAAAAAACTAAATTGTTCATTGCTCTGGCTATATTGAGTAAAAGAGCTCTTGAGTTTTCTCTGGTCAAATGATGCAGCGCAAGCATTTCATAGACTGTGATTAGGCCTTCCTTATAGCATCAATAAACCTATTTAAATAGGTTCTTCCTGTAGATATTTTTATTCTGAAATTCCCTTTTTGATGTAACTGAATGAATGAAGAAAAAGATGAGTATTTAAACAGCTTTCAGATTTCCTTTCTTTCATGCCTGCAAGCATGGCATGTATACTTACTTTTGTGTAATCTTGAATCAGGTAATCTGTTAGTACAAGTAGTTAAGCTCACAAAATGAGTAGTTTTTAAACAGAATTTATACAAGTGTGAGTTTTAAACTTCTGGTTTTTATCATAATGATGCAGATACTGAAGAAAACTGTCAGAAAAATTCTCTCTTCCCGTCTCTTCCTAAATGCAGTGTAAATAGCAGCATATATTGTCAGTCTCAGTAATAATAACACCCATGTGAAGCCCTGTTTGCTCAAAGGAGTGAGAAAAAATATTTTGATGTTTAGCAAATGCTATCCCAACAGTGAAAGGAGTGCCAATTTCCTGTTAGATGTTGAAACCGTCATTCCAATGGCAAGTAGTGATTGAAGAAACACAGCCAAATTTTAATCTATGTGTAATTGCAGATATCCTTTTTCAGATGTCGTTTTTAGTGAATCTAAGAAATACTTAGAAAGAATTTGCTACTATATTAAGAGACCCTCCTCTTTTACTTAGCATCTACCCCCATATATAAAATAACCTTCTATGTTGGCGATTATGCTTAGTTTCCGTTGCTTTTTTAGTAATATTTTTTATATTTTTTTAATTTCATTTTTTGTATAGTAAGACAATTTAACATTATCGAATGTGGAAAGCAGAGGAGGAAATTATGACACCATTACCCTATTACAAGATTTTGTAATCTCAGCAATTTGGGGAGTAGTTTTGTGTGTTATAGGATGTTTAGAAGAATCCCTGGCCTCAGTCCACTAGATGCCAGTAGTACCCCCTGAGTTATGTCCATCAAAAGTATCTCCCAATGTTACCAAATGTCCCCTGAGGATCAAAGTCCCCACCCCACCTGCTCATTTGTGAATTGCCTTAATTCAAAGATATTATCAATTTTGAATGTCCCTGTCAGTCTTCTTTCATGATACATAGATCCTTTTACAGAGCTGAGGTAAGTGTATGCATAGTGTTGTATTCTGATTGTTCGTGTCATACAACATCTAAGCATTTTCTGCTGTTAACTAGGTATCAGATTTAGCACTTTTAAATTAATTCTGTATTGAAATTTTTATGAAAGCATGGCAAATGGCCTCCTTATGTATATACTTTTTCTAATTTACATTTTTGCTTTTCATATCTGCACTATGTTGCTTGTGAATTCTTTTCCTACCTTTTCTGTTGGCAAATGGGGGCTTTGGCCTTTCTAGTTCCTTGTGGTCTCTGGTATAGGAGAAAGCACCAGCCTTTGCACTCAGACAGATGTGGATTCATTCCTCCCCTGACACTAGTAGCTTTGTGATTTGGGGCAATATACACCCTGAGAACATCTCATCTTATAAAAGGAGAGAAAATATAGGGGTATCGTGATGCTAGAAATAATGTATTTAAAACATCTAGCAGAATAAGAACTCAATAACTGTCAGTTTGAAGTAGTGGTAATAATAGTGCAGTTTATATTCCTTATTGATCCAAATATAATGCAGACCACAAAAGTGAGCCACGTACATAATCTAAATTTTCTAGTAGCCATGTTAAAATAAATAGAATAAGTGAAATTATGTTTAACATTGCATTTTATTTAACTCATTTTATAACTTTTGCTTGTAATCAGCATTATTAACGACAGGTTTCACATTATTTTTCTCATGCTAGGTCTTTGAAATGTAATGTACGTTTTATGCATATAGCACATCTCAATTTGTTTTTTGCAGTTGTCATTTTTTGGTTGTTTCCTTTTGTTTGTTTGTTTGTTTTTGAGACAGAGTCTCACTCTGTTGCTCAGGCTACAATGCAGTGTTGCAATCTCGGCTCACTGAAACCACCCTGCCTCCTGGATTCAAGTGATTCTCCTGCCTCAGCCTCCTGAGTAGCTGGGACTACAGGTGCATGCCACCACACCCGGCTAATTTTTGTATTTTCAGTAGAGACAGGGTTTCAGTATGTTGGCCAGCCTCATTTCGATCTCCTGACCTGAGGTGATCTGCCCACCTCGGCCTCCCAAAGTGCTAGGATTACAGGTATTAGCCACTGCGCCCGGCCAAGACATCTCAGTTTGGACCAGCCATGCTTTAAGTTGTCAATAGCCAGATGTAGCTAGTGGCTGTTATATTTGCTAGCATAGCTCTAAGCAATATGTGAAAGATACCAGATTAATATATGTGCATTAATGACAAATTATTACTAAACATGATGGGAATACCTACCTTAAAGATTAGTTTAATTAATCTTAATCTTCCCTTTTTTAATAGCAGAAAACTATTAAAACTCCTTTATTTTGCATTTTACTTCTCAAATTTATTTAATTCTGTAGTTGTAGCTAGAAATAGCTTATAGATCCTGTCATTTTAATGTACATTATATCTTATCTGCTATTCAGTTTAATGTTTGACTTAGTTTGTCCAAACCCTTCCATTCAGCAAATGTTTATGGAGTAGAGTTGACCCTTGGTATACTCAGGGCATTGGTTCTGGGACTACCCCCACCCCATTCCAAATCCACACATGCTTGTTCCTGTGGAACTCAAGTATACAAAAAGTCGGCTATCCATCTATGAGGGTTTTGTAACCCACTAATACTGTATTTCTTTATCTACGTGTAAGTGGACTCAAACAGTTCAAAGCCCTGTTGTTTGAAGATCGACTATACTTAATATGTGCCAGGCACTGTTCTAAGTAAATGTTTTGTTTTTTGTTTTTTTGGTTTTTTTTAGATTTTTTAGTGCTCATAAAACCTCAGGGAGAACAGTACAAATATTATCCCTACCTTCCAAATAAAGAAATTAAGGCACAGAGTGGGCCAATCACATGCCTGAGGTCACACATCCAGAAAATGGAAGACTTGGGAGAAATATTCAGGAAAACTGGCTGTATAGCTTCATACTCTCAAAGACTACTGCAACACTGTCTTTTTCTCAGTCCTCATTTCTCTAAGCACAATTCAATTATTTTTACTTGTTCCGTTGTTATATGTGGTTAGCCTCAGGACCTATTATTCCCAATGGATGGTCACATTTCCTCTTCGGTCTTCTTTAGCTGCCCTACTATGCTGAAAGCACTGGTGGGTTTTTTTGTTTGTTTAAGGTTGGGGGAACTGACGGGGGAGTGCAGAGGGAGTCATAGGCCACATTATTTAGTATGGATCATGTCCTTTGCATCCTTTCTTCGTTTTGAGAGAGAATCTCATCATTGTATTTCAGTGTCATATTAGAACACTCGTGACAATTTCTTGCTTGCCCAGTGAGTCCAGGCTGGAGAAGGGAAACAGAGGCGGAATAGTGCTTGGTTGTTACACAGCACCCATGCACTTCCGTGGGAGAAAGTGCTGCCTCTGGATTTCTGAAGAAAATCAGAGAAAGAAATGTATTATGTAAGTCTGACTCACTAAGCAGAATGGGTAAGATAAATGGTAGGAAAACCCAAACCAACTTTTCTATGACCCTGTGTGAAATTCCTCTGTGTGCCCTAAGAAAAATGCTAAAAATGATGTGGTCAGAGTGGGAATGCTGCAGCTCAGAATCAGTATTGGAAGGAGAATTTCTAAGTTTTAGAAAGAAGCTTGCTCACATCATAGGCGCTGCTAATGGCCATATAAATATTAATAAAGCTTTAAACACCTCCAAAATTAGCTTTATTTTTACATCAAAAGTGCAAGACATGGAAGTGGTAATTTCTGTTAGTCCAGCAGACACAAAATTAATTGAGATAAAAACAAGATGTAGCAGGCAAACCCTTTGGGTGAAAAAAAATAATGAGTTATTCTAACTCATTTAGACAGTTTCAAGTGAAACATAATGACAAGAAATGAGTTCACAGTATTGAATTATGAGTTTGTCATACACATCCGTGCTCCTCAACACCAAAGTCAAGGTAGTAAAAGCAATTAAATTCAGGTGCTGTGCCATCAGGGTACCATTGTGCTGTGTGAGAAAGCTGTACCTCATTTAAAGCTTTGGGTTTACTGCTCATCTTACTATATCAGGTAAGCATGCTGCTTTATGTCTGCCCATAAGCTGGATTCAGGGATTGCAGAATGAGTGTGGCTCTGGTGGACACAGGGAAGCATGGGGATAAAGAAGTTCATTAGTTTCCCTAAATCTGTTTTTCCCACAACAGTTTGGCAGCATGGTGAAAACCACCTGCAGAATCCTCATTTCCTAGGAAACGTCTATCAAGCCACAGACCCCTTAACTTGTCACCAGCCC
The DNA here is from genome assembly GCF_007565055.1 of Rhinopithecus roxellana. Lineage (NCBI taxonomy): Eukaryota > Metazoa > Chordata > Mammalia > Primates > Cercopithecidae > Rhinopithecus > Rhinopithecus roxellana. The sequence goes on from NC_044551.1 coordinate 11,062,196, forward strand.
AACGTCTGTCAAGGCATAAGGCAGTTGTACTTGGAAGACATGCTGCATCCTCGTGATGCCTTGCCTTGTATGGGATTTATTATCAACTGTTACCCATTGTTCAGGGGTTTTTTCCCCTCTCTCTTCCTGACATCCTATGCCTCATGTATGAAGAATTTCTTTTTGAAGTTATGTAAAATGATTCTACTGTGAAAGGATTATTGTGAGAGCTAAGGAAATTAGATTGCATAACTGGGAATTTAAACATAAAAGAAGAAAACAAGCAACTCCAGAGGAACTACTTCTTGAAACTACGATTCTACAAGTCCTGGATATCTCTATCTTTAGCGTCTGCTAAAATTCACATCTTCCACTGGCCATTTTATTTCCTTACTGTTTCTTTTTGTGGGATTCCTGATGAGGAATGCCATTCCCCATTTTTTTCATTCCTGGGCTCAGCTCATGTTTTCTGTTACCTCTCCTGTTAACCTTTAACTTTCTTGCCAGGTTTTCTTATGGTATATATATATTAGTCCATTTTCATGCTGCTGATAAAGACATACCTGAGACTGGGCAATTTATAAAAGAAAGAAGCTTAATTAGACTTACAGTTCCACATGCCTGGGGAGGCCTCACAATCATGGCAGAAGGCAAGGAGGAGTAAATCACATCTTACATGGATGACAGCAGGGAAAAAGAGAATTTGTGCAAGGAAGCTTCTGGTTGTTGTTTTTTTTTTTTTTTTTTTTTAACCATCAAATCTCATGAGTGTCATTCACTATCATGAGAACAGTGCAGGGAAGACTGGCCCCCATAGTCCAATCGCCTTCCACCTGGTCTCTCCCACAACACATGGGAATTCGACATGAGATTTGGGTGGGGACATAGCCAAACCATATCATTCTGCCCTGGGCCCCTCCCAAATCTCATGTCCTCACATTTCAAAACCAATCATGCCTTCCCAACAACCCCCAAAGTCTTAACTCATTTCAGTATTAACTCAAAAGTCCACAGTCCAAAGCCTCATCTGAGACAAGGCAAGCCCCTTCCACCTATGAGCCTGTAAAATCAAAAGCAAGTTAGTTACTTCCTAGGTACAATGGGGGTACAAGCATTGGGTAAATACAGCCATTCCAAATGGGAGAAATTGGCCAGAACAAAAGGGCTACAGGCCCCTTTTAAGTCCGAAATCCGGTGGGGCAGTCAAATCTTAAAGCTCCAAAATTATTTCCTTTGACTCCATGTGTCATATCCAGGTCACGCTGATGCAAGAGGTAGGTTCCCATAGTCTTGGGCAGCCCTGCCTCTGTGGCTTTGCAGGGTACAGCCTTCCTCCTGGCTGCTTTCATGGGCTGGCATTGAGTGTCTGTGGCTTTTCCAGGTGTGTAGTGCAAGCTGTCAGAGGATCTACCATTCTGGGGTCTGGAGGATGGTGGCCCTTTTCTCATAGCTCCACTAGGCGGTGCCCCAGTAGGGACTCCGTGTGGGGACTCCAACCCCACATTTCCCTTCTGCACTGCCCTAGCAGAGGTTCTCCATGAGAGCCCTGCCCCTGCAGCAAACTTCTATCTGGGCATCCAGGCATTTTCATACATCCTCTGAAATCTAGGTGGAGATTCCCAAACATCAATTCTTCTACTTTTTTTTTTTTCTCGTGAGATGGAGTTTCGCTCTTGTTGCCCAGGCTGGAGTGCAATGGCGCAATCTAGGCTCACTGCAACTTCCACCTCCTGAGTTCAAGCGATTCTCCTGCCTCAGCCTCCCAAGTAGCTGGGATTACAGGCATATACCACCATGTCCGGGTAGTTTTGTATTGGTTTGTAGAGATGGGTTTTCACTATGGTGGTCAGGCTTATCTCGAACTCCTGACCTCAGGGGATCCACCCACCTCGGCTTCCCAAAGTACTGGGATTATAGGTGTGAGCCACCATGCCCAGCCCCAAACTTCAATTCTTGACTTCTTTGCACCCACAAGCTCAACACCACGTGGAAGTTGTCAAGGCTTGGGGTTTGCACCATCTGAAGCCACAGCCTGAGATCTACGTTGGCCCCTTTCTACCACAGCTGGAGTGGCTGGGACACAGGGCACAAAGTCCCTAGGCTGCACACAGCTGGGAGACCCTGGGCCTGGCCCACAAAACAACTTTTTCCTCCTCAACCTCTGGGCCTGTGATGGGAGGGACTGTCGTGAAGACCTCCAACATGCCCTGGGGACATTTTTCCCATTGTCTTGGGGATTAACATTTGGCTCCTTATTACTTATGTAAATTTCTGCAGCCGGCTTGAATCTGTCCTCAGAAAATGGGATTTTCTTTCCTGTCACATTGTCAGGCTGCAAATTTTTCAGACATTTTGCTGTTTCCCTTTTAAAACTGAATGCTTTTAACAGCACCCAAGTCTCCTTTTGAATGCTTTGCTGCTCTGAAATTTCTTCCACCAGACACTCTAAATCATCTCTCTCAAGTTCAGAGTTCCACAAATCTCTAGGGCAGAGGCAAAATGCCGCCAGTCTCTTTGCTAAAACATAACAAGAGTCACCTTCCCATTTTCAGGTATCTTTTCAGCAATGCCCCACTCTACTGGTACCAATTTACTGTATTATTAGTCTGTTTTCACTCTGCTGATAAAGACACACCTGAGACTGGGTAGAAAAAGAGGTTTAATTGAACTTAAAATTCCACATGACTGGGGAGTCCTCCATCATGTTGGAAGGCAAAGAGGAGCAAGTCACATCTTACGTGGATGGCAGTTGGCAAAAAGAGAGTTTGTCCAGGGAAACCCCTTTGGGAAACTCCCGTGGTTTTTGTTTGTTTGTTTGTTTGTTTTGAGACACTGTCTCGCTCTGTAGCACAGGCTACAGTGCAGTGGCAGGATCTGGGCTCACTGCAACCTCCGCCTCCTGGATCCCAGTTCAAGCAAGTCCCCTGCCTCAGCCTCCTGAGTAGCTGGGATTACAGGAATGCGCCACCATGCCCGTCTAATTTTTGTATTTTTAATAGACGGGTTTCACCATGTTGGCCAGGCTGGTCTTGAACTCCTGACCTCGTGATCCTCCCACCTCAGCCTCCTAAAGTGCTGGGATTACAGGCTTGAGCCACTGCACCTGGGCTTGTTTTTGTTTGTTTGTTTTTGTTTTTTTTAATCATCAGATCTCAGGAGACTCATTCACTGTCATGAGAACAGCACAGGAAAGACCAGTGCCCATAATTCAATCACCTCCCACTGGGTGCCTCCCACAGCATGTGGGAATTCAGGATGAGATTTGGGTGGGAACACAGCCAAACCATATCAGTATAGAACGTGATAGAAGGTATCAGTTATTAAGAAAATTTATATTCATTATCACCAAAGGTCCAAAATGTTGTGAGCATAGCCAGTGTTCCTTTCATGAATCTAAATATCAGCTTGGAAAGGAACTTTTTAACTATTTCCAATATTTTGTTATAAGTAGAATATGAAATACAAGCATTAATGCTCAATAAAACTTTTTTTTTTTACACATTATGGAATTCCATCTACCTCAATCGTGCTGAAGGAGCCAAATAACTCAAATGGACCCTTTCAAAAGTTAACTACACAATAAGAATAATTTATTCTCAAAAGTAGGTTGTACATTACTATCAAGCAAAGTGTCCTTCAATCACCCTGCTTTCTCATCCTGGTTCCGACTGCCACTCGGTAGAGGTAACCATTGAAACTTTTGTGTATATCTTTCCAGACCTTTCTGTATTCTTTCTCACGTTTTCTCAAATATTGTTTTCTGTCTCTGTGGTTTTTGTATAAATGCCATAATGCCATTGCATCCTGGTCTTCTAACCAAGTGATGAACAGGTTCATGCCATTATTTAAATACAACTGGTTAAGCTGTCACTCAAACATCGAAGTCCATGCACTATGTTGAATGAAAAATTGGAAAAACACCAGAGGACCCACAAGATGAGTTCTGGCTGATCACTTTGTATTCTCAAGGTTGTCTCACTTCACAGTGAAGATGTTGTTGCAATGGAGGCCCTAATCAGACAAGAGTGTTCTAGACTGATGAGCCTTTTAAGCCTACTCCACTGTCATTTCTTAGGAAGTAGCCATGTTATATCACTTGGCTGACTTAATTCCTGTGTTTCTATTAGGCTAAGACACCAATGACCTCTAGTCTATACAAGAAAAAAAGCAATTTGCAGGTACAGATTAAGGAAAAATAGGAGGGTTTATGTAAGTGGCTTGGAGACCATTAGGTTATTTAAAGCCTTTCTTGGAGAAGGTGGCTTTTAGACTGCAGTCTAAAAAGGGAACATGTTGTGACCAATGGAACAAGGGTGTGCAATTAAAATTATCCTTTCAAACTGTATTCAGAACCTAATGACGTCTCACCAGCCCCAGTGCTTCCATCATCACTCCTCATGTGCAACAGCAATGGTCTCGAAAGTTCTCCTTGCTTCCCCCTCGCTTCTCTATATGCTATTCTCTCACGGTAACCCAAGGGAGCCTTGAAACTGTAGTTAGATGATATCACTCCTCTGTTCAAGACTCTCCTATGGGTCCCATGGGGAAAAGCAAAAGCTCTATCTGATCTGGATTCCACCACTTCCTGGACTTCATCTCCCAGCTCTCTCCCTGTCGCTCCCTCAGCTCCAGCCACACTGTCCCTCTTCTGCTCCTTGAACCTGACAAGGGTAATCTTACCTCGGAACTTTTGTGCTTTTCCCTCTGCCCAGATTTCCCCAGAGCTCACTCTCTTGCTGTTTTCAAGACTTTTTCTTCATAGCATGTATTTCCTTCTCACATATTACATATTCATTTGTGTGTTTGCTGTTTATCACACTTCATGAGAACACAAGCTCCTGGAGAGGAGGATCTCCATTTATTTTGGTCCCAGTTGCTAGAGCAATGACTGGTATAAAGTAAGATTCAAAAAATACTTGTTTATTTAATAGTTATTTCATGTAAAACAGCCAAGCTACAAATTTGGAGGAAAAAAAAGAAGTGTGAGGGATCTTTTAAAAAATCAATCAGACTTGGCCAGGCACGGCGGCTCACACCTGTAATCCCAGCACTTTGGGAGGCCGAGGTGGGCAGATCATCTGAGGTCGGGAATTCGAGACCAGCCTGGCCAACATGGCGAAACCTCATCTCTACTGAAAATACAAAAATTAACTGGGCATGGTGGCAGGTGCCTGTAATCCTAGCTACTCAGGAGGCTGAGGCAGGAGAATCGCTTGAACCTGGGAGGCAGAGGTTGCAGTGAGCCCAGATTGTGCCATTGCACTCCAGCCTGGGGTATAAGAGCAAGACTTTGTCTCAAAAAAAAAAAAAAAAAAAAAAAAAGAAAACAAAACAAAAAAAGTAGTCTGGAATAGAAAAAAAAAAAAAAAAAAAGGAACCAGTAGATTAGTGGAGACAGAGGTAAAATGCCACTGTGTATTCTTCACAGTTTCTTGAGATCTTCATATATTATCAAATTTTGGGATCATTTATTTATTTGTGGGCCCATACTGTTTTACTTTATTCTTTAGGCAGGGACAGAGTCTCACTCTATTGTCCAATCTGCAGTGAAGTGCAGAGGTGCAACCATGGCTCACTGCAGCCTCAACCTCCCAGATTCAGGCCATCCTCCCACCTCAGCCTCCAGAGTAGCTGGAGGTAAACTCAGGCGCGTACCACCTTGCCTAGCTAATTTTTAAATATTTTTTTGTGGAGACTAGGTCTCACTATGTTGCCCAGACTGCTCTTGGGCTCAAACGATCCTCCCACCTCAGTTTCCCAAAGTGCTGACATTACAGGCATGAGCTACTTATGCCCCATCCATAGTATGCTTTAAATGGTGCTGTACAACTTCTGTCGGTTATTACAATTTGAATATGCTACTACATTTATAATGTTTAGTAAATGGACAAATACATCCTAAGGAAAAGAACGTGATGGTACTTTTTAAACAATGGCACAGTTGTGTGTTAAAACCTACCCCATCACCTCTAAATATGTTACCAGTCTTATGGTTTTCATTTTTGAAGGAAAATCATGTTGATGGACTATTTTTAGAGGCTTCAGAAAGAACATTTATTTTCTTCAGCTCTGCTCCAGGAATATCAGACAGAAAATACTAGAAAGTTTAAAATAAGCCAGTTCGGAGAGAGGGCAAGATGAACAATGATTAATTTTATAAACATCTTTTATTCCTAAAGATCTCACATTATTTTACCCACTGATATTTATAAGATGCTGTTCCTACTGCAGGCTGACTATAAATCACTTTTCCCAAAATTTAATCTTCCTTTTAAGGTGATTTCTATCCTCTTTTTTTTATTAGACTATACATTTTTCTTTCTAAAACTTTTCTTTCTTCCCGTTTATTAATTTGTTATTGCATTATTCTGTTTGTATGTGTGTGTTCATGTATTTTTGTGCACATGTGTGTATGTTTGTGTTCTTGACTATTAACAAAAGCCTACTGCGTAAGCAGTTTCTCATTTATTTCACAAAGCTGATCTGTGAGCTAGGTATTTGTACTCCCCCATATACTCAGGAGGGAATTGATGTTTGGAAAACAGTGATTTGCCCAAGGATATGCAGTTACTAAAAGGCAGAGCTATGATTCAAAAATCAGCTATGTTGTGCCACATGGTATGTGATTATTCCATTACACCATGCTCCTTCCTCAAGTGGCCTCTGGCATCCCCTCTAACCCCACAAAGTGTTGGTTTCTTTATTTGTAAAATTAAGAATTTGAATCAGACTTTTTTTTTTTTTTTTTTTTTTAAGACAAAGTTTTACTCTGTAACCCAGGCTGGAGTGCAGTGACGTGATCTCGGCTCACTGCAACCTCTGCCTCCTGGGTTCAAGTGATTCTCCTGCCTCAGCCTCCCAAGTAGCTGGTACCACAGGGGCACGCCACCACACCCAGCTAATTTTTTATTTTTAGTAAAGACGAGGTTTCACCATGTTGGCCAGGCTGGTTTCAAACTCCTGATCTCAGATGATCCGCCCGCCTCGACCTCCCAAAGTGCTGGGATTACAGGTGTGAGCCACTGTGTCTGGCCTGGATCAGACTTCTTAAAGGTCCCCGCCCCTTCCCCAATCCTTCTGTTAATGGCTTTTATTGTTGGTGATAATAATTGGCTAATGGTGATAAAATGTTTGCTACCACTATTGGGTTAAACTCTTTACAAACATAACTTATTAAATTCAGTAACCATATGAGTGTGATATTATCCCTATGTTTCAGATGGAACTTAGACTGATTAAGCAGCTTACCCAAGACCATTGAGTTATCAAAAGCAGAACTCATATGTGAACCCAGATTTGAGACCATAGTAACCCTGCATTGTTGTACACACTTTCTACACTATGCATACTCCTTTTGTATAATAAGTGTGAAATTGACAAATGTGAGAAAACCTACTCGTTCACTAATTCAATAAACATTTGTTGAGTAGATATAGTTGGTCAAATTCTGATAACTGCCATGAACCCAAAGATGCACAAAGCTTTGTCCCCGCACCTGGGGAGCCCACAGTTCACTAGTAGGTGGAGGAGGAGAAATACACATGGTAATTATAATACAGTGTGACAAGTGTAATAATATTTCAATGGAGGGCCATGGGAGTTAGGGAAGTAATCTCTGATCTGGGCATTGAAGGGTAAATAGGAACTTGACAAACAGAGAGCAAGAAAAAACTGCCAGTGACAGAAGAAACTGGATGTACAAAGGCAAGTGAGTATAATCATACAATGGCATGTTATTTGGCAATAAAAAGGAATGATAGGCCAGGTGCAGTGGCTCATGCCTATAATCCCAGCACTTTGGGAGGCCAAGGCGGGAAGATCACCTGAGTTCAGGAGTTTGAGACCAGCCTAGCCAACATGGTGAAACCTCGTCTCTACTAAAAATACAAAAATTAGCTGGGCATGTTGACATATGACTGTAATCCCAGCTACTTGGGAGGCTGAGACAGGAGAATCGCTTGAACCCAGGAGATGGAGGTTGTGTTGAGCCGAGATCATGCCACTGCACTCCAGCCTGGGCAACAGAGCAAGAATCATCTCAAAAAAAAAGAAAAAAAGGAATGATGCAACTGATACATGTTACAACATGGATGAACCTTGGAAACATTATGCTAAGTGAAGAACGTCTATCATACTATGCCATTTACTGTAGATGAAATGTCCAGAAAAGGAAAATCCATAGACACGAAAAGTAAATTGGTGGTTGCCTAAGGCCAGGGAGAGGGTAGGGATTGGCAAGAAATGGGATTTGACTGCCAATGATTATGATGTTTCTTTGTAGTGTGATAAAAATATTCTAAAATTGATTATGGTGATCATCACAAAACTCTGAATGTACTAAGAGCCACTGAACTGTGTTCTTTAAATGCATAAATTGTGTGGTATATGAATTGTATCACAAGATGCCTTTTTAAAAAAGTAAAAGCTAAGTGGGTGTCCAAGAGCATGGAATGGGTCACAGGGAGAAGTTTGGTGTGGCTGGATATAGATTTGGTGAAGTGAGATAGATGAGGTAGATTGTGGCCATTTAGCAAAGGGCCTTTTGCATCAGATTAAAACCTTTACCTTTTCTCTGGCCGGGTGCCGTGGCTCATGCCTCTAATCCTAGCACTTTGGGAGGCTGAGGCAGGTGGATCACCTGAGGTCAGGAGTTTGAGACCAGCCTGACCAACGTGGAGAAGCCCCGTCCCTACTAAAAATACAAAATTAGCCGAGCGTGGTGATGAATGCCTGTAATCCCAGCTACTCGGGAGGCTGAGGCAGGAGAATGGCTTGAACCCGGGAGGTGGAGGTTGTGGTGAGCCGAGATCACGCCATTGCACTCTAGCCTGGGCAACAAGAGTGAAACTCCATCTCAAAAAAATAAAATAAAATAAAAAATAAAGTAAAAAAACCTTTACCTTTTCTCATCTAGTATTCTTTCTCTAAAGCTCATCCACTTTGTTGAATGTAGTTTATATTTTTCACTTTTGTGTAATATTTCATTGTGCAACTATACCACTACTTATTTGTCTAGGACATTTGCTTTGTTTCCAGATTTTTCTTTCATAAAGAGTGCCACAATAAATTTTCTTATAAATAATCCACTGGTGCAAGTCTCAGAAGATAGTACAGCACCATTTTTATAAAGCTCAAAAATAAGCAAACTCTTTAAAGGTATATATGCATACATGTGTAATAAAACTGTGCTAAAACAAGGAACGATATTAAGTACAACATTCAGGATAGTGATTTATTTAAGTGAGGGAGAGGTACAGGAAGTAGGGGGCAAGAAGGAGCACAGAGGATGGATGTAGGTTACAGGTAATATTCTAGTTTGTAATTGGGTGGTACATTCATAGCTAGTTATTTATTATTAAATAAACTGTATTTTAGGCCGGGCGCGGTGGCTCAAGCCTGTAATCCCAGCACTTTGGGAGGCCGAGACGGGCGGATCACGAGGTCAGGAGATCGAGATCATCCTGGCAAACACGGTGAAACCCCGTCACTACTAAAAAATACAAAAAAAAAAAAACTAGCCGGGTGAGGTGGCGGGCGCCTGTAGTCCCAGCCACTCGGGAGGCTGAGGCAGAAGAATGGCGTGAACCTGGGAGGCGGAGCTTGCAGTGAGCTGAGATCTGGCCACTGCACTCCAGCCTGGGCGACAGAGCGAGACTCCGTCTCAAAAAATAAAAATAAAAAAAAAATAAACTATTTTAGAATGACTTTAGATATACAGAATTATTACAAAGATAGTGCAGAGTGTTTTGTATATCCCATACCCATTTTCCTCTGTTAAGAGTTGGGGGCCATTTATTACAATTAATTAACCAATATTGATACATTGCTTATAACTAAAGTTCATATGGTATTCAGATTTCCTTAGTTTTTATGTATGCTTTTCTCTGTTCCAGGATCCCATACAGGATACCACATTACACTTAGTTTTCACATCTTCTTAGGCCTAGCTTAGCTATGACAGCTTCTCAAACTTTCCTTGTCTTTGATGACCTTGACAGTTTTGAGGTGCACTGGTCAGGTATTTTATAGAGTGCCTCTCAATAGGAATTTGTCTGATGTTTTTCTCATGATTACACTTAGAAGAAAGATCCCAGAGGTATAGTGCTACATCACATCATATCAAGGGTATATACTATCAACATGACTTATCACTGTTGATATAAACTTTGATCACCTGCTTGAGGTAGTGTTTGTCAAGTTTCTCCACTCTAGAGCCACTCTTTTTTTTTTTTTCCTTTATCATACTCTACTGTTTGGAAACAGGTCAATATGTACAGCCATACTTAGAGAGTAGTTATGCTTTACTTCTTTTTGGGTACAATATCTACATAAATTATTTGGAATTTTTCTGCACAGTAGGTTTATCTCTTCTACCTTATTTATTTGTTGATTTATTCAATTATTTACTTATGTCAGTAGAGACTCATGGACATTTATTTTATACTTTGTTGTTTTGTTTGTTTTGTTTTGAGGTTTTATTTGTTTGTTTGTTTTTGAGATGCAGTTTTGCCATATTGCTCCTAGTCTCAAACTCCCGGTTTCCAGGGATCCTCCTGCCTCAGCCTGCCAAGTAGCTAGGATTATAGATGTGTGCCATCAAGCCTGGTTTATACTTTGGATTATAATTCAGTACTCTGTTGTTTTATTGCTTAGATTGTTCCATTTTTGGCATGGGATGTTATTTTAGTTAGCTCCTACGTTCCTTTGACATAGCCTTATCATTGGGCGTTTTAGGTGATTTTTTTTCTTTTGACCCTTCCTAACTCTGACACTGTAAGAGGCTCCACACTCATCTTGGGTATTTCTTGCTGCAGACATAGGATCAGCCTTTTATTGAAAAAGCCCTGGTTCCTTTCATTGGAAAATGGAATCAGAAACCAAGATCTGCATGCCCTGTGTGCTACTGGGGTATTATTGCTTCTAGACCTCAGCTGATAGAGCAAGCTCTGTGTGTGTGCGTGTGTGCTTGTGTGTTTTTGTGCGCGCATGTGTGTGTGCTGGCCCATGTATATACATATAAAAACATTTTTATATGTAATCCTCTGTATATTAAACTAAATATGAGTTCATATTGAGGTCTTCAGCTCTAATTCATTCCCATAAGGATCATTCTAGCATTTTTACCCTTGCTTATCTGTAATCTCTCAGTAAGAAACATAATTTCTTACAGTGAGAAACCTGGCTCACACTATCCACCATCCATTTACTCAATTGTTTAATTTTAGTATACATATATAATGGTTTCAAAATTAATCCATACCCCTGTGGGAAACAATTCTTATGTACAATTTCCTTTGCCTTTAGTCTTACAGACTTCACTTTCTTCCAGAGTTGCTTACTTTGCACTTTATACCCCAATACTTTTCAGGGAAGTTGTATATAATGTAATATAGTTAGATTATTTATAATATATTTAGATTGCATTTCATCTTAGACTCCCCCAACTTTCTAGTTAATGTTTTTTTAATTTGCATACATTAAGATTTATTCTTTGTGCTATAAAGTTCTTTGGGTTTTGGCAAATGCTTAATGTCTTACATCTACTTTTAGAGTACCATACATAATAGTTTCACCTCCATAAAAAATCCCCTGTGTTTTACATATTTGTCTGTCCCACCCTGAAGTCATGGCATCCACAGATCTTGACTTCTATATTTTTGCTTTTTCTAGAATGTCATATAATTGGAATCATACAGTATATAGCTTTTTCAGACTGACTTCTTTTACTTAGCAATATACATTCAAAATTCATCTTTTTGTGGTTTGATAGCTCATTCTTTTGATCATTGAATAATATCCCATCATATAGCTATACTATAGTTTGTGTAGTAGATTCTTCTATTGGAAGACATCTTGATTGCTTCTAGTTTTGTAGCAATATAAGGTTGCTACAAACATTTGCATATTGGCTTTGTGTCAACGTAAGTCTTAAAATCAATTGAGTAAATACCTAGTAGCATGATTGCTGGGTCATATTTGTAGGAAATTGCCAAACTGTCTTCCAATGTGGTTGTACCATTTTGCATTCTCACCATCAATGAATGAGAATTCCATTTGCTGTGCACCCAATAGTTGCTGGTGGTACTGTTTTGAATTTTAACTGTTTTAGCAAACATGTAGTGGTATTCTTTGTTTAAATTTGCAATTCCCTAATGTCAGATGATGTTGAGCATCATTTACTTGCTTACTTGCCTGTTTGGTGACTTGTCATTTATTTTTTGCTCACTTTTATTTTTTTTTATTTTTTATTTATTTATTTATTTATTTATTTATTTATTTATTTATTTTTTGTTTTGTTTTGTTTTTTTGAGACGGAGTCTCGCTCTGTCACCCAGGCTGGAGTGCAGTGGCTCCAACTCGGCTCACTGCTCGGCTCACTGCAAGCTCCGCCTCCTGGGTTCATGCCATTCTCCTGCCTCAGCCTCTGGAGTAGCTGGGACTACAGGCGCCCGCCACCACGCCTGGCTAATTTTTTGTATTTTCAGTAGAGATGGGGTTTCACCATGTTAGCCAGGATGGTCTCGATCTCCTGACCTCAGGTGATCCACCCGTCTCGGCCTCCCAAAGTGCTGGGATTACAGGCGTGAGCCACCGCGCCCGGCCTTTTGCTCACTTTTAAAAACTGAGATACTTATTATTTATTTTTAGGCTCTGCAATTTATGTTTGTTACATGTATTCTTTTGTATATATCAAATAGTATGTTAAACTATTAAAGGAAAGGAACAAGAAAAAAAGTTTGAGCTGCATGTTGTAAGTGTGCGGGTTGATTAACAATTCAGACTTAACTTCAAACTCCAGCCTTGCTATTTATTAGTCTTGTGATTTTGAGAAAGTTATATAATCTCTTAGGTCCTCAGTTTCTTCATACTTAAAATGAGAGTAATACCTGCCTCATCTGTTTCTTTGTGAGAAAATCATTAAAACAACAGGGTTAGCTAAAGATCAAGCAAGTGCTGGAGACTTGATGCATACACCACAAAGGAGATGCTCAATAAATGTCGGCTTCTCATAAGCCCAACAATGGAAAGCTTACTAATTCATTAAGCAGATATTTCTCAAGTGCCTATTCTTGAGAAATTCATGGGTGGATACATTCATGGGTCTCTGTGTAGTAGTATTAATATCTTATATCTACCTTTACAGTATCATCAAGCTAGTTATATGACTTACAGTTTAAATTACTTTATAGTTAAAAATCACATTTAAGCCAAATTGTGATATTATATTCATAATTTAGAAAGTTAACATAGGGAAAGGACCAGAAGCAGAGGATTAAATTAGTAGACTCTTCTAAAAATTCAGACAAGAGATAATAGGACCTAAAAGATAAAATTGGGAATAGAGAGAAGGGAACAGCTAAAGAGATATTTCAGAGGTAGAATTTCATAGACATGGAGATTACTAAGTAATCATGGGTAAGAGAATGGTGTTAAAGATTACTTTTTCTGGTCATGAAATTTTAAAATACTGGTTTATAAAGCCTTATATTCACTTAGCATGTATTGATAATCCCCAGTTTTAGACACACTCACATAATATCCCTGGCCAAATTTTCTTTTGCAAAATTCTTTAATTCAGAGTGCTCCTTCCCTAGCAGAAAGCATCTAAAGAGAAAGTCAGACATTCAGACATTCAAGTCAAGTGGGAAACTTTTAAGATTAATTTCCTGTACTCCCTAGCCACCAAAAATTTTCTGTGTTGATTCTAATAGTTATATTGCAGAGCATTTTAAGAGACAGCACAGTATTCTTGCTTGTCTAGTACAATAGGAAGGTAAGTTTTTGCTCAATGGAGTGATTGGTTCAGCAGCAACAAGAACTGCACAATTTCATCTCTAATTCTAAGCTAAACAGAGCTGAGAGATGATTCCCTTGTGTATTTATAAGTAAGAGTTAAATCCCTCCCATTGTAATGTAGCACCAGATCGAAGTAAACAGACTGTGATTTCAGTGCTAGACACAGCCTTAAGGCAGAAGAAATTACACTGTCATGCAGAGGATATGTAGCTGCTGCTATTTTGGTGCTTGAGTTCTTTGTTGTCACATAGTTGAAGGCAATCCAGATGAGGAAGAGTGTTAACCAACAAAAAGAGAAAATTTCCTGCACATGGCTAGGAGGATGGAGGGGAAGAGGAAGGCTAGTACAGTACCGTCTGAACACACCAATAAATGATCTGTGCCAATAAATGGTGGCTTCAACTTGTCTGCCCATTCTTATTGAAAACAAGTTGTTTAGAAGAACAAAATGCAAGCTGAAGATTACAATCTATATTTCAGGCTAGGAGTGGTGGCTCATGCCTATAATCCCAGCACTTTGGGAGGCTTTGGTGGGAAGATCACTTGAGTTCAGGAGCTTGAGACCAGCCTGGGCAATATGGCGAAACCCCATCTCTACAAAAAAATCAAAACAATTAGTGAGGTGTGGTGGTGGTAGGAGGATTGCTTGAGTCTGGGAGGCAGAGGTTGCAGTGAGCCGAGATTGTGCCACTGCACTCCAGCTTGGGAAACAGGGTAAGACCCTATCTCAAACAACAATAACAAAAACAAAATCTCTGTGTCACCAAATGGTTTTCCTGTTATTGATTAATTTAATTGGATTAGCTTCTAGTTGCTTATAAAATAAGTTTGGGAAAAAATAGAGTATTTACTTCTTGATACCTCCAAACCGTAGGATATATCCTTTAAGATATATCCTTTAAAATGTATATTTAAGATAAATATAGATAATATGGATTTAAGATACCTATATGTAGTGCTGAACATGGTGGCTCATGCCTGTAGTTCCAGCTGAGGGACTTACTGGGAGGCTGAGGTGGAAAGATTGCTTGAGTCACAAATTTTGAGGCTGTGGTGAGCTATGATCATGCCACTGCACTCCAGCCTGGGTGACAGAGAAAGACCCTGTCTTTAAAACAAAAAATAAGTAAGAGGCATTATAGTATTTGCTTCTCTATGTCCATATCTTAGGTATACATGTAGACATTATAGGCAGTTACTTTTGAAATCAAAGGACTAATTCTGAACACACTAGATATTTGTTTTACTACCCAGAATGGAAGGTAGAGAAGATTCTAATGTAAGAAACATTCTATATTCCCCACCCATATAGGGATTCTGCTAGTTTCTCAGTAGCTTTTTTTCCAATTATACATTTTGGAACTGGGGAAATAACCACAGGATGGGTTCAGGGACCCACTGCACCCACTATGGGACTGACCTGAGCTAAAACTCCTTGATCACCTGACCTCCACTAGCCCCTGCTCTGACTGGTGGGCCACAGTGATGTTTCGGATCTCCCGGAATGTGTCAGTTTAGGGCCAGTAATCCCCAAATGTCTGTTTGTTGTTGTTGTTGTTTTTTGGGTTTTGGTTTTTGGGTTTTTTTCTATAGCATAGTCAACCTGGTAACAGGCAAATGGTTCCTTTGGGGAAGGCTGAGAGAAAGAAATGTATAGTATCATGAAATATAGAATTTTGGCCAGGCCCAGTGGCTCACACCTGTAATCCCAGCACTTTGGGAGGTCAAGGTGGGTAGATACTTGAGGTCAGTAGTTCGAGACCAGCCTGGCCAACATGGTGAAACCTCATCTCTACTAAAAGTACAAAAATTAGCCAGGCGTGGTGGCAGGTGCCTGTAGTCCCAGCTACTTGAGAAGCCTAGGCAGGAGAATTGCTTGAACCCAGGAGGCGGAGGTTGCAGTGAGCTGAGATCGTGGCATTGCACTCTAGCCTGGGCAACAGAGTGAGACCCCATCTCAAATATATATATATATATATATATATATATAATTTTGATGAAAGGTAATTGAGTGTGAAAGTAGCATATTTTGGCCGGGCGCAGTGGCTCAAGCCTGTAATCCCAGCACTTTGGGAGGCCGAGACGGGCGGATCACGAGGTCAGGAGATCGAGACCATCCTGGCTAACACGGTGAAACCCCGTCTCTACTAAAAATACAAAAGACTAGCCGGGCGAGGTGGGGGGCGCCTGTAGTCCCAGCTACTCCGGAGGCTGAGGCAGGAGAATGGCATAAACCCGGGAGGCAGAGCTTGCAGTGAGCTGAGATCCGGCCATTGCACTCCAGCCCGGGCGACAGAGCAAGACTCTGTCTCAAAAAAAAAAAAAAAAAAAAAAAAGTAGCATATTTTAAAAACAAATAAGTCGGATGAGGTGGCATGTGCCAATAGTCCTAGCTACTCTTGAGGCTGAGGCAGGAGGATTACTTGAGCCCAAGAGTTCTGGCCTGTAGTATATCATGCACATTGGGTGTCCACACTAAGTTTGGCATCAGTATGGTAACCTCCTAGGAGGGGTGACCACCAGGTTGCCTAAGGAGAGGGGAACTGGCCCAGGTTGGAAATAGAGCAAGTTAAAACTTCTGTGCTGAACAGCAGTGGGATTACTCCTGTGAATAGCTACTGCACTCTAGCCTGGGCAACGTAATAACTTTACCCCCTTTCAAAACAAAAACAGAAACAAAACAAAGGGAGACAAAACTGAAATCATCTTTCCTAAAGTAATTTCTAAAAACAAGACGTGAACCAGTAGAGGAGAAAGATATAGGATATATTTGGAAATCATCATATCCTTAGAATGGCACACAGTACTCATATAACTTAAACATATCTGTCAATAAAAATGCAAGCTCCATTATGTGATAACGAATTAACTCAGGATAACATAATTAAATGCATGACCCATGCCATGTTTATGGTCTTCAATCGTAGAAGAATTTATTCTGCCTTGGTAATTCAGTGTGCCTTCAGTGCGTACTGGTTATAGCGAGTAACTGTTGTCTTTCCATCCGTTCTTTCAATGTCTCCTGAGAAGATCATTCTATATTCTTTTAGTCTGCAACTCTCTCCACAATTTTTTAATTCAACTGTGCTGTCACTGTCAGTACTCTATCTCCAGGCCACAGCGATGGTCTAGCAGAGTCCTTTACTAAGATTTTATATGAAGATATTATAATAGGGGTTGTCTCTTTTTCTGCTGTGGCTAAGATGATTACTTTCTTCTCTGCCCACCCCCAGCCCCACATCCACCATGTTGTGGGGAGACACGAAACATGCAGTAGGAGAGAATGAGACCAACACAGAGAGACTAGCATGACTGAGCTATTGATTGATTTGTTTTGGCATGCTAGTATCAGTCTAGCTCCACTGATCTCTTTTACATGAACAAGTCAATCTCCCTTACATTTTGAACCTTTCAGTGGAACTACTTCTGACTTGTTTTGTTTAATGCAGTCCCTCAGTACCAGCTGGCTAGAGTATACCTCCTAGAATACTAAATTTTTGATTTCACTCTCTTACTCAAGAAATTCCCATGTCCCCACCAGCAAGACCACTGACTTTGTGAGCCAGAGAGTCTGAGGTTGATTTTTGGCTCTTTCACTAACAAGCAAGTCTCTTCAACTCACTAACCCTCCTGATCCAAAGTCTCAGTTCCCGGGATTACTGAGAGATTGCAGCATGACAGTATAAATGTAAAGCCCTTGATAAAGACCGAGCATGTTGAGCATTCAGTGGGAATGTTGAGACTCCTGAGCACAGCTGTCCAGGCCTTCCCCATCAGGCCCTGGCCTGCCGTACCATGCTAACCATCCACTCCCTTCCTAACTGAACTCTGTTGCCCCAATCTGGCTTACTTGCTGTCCCCAATAAGCCCTGCATTTTCACACCATGTGGCTCCCCTTCCCCTTCATCTACCTATCTGAATTTAGCCATTCCTTTAAAAATCAATAAAGTCAATTCCATTGCTCTACAGCAATTGTTGACCCATCATTCTAACACGATCATCTCCCTCTCCAAATCCCTAGGACATTCTGTTGCCTCTAGCATTAATCTAGCAGTTAATCATAGAATGTCCTGGTCTTTTTTTTTTTTATTCAAACTGGTTTGTATTTTGCTTGATGTTTTAATTTTTCAAACACTTTCATTCTATTTTTATTCTCTCTCTCTCCCTCTCTCTGCTTATGTATTTTGAGACAGAGTCTCCCTCTGTTGCCCAGACTGGAGTGCAGTAGCATGATCTTGGCTCACTGCAACCTCTGCCTCCTGGGTTCAAGTGATTCTCCCACCTTAGCCTCCCAAGTAGCTGGGATTACAGGCACATGCCACCATGCCTGGCTGGTTTTTGTGTTTTTAGTAGAGACAGGGTTTTACCATGTTGGCCCGGCTGGTCTCAAACTCATGTTATCCATCCACCTTGGCCTCCCAAAGTGCTGAGATTACAGGCATAAGGCACCATGCCCAACCCATTCTATTTTTAATCCAATTGTATGTTCCTTATGGTCAAGAACTATTAATACTTTTATTTCTTTTCTCCTTTCTAGGACTTACTACATACTAGTTCAATCAAAAAGAATATATAATTTAGTCATTTTTTTTTTTTTTTTTTTTTTGAGACGGAGTCTCGCTCTGTCACCCAGGCTAGAGTGCTGTGGCTGGATCTCAGATCACTGCAAGCTCCGCCTCCCGGGTTCACGCCATTCTCCAGCCTCAGCCTCCCGAGTAGCTGGGACTACAGGCGCCGCCACCTCGCCCGGCTAGTTTTTTGTATTTTTTTTAGTAGAGACGGGGTTTCACCGTGTTAGCCAGGATGGTCTCGATCTCCTGACCTCGTGATCCGCCCATCTCGGCCTCCCAAAGTGCTGGGATTACAGGCTTGAGCCACCGCGCCCGGCCAATTTAGTCAATTTTTATAGATCTGTTTATAACCAGTCTGCATGAGAACACTGGACTATGTGAAAATTTAGATATTTTGAACTGTTCTTTTTATTACAGATATAATCTTATTCTAATAAGTACCCTTCCACGAGGAAAGAAAGCAGTCATAGGTAATGCAGGAAATACCAATCAAGTAGGACAGAAAGAGAAAACTAAGAGTAATTGATGGTGACTATTCTTTTATTCTGTTTTTAGCATTTCCTTCAAGTGAGTTGGCTCTTTGTAGTCCACTGAGAAATTGTACAGAGAAATGGTGACTGGAGTTCATTGCCTTCTGTTGACTGAGAGGTAGATGCTAAGTCATTTCTGAACCTACAACCTTGGCAAGCTCTGCCCCACTCTCATTCTATGACCTAAAGATTAGACAGCCAAAAATGAAATGATAGCCATGTTAAGGTGACTTTTTTTTTTCCTTCTTGATTTCTAACTTGTTTGCTCTAAGGTAAATGATTGCCTGATTACCAAAAATCTCTATTTGACACATAATGGAATTGCCGTCACATGTTATTTAAACAATCTGTATCTGATATGACGTGCATCTAGTCACACTTTAACATCTACAATAAATGAATAGGAGACAGAACTAGAATCTTTAGGAGAATTTTGGAGTTCGGTTTGACAAATTTAACTAAAGGTTATGAAGAAAATACAGTTCTTAGCTCCAGTGTTCTTATAGTCAGGCCTTCCAAGCAATCAGCATGATTTAGTCCAGCATTTAAAGCAATCAGCTTTGTTATGCAACTATACTTAGAACAAATGGCGGCCCAATTGTGTGTGTGTGTGTGTGTCCCAATTATTAAAGGTATGCTTTGTGTTTTCTGACCAGGGAACTACTTTATAATACTGGTATTGGGGGTAGGAATGCCATGTTTGGTACAGGTAAGGTACAATGAACCAAGTTTTGACTGTTTCTCAGCAATTACATTTCTGGGAACATTTTATAACTTGTGGTATAGCCAAATCCTTGAGCTAAGACGTAGTGATATAACTGGGATTACTGCAATTGTTCTGAGTTGAAGAAACTTCTAAAATGTGTAGTGTGAAATTTGGCTTGCTGAAATCATGGCCAGAGAGGTGCATTTTAAAAGAAAACCAATAGGGAAATCTTAAATCCAAAGTCACCTTACATTTGTTAAACTAGTTTAAAATAAAATTTTGTCAAAAGGAATAAAATTGTGAAATTGTCAAAATTTTGTTATGTGATATCGGCTAATGTGTGTAGAGATTTAATGGTCATAATTTTGCAAACAAGATATAGACCAATATTTAAAGGCACACAAAAAACTGTTATTTAAACTAGCTCAAGAAAATGATCTGAATATAAAACCTCCTATCTTGGGCACATTATAATTTATAAATATTATGTATGAGGGATACAATGTTTTTTCCCCTAAAAATTGCATATTTACCTTTTTTTAAATTCAAAATGTGTCTTTAAATAATGGCCTGTTTTGGCCGGGTGCAATGGGTCACACCTGTAATCCCAGCACTTTGGGAGGCCGAGGCGGATGGATCACCTGGGGTCAGGAGTTTGAGACCAGCTTGGCCAACATGGCAAAACCTCATCTGTACTTAAAACACAAAAAATTAGCCAGGCATGGTGGTGAGAGCCTGTAATCCTAGCTACTTGGGAGGCTGAGGTAGGAGAATTGCTTCAACTCGGGAGGTGGAGGTTGTAGTGAGCCAAGATCGCACCATTGCACTACAGCCTGGGCGACAGAGTGAGACTCTGTCTCAAAAAATAAATAAATAAATAAATAAATAAATAAATAAATAATAAATAATAAAGGCCTGTTTCTAGATTCCAAAGCAGCTTGGACCTGGAAATTGAATATTTGGAATCTATCCAAGTTACGTACTTACAAGAAACTTTTGTATGTTAAAGGCACATCTAATGTGCTTAATAAATTTCATTATCAATAAATGGAGTGAGTGAATTAATGAGTGAGTAAACTAGTAGTCATGATGCAATAGGAGTGATGAGATAGAATTTTCTGAGTTTTTTGTTTGTTTGTTTTGAGATAGACTCTCTGTCTCTGTCACCCTGACTGGAGTGCAGTGGCACGAACATGGCTCACTGCAGCCTCAAACTCCTGGTTCAAGCAATACTCCCACCTCAGCCTCCTGAGTAGCTGGGATCATGGACCACAGCATACCACCAGGCCTGGCTATTTTTTTTTTTTTTTTAAGAGATGGGGTCTTGCCATGTTCCCGAGGCTAGAATTTTCTCTTATTAAGAGCCTGAATTATTTTAATATTTCCAAGTTTCATGGTCATTGTTTATAAAGTAAAAATAATAGAGCAAATTTGTTTTCAGTGTTGTATTAAATGAAATGATATATACAATATGCTTGATGGTGCTCAGCCCATGGTGGTAAATGTTTTCTTTCCCTATGATGGAAATGTGGTCTGATATTTGGAGAGACAAATCTAATTTCCATGACTTCTATCATCATGTATCTGGAGATCACTTCCTAAAGGAAATTTCCAGCCTTTACCCATCTCATTGACCACAAGCCCATATTTCCAATTCAAGGATTGTGAAAAATGTTGCTGGAAAATATAGGGACAGTATTACCATGGTTATTATTACATAATTATTTCAATCTTTAGCAGATTCTAATCCTAGAATGTCAAAGATTACAGGTTGAAAACCAGTGACGGCCGGGCGCGGTGGCTCAAGCCTGTAATCCCAGCACTTTGGGAGGCCGAGACGGGCGGATCATGAGGTCAGGAGATCAAGACCATCCTGGCTAACCCGGTGAAACCCCGTCTCTACTAAAAAATACAAAAAACTAGCCGGGCAAGGTGGCGGGCGCCTGTAGTCCCAGCTACTCGGGAGGCTGAGACAGGAGAATGGCGTAAACCCGGGAGGTGGAGCTTGCAGTGAGCTGAGATCTGGCCACTGCACGCCAGCCCGGGAGACAGAGCGAGACTCCGTCTCAAAAAGAAAGAAAGAAAGAAAGAAAACCAGTGACTACCATTCACTCATACCCTTATTGAGAGCTTGCTATATCCAAAACACTGTGCAAAGTGTGCAGATAAAAAGATAAGTAAGTCATACCTCTAGCTCTGGGAAGGTAATTGTATATGGGAAAGATGAGCTTGTTTAATACTATTTTAAAAGTATAAAGTACTAAAAAGAGAGGCATGGATAGAATGGGAGAAGAGAAAGAGCAAATAATTTAGCCTCGGGAATTGAAGAAACAGAGAAGGTTGTGCTTGTTTTAGAGCCCCAAAATATAAACAGGCATTTGCCAGGAAGGGATGAGGTGAAAATAGTGTCTAAAGGCAGGAAGGCATGTAGTTAGTACTTAATTGTACTGTTAGAGGTGCCATGATGCCTTGGTGTATCTGAAGCAGTGGTTTTCTAAAGCTATACCGTTTTAAAAAAATGAGTATAGGTTCATTTTTTTAATGAACCTATATACATGAAACGTATATACATGATCTATATATATGAGAAAGAGATAAAAGCAAAGCTGCCTTCTCCAAGCAGGGAGGAGGGCCTGGTGTCACAGCTGCTAGCCGTATTACACCTTCCCACCCCCGCTTGGTTACACCTGAGGCACTCTCAGGAAAGTTAGAGAACTGTGGTAGAAGACCATGTAAATTCAGGTGTGTAGACCAGAATATGTCACTTTAGACGGATTGGGCTTTGCCCTATGAGGACTTAAAAGTTATCAAATATTTTTAATCAAATAAATAGCATCAGCTGTATTAGATAACCCTACGTGTTATGTAAGGTCAGTCAGAGTAGAAAGATTGGGGTAGAGACCTGTCAGTCAGATGCTCCAAGAGTGCAGTTATTAAAGGAAGGGCAGAGAGCTAATCTGCATAGATCTGAGTTCTGATTTTGTCTCCTTTTCTGCCAGACTCCATGACCTGTAATTACAGAAGCTTAGATTTAAAGATCTTCCATGTATCATTTCACTGCCTTCCGAATTTAGGTACCCCTCTGATAATGATACCAACAAGATAGGCTGTCACATTACCTAGAATGTTTTCTTTTTTTTTTTTTTTTTTTTTTGAGACGGAGTCTCGCTCTGTCACCCAGGCTGGAGTGCAGTGGCCGGACCTCAGCTCACTGCAAGCTCCGCCTCCTGGGTTTACGCCATTCTCCTGCCTCAGCCTCCGAAGTAGCTGGGACTACAGGCGCCCGCCACCTCGCCCGGCTAGTTTTTTGTATTTTTAGTAGAGACGGGGTTTCACCATGTTAGCCAGGATGGTCTCGATCTCCTGACCTCGTGATCCACCCGTCTCGGCCTCCCAAAGTGCTGGGATTACAGGCTTGAGCCACCGCGCCCAGCCTAGAATGTTTTCATGATATGAAGTATACTACTTATATTAGGAAAAATCCCATTATTTGATGGTAGCCCGAATTACATTTAGAAACAACAAAATGAAAAAACAAACAAACAAACAAACAAACAAAAAAAAACACTCTTTTCTTTCATTCCCAACTAGAATAAATGATCTATTGGAGGATCCTTTTTACCAAACAATCCTTTGGATACACAGCCCTCAACTCCTTGCTCTGCCTTTTCTTCTCTCTGCAACTCAGAGTTCCCTGATTCAGAGTTCATGGGTGTCAATTTCAGATTGCTTGCTTTTCTCATTGCCGTCTATGGATGCTCTCAATTCCAATTATGAAATGTTGAAAGATGCCATCCAATGCTAAAATAAAGTTCCTCAGAGTTGGGCTGAAGAGTGTACTATCCAATAATGGAACCGGTAACTTCTTTGATTTGGAAGTACTACTCTTTAAAGAAGCATGTGATTGTATTAATAGTTTAATAGCCAGGTCATACTTGTGGCTCATGTAGAGCCTGTAGT
Organism: Rhinopithecus roxellana; assembly: GCF_007565055.1. Taxonomy (NCBI): domain Eukaryota; kingdom Metazoa; phylum Chordata; class Mammalia; order Primates; family Cercopithecidae; genus Rhinopithecus; species Rhinopithecus roxellana. The sequence continues at coordinate 11,085,739 of NC_044551.1, forward strand.
CAACTCAGACCCTGGAGCCTTGAGCAAGTCTATTAACCTATCCTGTCCTTGGTCCCTCTAGCTTAACTATAAGGGTCACACCTGCCTCCTGTTCATCGTAATTATGGATAATATGATGTTAAATTAAATTTATAGGGCAATTTTTGAAATTCAAGGTGACCTAGTTGTTGTGCAGCTGTAGTTTTCAGAAAGACAAAAGAACCATTGTCAATAAAGTAATCTATATCAAAGGCATATTAAACAACCTTTGGAAAAAAATTATGTTTCCTAGGATTTTGCATTCTTTGACCCTTACTACTTCTGTTTTAGCAATAAGAGATTTAGCCTGACTACTCTATAAATAGATTTTCAATTTATATTGCCAGATAATACACAATTTGATGAGACTGAGGATGGTTTTCCTGAGAGGCTAATTGGTTTATATGTTATTGTCTTGTATGTGTCTCACTTTTTCCTTTGGCTTCCAAGCCTTTGAGGCGTATGTTACTTTGTCTAATAGAATATTTTCTTGGCTGACTTCAGCAAAAGTGACCAAGTCTGCTCTACACTTGCTGGCAGGGATGTTGCAGTAATCACAATAAAATAAGGTCCTGAGGAGAATCTGGCTCAGACAATAGGAGTTACAAAGTAAAAACAAAGACAGATCCTTACTGTTAGCCTTCTACATGTTGGGAGCTGAACAATATTTGATAATCACATTTCAGTGTATTTTATAGATGCACTATAAAAACTACACCATAAAAAATTTATAAAAACTGTTATAGAGCAATTTCCCTGCATGATTTAGACAAGACCCTCCCCCTTTTTTTATTATGTCAATAGCACCTACAAGTTTTTAGAAGATACTTTATATCCTTCACAGGTAGTTTAAAGGAATTACTAAACTTCATTATAACACTGAAGCTCTGTTGGACATGGTGGTAAAAACTGTATTTGACTTTGAGGATTTAAAAAACATAATGAATGCAGTTAGCAGCTCTACTGTGACCAGTCTTATTCATTACTGTTTCTCATGCCTTGTTTATACTTTGTGGCAACAATGAATATAGAATCCAAGCTTTTAGGTGCTGTTATTTCATGATAAAACTAAGAGAAATATGACTTTCTGCAAAAATTTTAGGTGTTCTTTCTGAAAATTATGGTTGTGTTTTCAAGATCCTATTGTTGCTCTTATTAACAAATACCTTGTTAGACCCGATATTTGATTTTCTCTTCCCACTGGAACTTTAGGTATGTGATAGTTCACCTGTTTAAGTATGAAATTTCTTTTATTAAAAGAGGGACAAAGTGCATTGCTGATATGCCCTTGATCACTTTTAAAACATGATTAATATCTGCAAAATGCTGTTAGCCAGGAAGAATGTGCCATCGGTGCCAGACAAGTCCGAAGACGATTTTAATGCATGACAAAATGTAAAGATAAGAAATATTGAAGAACAAAAAATTAGAATTTGGTCAGAGCTCTTCTGTGAATTATAGGAGAATAAATCCAAAGAGGACTAAAGCTGATGCTTGTCAAATGAGTGAAATGTCTAATCTGCCCTTTCTTATTTAAAATTGGAATAAATGCATTACAGTTTCAACCACACAATTTTATAATTTTGCATTCACACTGTGTATGATCTTTTGTGGCTTCTTTTCCAGTGGACCGGACAAAAGTTCAAAAGTAAATACATTTTTCAAAATAAATTTCTATCCATTTCTAACTGCATTTATTAATTTATTTGCCTATTTATTTATTTATTTAATTATTTATTTATTTATTTATTTATTTATTTTGAGACAGTCTTGCTCTGTTGCCCGGGCTGGAGTTCAGTGGCACAATCTCGGCTCACTACAACCTCTGCCTGCCATGTTCAAGCGATTCTCCTGCCTCAGCCTCCCAAGTAGCTGGGATTACAGGCACCTGCCACCACGCCCAGCTAATTTTTATATTTTTTTGTAGAGACGGGGTTTCACCATGTTGGTCAGGCTGGTCTTGAACTCCTGACCTCAGGTGAACCGCCTGCCTCGGCCTCCTAAAGTGCTGGGATTACAGGCGTGAGCCACTGCGCCCGGCACTATTTGCCTTTCAACGAACTTTACAGTTCAGTTCTCCTGATGTCATCATATTCTTTAACATGTCATTTTATATTATGTTCCGTAGAAACCTCATTATCTAAGAGATAAGTGAGTGATAGAAATGTAACAAGTAAGAATGATTATCTTGTTTTACAAGATGTATATAACCTATTCTACACTTTTTATTTTTCCCTACTATGGTCTTAATTTTCCTTCTTTTGCTCTTTTCTGTCTTCATTTTCATCGGCCTGTTTTTTGGGTCCTTTTTCCTTTCTTAAAAGTGTGAACTTCTGAAGACATGGCATCCTTACTATCCCAACCATGTGTCATAAAATACGACAAACATTGGGTGTATTTAGTTGAGTAGGTGGATGCCTAGGTACATGAGTGGATAGGTGAGTAGGTACATAGGTGAGTAGGTAGATACATGAATAGCAGAGTGGACAAGTGGCAACTCTTCCCTGTCACCATGATTGCTGGAATCCCAGAGACCTAGTGGTTGGTCTCCTGTAATCTCTGGCAATCTCAGTGCTTCATTTTGATCACTAAGAACTTTATTGCATCTTAGAGTACGTTTTGAAATTACAAGGCATGTAGGAAGAGCTTGGTGCATCTAACACCTTAAAAAGAATTGTAAAGGCACAGATCAACTCTGTTAACTTTTGTGTCAATATGATGCAAGTTTTTGAAATTTCCAAATGAATTTATAATTTGGAAATGGGGTATAAATATATGTCAATGATGATGATTTTTCCAAAGACGGAAAATGTCTTAGTATCTGATTGTCCCTTATTTTATATCTGTGAATGTTATAGAGTGAGAGTGAGATGGAAACAAATGGAAGTCTTATTTATATCATTCTAATTTTGGTTTATTTCACTGTTCAATAATTCAATTGCCTTTAAGGTATTTCATTGTTTTCAATGACTTACATGAGGTTTACACTTGAGTTTTGATAGAACTTAGTTCTCTGTTATTTTTGGAATGCCTGTGTTTGGGATTTTATATATGTTTTAACAATTTATCATTATAATTAAGTAAACTTAAGTTCATCTTGTGACCATCACAAGAGTATTGGTAAAGATGCACTTTAAAATAAATCTCCTTATATTTAGTCTAGACTGCTAAGTACTAACTACATCTGCTCTGCAGAGAATCAGATTAGGCCAGGAGAGTCTTCTGTCTTCATTATGCCATTATTACAGTGCATAATGTTTGGATAAAATATAATTCTCCTGTTAACTCTAAGCAAGGTATAAATAAGCAAAAACTTTTTAGAAATTACAGCAATTTCATTACATTCACTTGTACATGCTCATTAAAATATACGTTGCTATAATCAGCTATAAATTACTGGGTATTAAATTAATTACATAGGTCATATATATTCAGTTGGCAATTAAAGCATGATTTTCAATTCCAGGTATAGATTAGACAATTAAAATGGATTACTAAATAAAAAATTATTTCTAAGATATGTAATAGTTTGGAGATTAGGATAGATAATCTAATACCTTGATGAAAGGTCCATAATGTTTGCAGAATTTGGAAAGCCTCAAATTAAAATCATTATATTGCTGCCAAGAAACAGTGGAAATAAATGGTAGGTTTGTTTTAGCTTGTTAGCATACTATGATGTCCCCTTGAGTTGCAAATATAATATTTTTAAGACTATAAGGACTCAAATGAAATGGAGGTAAAAACAAATGAAGTTTTAAAAGCGTCTATCATCCATTTTCAGGTGTACTTAACATTTCATTATTAAATACCATAATCATCCCTGAAGTTCACAGTGGTTGTCAATAGTCCTGGGTCAAGCATACTAAAACCTTTGAAATATTTTCTAGAGTGTCTATTTTTACTCGGCAGGTAAAACCTAATGATAATTAGGGTGGAGGCATTAGATATCACATAAACTTTTTCTAGCTATTGCTTTTTTAGTTCAGTGGCTAGTTTTCAGTGTAGATTAACTTAATCTGTGCAAATAAAAAATGAATTATTACTTTCTTACATTTCATTCATATATTTACTAAATTTTCTGTATTGGTCATCATTTTTCATAGAAAACTATGTAAACTTTTTCTTTACCTTGGACATATTTCTAAGTTCAATGTATTCCAACTAGAGAAATAAAGGGTGGAAAGTATAAGGACAGAATATTTCCTGGAAACGTAATAAATATATTCTTTAAAATGTTTATTAACTTTTTAAGTGTTTAAGAAATACACATTTAGTACTTGGAGACAACTTTGCTTATAGTTGAAACAGTAGTGTGTTTTCTTTCAAGGGTAAAAGTTTTAAATATTGTGGGGATTTTAAAAAAATTTATGGCTTAGTAAGCTCAATATCATTTAAAATCTAAGAATTTCTGTAACCTAATAATAGACTGATTTCTGGCAAATAAAAACCTTTATAACACATTTATATTCCCCACAGTTTTACTTCTCAGGTTTAATTATAAAAGATGTAAAACAAGAAAATATATTCTTCCTTATATATGATGAATTGCCTTTATGTAAGTTAGCATTTAAAAACAAAATCATCCCTTTGAACTTTGTGTCTTTGGATTTATTAAGATGTGCTAAAATTGCTTATCTTTACAACCCCCGCTAAAACCATTTTTGATATGTAATCTAGTATAGGAAACAAAACACTAAATCTATTTAGTTTTGGGACTCAAATTTCTCATGGCAAAATACCATTACATTTTTTACATTTTTGGACTTTAAAAAGTTAGTCATAAATATAATTGATTCTGAAATAATTATGTTTGTATTAGTCTGAAAATAGAGCTCAGATCAGCCCTTTTATTCGTCTGCCACATTATCTGACAGTCTTTACAGGTGCTTCTCATTCAGCTTATACAAAGTATAGATTTTCCCCCCCCAAGTGAGTTCACAGGAACAAGGTATGGATTTGAAGGAAAACAGAGTCCTACTCTTGGTATACCCTCAGAGTTCTTATCATATCTGGGTAAACACTGAAGGAAGTGAGGTGTTTGCCTTCAGTCAATATTGGAATATGTAGAAATGCGGAAGTAGAAATTGGATGTACTATATATTTTAAATCTTATTTTAAATAAAAAGCATTTTTATTTAACATATTGATATTATTACTGGTGTCAGAAATAAGACTATAAAGTCATTTATTGGATAAATTTTATTTGAAATTTTAAAAACATTGCAAATAATGTGCAGTCACTTTTAAACTTGTAATTTACTTGAGGGATATTTCATTTTGAATAATTTGATGTTTTTCTTTGATTCCCAGAATGTTTCTTACATCTGATTAAAATCCTTTTTTTTTTTTTTTTTCTTTTTTAAGAGGCAGGATCTCACTCTGTTGCCCAGACTGGAGTGCATTGGTGCGATCATAGCTCCCTGCAACTTTTAATCCCTGGGCTCAAGTGTTCCTCCCACATCAGCCTCCTGAATAGCTGGGACTCTGTAGGCATGCACCACCATGCTGAGTTTATTTTTTCTTTTTTTAGAAATGGGATCTTGCTATGTTGCCTAGGCTGATCTCAGACTCCTAGCTTCAAGTGATCCTCTCACCTCAGGCTAATATTAATTTTATTTTTCTCACTTTGTAAGTAAGTAGGGGAGACTTTAGCTAATTTTTTCAAGTAATTTTTCTTAACTCACTGTTTAATGGACTTGCGCTTCAAAAAACTCATCAATTTCTATTGAAAGAAACAGTTCAAATATGACTCTATTAAAACAAAAAAATGTATTGGAAATAGACACTGTATTGGAAATAGTTCTCATATTTAAAAGTGGGCTTTATCATTACATTATCTTGATTTTTTTAAAGATTTACTAATTTAGTAATTATGTCTAGTTCCTGAATATTCCTTTGTTTGGAAAATTTGTGCAAATTTCATTTGACTCATCTTGATTTGGAAAAGATGAGGTATACTCTTCAAAAGAGTTATGTTTTCCCTTTCTGTTATATTTCTGATGACCAAGTATTAATATATCATGAATACATTTAATTAATTTTGACACTGCCTAAGGAAACCTATAAGGATATGTGTTTTATTCTAAAATAATCAAAGCTTTTTTAAATTAATTTTATAATAAGATGAATCATCTTTTGGCTTACATGCCATTCATTAACCCTGTATGAGAATTTGATTACTGTGTCTGTACATTTCTTCCTCCAGACAGTTCCTTTATTTGATATCATAACTATTCATCGGGATTGAGTTCTTAATATGAGTTTAACAAACTTGTGAGCTGATTTCATAAAACTATCAAAAGCGCTTGCGGATAACTGAGGAATATGATTCAGTATGTCTCTGAACTTAAAATGTATTTTAAAAATTTAATTAGCTGACAGGTTTTTTTTTTTTAATTAACCTATTTCATTTGCTATATTTGTCTTGCCTCTGTTCTCAGCCAGAAGTCATTTTCTTTTAAAGGGTGCAGCCGGGCGCGGTGGCTCAAGCCTGTAATCCCAGCACTTTGGGAGGCCGAGACGGGCGGATCATGAGGTCAGGAGATCGAGACCATCCTGGCTAATACGGTGAAACCCCGTCTCTACTAAAAAATACAAAAAACTAGCCGGGCGACGAGGCGGGCGCCTGTAGTCCCAGCTACTCGGGAGGCTGAGACAGGAGAATGGCGTGAACCCGGGAGGCGGAGCTTGCAGTGAGCTGAGAGCCGGCCACTGCACTCCAGCCTGGGCGGCAGAGCAAGACTCCGTCTCAAAAAAAAAAAAAAAAAAAGGGTGCATATGTTTTGACTTTTTAGAATTTTAATATTTTAGATTAAGTCATTCAGAAAGTATATTTCTTAGGCCAGGTGTGGTGGTTCACACCTGTAATCCCAGCACTTGGGGAGTCTGAGGCAGGTAGACTGCTTGAGACCAGGAGTTCAAGACTGGCCTGTCAACACAATCAGAGACCCCTGTCTCTAAAAAAAATCATAATAATAATTAGCTGGGTATGGTGGCATGTGCTTTTGTAGTCTGAGCTGCTCAGGAGGCTGAGGTGAGAAGATTGCTTGAGCCCAGGAGGTTGAGGTTATAATGAGCTATGATTGTGCCGCTGTGCTCCAGCCTGGGCAACAGAGCAAGACCTGTCTCTTTTTTTGCTTTTTTTAAGTGTATTTCTTTCTTTTTTTTTTTTTTTTTTTTTTTTTTTTTTTTTTTTTGAGATGGAGTCTCGCTGTGTCTCCCAGACTGGAGTGCAGTGGTGTGATCTCGGCTCACTGCAAGCTCCACCTCCCGGGTTCACGCCATTCTCCTGCCTCAGCCTCCCAAGTAGCTGGGACTACAGGCGCCCGCCACCATGTCCGGCTAATTTTTTGTATTTTTAGTACAGATAGGGTTTCACCGTGTTAGCCAGGATGGTCTCAATCTCCTGACCTTGTGATCCACCTGCCTCGGCCTCCCAAAGTGCTGGGATTATAGGTGTGAGCCACCATGCCCGGCCAAGTGTATTTCTTTATTAGTTGATGTTTACAAAGTATGTCTTCATAGCCACCAAATTATGTTTTACTTCAGTAATTTTTTTTTTTTTTTTTTTTTTTTTGAGACGGAGTCTCACTCTGTCACCTAGGCTAGAATGTGGTGGCTCGATCTCGGATCACTGCAACCTCCGCCTCCCAGGTTCAAGCAGTTTTCCTGCCTCAGCCGCCTGAGTAGCTAGGGTTATAGGTGAGCGCTACCACGCCCAGTTAACTTTT